>NC_141556.1:5393736-6018736 GCF_036417535.1 Chlamydotis macqueenii | reverse complement strand
TTGAGAGGTTTGAAAATGTTCAGATGTAATGTGGATGATGATCTGAGAGATCAGCAAAGCCAGTCAGTTAGCACAAAACCAACTTCAACTAAAATTTAGTAAGAAACCTTGTTTATGTGATTCAAATTCAAAGTCACTGTATGAACTCTAATTCTTCTCTTCCTTTCTTACCCCCTAAACCCAAAAGAACTCTACTGAAATGAAAAAGAAAAATATATTTGCAAAACCTGCACATGAGGGGGGAAATATAATTGAGGTTTTTTTTCCTGATTTTTGAAAGTTAAATTCTTTTGAGTAGGTTTATATTACTGGTTGGTTGGAGCTAACATGTGAGGTCTTGTAAATACACAAAACGTCAGTGTTTCAACTATGATGTTACTATATTGTTGAACATCATAGATGAAATGATGAAACTCAGGATGTAATTATTTGAGTATAGCTGATTCATCTTTCAAGATAAGAAAAACCTTTATCAGTGTTTCAGTCTCATACCAGTGTAATGGATATCAAACACAGTCATAACAGTATCGTCATAAACATGGCATAGTTTCTAATTTACATGTTTCAATAAAGAGTCAAGGCTCTGTCTGAAATAAGCCTCTGAGCACAAAATCAATATTTGCAATAGGTCACAATTTGTCACATAGATAGTTGATAGGAAACTTTACAAGATTTCTTTTCTTTACCTCCATTGTATTTCAAAGGCCTAAATTATCCCACATGAATATGTTCCTCCATCTGCAGCTGCCACTCATTTTCTCTTAGGCAAAAACTTTATGTTCTTCCATTTCTATATGGTTAGTCTTATATTTGACAGGGATGTCAGATTTTCAGGGAGCTGAAAATGCTGAGTGTTATAATGGCTCCTTTCAGATTCGTTCCAAGTTGGACACCTAAAAACCCACAAAGGTATTGAAATCCCAGAGTAATTTAGGAAATCTTAGCGATAAGCTTTCAAAAACAAACTGCACAAATCTAGTTTGAGAGAGCCTTCCTCCAACAGTTTCTACCTGGAAGCCATGATTCTGCAATTGAAGTGGAAGCTCTTTGAAAGCTATTCTTCCCCTCCCTAGGTACAAATGAGCTATTTATTTATGACTGAAGAAGTGTTTTCCTGTTCAGCTATCATATTTTTTATAGTTATGTTATAAATAACTACTGTAACAAAGCCTCAGGCTTCTGAGCTCCAGATAAGGCTGAATGCACTTTATGAGAAGCAGAACATCTTGGGACAAAATGCCTAGAACAGTAACAACAGAGATGAGTGGATTATGTAATCTAAGCACAAACAAGCCTCTTCCTCCCCCTTTCGTATTGCTGTCCATTGAATTCTGCATCGTGCACAAAGCACAGCATGCATCCAAACGAAGCTCTAATATGTCGCTGTCATTATCTTGTGCTGCATTATTTACTACTGCTCTCTAAGATTTCTATGGGGAAAATTTCACATCTGAGAAAGATCTTGTTTTATTGTGAGTAAATGTAACATACTTTTTGTTTCCAAAGAACAAAGACAATAAAACTAAGAGACTAAAATTTTCCTGCCCAATTATTGCCGTGTTTTCCCCCTTACACACCCTTTTCAAATGAGGAGATCAAGATTAAGACTGCTGAACTGACAAAGATAGAGTCTGCCTTTATATAAAGCCATGATTTTCCTCTCCTAAAGAAGCAGCCAGTTCTTTACAAACATTGCATAAACTTGAGCTCTCTATGTAATCCTGTGATCTGGGAACGTGAAGTAATCTACAGTGAAAAACAAACCAAAACCTCCCATATTTAAAAGTTGTCTCTGCTTGTAAATATGTTTCCATGGCTTTGAAGAGTTTATCTAAATAACAAATTCTGGCCATGTTTCCATATGTGTGCCTCCAAGTTCAGAAAATAAGTGTGTATTTAGGCATTAGATAAAAGATAGACCATCTCAGAATTTGCATGAGAACCCTAACTGATAGAAAGAAGTATGAAACATTATTTATTACATTTGAAATGAGCAGAAATGGATAAATTCTTTTGCCTTTGTTTTCGCTAAGCCTTGACAGGAGAAATTTTAGATAACTGGTGAATGAAACAGCTGCAAAAGCTTTGCAGTCTACTGATGACCACATAACCTAGGGAATGCAATAGACACAGACATCATTACGAGTAGACAATGAATAGGAAAGGCAGGAATTAATGTCCCTCCTGATAGAACTTCTCCCGGTTCTGATCACTCTTAGCTTTGTTGCCTCACCTCCTAATCTGCATTGCAGTGGTATTTTAGTGAAGATATGCATTTCCCTACATTACTGTGCCTTAATTTTGGCATCCAGGAAAATTTCAATAGAAAATGCATAGTAAATGTAAAGGCATGCAGTTCTGGGAAGCAGATGTGATTAACTGGAGTTATAGGCAGATAAATTCATATTTAATTTAATTGAAGGGAACTTGATCCTTTTGTGTAGATATGTGACATGGTCTGTACAGAAAACTAGTACACTACAAAGATTATGACTTTGCAGAATGGAAGTGCAATGAATATCTTTAATAACAGGTGCAATGGACCTGGTGAACCATCAAAGTGTCTACAACGTACAATTGATTGGTACGTAGTTCAGGAAGATTGTCAGGACATGGGACATGTAGCAGCACAGTCAGAGCTGAGTGAAGTGTGTCACAAATTCTAGCTGCCCGTAGGATGTCCTGGCATGTCATCCTGGAGGGAAAGCAAGATATGCCTGGCATGTACCTTTAACTCAAATGGTCACTAACTCGAGCATTACCTTTCCATGCTTTGGGGATGGCTTTGCATTGGCTGCAGAGCTCTGTATTGTCCCACTTTTGCTGAACTGGAACTAGCTAAATGACAAAGACCTACTTAACCTATAATCACAAGAGCAATAAACTGTATTGCTATGGTAATACAGTGATGTATGTGCTTTCCAAAAGGCCCTGCTCTCAGGTGATTTGGTCTCCAGCTTTTCTTTTTCCCAGCTAGGATGGCTGAGCTGATTGTAGAGTGCCCACAATACTGTTTTCTAGGCTTTTTTTTTTTCCAGGGAAATAAAAGAGAATTCTGACAGCACATGCTCAAAACACTGTGCAGACATTAATTAACAAGCGAGAGATGATGAACAAGTGGTGAAAAGTTTCTACACTTCTGTCTCGCCTTGAAAACCTGAGCAGAATGGCCCATACTTCTATGAACCAGCCAACTATAAATGCCAACTGGGAACAGCATGACAGTATTCAGACTCAAAGTCTGCAGTCAAACTCTCACTGGCATCTAATTAGCGGAGTTCTAGATCAAGAATAAAATGTGTTTGACTCTTTATAAATATGATGTGTAAAAATGTTACATAATGACATGCTGCTGCTCTACATCCCCCTTAATGTTTTGACAAGGGGCATCAAGTGGTGAAAAACTGTGAAGTGCCAAAGTATTGCAGCGACTGCGTGCTGGGGGCTGAATTCTCCATTTCAATTTCTTAAGCACCAAGGTCCAGAAATGGGCCAGGCTGTGGAGATAAGTGAAGGCTGTTCAGTTTAATGAACTGTTAGAATTTTTTGATTTTTTTTTTTTTTTTGTTAACACAAATTGGAATATGTATAACATGTTAGAGAGTAGACTGATGGAAGAGAAAGTGTGGTCTCCTGACAGAGGCAGTTAAAATCTATCTGCGGAGGACCCGAGTCCAGAGCCACTGCTGAAAGATACCCTCTGTACTCCTAGGCATATTGTTTAAATCAAAATTCTTACTGTTGGCTATTAAATGTGTCTTTTGTACTTTATGGGTGCTTGACACGGGATCTGCAGGTCATCTGCTTTGAAGAAATCAAAGAACTCAGAAGGAAAATTGATCAGGCTCATTCCTTCAAGAAAATAATAAAATTATGGAAACAGATGCACTTGCTAGTGGTCTTGTTTTTATTCCCATGAAAAATTAACCCTTGCATAACTCACCAATAAATTTGGGGCACTGTTAGGGTTACAATCATAGTTTCCATATGCTCTACTGGTAGCTGAAACAGAGAGGTACCCATTTAAAATCTGTGTTCTGCAAAGATCTTGCTTCTTTCCACTGAGATAGATCAAACCTGAAATTATTAGGCTGTTGACTTAGGTACCAGAGTTACACAACTAAGTGGGGTAAATCCAGGTGAACCATTGTCTCTTGTTCTCCTTCTCTAAAATGGGAATAATATAATCTCTTTTTCTAACAGAAGTATTATACACAAAAATTCAATAATCTTCATGAAACCCATGGATGTTACAAAAGACAAGCAGTGTGGAAATGCTGAGAGGAAATCAATCACTCTGTCTTCAGAGCTAAGTCTGAATATTGTACAGTAAATAAAGCACTGAATGAAGCTGAAAAACAAAGCATTGCCTTGCTGGTCCTTCATAACGGACTGTCCAACTTGTTCTCTAAACAAGGCTGGGGCCTTGTAGAAAAGTAATATGCAGTCATGCAGTTAAAATAAAAGCGACAGGAGAGGCAAGCTGACATTTTTTTTCCTAAGGTTTAAAGAACTGGCTTTTTGACTATGAATTTAGTTAAAAGATTTTTTTTTTTCATGATTATTCATACATGCAATATATAAATTTACTTTTCCTATGATTATGTTTATTCATCATGAGATACTTTCTGGTGATTTGCTGGAAAATCTAACTGATGCAAGAATATTAGTACATTAGTAAGTTAGATATTAAAGAGGCATACAAACCCTGAGAGGCAGGTGCCTATGTATACAGAATATAAATGCCAGCTAATGTAGTACAAAAGCGCAGAGTGACTAACTAAAATTACCTAACTGTTACAAACAGGTCTCCACAGCTATAAAGCAAAGATCTGAATCTTATCTCATTTACACGAGTTTTATGCTTAGGGAGCTCCTAATTTACACAGATGGCAGAGGAAAGGGAATCAGCCCAATTATAGTCTGAATTTATTGTGTCATCACATTAGCCAATTTAGCTGTTTCAGTGATGACCACATCATTAACATCTTTTCAGGACAGCAATAACTGAGTCATTTTTATTGCTGTAATTAATATTGATGGCAACAAAACAAGCAATACAGGTACTTGACTCATACGTATTGCAGATAAGTATTGCAAATGTAAGTAACTTCCTGATCATTTTTTCTTGTTATTGTTAGTTATACAAGCTCATACTTGCCATAGTTATTTCAGGTAATTCCATATAATTTATGCTGAAATATTAAGAAAAAATCCTCAAAATAAATTTCAGCCATAACATAAAAATCTTTCATGAGTCACCCACAAGTAACCTTGTCATCTGTCTTAGATAAAACATCTAGCTATTAGAGATTCAGTGTTCCCTCAGGAATCTTATGATAGAATAATTGAAATATAAAGAAGGAAAAATATCCCAAACATTCATTTTGGGATAATCCCCAAAGAAAATAAAAAAATCTTTCACCTGCAAAATATTATCTGTCAGAAGAATGGATCAATGAAGGGTATGATTTTGTATTACCCTAAAATACAAGAAGTTGGGAAAATACTTCAGTGGTGATAATTTACTTTTATAACATATATCATAGATCATCTGTACCTTGCTTCTTTTATCTCTCACAGAAAAGAGAGAGACTTTTTAGGATATATCATAAACCTTATTATTTCTCTTACAAATTTGAAGGAAATTTGAAGTTGTGTGATTTAAAATATGACAGAAAAATCCATGACTTAGAGATGAAAAGATTTTTTTTTTTTCAAGTAGGTCATCATGCCAATTTCCTTGGCATTACAGAATTGCCTAAAACACTCTATAAGAGAAGACTATACTTTATCCAAGTCAGAATTAAATAGCCCAAATGCTTACTTGCCAACACATGTTTGCGTTCATAAACATATGCGAATTGTTAATTTATGACCTGTTTAAACTGCTTCCCACTCAGACCCATTGGTTCCTGCACTTGGTATGACTCCCATTTCTTTTACTCTAAGAGCTTCCTCCAGCTTCCAGTAGTGGTTACTGGCAGCTGTTTGCCATATGAAAACATTGTAAAATATTTCAGAGAGTATATTTTAATAATATTAAAAATATGGCCTGATGCTCAGCTGATGAATTTGGGCATGGCTCCAAGGAAAGTCAGTTTGTTACATCATTTTATATCTGTCAAAGCTTAGGAACTATAACCCAGTTTTTGCAAGAGACTCTGCAAAGAAGATCTTTTAAACCATAGAGAGCCAACACCTAATTTAATGAAAAAGAAGAATCACATTTTTCTACTGAGATAGCTCCCCTACAAATCCTGAAAGATGTTTATAGGACATAGATTCCTGTTACATGTTTATTTCCCTTTCAAGTGGACTGGCAACTGGTTATTTTAAAGTGGAAATTCAAGTATTTTGAGAAGAAAATTAGTAAATCCCTCTGCATTCTCGACTCTACTTTCCTTTTAAATAAACACTGAGTAGAAAAATATTTGCAAGTGCAATTCTCCATGAAAAGAGTAGGCATTGTTATTAATGATTTAACCAGCATTGAGCTATTAAACTGGAATTTAGAGATGGAAGCAAATACACCATCCATATTTACAGGAAAATTTCAGGATAAATGTATTGTACATTTTAAAATTATTCCTACATTTTTCAAACTTTTCCTTTTGCTATCCTGGAATAATTTTTTGTAACAGAGGATAATTTTTCCACATAATTTTGAAGAAACCATCTGTATTTGGTTTAAAATTTGTTAGGATACCTACAAAGCAGATAGGAGTGTTGTAATTTCAGTTTAATGAAAAAACTTTCCCTTCCTTGATCAGGGATGAATTAGATGTGTCACTCGCAGATGACCTATATACTTTTTTTTTTTTTTGTCTCATTAGCTTTTTTTCTTCTTCAATCTTAAGCGATGAGGCAAACAAAACTGATCCAGGCACAGCAAGGTCATATTACAAGGCCAATGACAAAATCAGTATTGAAACTCCCAAGCTAAACTGGGGAAAAGTAGACTTTCCCAGAGAGAGGATTAAAATTGGTGATAAGTTTGCATCAAAAAAGGCTTAAAAATTTTACTGTTTTAGATGCCAGGTTTCAGAGTTCACCTATGTTTCAGCTAAGATTATACTTACAATTTACTTCCTTTCCAATCTACCAGACTGTCTCCCGAGTGGTTCAGAATGGCATAATGCTTTAAAATCTACATTATGTTTTATCTATATATGATTTAAATAAAATTATGACCATTACAAATGATCCAGCTGCTATAACAGGATTTTATGTTTGTCATAAATTTTTAACATGTAAGAAAATGAATCAAAATGTATCTCTTCTATGGTCATTAAATAATAACTCTATATTGTCTATCATACTTAGGTAACCTATTTTAAAACTTTGTGAAGAAAAAGGATGTAATTAGGTTGATGGATATTTTTGATAGGGGAATAGTAATGTCTTTTTCAACGATAATGCAGAAGGATTAAATTCCATCTAGTCATTCTGCTGACTTTTATTACTCAGGCATTGCACAAATGCAGTTTTGGGAAATGAACTGAAGGAGACTCCACTGAATCTCTGGAGGAAAAAAAGAGTGATCAATGTGGTGACAAGAGGCAAAGACATAGCTGATGCTGAGGTGAAGAGAAGTATAAACAGAGCCTGGAGAGAAAGTGATGGAGGAGTATAAGTTATCTCTCTACTCACTAACTACATTGAAGACCTGTTTATGAGCCACTTGAAGGAATTCTATTTGAGGGCAGTGTGAGTTTCACTACTGTCTTAATATCTTTTAAACTCTATAGAAAAGACTGGAACAAGGTGGGATTCATTTAATCTAATGTTGACACAAATATTTCAGTGGGTTGGAAGGCCACACTTAATTAAATCTCCTTGAAAACCATTTTAATTTCCGTGGCTCTCAAATATCCTACTTGTAAAATACTCACCTACTTGCAGTTGGACAATTTTGTGACTGCTTGTACAGAATTCAAATGTGGCAATGTGGGGCCTCACCTGAAAATGAAGCTTGACTTGTGATGTTTGGAGAATTGTGTAAAGTCAGGTTGTGTAATGACATTATCCTCGGAGACATTTTCCAAAATGTTTAGGATGAAACCCATTGCCCATCCTCATCTGACAGATGTCAAAGGAGTTCACAGAATCATAGAATCACTGAATGGTTTGGGTTGGAAGGGACTTTTAAAGAACACCTAGTCCAACTCTCTTGCCATAAGCAGGGACATCTTTCATTGGATCAGGTTGCCCAAAGTGCCATCCAATCTGACCTTGAACACTTCCAATGATGGGGTATCCACAACTTCTCTGAGCAATCTGTTCCATTGACTCACCACCCTCATCATAAAAATTTTCTTCCATCCAATTGAAATCTACCTTGTTTCAGTTTGAAACAATTCCCCTTGTCCTGTCACTACAAGTCTTGGTAAAAAGTCTTTGCCCGTCTTTCCTGTAATCCCCTTTTAAGTACTGAAAGGCTGCAATAAGGTGTCACTGGAGTCTTTTCTTCTCCAGGCTGAACAACCGCATCTCTCTCAGCCTTTCTTCACAGAAGAAGTGCTCCAGCCCTCTGGTCATCTTTGTGGGCCTCCTCTGGACCCACTTTAAGAGGTCCATGACACTCTTGTGCTGGGGACACCAGAGCTGGATGTAGTACTCCAGGTGGGGTCTCATGAGAGCAGAGTAGAGGGGCAGAATCACCTCCCTTGACCTGCTGGTCATACTTCTTTTGATGCAGACCAGAACATGGTTGGCCTTCTGGGCTGAGAGTGCACATTGTTGGCTCATGTCTAACATTTTCATCCACCGGTATTCCCAAGTCTTTCTCCACAGGGCTGTTATCAACCAATTCATCCCCCAGTCTGTACTGAAATTGGAGATTGCCCTGACCCAGGTCCAGGAACTTACACATAACCTTATTAAACCCCATGAGTTTCACATGGGCCCACTTCCGAAGCCTATACAGGTCTCTCTGGATAGCATTCCTTCCCTCTAACTAATCAACTGCACCACTCAGCTTCGTTTCATCAGCAAATTTGTTGAGGGTGCACTCAATCCCACTGTCTATGTTGTGGATGAAGATATATTACCAGTCATCAATAAATAATAATGGTCCTGGTGCAGATCCCTGGGAGACACAACTCATTACTAGTTTCCACTTGGAAATTGAGCCATTGACTGTGACTCTTTGGATGAAGCCATCCAGCAGATTCCTTATGCATGTAACAGTCCATCCATCAGACCTATATCTCTCCAATTTGGGTGCCAGAATGTTGTGGGGGACCATATCAAAGGCCTTATAGAAGTTCAGGTAGACGACATCTGTAGCTCTCCCCTTGTCCAGTGATGCAATCACTCCGTCGTAGAGGACCACTGATTTAGTCAGGCATGATTTGCCCTTGCTGGAGTCGTTTTGACTGTCTCTAATTATCTCCCTGGCTTACATATGTTTTGACATATCTTCCCAGAGGAGCTGTTCCATTATCTTAGTGGGCATAGAAGTGAGATGAAGAGAGTCTGGGTCTCTTTAGTTGGGTTTCTCTCTCTATTTGCATAAACATCTGTACCTGTGAAAGCTGGAGATAAAATGCAGTCATTCTGTAGAGACAGCATTTTATACACAGAATCACTGACAGAAATGGCTGCTCAATTCACTAAGAAATGGAGGATCCAGCCAGTTAAGTGTTCACTGAGTCTCTAATAACACCTAAGCATCTGCTCAGGTGTGTTTTTATCTGTAGAAGTGAGAGCGAAGAACTAAGTAAAAACACAAACAGTGACTTTTACAGTGTTTTTTTGCTTTAAGTAACTCAGTGAATTGATTTTCACACAGATTAGACATTTTTCCACATTAACTAGAAAGAATAAATACCACATCAGTTACATACAGAACAATGCATAACGTACCTAGTCTCAAAAATAATTTTGACCTGACATTTCTCTGCTGAAATTAGCAGGAGATTTTCTGCCATCATCATTGTTAAGTCAGTTAGAACTTTCTAAATTCCCACTCTGAAAGTTAGAGAGGTTGGGCCAGGAAGGTAATTTTTTTTTAAGATCTATCTATGTGACGAGACGTAGGAGTAATCTAGTGTTAAAAGCTTGCCATCTAAGACCGAGAAGGTCTCTGAAGTCAGTGGAGAGAAATAGGCATCCAAGAGACATTTCAGCCTGAACAAGGTAACCCAGGTCAGATGAATCACCCTTGGAAGCAGCTATTCCATTAACTGACTATGAATGAACATCCTGCCTACATTGAGTAATTCAGACTTCAGTGTCTAATTTTTCAATGCCTAAAATTTAGTGCAATGAATTCCACTGTCTTCAACAAAGTTTTATTTTTTTTAAAAAAAGTCTTAATGCCTTCTTATTGTAGTTCTATATCTATGTAAATGGAACAAAGATGAATTTGAAAATTCTACTGGGTTCCTCAGAATGAAAATAACTGGAAAGTTTCACTCAAAGCCATCAGTCTTTTTTTTTTTTTGTGCTTTATTAATTCAATAATAGAGGACAAATTGTTCTAAATGTTTCATTTCAAATGAAATTAAAGAAAGTAGTGTTCTAAAATGCAAAAGTGTGCAACATAAGACAATGGGCAAATTGTTACTCTCAGAGGAAAAAAAAAGTAAAATAGGAAAATGTATGTCTTCATTGAACACTTACATATCCACACAGTGGTTACCCTGTAATTGCTAAATTAGGGAATGTGTGCTGAAATTATATTCAAGATACAAAACCTGTTAGGAGTGTTACTATGATAGTTTTGAAAATCAAGGTTAATTTATATTTTGCAAATTTTTAAAGGTTAGGTTATACAAATCAAATAATTATTTTCAGAGATTCTAGGTTAACACATTTTTTAGGAAAAATTTTAACACTTTGAAAGGGCTGTAAAAATTACTAGAAAGTAAAAATAATAGAAAAATTTCTATAGTAGTTTCTGGTGAGACAAAATTTAACACTGGATAATTAGGTCTTTTCTGGAAAAAATCTTTAGAATTGTTCCAGGTAGCTGTACAGTGATTTTTTTCAAGCGTATTTTTTCTAATTTTCAAATATTTGCTGTGATTCTAGATGAATGAACATTTATTAAATTACTGTTAAAATGTTTGTTTTTTTCTTAAGACAAATTGTAAATATTATTAATTAATTAATTGAAATTAATAGATAATTGTGATTTTCATAATCAAGGTTTCATCAGAAAGTTTCTCAGAAATTCCCCTGAAAGATAAGAACTCCAGTTTGCTTCTCATGACCTGTAAATCTTGCTTGCTTTCGATATGACTGCAGTTGTGATGCCACTGCAACTATGTACACTTTTCAGGACACATTCTTGAACTTGCTTAAACAAATGTTGTATTTTATTGGAAAGTAAACTTGAATACTTCCTTAGCAAGTAGCTGGATATTCACTGACAAGGCGATGAGTGGTGGGAGCTCACTGTAAGCTGTAAGTCCTCTCTGCATGAGGTTTCTTTTGGTATGGCTAACTGAGGGAAGTAATAGGCTGATAAATAGAATATCTCTATACATGCTAGATGACGCAGAATTCAGCAGTTTGTATTGCATCTCCTTTTTTTTTTTTCAATCCACAGAGAGTGAAAATCATCTAATACAAAGCACAGCCACAAAACATGTCCTTTATAAAAAATGCAGAAGTCCATATTTCAGTCTTCATTGTCATCCAAGTTTCCTATGGACATTTATGAGTGGGTAAGAGTTGATCCCAGGGCATCTTCCAAGCAAAATAAAAAATACAATTTGTTGCCAGGAATTTCTGAGTTTAAAATCCACTGAAAAGTTGATGAAGTTCTAGCACTTAGAGTCTGATTAACTCAAGATACAGGGCTTATATAACTGCCCTGCATTCAGTGCTACCCTAATACCTTTAAAACTCATTGGCCAATTTGACAAGCTGTTGAAAATTTCAAAATATGAAAATCCATGGAAGTTAGATAAAAAGGCTTTATTTCAGCAAAAGTACAAATTCATTAGTTAGCATTGTACGTCCAATCAGTTGAGCTATTGAGAGGTCAGTATGACCATCGTGGCATGAACAGCCCTTGCTTGGCGGGGTGATGGAGGACTTTGGGTATATGGGGACCTTGGTGGTACTGCAGGAAAGAAGAAGTTACACTGCAATGATTCCACCCCATATGATGATGTGGAGAAGTGGAGAGAGACAGGACATCGAATTGCAAGTTATCAGGCCTCACTAGTTCCATGGTACAAAGAACAGCTTGTTTTACATTGAGAGAGTTACTGAGGAAAAAGCTTGGGCTTTGTGGCATGGAATTATTAGCAATAGGCTAACATACATGGGCTCAATTTTATTTTCAGTTCCACTGATTTGCTTTGTGTGCTTCTAATTTGCGGTAGAATACCTAATATTTGAGTTTGAGCTTCTTTGCTACCATAAGAAAAAGGACAGTAAATTTTTTCTGTGTTTTTCTTATTCAGTAGATTCTATTTATGACTCTTGACTACCGTGTAAAAAAGTCCATGCAATTCTCCAGGACAACCTTACCAGTGGAATAAAACTGATCTTTAAGTTTATATATACCTTCTTTGAGACTTAGAACTACTTATAGGATTTTTTTTTACCCTTCCCCTATCAAGTCTTTATACATAAATACGTATAATTAAATACTTAAACAAAACCTATGTTTAATACTTTGGAAGCATTTTGACACTCATTCTTTTCATGATAAACAGCTGAAAATGAGGAAAACCATAATGATTTAGCTTGGAAACAATTTGAAAGAAAAAACATAATCAAAGTCAAATTATATTCTGTAAAGTCACAGTGCTTGTTTCATAGAATCATAGAATCATAGAATCATAGAATGGTTAGGGTTGGAATGGACCTTCAAAGGTCTTCTAGTCCAGCCCCCCTGCAAGGAACAGGGACATCCCCAACTAGATC
Organism: Chlamydotis macqueenii; assembly: GCF_036417535.1. NCBI lineage: Eukaryota > Metazoa > Chordata > Aves > Otidiformes > Otididae > Chlamydotis > Chlamydotis macqueenii. The sequence goes on along the minus strand of NC_141556.1, from coordinate 6,005,845 downwards.
AGGTTGCTCAGAGCCTCATCCAGCCTGGCCTTGAACATTTCCAGGGATGTGGCTTCCACCACCTCTCTGGGCAACCTGTTCCAGTGTTCTATAACTCGCATTGTAAAAAATTTTTTCCTAATATCCAATCAAAATCTACCTCCCTCTATTTTAAAACCATTACTCCTTGTCCTATTGCAACAGGCCCTACTAAACAGCCTCTCCCCATCTTTCTTGTAGGCCCCCTTGAGGTACTGGAAGACCACTATCAGGTCTCCCCGGAGCCTCCTCTTCTTCAGGCTGAACAGCCCCAACTCTCTCAGCCTGTCCTCATAAGAGAGGTGCTCCAGCCCTTTTATCATCTCTGTGGCCCTCCTCTGGGCCTTCTCCAACTGGTCCATGTCCTTCTTGTGCTGGGGGCTCCAGAACTGGACACAGTACTCCAGGTGGGGTCACACCAGGGCAGAGTAGAGGGGGAGAATCACCTCCCTCGACCTGCTGGCCACGCTTCTCTTGATGCAGCCCAGGATGCGGTTGGCCTTCTGGGTCGCAAGGGCACATTGCCGGCTCATGTTCCTTCAGATATACTTTGGTATGCTTGCTCACTGACTGAATTCAAGAAGCTGAATTGGAGTTTCAGGCCTTTGGGGAGCTTGTCTGTATTTGAAACTGTTGTATTGTTCCTAGCAATAATCATAATGGCACTTTGCTCTTGTATACCACAGAGCATTGCATATTGCTGTAGATACCTGAACTAATTACTCCTCTCTACAATCCTGTGCAACATTTCTAAATATTTGGGTTTTGACAACATTTCCTCTAGTCTTGATATCACAAACAGAACTAGTGGGGATCACATGAGGAGGCATTTTTCCACCAAAACAATAAATGATATTAAACAAGAGGAAGCTAATATCAGCATTGCTCTTCTTATCATTACCCATTTTTCAGTGCCAACATTCAGCAACATTTAAAATGTTCCCTTTAAACCCAAGGCAAGTTAAAAAGCAAGAATACAAATATTTCTTTATACTTCTGTTAAATTGTTTTTAATTTGTTTCTTAAAAGTGACTGAGGTATTTTGGTCACTTTTTCCATTTTTAGAATTTGTCTAATTTCCTTTTACCTGGGGATCCTGAGTGTTCCTCTCTATTTTAGGCTGTAGTCTCCCTCCCAGCATGACCTGCAGCAGTAGCAGGGATGACTATGACCACTGCCTCAGAAACATTTTTGTTCCAAACAATCATTCACTGGAACGAGTTAGAATGAAATAAACTGAAAATTAACACCAAAGAAAAAGGAGACACCCTCAATATGAGCATCAGACCAAATTTGATTCTTCACACACATTTTTTTGTTAGACGTGTCAAGTTAAAAGAGAGGAGACTTGCAATTCGTCAACGCAAGTGCAAACCTTAAGCCCCAGAAGATCTGTGAAAGTACGTGTGATTAAGCACTAAATTGGATGCTCTGTGATTCCCAGGTCTATCATTAGTTTTTAGTCATTCACTGGATCATTTGGTTTTCAGGTCAACTGCAGGGAATAAAAAAGTCTCCATAAATATTTAGATCTTTGAAAATCCCCTGGCATCTATGTTTTCACTAAATAATTCCCAGCATGCTTGGCAGTGTCTGTGCTGTCCCCAAAGCTGCCACACTTTGGCAAGGCTCAAAGTATGATTAGCAGGTCTGCCGAGGACCCATCAACAAAACTTCCCTCCATCTCACACCCCTTGGGGGCCCAATGTGATGAGCACACTCAGAATGTGCCTAACACAAGGAAAATACTCATCTTCAGCATAAAACAGAGCAGATGATAGGCATTTTTCTGCAAAACACCATGAGGAGGAGGAGGAGGAGGCAGAAGAGGAGAAGGAGGTGATACTTACACTTATAGAGGGTGCAGAAAGGTGTGCAAGACTTTTAAAGGCAGAGAGCTGAGGTGAGCCGGAATCTCTTAGGGTACCATCCTGGAGTGGGTATGCCTCTGTTTCTGCTCCAGGGCCTGTTTATGCAATTTATCCGTATGTGCTTACTGTAAAGTGAATAGACAGGTCAAGTATCAAGAGCAAGCTGATCTACTGGTAGCTAATTCTTTTGTAAGTCTTATTTCTCTGAACCCAAATATTCCTTTCATTGTGTTGATTACTAACTACCCTCTCTTTAGTTCCCAGAATCTAGCAGATAAAGCACCCTTACAACAAGAAGGAGATGTGGGACTAGACTGAGTCAAGAAGAGGAAGGTAGAGAACTGTTATACTCAGGACTACAAATACTACTATGCCAGAGATCCTCTAGGACAAGGCTGTGCCGAAGGACCTAGGACAACCTAGAAGTATTATGCCACATTTTACTCTTGCATCTAGTGAAATATGTAGGGACTTCAGTTTGCTTTAACTTAGCTTTACCTTTATGTAGCAGTTTTACGTAGATTGGGGTACTCTGAAGATGCAGAAAGTTTTCCCCCATTGAGGAAATGTTTTCAATATTCTGTTGTAACGATTCAGAGAAAAACAGCTCATCTTAGCCCTGCTTCATAACAACTTTCATGCTGAAGAAGGGACTTGTCAAAAATACCTAATTAAAGGGAGCAGAAAAGGGCAATGAATGAATTGTCCCTGTAGTTTTATGAAATAAAAAAATGATCAGCTCTAAATTGGGAAGTTCTTTTTTGTATAATTTTATAATTATAGGGGAGACTTCAACCAGCCTGCCCTGACATCAACTTTGTCTGCTATTTCATCACTTATGCTTTAACACTGTCTCTTCTTTTCTATCCTAAACAGTCTGGGATATTTCTTATTTTGGAAAACAATCAGCATAAGCTGGTAAGAGGGTAGCAGGAAACTTTTCTGAAATAATGAGTAGATAATTTATGCATTGTCTAGGCCCTATGGTGCCTGAACTAAGCTTTCAAGGTTTCTTATGGAATTTTTTTTGTAGTTTTACTAAACAACTCAACCCAATTGACAAAAACTGCTTCAAAGGAGCTATTATATTCTGCTGCAAGTGCAAGCGAATGAACCCACATGCAAAAACATATGTGTGAGGTTTTAGAGCTGCTCTTCCAACTTTTGGTCAGCTTTGTTCCCTCTCTTATGGAGACGTCCATTCTTGGATCCCTGTCTTCTAATCACATGTTCCAACATTTGGAGTCCAAATGCACCTTCCTCTCAGATCTCTCTTCATACTCAATGCCGTAACTGCTGCTCCTTTCCATCACATGAGTGCCAAGCTTATCATGTCTTGGATTTGTTTCTGCATCTGGAACAGGGAGCCTAAATGTTGACTCTGTCTGGACTGTTGTGAGCAGAGCTGGCTGGAGAAGAGAGATCTGATGCTAAAAACAGAGGCAAGTCACTGCTGGTCCTCTAGCATTCACTGTCTGCATAAAGGCTTAAAATCAGATGACGGAAGGATATTCCCACAGAAAGCTTACAGCTGCTTTTGCATGCCACTTTGAAGTGTTTTATATATCATTTGTCTTTGCTATCATAACTTGGAAATTTTGGAGTTATATCCAAGTGTTTTACAAGGTCTGATTAATATGACAGATGCAAGCGACTCAAGCAGAACCATTATCATCAAATCAAACTTCTAATTTTTTCATTAAACTGCTAACCAGGATTGTATACATTATAGAAGTGCCTTTTGAAGAGGTACAGTCGGATCTTTTCAGTATTACTACATATAAATCTTTTTAGAGACCTCTTGTTGATCCACAATATGTTGAACAGACCAAGTTTTGTCACTGGACCAAACGACAAATATTTTGGAAATTTATGTTCACGTACTAGATACAATAGTTCAACTATGAACAGTTCTGTTTTGTAAATGAAGCTCACTTTTTATCATTAAGTGACCATAAAATGGATTTAAATCACCAGATGAAAGCAATTCAGAAAATAACTCTCATTTTCAAAACGTACTCACCAAATGAGATGCTTTGCCCATACGCATAACCAGGTTAAACAGGGGCAAATATGTATGAGATTAATGTTATTTGTATTAACGGCAAAACGTAGAGGTCCTGTGAGATCAAGACCCTTTTCTGTGCATAACAAGACAGTCTATACCCTGGAGAATTTACAGATCAAGCAGACAAGACTTCCAAAAAAAAGCAAAGTTTTTTGAAGCTGGGAAAACAGCTGCTTTCAGAGCATGGAACGACCATTTCAGGGTTCACAGTTGTCTGGCAGGAGAGCTGGGAAGGCAATTCTAGGGCTCCTATATTTCCAAACCAGTGTCCTGTCATCCAGAACATAAACATCACTATTATTACTGTACCAGTGATGTATTATTGTCATTTGTTTGCTGCAGTGTGCACATGGTGACAGAGATTTTTCAGATACACTAATGCAATGGAATTTTGGTGTGGAAGGTTAAATCTGTATCTGCCTGATGCCAATCACTGCTTCACCAATCCTCCTCCACAGACATTACAAGAGTAGATGGAAAGAGGGTGAAGTGGTTCATCAAAAGATAAATGATTATCTAGTCTGCCTGTTCAAATGTTAAGAAGTACCAAATTAGCTATTTTGGTTTTTAAATTACTGTGTTTGGTTTTTTTTCTTTTTTTTCTTTTTCTGATCATATCTGAACTATTTTAAATTATGCTTATGTGTTTGTCACATGCTCAGCTAGGAATTGTTTGTGTGTTCGTGCTTTTCAGGCTTCAAGCCTAGAAAATTATTGTATAAACATAAGTCAAACTCAGATTCAAGAAGCTATGGTTTTATAAAGATAAGAAAATGCTACTGATACTGTAATACAATTGGGAAAAATGGTGTTGCTGAAAGTGGAGGAATGATATTCAATGTGCACACTGAGATACTTTGACCTAAATGCTGAGATGTGCTTTTCTACATGTGAGCTACATATAGAATCATAGAATCATAGAATGGTTACGGTTGGAAGGGACCTTCAAAGGTCATTTAGTCCAACCCCCCTGCAAGGAGCAGGGACATCCCTGACTAGGTCAGGTTGCTCAGAGCCTCATCCAGCCTGGCCTTGAAAGTTTCCAGAGATGGGGCCTCCACCAGCTCTCTGGGCAACCTGTTCCAGTGTTCTATAACTCGCATCGTAAAAATTTTTTTCCTAATTTCTAATCTAAATCTACCCCCCTCTATTTTAAAACCATTACCTCTCGTCCTATCGCAACAGGCCCTACTAAACAGCCTTTCCCCATCTTTCTTGTAGGCCCGCTTGAGGTACTGGAAGACCGCTATCAGGTCTCCCCGGAGCCTCCTCTTCTCCAGGCTGAACAGCCCCAACTCTCTCAGCCTGTCCTCATAAGAGAGGTGCTCCAGCCCTTTTATCATCTCTGTGGCCCTCCTCTGGACCTTCTCCAACTGGTCCATGTCCTTCTTGTGCTGGGGGCACAGTACTCCAGGTGGGGCCTCACCAGGGCAGAGTAGAGGGGGAGAATCACCTCCCTCGACCTGCTGGCCATGATTCTCTTGATGCAGCCCAGGATGCGGTTGGCCTTCTGGGCCGCAAGGGCGCATTGCCTGCTCATGTTAAGCTTCTCATCCACCAGCACTCCCAAGTCCTTCTCCTCAGGGCTGCTCTCAATCCATTCCCCGCCCAGCCTGTATTTGTGCCTATCTCAGCTCTCCTTACAGTCCTTGGACATATATATGATATGGTCAATGAAAACTAGAAAGCTATTCAGCCATTCAGTATAAATGTCTACTTTGGGGTGAAGTTAGTGGAAGGACTAGCCCTCCTTTAAATTAGGAGGTTAAACACTTAGCAAATATATATATATATATAAATAAATTAGCAGATAAAATAAATACAGAAATTCTCACGTGTACAAGTATGAGAAATGAGAAATGGATAACAATGTTTAATTGATGTGTACAGAGGTGATCACAACAGCCTGAATCCTTTTGAAAAATCAAAATAGAAGTAGTTTCTACCTATAAGTAGGAACTGGTTCTACTGGTTCTTAATATCACCAAGGAATTACTGTAGCAATGAAGAATGTGTTGTGTTTAATCTGGTTTGAGCTTTATCAACAGCAGGCTTAATTAAGACCCGGTGACAGAACCTCTCACTGGAAGCAATATAGCAGTCAGAAAGAACACGGTTTGGCACTCTGAATGGATGTGTCAATCTGGCATCTTCCTGTGCATAACTGAAACACATTTATCTGAGAGATAACTGAGTTGTAATAAAAATGGAGCCCAATATACTTTTAAGATTATTTTCTAGAGTCAAAACATATTTGTTTTATTATGTAAAGATGTTCCTGATTTGTAAAGGACTATGAAAGATCTACAGAAATGGTGGTAAAATAGATGTACGTTTTGTGTGGATTACTGGTTAATTTTGAACATTCTGGTTTTTCTCTGTCAGATGTCACTTAAAATACACATTTAGGTGATTAATTAATTACCATAATTCAGCATCTGTGCACCATTTTGCTATGCATTCATCTGATCAATTTTATGCTCTGAAGTAAATTACACCTATTCTTAAATAATACTTTGAATACATACAAAGAACAAGGGACTGACACTGTTCTAATTTTTAGTTCTACACACTAATTAAATTTGTTCAACACAAATTTAAACATCTGTCTGTGATTAGGTTAATTCTTTCCAGGTAATCTTTAGGAGGGAATGGGAAATGGAATGGAAATGAGGGAAAGTTATGAAAAGAGAATCTGATAGATAACAATAACTAAATTTGCTGGATTTATTCTGTGGGCTTAACCCAGAAGGTGTCGCACTGGACTAGACAGAGCTGAACTGGTGCGATGGATTCCTGTGTGTTGCAGGGGGAAAGCAAGAAAGTTTGATTTGATGCTGCTGCGGAGATAGAAGCAGCAGGCACAATCCGCAGAATAATGACACCAGTGGATGAATTCAGCAAGCAAAGAAAATGTGTCTGCTTATGAGTGACAGGGCAGATGCAGCTCCTTTCTCACAGTTAACATTGCTGTTACCCAGCGTTTCCACCTCTGCAGCTGACTGAGCAGATATGCTCCTGAATTTCCTTGCCAGTACCTAAGTGCTCTCCTCATGAGTGAACGTACTTCGAGAAATGTTTGCACTGCTAGGCTGGCCAGCAGCTCTCTACTAACTGGGTCCTGAGGTCGCCCACTGATCCCTGCTTATTTATGCACTCTTTTCACTTTCTTATATCCAGCATGCCCAGGACTGAGCTTAATAACAGATGTTAAACATCAAATAGTAGAAAGATTTCTGAATATAGCTGGAGAAAAGACAAAATCAAAAAACACGGGTCGACCTCGACCCTACATTTGAAATCAGGAGCATCCTGAAGGATAGGAGTCTTGAAAAATGCATCTCAGTCAGGGAACTGAAATAGTGGCTGATTTTATATGGGTTACAGCTCCAGCACTGGTTTCCTATAAATAACTCACAGATGTCATTTGAATTACAGTCTTCTGCAAATAAGGGGGCTGCAGGCATACCCAGGAGCCTGTTAACAAGGAGATGACAAGCTTCAGGCATCTAATTGCTTTAGCTCATCACCAGTAAGACACTAGCAGTCCTACAGCTAATCTGACCAGCAATTGACTGAAAATTGAATCTAAACCAGGAGAGTTATTTCGCTGGCTTCAAAGGCTCGTCCACTTCCAACAAGAAACCCCAAGCCTCTATCTGTTCAGCCAGCTGCTATGTAGGAGAGCCAATAGCTTTTGTGAATTTTCTTAGCACTTTTTTCTTAGCACCTGGTGTCTGCAGAGAACAGTCCAAGTATATGAAGCTGATTGTATTTTCAAATTCAACACAGACAGATGTAGATAATTAAAATATCTTCAAAGAAACAAAACAAAACCACCACTAGAACTTTTCTGCTAATTTTGTGAAGCAGAATAAGGGAATAGGACCAAGGATGTATAATCTAATGTTTTGTTATATGATATAGTGGCTCTAGCAAGATGCATCGACATAGGATACTTAACTGTGTCAAGCAGGATTGACATTTTAAGGGTGTGTGCTCCTTTTTTTTTGTTTTACAGAAAATATCACTAAAATGTTATCCTGAAGCTATGAATCTTAACTGAGTGAATCTTTCTTGCACAGATGCTTCAGGGACCCTCTGACGCCAAAAATGTGAAGATATGGGGCAGGAAGAAAGGGCAAATAACTTCCCTGTTTCCATATACTGCTGGAGAAGAATTAAGTCTAGAACTTCGGCCCTGTCTTTTGGCAAGCCCTATTACCATCCACCCCATGGGGTTTTCTTCCCAGCAGAGCACTCTACCCAGAGGAGCCGGTTAGCCAGCAGAGGAACATGGGGTAACTGCCCCATCCCTGGAATCGTTCAAGGCCAGGCTGGATGAGGCTCTGAGCAACCTGATCTAGTGAGGGATGTCCCTGCTTCTTGCAGGGGGGTTGGACTAGATGACCGTTGAAGGTCCCTTCCAACTCTAACTATTCTATGATTCTATGATTCTAAGTGTTTCCCCAACAACCTGTGGGAGTTCCCAACTGGCCTTAGGACTACGAAAACACTCAGGAGATATGATGCTTTGTGTGTATTCCCAGTTCTGGCTCTGTGTTGAATATAGTTGAGTTAATAAGGGGCCAGATCCATGCACAGTCTTCTTGGTATGCCAAGGATGTTGTGCTTTGACAAAGTTAGAGCAAGGAATTGCAGTGAAAGTAAATAATCTGAAATCTATTGTGGCAGGCTTGTTGCACAGCTTGAAGAAACCATTCTTTCTTTCCAGACATCTTCATGTTATGGAAACTCTATTATATGGAGTCCACTTTAATTTAGATACCTCCTAGGCCAGGCTGCACTGGGAAATAGACGATGGTCTATGATATCTGGGCAGTCTCAGTCTGCTCAAGCATCTATTTTACCCTTCCAGGTTGGTGCTGCAAGTGTTGTCCCCCTTTATTCTGAAGTGTGGCAAATATCACTAGATAAATCACATGACATTATTTGGTTTCAATAAGAGGAGGAGGGCAGATGTAATAATGTCAGGTGTGCACTTGGGTTTATAATGTGGGGTTTGGAAATTCCACAGATGTGGCTTCAGAAGTGGCTCTCCAAAAATATTTCTGCTGTGGTATTCTCAGGTGAGCAGAAAGGTACGAGAGAGGGGCAGACGGTGTTGAGAGAAGCAAGGTATGTTCAGCAAAGTTATTTATGGTCTGCTTGTACTCTTGTGCAAATTTCAGTGGGATCATCTAGGGAAGAGGGCACTATCCTATCTTTCCCAGTATTTAAAAATGATAATAAGCTCATGCACAAAACATTCGCTGCTGGAAATATTACCTGTTTTGAAACTTTTCGAGACAAACATTGCAAGTTAGTTTTTACCCACAAGAATAGGAATTTCCTGCAGTCTAATCCCTTTGTCCTGGAAATTGCTTCTCTTCATGAAGATCTAATGCATTCGTCATTTTCCGCTGCAAAAGTGAGGTTGGGCATGCCAGCCCAGCAGGGTACCAACCATGTGTCCAATTTAAACACCGAAGTGGCCCTGCTGAAGTGAACTGGACTTTTCAAACACTTCGTGCTTGTGTGCTTATTGCCCTGAACCATGAAAGCGTTAGAACTATTTACAAGTATAAGCATTTGCAGGATCTTTCTCTTAGTCTGTGTCTTCCTAACTCCAACTTTCTCTCAAAAAGGAGCTTATTTCATGTGTTATTTTCCTACTGCTGCTCTACCCTGAAAGCTCGGGGAAATTATGCTACAAATTCATTGAAATCCTTTGTTGCTTTTGGTGACCATGTAAGCCCTGCTCTATTCACTGCGAGGAGCTAAAATGGTAAACATTCTGCTTCAAAGAAATTAAGATACGTAAACACATTCATTCCCCATCATCAGGCTTAGCCTGTGAACCCAAAGAACATTTCTATATCAATAGAATTGCACAATTGTATGCTTTTCTTTCCAACAGCACAAACTTAGGTTCTATCATTTTCATCATTCTCAAATAGACATGGATATTCAGTACAATGCATTTGGTACACTGCACTGCTCAGACGCCCATTGTTAGCTTCCACTCCAACTAACCACGGCTTTTTAAAAAAAGGGAAGGACACTAAAGAAACTGAGACACATTTATAAACAATGGGTATGGTCAAAAGACTTTGATGTAAAAAATAATACCTTATGTTTAGCAAATGTTTCACTTGCTGGTAGAAAAGTCTCTCTCAGGGCAATAAGAAAGGAAGAACCTTTCTCTCTTTCTTGTAGACTTCAATGGAAAAAAAGAAAATAAAATCTTCTTTCAGGATTTAAAAGTTTCTAATAAGAAGTGTTTGAATGTCTATTGTAATTTGAACAAATGTCTTATTGTCTAAATAAAATAGAGTCCACAAGAAACTCTTCCTCTATTATGGATTTTTCAAGCATTGAAGGTGTTTTTTTTCCCCCTCTTGGCTGTATCTGCTGTCCTTCCTTCAATATTAATACTGACACTTCTCTATTAACTCATTAAGGGCTTGTGACACTGGATACAAAGATTCCATAATTACTATTCTTACAATTCCACTTAAAGATTTCCACCAAGGCTGTTGTATTATACACTGTACAGACACAGGAAAAAACAATCCTTGTCCCAGAGAGATTGTATTTGAAAGGACAAAGCCGACAAAGCCAACAAAGAAGAAAGACTTAAGTAGATTTGTCCAGGGTTATACAATAGGGTTGTTTGGTTTTTTTTTTTTATTTGGCAGAACAGAGGTCAAATTCAAGTCTGTTGACTTTCCATTAGTTTCTCATCTACATTTTCATAATCCCATGTAATTAATCTCCATCTGTTTCAAAATATTTGCACTCTCAGGTCACATTCATCCAAATGGCTTCAAATGGCCAAGTGGCACCTTACGGAATTGCAGCCTGTAAGGGCTGGAAAAAGCTATAGAAGGAAAACAGAGTCAAAGAGGTATTGAACTACAGAAATGAACAACCAAAACCAGTGCACTGGGGTATTATCACCTTATGGGGAACAAAGTTTCACAAGAGAAACCCATCTCCTGAAGAAAAAAAATGACTAAACCTTTATATATTTAGCAAAGTGTTCTGGGGCTGTGCTACTAATTAGCATCAGGTCGCATTATCATGGTCAGGATCACATAGAGCGAAACTATTCTTCAAGGATATGGGGTCAACTCTAAATAAATTTGGAGTTTTGAGACTAGTATGTTAGGACCAGGAGTTTGCTTTTCTTCAGCTATATGTTAAATACAACTTTAAACATTTAGTTCACTGTGCTCACTGTTGCTAAGCAGATGGGCAGCAGGTGGTAGGTGGATTTGTGGAGATCCCTGTATTTCTTTATCCTCTATCTTACTGTTTGCCAAAGAAACTCAAGATAACACTTGTCAAGAAATAAACCTCTCTGCAATGGGGCAATTAACATTATTTGCTTACAGCCAGTATCTTGCAGCTATGGACCCTCATGGCCTCATTTTCCCCCAATCTGTTAGGTGTAAGATGCTTGGAAAGTGCAATCCAGCCTTGAAGAATGACTGGCCATGAAAGCAGCAGGGTGCTTGCCTTATACGAGAGCATTCAGTGTTAGACTTTCCCTAATGAGAAAATGAGAAAAACAAATGAGAATAATAATTAGATGATGCTTTGAAATAATGATCCTCTTTCAGCATGAAGATTATGGTAGTGAGTAGTTAGCGATGCTGGCACACCTTGGAAATACTAGGAGCCACAGCTTTCCCATTTCTAATATTACATATGGCTCCAAAGCCACTCAGAGAAGCCAATCTGGAATGAGTTCCTTCTCTGGCTGAAGGAAAGAGACTGCCTCCTTCCTTTCTCTTGTTTCTTGTGATAGGGGATCCAAAAAGTAAAGTTTAAACAATGTTACATGCATATTTTTTTCCAGGGATCTTTAATTAATGCCTTTGCTTAGACATCATTTCCTACTGCAATCCTACCTTAAAATACAAAGACATTACCAATTCAATATCATGACAAACAGTAATCGGACAAGGTCTTCTGATGTTCATCTTGGTAAAAATTTTTAACAGAGTCCAATAAAACCCTAGATAAAGACACAGGGGAAGAACAAAGTTGAAGTTTGTGTTGTTATGACTGGGTAACTCTTCCTCTTTTCCTTGTAGTAAACTGAAGAGTTTTGTTCTGCTTCATTTCTTCAGATCATGGGATTTCATTCTTTTGGATGGCACACTCTGTATTCAGTCAGAGGTTGGTAACATGCATACAGTTTAATAGCCAGCTACGTGTTGGGATAACATGTTTTGCTGCCAAGGCAAGTTAGCATTCAGGAATGCAAAGTGATTTTAAATAGTAGACAATGGTAACAACCTGAAACAAATCATTTGGATGCTGAGAGATGTGTCAGGAAGTCATATCCTTTGACACACATTATCTTCACGCTACCCTTGCTTCTTTATAGTCAGAGTTTGGCCTGAGATCCTTGTTCAGGTCTTGATTTTGACGAGTCACCATGAGACATGGAAGAGGGTGGTACAAATCTTTCATGTCACAGAGAACTGGCAGGGTTGTCTTTCTACCTCTGGCACTTTGGTCCATGCTTCCTAAGCAGCTCTCCAGATGGGTGCTTATAAACACTGAGCGCAATAGCCAAGATGAAAAGAGGTAAAGGAACACCAGAAATGAGATTAGGAAAGAGACAGGTTTGCAGGAAAATGCTATACCAGATTGCACAATGGGGGCAAAAACGTGTAAATAAGAGATGCAATGGAAGAAAAAGGAAAGATGTGAGATGGTGTAGCTCTATGGACTCATCTTAATCTCACACAAAAAAAAAAATCAAGGATTTTTATTACGATTGCTAATGTAGTATTTTGTAACATCCTTTTAAAGCCAGTGATGCTGTATGAGCACATAGGAAGTAGAAAAAAGCTTTCAGGAGAAAAGTTGCTAATGCGAGTGGCAAATAAATGCTTCAAGTCTGGAAGATAGTATTGAAAAAATAGATGGAGTTTTCAACTCTGAAGGGAGTGAGAAGCAACCATCACCTTCTCTGTCAGTGACTCTTCTAGGCCCTGGAAAAGAAAAGCTAGATGCAAGAATTTCATGTTGGGAAAAAAAAATAATTGTGGGAATTGTTAGAGGATGGACATGAGAAGAGGAAGAGTTGAATCTGCGAAGAGGATAGAGAAATCAGGTACAGGGAATTTGCACAGAGGGCAAAGAACTGTAGAACTAGGAAGCCAAAGTAATTCACCATCACTTATATGGAAATTTATCTGTTGTGGAAACCATGGGCTGAGCCTTAGCAGTAATTCCTTCTTTTTGTGTTGGAAATCCTAAGTGATAAAGAACATAGTAATTATTTCCAAGGGACCATAAAGAGCTCAGGTTACACTGAATGTTCTTTCCCCTCCAGTGACTTCCCACAGAATTGCTATTTGGGTGCAGCTCTTCAGGCGTCATTCCCTGACCAGAGCAGCAGCCCCAGTGCAGACTGTTTTAACTGTGAGTGGGAGATAATGACGTCGCCTCTCATGTACAAAGGAACACTTTTATGCTGGCAAAGAGAAAGCAGGAGATGTGGAATGTGTCTGTGGAATGAACTGACCCACAATAATCAAATACCTCGTTACTCCCTGCTTGAAGTGTAAGGTCTTTGGCTTTGTCTTGGCTTACCCCAGCATAAAGGACAGAGCAACATTTCTAAAATAACTGTCTCACAAAGTGACACTCATTACGCAGGTTTCTCCATCAGCAAAAAGAAAGAAGAACGAATAGCACCCAACAGATTGATTTCTTAACTAAGTAAGGGAAGACTCAGGGATACCATTTCAGGTATTTGAACTGGAGGCAGGATGTCCACCGCCAAACAAACCTCTCTAAAAATCAAAGTGTCCTTCCCCTGTAGCCATACTTCCTTCTGCTCCACTCTGGGATGCTTCTTTTGGTCTTAACACTTCAAAAATCTGAGGGCTGTGGCCTCAGAACATTTGAGGCCAGCATTGCATAAATTCACAAGTTGATGTAATTTGCTTGGTGATATTGCCCAATGTCTGGAAGTACTGAGGTTATTATCTCTTCAACTTTCCTGTTTGGACTAGATCTTCTACCACTTGGACAACTTCTACCAATAGTGGTTCTTCCTAAACATTACCATAATGCAAAGAACAAAAAAAAAAAAGAAAGTAATTGGATCAACAAGACTGGTTGGTTTACATTGGTTTCCAAGAGAAGGGAAAAAAAATAATATAATTTTGGCTTGGCATCTTTTTTTTCCTCATTTCTGCAACCTTTTGCAACAAGGTAATACCACTGCCTATGTCACCATCTGAGGAATGGTAAATGACTGGTTTTTTAAGGTCTAAATGTGATATTATTTAACTTTAGAAAGCAAAATAATAAAATTAAAAAAAAGAAAATGAAATAAAATAAAATAAAATATAATAAGCAAAAAATCCTTCCCAAGAGAAAGAGCTCTGGAGTCATTTCTAGAACTCAGTATAAGTAATACAAGACTTCATTATGATACACAGGGAAGTGATATTTGTAACAGCCTGGCCAGATTGCAAACAGATGCTGGTAGAAAGTGAATCTATTATTAAATTAATTTGCCTTTTCACCCTCAAGAGACTGTAGAACATAAATCAGAAATATTTAATAAAAATCAAGTTTGCCAAAAAGATTCAGCACTGAAACACATGCAACATGACACCACCAGAACTATCTTCTTGTCACAACTCTGAACATAATTGATTAAACATCCCAGTCCAAAGAGATGCTAGCTGCACATGGTTTTAGGGACAAGCCATTACCCAGGGTGGGACTATGTGAACTTTGTAGGGAGAAAGCAGATGAACTAGCAAAACTGATACTGGCCTTTACATATCAAGCTTCTTCAGGTTGATGGACGGGCCCAATGACTGGTAAGTATGGATTGTAGTATCAAGCAATGTAAGGAAGTGGTATGAAAGGGGTGATTTGCTTGTTGGTGTGGGAAAAGATTTGTCTTAGCTCCTGCAGCGGGAATGGTAAATGATACTGTTGAACATTTTTGGGTGCTTGGTAAGAAATCCCTTCTGGTCACAAACTAAGCTTCAATTTTTCACTTTTATCATTCTTTAAGAGAAAGTAGAGAAACTAGGGAAAATTCACGGGTGCTTTAGAGTTGATTTTATGTCCATCAGTATCTGATTGTCAGATTATAGTAACAGTCTTATTGCAGATGTCCAAGCAACGGTTAAAGACAATATAAATAGCATGTTTGGTGAACAACTAACTCAGTTAGACAAGAAACTAGCAAATCACAGTGCATAAGCCTGTATGCTTAGCTGGCACAACCTTGATGTGAGCTGTGCAGCAAACTAAGTATAGAATCATAGAATAATTTAGGTCAGAAAAGACTTTTTGTATCATTGAGTCCAATTGTAAAAGAGACCTGTAACTCAGCCATAGGTACATAAGTGTTAGTACCTAAGTTACTGTATTAGAGCTACTGGTGCCGTGTCTGGTTCATTATGTACCTTAATAAAAAGACGCTAAAGCTGAGGTTTCCCTGAACACTGTATATTGCCTAACATCCTGGAGTAGGAAGTACAGAGTGACATTCATGCATTGGGCTCTTCTTGAAGTCCACATAAATTTTGTTCTAATAAGTAAAAGTCAGGCTGGAGTGATGCTTGCATTTTGTAGTGCTACTTCAGATAGACACTTAAGCAGATGTCTAATGGAAGTACATGCTCAAACCCTAAAATATCAATGGGATGACAACTCATTTACATTTCCAGTCAGCCAGAACTTTCAAAACTATTTTGTTGGTCTGTTGGATTGTGCTAGTTTACAAAGAAACATGAATGTAACTACCATAATTGGGGTAACCATACTGACTTCTGTATTTTTTCATTTGTAATCTGTTTTGTCAGGAGACCCTTTGAGATCTGCAAATTCAATTTGAACTGAATTCTCGGAAAGTGATACAATGATTCTGAAGGGTTGTATTTAGCAATGCTGCAGGGATGAAAAAATAAAATAAAAAGAAATAATTTAAAATATTCATGGCTAGAAATAGGACAAAAGTGCATTCTGACAAGTAATAAGGTTTTAAAGATCACATTTGGGCTGTCAGGAAGGATTTTTATTTTAATGAAATGATGACTGGGGGCCAAACTCATTATTTCTATCTTTCTTACAAGTTTGAGCAAAAGCAGTAAGGAAGATAAAAATGTGAAACTCTTTTCCCTCTTTCCTTCCTGCCAAGCAGTGAAGGGTGAAAATTGAGGCCTTGAACCATCTCTGTCCAACCTTTCTATCTGGTCCAAGAGCTCAGGCTGTCAGCATCTCTATGAAACAGCTGTGGGCTGGAAGTAAGCTCTGGGACTGACACCTTTCTGGTGCACTCGTGTCCTCCTACCTGGCCAGAACATACAGGGCTTTGGAGCCCTGGGGGAACAGGCTTTTCCCAGCCAGCCATGAGCATCCTTGGTCCCATTAAGGCTAAATTAACATGGCACCAGCCACCTGGTGAGGCTTACCTTTCTCTCCTTTGCATCCAAATACCCACAATGCCTTTCAAACTGTTGTCAAGCTGTTGATTTCTTTTTGTATTTTCATTTTATTTAATTTCTAAGTACCTGAATTCTGGGAACAAAGATGAATTTTTTAGCATCAACTGGATTTGGGTATTTTTAATTCCATCCTCGTGCTCCCAGGAACAGTAAGTACAGCCTGTAGGATATTGCAGTTTGACTTGCGCTCAGCTGGAGCGAGTCACTGCTGCCTGGATGCTGCTTCTTACACAGATGCCATCCTGGCAGCTCAGAAATATTTTAGGCAGTATTGATTATGATAATAATGAGCAGCAACGGGCAGTTCACAAGACTGGAAGAGATCATTATATTTTGAAAACAAAAATTTCTTCTTACTGTCATTGATTACTGCTGTTTATCAACTCAATGTCTAAGTCCTAAAATCTGAATAATCCTCACAGTATTTTAGCAGAAGAACCAATAATAAAAGCTTCTGATTCTCTTCAGAAATGTGGGTTTTTATTTTAATAATGTAATGAACCCAGAAATACTTATGTTCCTATTAGAATATAAAGTAAACCAAATGGAACTATTTGTAATCAGTATTTTATCTGAGCAATGTGCTCTCTGCATTACCCACCGCCTATAAGATTGTGTTCCATTATACTACAGCAGTAATAGGAAAGGAACTAAACTATTTGCATCAACAATAATGCAACCAATTTTCAGGACTTGCATGTCAAAAATCCATTATTCCAGACATGATTACCTGGAACTGCTGATAACAATTGTCACCAATTACACTTTTTTACAATGTAGCAAGATTTTTATTTCTCTTTCTCCACCCCATCTTTTCTTCCTCTTTCTTTTGTCTTTTTTTTTTTTTTTCCTCCAAGGGGGCGGGGTAATGTCTCCATCACTTAGATTAGAACATCACATTTAGTACAAGCAGCAGATGTTAATATCAAAAGACAGAACATCTCAATTTTCGCAATGTTAATTCAGCTTACTGAGCCAATTCCACAGTTCTCACATTCCTCTAGTCCTAAGAGAAAATGCTAATTTAGATTGTTAAAACTGACACAGGTTAGGGTATAAAGGGTAATTAGCATAAGATCCTACACAAAGTGTTTTTAGCACCATTAATCAACACCCACCTATGCATACGCTCTTTTAGTCAGAAGTGGTGCTGAATAGTTCTGAAAAAATACTATAAAATATTCTGCACTAGTTTAAAAAAAAAAACGTAGAATTTGATTGGAAGCATTTTCCAGTGAAAGTACCTAACATGCAGTTAAAACAGAACTTTTATTTTACACATGGAAATTATTAAAAGCTCATAAAAGCATTCCAGAAAAAGAATACCTTTAAGATTTTTAAGATTGTAGGGTAATCTGCTAAAATGCAGAAATAAGCCAAAATGTATTAGCTGTTTTGGGGTTTTTTTTCACTTTCTTACCCTGAACAGCAGAAAACCAAGTCAGAGTTATATAAAATAAGATAATTTTGCTTTGCACTCCATTTCATTTACGCACATATAGTTCAAGTAAATTAGGTTTTCGTTAGTACAGACTGATTTAATTTTCCTTGAAAATACTACTTGGGATGGTAAAATCCAATATAATTTTAGAATATTTGATCTAGGAGTATAACCTACATAAAATCTGTGTTACAGTTATAGTTAATATGAATTAGTTTAAATTATACAAAGTGATCATATGAACTGCCCTGGAAGGAATTCCTAAAATTAATAAATGAAATAAAGAGATAAGGAATATTTGTTTAAAAAAGAGTGCCATTCTACAATTTGGACAACCTTATTGTTGATCATTAAATCATGTTCCATTAAAAAGAAGTGCATTTCCTAAATCATATAAGCGTAGAAATAAAAATTCCAGCTGCCAAGGACAAGGAGTTCTAGGCATTTTAACGCTAAAGCAGACAAGTCAAGTAATTATTGTCTCTAATTGGCACTTCCACAAGATGTAACAATTTTTACAGTACCCACAGCCAAGTGGCACTTAAAAAGGTGAGAAATTATTTCCTGTCTTGGGAAAAAGAAAAAAAAAAAAGAAGAAGAAGAAAGAAAATCACATGCTTTTCTAATCTGAGCTTTACAGAGAGGAGGACTGGCCAAGCAATTCAAGGTCTGAATCAGCAAATCACTTACTCACATGCTGAATTTTAAGCATGTGCCTACTAACACTTGCCTAAAAGGCTATTTTTGTGTCTCTAATTGGCATACTTAAATGCTTTATGTGTCCAGTGTGTGTCCAATTCAAGTGATTACCATATTTTGGGTGGGATTCATCTCTAGATTTTGACAATTATTTTTAGTTCTTCAGGGGCCTCTGTGAGAGCTAGAAGAAATTGCTACTGGTCCGAAAGTACAGGCACAGGATTTCATACAGCTGTCTAAAATACATCTAATGACTTTGTAGGTAACTCACATAATCTTGACATCCATCTCCTGCTAAAGAGGGGCCTGAGTCTTCTTTAGGTCTGTGTCACATCTGACCGTCCCATGGAGCTCAAGGAGTTAATCTGAGGCATTTTAAGTAGCAGTAGATACCTGTTTTAACAACTAAATCAGGTCCTTTTCCAGTACAGCCAGAAGAGCTGGAATCAGTTGTCCATATTTAGACATGTACCGCCAATCAGGATACCATAGAGCATCCCACCTGGGTACCAGCTGCTGCTCCAGAAGTCATAGGTCCCTGTATGCCATAAGATATATGTGTAAGCACCACAAGGATGTCTTAAATACATTCAGACATCTCAAAATACTAAATGCAATGTGTGGGCAACTAAATTTAGCTCAATGGACATGAGAGCTATTCAGCTGGTCCCTGTAGTAGAATCCTCCATTTGATGAGCTGAAGTGCTTTATAGGCTCTGTAGACAAATGTGGGAGGTTAGAAACCTAATTCACTTGTGAACACTACATACTAGACACCTTATCTGAACCTGGAACTGCATCCTGTCTTTAGAGATACATTCATTTACCATCTGGTGCCATCTGCGATGCCTAGGGGTATTGAAGACATCTGTATAGACCTGGCAAATATGATGCAGGACCTAAGGGAGACCTGTGACCTTTTGGAATGGTAACTGAAGGCCAGCAGACAGTTATGTTCATGTAACTGAATTGAATTTAATACTATATTAATATGCTTGCATCTGTTAATGCATTTTGTTAAATAAGACCTGAGCAATCAATAGCATTACTTCTATTAATGGTGTGAAATCAAGGAAGGATTCTAGAAAGAGGAAATATACAAATTAGCCTTAGAAAAGAACTTAATCCGAAAGAGAACCAACAGTGGAGGTAATTGCCTCCTGAAACTAAGTTCTACTGCATAGTTAACCAAATTGATTAATTCATCCATCACTGCAGTACGAAGAAATATTCAAGTTTGGTCCACAGCAAGTAAAAAACCACAGAACACTGTTGGCTTTTGCAAATTTTTACCACGTGACATCTCCACCTGGGGTTGCAATGTTTTCATTTACAGGTATCACAGAGCAACTCTCTATGTAAACACCATTAACTATTAGTTTACAAATAGAGAGGGAATGCACTGAGAGAAATGAAACTACTAGTTCAATGTTGAAGAACCATAAGAAAAGAAAAAAGTTCTCTGGCTTTCTCCAGAGCATCTTGTATGTTCACAAGTGGCAGAAAACAAACAAACAAACAAACAAACAAAACCCCCACTTGAAGAACTTGAAGTTCTTCATTATGTTAAAATAATTTTTTGCGTTTAACTAGCTCTAGACTAATGTTTTACTTAGATACAACTGAGACAACCTGCCCTATTTGACTTTCAGTTGGGAAGTCAATGGACAGATAATGCTATCCTATACATTGCTCAAATGAAGGCAGGGATGCTGCAGCTGGACAAAATCACAGTGTCTCCTTTTAAAACAAAGTTAATCTTCCCTGTGCCAGTGGTGCTGATCCTTTAGGCGGTGACTTTACACTTACGCAGACAAACTGAACTATTATATTTAATAGTGCACAGTCTGCAAAGTTTTCTGACTTCCTGGTTCTATGTTTCTTCCGTCTGGAGAAGTCCACATGAGGAGGCTGCAGTCTGGAAACATTCTTCTGAAAAAAGTTCTGGTCTATCGTGTACCTGATGGCACATCATCACTTGGCACTCCGGACCTTTTTCCTTGTCATAGACTAGGAGCATCTCTGATCATGGGATAACGAGGAGGTGAGGACATGATGAGGAAGATGGTGGCCAGGTATGGGTTGCCATCACTGGGTATTTTTGCCCATAACTCAAACATTTGAGGAAATTAGAAATAAATAAATAATTGCCTGTGCATACAGGGCATAGCAAGAGTGCTCTTGGCTTAATGCTTCTAGAAAGTATAAAAATTTATGTCAAGAAGATTAACTATACTGACTCTGTAGAGTGCAATCCAGCTTTTCTGTTGTTTGTAGGCTAAGCTATATTTTCATTAGAACAATGTTTCTGGAGAAATAAGCATAAATGCTGCAGATAGATAGGGTTGAAGAATTTTTTCACTCTTTTTTACCACTCACCAAATCAAACAAATCTACTTACACAAATCCAGAAATGTTTATTTCTCAGAAATAATCTATACTCCAGGAGACTTTTTAACTGCCATATTACTCCTTTCTTTATTGTAAGAAAGCCATTATTGACCACAGCAAGCACAGCTTCGTAATGGATGTCATCCAAAAGACTATGATGTAAAGGGTAGATACTTTATACTGGAACCATTTATGGATATAATTATGAGGTTTATGCTGAAAGAACAAACGATCAAACTAATTTACACATCCAAGCTGTTAGTATGACAAATAAAGCCAAAGGGAGGATATTCTCAGTCTCCAATTGACATCAGATATAGCTGGCCCTCACATAGAGATTAGACCTAAATTTACTTTGGCCTTCATGCACATTGGGCCATGCTGGGACCAACAATGAGAACTAGCCAATCTCTTTTTTTTTTTTCCTAGCGAACAGTAAATTTACTGAAAAATAAAGCTTTAAATGAAGAAGACAAATTTTCTGGAAACTGAGACAAAATCAGTAATTATTTTCAGCCAAAAAGAAAATGAAAAAAAGAAGGAAGTCCTTTGAGAATGTCATAATATTTTATTTCACTATTATAAATGAACATTATTACTTTGAGCAGAACTAACTGACTTCATATTTTGGACCAGTATCTTGTACTTAAACAAATCACCTACACTGAAAGAAAAAAAAGATCAAGCAATAACATCAACTAAAATTGGAAAGAAAATAAATAAATATATTTGCTTGTATTGATGAAATACTTGAATAAAGCAGAAATCATTGTTGATTCGGGGTTTTTTTTTTTGGCTGAAAGATTTTACTCTACCAAATTTCCCCACTTTTTTTTTTTTTGTCTGACTTGTCTACTAAACAGAAAAAAAAACTGGATTATTCACCCAGCTCTAGTGCCAACAAGTATGTCAATTAGTGTTAAGTATTGTATTTTTTTTTGTTCAGCCATACGTCCACTTTGGCTAGGATTGAGGCCAGCTGCTAATTTTATACAAGATATAAACTGCTGCTGGGTTGCAAATCTCGATGTTTGCTTGTCTAAGATTAAAACTACACATCAACCACCAAAATTCTTTCTTTAGTGGTGGTTGCAGGTCAATGATGTCTACTGTAGTGATCATTTAAGAATAAAATACCTTTGTAGACATGCTTTCATGCGTGTTTTTCTTTCCATTTCCTTCTACATGTTTCACAAAGGTGGTAGAAATTCACAGGTATGTACAGATGTGTGAGAAACAGGTATTTTTTTCTAAGACCCGTAAACAAACAACTGTCTGAATTCTTCTCTTTCCAGATGGAATATGAAGGCACACAGATGACTTGAATAAATCTTCATATCTGCTGGTCCAGGAGAAAGACCTGGAAACAGAGGAGTTCCTAAGTGGCTGCAGTATTCAGAAATATTAAGCCATTAGGTAAATCAATTTGCTTCTAAGCCACCTGCTTGGTGTTCTTGTACAAACACTGCCGCATGCTTGCTGTGGTATGCATATCATTTGTTGTCTTGACAAACTCGTAATAAATCTATTTATGCTTTTTTTTTTTTATGTAGACTATTAAACTTTGAAAGTCTGCTTGCTTTTAGTGCAGGACTATCCTGAGGCTAATTTCCCATTTTCTGTGTTTAAAAGCATCTTGTAAAAAAGTCCCATTTCTGCAGAAAGCTTAATGTTCAAGCTTCCAGAAGTAACTAGCTATATAATGGTGTCTGACTTGCATATCCCATAACTAAATGTTAATTTAAACAAACATAAAATAACTTTATAACCCATTTTTTTTTCCTTTTCTTCCTTTTTATTTTTTTTCCCCCAAATAACTAAGAGGTACTCTGCTCCAGAGCTGTCACTTTTAGGACTACACTGATGTGCTAATTTCTCATAAGTGTAGATTTGGTGCTTATCTCTGTGAGGAATATATAGAATGATAACCTGGTTGTACTTCACCATATGTTCAGCCTCATGCAAAAGTTGAATCAACTGCCTTTTTCTAAATTACTTCCTCTCTTGATATATGGACCTTATTTATAGCCTCCCTTTGTGCAACCATAACACCATCACATAGGGCTTAGGTTCTGAAAACCGTAGCAATTGCCTGAAAATTGATTTGATGTCTTTTGCCCATCCCTCCCTCAGGTCCCTCAAGACATTTTAATATGAGCTGTGACATTATGATGGATGAAATCTGGCATTTTACTGTAGCAATGCTACTCCCATGTGGAAAATAACAGCTTGTTCAAAGCCCATCTTCCAGCCAGATTTAGGATATACACTAAGCCACATCTTCAATCTCCCCCTTCTCTCTACTCTTTCACAGTATCCTTTGCAAACAGCTTCATTTTGTACATCAGCCTGTCTCAATACCAGATTCTTGCTAATCCTTACCCCTCTGTGAAGCTATCTTGAAGCACACAAACTACAGTTACACTCTTGCTTTCCCAAAACTCTCCTGAAAAAGCAGCATATGCAACTAATTCACAGCTAATTATGTGAACAGAAAAGGAATCTAGCTGATGCGTGGAATTCACTATAAATAATCTCTGATGATATCAAGCTCCCGGTGAAATGTAAGTGTAGCAATACCATGCTAGATACAGATGCTCTGGGACAGAACTATTCTGTCTTCCCTGTTAGATGACCTGAACTAGATTAATGGTAGCTGCCTGAAAATGAAGCAAATTATATCTAAAGATTTTGCTCCAATCTTTAAGAAAAAGCTATCCAAGATGGCCAGCAAAGCACCCAGTGTTGTCTGACTATCAAATATCCTCCTGTGCAGGTATCTGAAACACTTTTGCTCCCCGCAGCCGCTTGGGATAAAAGAAAGCTCACACAAATCTTGTCATGCCAGTCAGTCAAAGTCTGAAGAAATGAGGCTGTTATTGAAGATGTTTATGTGCTTAATATACCCAGCTGAAGTCCAAACAAAGCAAAGGTGAGTTTAAATTTTGGGTTCTGAAGAAAAGTGAACTCATTTTATGTACCTAGTGCATTTAGTTATATCTTTCTAGCCCTTCATCTGGGAAATTCTGTTCTCTCATCAACTGTTGCAATTGCTTATTTTGTTCATAAATAAAGACGCAAGCACACCGAGCGGGGCTTTTTCTTCTTATTCAGTCTTAAATTTCTGGAAGTCTGAACTGGTCACCTCTTTTTGTTGATCAAAACCATGGTCCATCTGATATATCACAGGAGAAGCTGAACCCTGAAGGAGCAATACCAACCAGAGCTGCCTTCCAATTCCAGCTCAGGAATAGCTTTCAGCGTGAAACAGTGTAGTATATGCCACAACACAAGAATATGCTAGGAGTCATTGTTTTTCCTTTCTACTTTACACGACTTGTGTTGATTTGAATTGTTCACAGTCATTAATGTTTATTAGGGAGTGATGATACAATGAGGGTGGTAAACACTGGAATAGGTTGCCCAGAGCGGTGGTGGATGCCCCATCCCTGGAAACATTCGAAGCCAGGTCGGGTGAGGCTCTGAGCAACCTGATCTTGTTGAAGACGTCCCTGCTTCTTGCAGGGGGGTTGTACTAGATGACCTTTAAAGGTCCTTTCCAACCCTAACAATTCTATGATTCTATGTAATCTTTTTTCTTTTTTTCTTTTTTTTTTTTTTAATGGGAGGAGTTCACTGCAAAGCCATTAGTGATACATTTGAAACTATTGATGTATAGAAGATGCAAGTAAATATTAAGGAAGTTTTACAGACATTGCTATGTAGATTTAGTGCTTGGTTGGCCATGGGATACTGACACCTAAAATGTCAGGACCCATCTTCTCTCAGTAGTCAGACAGGTGTTTTTTTTTCAAAGAAATATGGGTTGTGTCAGGGCTCCAAGGGCAATAATAGCCCTTACCATCCCTACAGAGGTCTCTTCCCACTCCTGCCTATGGCCCATGGACCATGCCTTGGGCCCATCAGACCCTGCCCCACCAATGCCGTGCTCCCCATTGCAGTATGAGTCAGAGATTTCCCAAAACAGTCTTTCTGAACCCTAAATACCTATACATAGTTTTAAAGTGAAAATGAATGTGTCTGTGAAGCAGACATTTATGATTTTAGCACTGGAAAAGTAGACTTTTCTTGTCTGCTCTCTTTTGTAATGTATATACACTACACAGCCAAATCATTCACCATCAGATGTTACCTTAACAGACAATATGGAATTGTCTATATAGTTCATGGAACATTACTGAAGTATTTGTTGATGGCTGATGTGATAAAAAAAAAGAATGCTTGAAAGACTTTTGTCATTTGTTTCAGTTCATTTTGTGTTTTTTTTTCCTGCTGTCCTTCAGCTCAAGCTCATGTTTGAATTTGGCTTAGCTATTTCATCCTGTTCTTTTTTTTTTTTTTTTTTTGATAACTACCTTCTTCAAATTCCTTTGACAACCTGAGAAAGTCTTGCAGCTGAATGCAGTATTAATTATATTTCAAAGCAAACCTTTTATTCATTTGGGGACAATCTGTGAAACAGAAATCTGTGACTGAAGCTGCTGCCAAGCCAATTACTGCAAAATAACTCAAATATGTCTCAACAGATTGCAATTTTTCCTATTGTTAGATTGTTTATTTTTCAGATCAAAAGGTTATGTTCACTTAAATTAGACCTGCATTTAAATATTCCATAACTTCTGCATATGATGTATCTATAGGTATATACAGACAGTGAATCGTATGAGGTAAACAAATTCCATTTGGCTAACAATGGATATTATTAATCTATTTCCACTTCTTTTTTAGAAATCATTTGCGAGTATACTTTAAGTATTATAGATTCATAAATTCTAAGGCCAGAAAGGAAAATTACAGTCTAACTTCTTTCATAAGCACAGGAAAACAAAAAGAGCTTCTTACTCAGTCGTTTTTACATCAAACACCACTTCTGCAATATATGAAAATGTAATTTAATATCTTTCAGTGGTGGAAAATCCATTGTGTTCCTAGGTAAGTTTTTCTGGCAGTTTAGGATCTATTATTGTCAAACGGAAATTGCTACTGTATTTATTTACTTAATTGCCTACTCTTAAAAAAAAAAAAAAAAGGAAAGAAGAAAGGGACAAAATTCTCCCAGACCAGACTGTGCATCTTTGCTCAAATATGAGAATTTCTGTGGATGCCAATGGAACTAACACTTCCTATAGCACTTGCTGTAAGCAAAGTTGATACAACATGCTTTATGAATTTGTTCAGTTTTAAGTTATCTGATGAATATTTTATACAAATATATGACAACATATTGATTGGTCATGACATATTTGCTATCAGAGTTATTCAATTCATAAATATCCAATTGCAGAGCAAAGTAAGAGAGTTCAGTTACACTGTTATTTTTTTTTTTCCAGAACAAAATAAATCTTCTGCAGTGGGAATAGACACATGCGTGTGTGCGCGCACACACACACACACATATATTTTTGATCTGTCTCCTATGTCAAACATGAAATTGCATTATTACTTGTAACACTATTTCTTTATACTAAAATTCATCCATAACAAAGTCATTAGTCAGATTAATATTTGTTGACTTTCACAGTATTGTCTGAATTCTCTTAATTCTGATTCTACTTACAGCTTTTTCTGTATTTTTGGACTTGCTCTTTGTTGCTAAACTTATTCAGCCCTTAACAAGCTGAAGAATTTCTGGTCAGTAGAGCAGAAAACAAAGAGATTACTTCATGCACAGATTGTAATACCACTCCAGGTAATAATCTTAATTAAGCTTACGGGTGTGCTTATTGATTATTGAACACCTACTTGTACTAATTGCAAATGGACTTTCCAAAAATATAGAGCCTTCCACAGCAACCTGGAAATTCCCTGACAAGTATTAATGGAAGAATTCTACCATTTTTCTCTTTAGTCAATGTACAAAGACCAAAGAGTGTGGATTTTTTCTTATTTTATATTCTGCCAAATAATTAAACATTATTCCAGCTCCTGCTTAAATTCAGTTAGAACTGAAGACAACAGTTTCAGAAGTGGTTCATTTCCCTAAATGTTTCTGACCTCACTGGATCGAAAGCTAAAACCTACATGTCTGGATCTCTGCACAGTCCAAATGGAAGTGACAATTGGTTCTGCAAGTAACAAAGCAACTTCCTGCCCACCAAATAAATCCTTTTTTTTCCCCAGAATATTCTCTGTTGAATAATCTTACAGATATTCTTTTGTTAAAAAAAGGGAAAGAAGAATGAGTGGTAAAGTGGCTTCTGCATTCTCCAAATACATATTATCTCATTTTATTGTTTTGTATGGGCTTGGGCAAAGCACAACATCTAAAACAGATCTCATCTTGCAGGGCCTCAACTTTTTCACTTGTATGCTGAAGACCTCAGATGTTTTAGGGACTGATGAATTCACATTTATTTTTCTTTGCGATGCTCTTTTCAGAAACTCATCTCATTGAAGCTGGTGTCAGTATCATGGTGTCACATCTTTCATGGTAAAACCCCTTTACTGCCGAGTCCACTACCTGAAGAACTTTCTCCAGGGACCTCCACTCTTTTTCATGTGGGAACTGCATTTTGGTTTTTTTCCTATGCTCAGGACAAAGTCTGAATCTACAGCAGTGCTCGAAGGCACATGAAGCAGTACCTAGTTTGTACTCATGCCGGAACTGCTGAGTTACAATAGATCTTGCGCAAGGGAGCTCTCATAAAGTGTCATGGAGGAGACTATGACTATATTTGTTTGCATTTCGTGGGCTGTAATTACTGCTTTTGACTGGTGAAAAATTGACAGCATCACATCATTCTGTTACCCCCACTTCCCACTTCAGCCACCTGGCATGTTTTTTTCTTTTATACTTTGGAATATTTGTAGTAGGGTGCAGAAACGGTAATATGTCTCAGCAACTGCATAGGGGCTTAGGTGGGTGGTCTTCAGGCCACTGTATCATTAAAAAGTTACATAAAATAATTAGTCATCAGCTCATCTTGGGCAGAATGTTTGGAAAACATGATCCTGAAGGTGAGGGAACCTAATTCTTTCTAGACAAAAATAAACCAAAAGAAACTGAAAGTCTACAAAATTGAGTTAGCTCATCAACAAGTTAACTCTCATCATATCTAAAGGTAATTTTGTGATTGCCACATGGTCCAAGAGACTCAGAAAACTTGGTATAAAAACTCTTGCAAACCCTTGAATGTTGCAACCCAGCATCTGTGCCCTAAACCTGCCAAGTATACCTCTGAATGGTCACCAGGCTATTGGCTCCAATACTAAAACATATTGAGGAGGAGTGGAAGAAGAGTAGGCAATCCAGACGTGGGAGAAGATAGCGCCAAGAAAGTGTCACACAGATATATAGGAGCCAATTACCTTTGTAATTGCATTTTGCCAATAAAAGCCAATATTGTGTCCAGATTCCTGTAAGCTCTGCTTGTTTCAGTGACAGTTTACAAGTGTAGTTAATAAGTTAATGTGAAGATACAAACTCTCATTGAAAGAGAATGACTATATTACCTGAAGAAGAAGAAAAAAATAAGCCTTAGATGTAAGATGAAGTCCCCAAAATTTTGCCAGACATCAGAAAGTCCTGTTAACTCCCTTTAAGAGAAGTAGATATGGAGGATCTACCAGGACAGTCCTTTATCAGTATCTATCTATAGAATTAGCACTAGGTGGAAATGAAGCCCACCACAGAAAGGGATCTCTGTTTCAAAGTGGTGTTATTAATTATATCCTTGAAACTCACAAGCAATTTAGTCCAGTCCTTGTAAACATAATTCTAATATTCTTATCAGGAAAACAAACAATCTTAAATAAAGTGCTGCTAGAAATAGTTCAGATCTGTTTGTCTAAGCAGCCACTGTCAAATATATAACTTCAAACTAAAATGTCAAGCCCATAGTTCAAATTTTCAGATGCAGTGCAAATTGCTAGAATATGAAGAGACCTAAAGTTGCTGAAGACAATAATAACAATAATAGAAAGAGTAACAATTTATGATTCTAAAAGCCAAATCCAGGGGCTAAGATTTTCAGCAAACTACAGGTTTGACTACATTATTCATCTAAGCTACTTATATGACCTCCATTATTGTACTACTTAAATATCTCCATCTTGTCATGTATTTCTTTTCAAAACAAAGACAGATTTTATTACTACTATCACTATTATTATACCCTTTAGAGACAGGCACTGGATTTATATAGCAGAAGACAAAATTGAAATAGAATATTAAGCCTGAATTTGTCACCTGAACAGTGAACAGGTCACCTTCTCTTATTCTGAAGTGCCCTCATGGTCTGACTTCAGGTTGTTTCAGAGTTCAGGCCTTCCTTTCTCAGTGTTTCAAACAGACAGTCAGAAAAGGGAGTCACCAAAATCACAAAGCACTTCTGAAATAATGCAACAAGGTTATTTTCTCTAAGGTATGTAAGTTGACTGACTGTTACAGGTGGAAGGCAGAAAAGATACAGGGAAAAAGTGAATTTTAATGCTGAGGAACTTGGGTATTTTGTCTACATTCAAAGAAATCATATGAAATATTTTCACTATGCACATGCCTTACAAAATTTAAATCTTTAATTATTCTATATGTTCAATCAGGGAAAAGAGATAACTTTTTTTTAAAACATTATAAAGAGTTAATATTTAAAAAATATTTTCAGCATATTTGTAATAACTTTTCAGTCAAAAATCCTTTGAACTACAGTCCCAGAAACTTACCCTGTAAGAGTTTTAGATTTCAGGTATGTATTTGCTTTCATTAGATATGCATTTGTAGAGACAAACTGCCTTTGATCTTATCAATAACAAAACAATGAATATGTGAATTTTCATGACATGCAGATCCATGCTATCCATAGCATGGATAGTATCCTGTATGTTCCTGTTTGTGATGACTGAGACATAAGCTACAGTAAAACATAACTTTAATTAAAATGAGTATATCCAGGAAATAAATGACTTGGGAGTCTAGAGATTAGATTTTGCTTTGCCACTTACCTACATGGCTCTGGGAAGAGCTTTCAAGTCCCAACCTTTTTCTTGTTATAACATGGGTTCTTTGGAGAAAGGATTTTCCCTGGCTTTATATGTGAGTCCCTGCTTTCAGTACAGATCTTCACACTGGTTTTGCCAGTTCTGTCAATCTAAAGGTCCAGATGTGCATTTAGCATGCATCCAAGGATGCGAACTATGTATAGACCATCTCATCACCTCCTTGTGTGGGAAAAAATCTTGTACAGCCAGACTAGAAAGGAGCTATAACATTCTACCTGTTGTGAAAATCAAGGAACAACAAATGTGGCATCTCTCATACGTTGCATCTACTCCATGAGATATATGGTTACTGAAATCCAGGGATTAATAAGACAATATCTCTGTATTTTCTGTTTTGAATTTTATAAATATGTATGCATGAAAATTTAGGTGTCAAGTTGTGCAAGCTGTTGGCAGTGTGTGCGTGCAGCCCAGGAAGTCAACCACATCCTGGGCTGCATCAAAAGGAGTGTGGCCAGCAGGTCGAGGGAGGTGGTTCTGCCCCTCTACTCCACTCTGGTGAGATCCCACCTGGAGTACTGTGTCCAGTTCTGGACCCCCAACATAAGAAGGACATGGGCCAGTTGGAGACCGTCCAGAGGAGGGCCACAAAGATGATCAGAGGGATGGAGCACTTCTCCTGTGAGGACAGGCTGAGAGAGTTGGGGCTGTTCAGCCTGGAGAAGAGAAGGCTCTGGGGAGACCTTAGAGTGGCCTTCCAGTACCTCAAGGGGGCCTACAGGAAAGACAGAGAAAAACTCTTCAGCAGGGCCTGGTGCGATAGGACGAGGGGTGATGGTTTTAAAATAGAGGGAGGTAGATTTAGATTAGATATTAGGAAAAAATTGTTTACAATGAGGGTTGTAGAACACTGGAACAAGTTGCCCAGAAAGGTGGTGGATGCTCCATCCCTGGAAACTTTCAAGGCCAGGTTGGATGGGACTCTGAGCAACCTGATCTAGTAGGGGATGTCCCTGCTCCTTACAGGGGGGTTGGACTAGATGACCTTTGAAGGTCCCTTCCAACCTAACTATTCATTCTATGATTCTATGATTCTATATGAAGGTTCTATGCAAGCATATTTAGCAGAGGACAAAGAGAGGAGTCTGTCAATGAGAGCAGACTAAACCAAACCTGACCAGGGCAAACATCATAAATCTTAAATTCTATGAGATTCAAGGCCTGTTTAACTTTAGTTTTCCACTGTACAAGATACCACAGTTCCCTGGGACGTGCGATCAATTACTATGAAAAGCTACCTTCAATTAATAATAAGAAAATAAATAATTAAATAAATGTATATATCTGGAACTAGGATAACTCTTGGCTGGAGTAACTGGGAAATATACTTTAAAGTATTTGATTAAACTATATTAGGTGCTTACTCTAAATACTAAAATTTTCCAAATTAACAATATTTTTTTTCCCCCCATTCTACCAAAAGCTGTATAGTCACTAACAGTTGAGACAGTTACAGTATTGGCACCTGTCTGTACATTGAGTTAAATTTGCATACATAAGCTTATTGAAGCTGTGTTGAAAATAATTCTTTCCCTCTGAAGTGTGGGTGTGCTGTGAGACAGGATTTACTTAGTTTGCTGGATTGAACCTCAGGCATTTAATTCCTTGAAAATTAGCTTTAGTGTATGCACTTACCAAATATTGGGAGATAACTGGTCAAGCGGCCCTAAAGCTTCTTCCTCTTTCTTTTATTATCCTATATAATGGTATTGCCTGAGGGAAATTATAGAGCTTTGAGTTTAATGAAACCAAGTATGTGGGGTCTAATACTCACAATGCTTAGTTTCCACCACTCCCATTGGCTTAACATTATCCTATATTTTATATTCTACAATTTCAAACATTTAATAATTTCATAGTTTATGGCCAGAAGGTGCCATTAGATGATCTAGTCTGGCTGCTTGCATATCATAGCACATTATGTTTTACAAGCATGCAGTATCTTAAGACCAAAGACTTTAGTTAATTGAAGATTTTCCATCTTCAGAAGACTAAATCATGTGCCACAGGCAGGGAACAGGAGGGAAAATAGGTAACAGCTTTGTCCAGGTGGCTGCAAACACAGAGAATGGAATATCTGATATTTGAGAAGGGAAGAAAAAGAAATCTAACCACTGTGAGCTAATTGTGCATGAGGGGGACCAAACTTTCTGAATCGCAATGGACTACTCAAAATCTTAAAGCATAAGGATTAATTTTAGCAAATTGTAATCCTTACCTGACTTCAGATCAACAGCCCATAAGTAAATCCTGGACAACTGCATGACTGCGTCTTCCCCAAGCAGCTGTAGAAAGGAGGCAAGTACAACAATTCAAACATTCACCTGTCCTCAATTTGTCTAGCTGTAAAATAGTGCTAAAGTAACAGATTGCCTATATAAAGTTCCTGGCTAAGTAAGAGCCAAGGATTTTGAATATTGATAGTATCATTTAAAACCACTCAAAAGCTGTGACATCTCAGCTCTGAACAGCTGAGGTTCTGTCCTTTGTAGTCAGCCTGAGAAAAGGCTGTTCAATGAACATTTTGCCATAGCATTTGAAGTTTCAACATAACCTCTAATTAAAAGACATAAAAATCCTCTTGCCTATCTGAGGTTTCATTTTCATGGTTCCGCAGGAGTGATTTAGAATAATTTTACTTTATAGACTGTATAATAAATAAAGTCAATCTTAAAATCTCTAAACAAAACCGTGTGAGGTAAGTAGATTATAAATCTGGAGAATCTAGTCTGCAAAAGGAATGGAATTTTCATGGCTTTAATGTGTGATTAAATTATTTTGAGCTGAAGGAAAAAATAATCATACAAGATAAATATCAAGCTGCATAAGTAATATAGTAAGGAGCATCCCATTCCAGTCGTATGTCATAAACCACAGAAACTGCAGCCTCTGCTCTTACAATGGATGACACAAGCAGAAGAGAGGATTGCTAAAATAATTAGCATCCTTGGAAGTTTTAGTCCCTCCATCTTTCACCGACCATGGTTAAAACTGCACACACTGGAAATTATCACTGGAGGGATATTAACGCTGGAGTGCCAAGGATAATTTTGAATGTATAAACCTATTCCCAAATAAAATGGCATCTTCCAATGTGGTTTTCATTTAATGAATGAAGTCTTCCAGGCTTTAATATGACAGTGATGAAGGATAATAATGTGCAGCCATATCTTTAAATCCAATCCTTTTAAGTATTCAAGAAGCTATTGCCACCTGCTAGAAGAAAATTCATCATTTTTCTTTACCCAATAAAATCAATAATTGTGGTGTGTTTCGTGCTAACTAGTGTTTCTTCTAAGATATTCTAAAATATATCTGCAGTACTTTTTCTTCTGTATATATAATTTTTATAATTATTTCTACTCTTATATGCACACCTGCAAAACTACATCATTTGGGGAGCTAAACTACTCTCTTCTTGCCATTATAAATTTCTGGCTGAATGCATAGGGAATTTGGGGAGTGCAAAGAACAAAGAAATACAACCTTACAGAGAATTTAAAAAATGTAACCTTACATCTGATATCTAGATTACCTGCAGCACATTGTTCAAGAGCTCTGATTTCCAGCAAGACAAAGTAATCTTTGAACACAACAGGTAAGTGTTAATTGTGAAGAAGACAATAGCTGTGACAGAGGGCACGGACATGCCCTCCCCAGTCCTGTGTGGGTTATGCAGATTATGAGCCAAAGAGAAACAGGTGAAGTGCAGGTGTTTGGGGAGCGAGGAGGCAGCAGATGGAATGGCTGAGTTTGCTAGTACCCCTGGTATAGTTTAGCAAAATAATTTTGGAGCTTCTTATATTTGTTGAAAACTTTGCAGACATGCAAATTTGTATTATATGGAGAGAAGAGGGGTTTTTTTTTGTAGGATTTTTTTAATAAGCATTTAAGCGGTTTCCTTAAGTGTTTCTGAAAAATTAAAGCAGGAGGTGGTGTCATCTCTGTGAAGGAAAAGGTGCCTGTGAAAAGGCAAGACACAAATTTCAGATAAGGACTGAGATCTGTGTAATAACTTGGAAAGGAAACCACATCAACAAGGGTTTCCCAGCACTAACTTTACAGGTTTTCTGAAATTATTTTATCTCTGTTGCTGCTGCGGAAATGTATCTCCTTGTGAAAATTGTTCAGCAGACATGGATCAGAAACTGAAACCACCATTTGCCAACAAACTGCAGGCAATCACCCTATCTAGAAGGATCATGGACTTATTGTTACTCTTAAGTAATGTACAGTTTCCAGAAAGGACTAGGGTTTTCATATTACCTACGCTATTGTTTGACCCAAATGCAGAGATACCCATCTTTTTCAAATGAGTGACTCAATTTCATACTGCTGCTTTGAATCAGGCAAAATTGGGCAAGAATTGAAGTTACAAGTAGCCCCAGATGGTACGAGAGTGATTAGACTGTGAATCAATGCACCCATTTTCTTAGTGGTATCTTTTAAGGTTTTAGCCTTTATTGCCACATTTGCTATTTAGAAATAGCTTAGAAAAGAATGCAATGTTTCATATGATCCAAAAGAAAGTATGATGGTGAACAAAACAACAATTTGGTCAATGCGAAACTATTATTTGCTGTGTTTTAGTCAAGAAAGCAGAATAAAAAGATGTATATAGCTCTAAAGATGAAGCTCCAACCTCTTACAAGGATAATACTTCTGCTGGTTACACACACAGCTGCCAGATCTTTTCTTAAAGTCAGAGTCTAGATCAATCTTTTCTTAGCTACTTGTTAATGACACGTATACTGTGGGTAAATATCACTCACAGTTCAGACACCTTTGATATTTAGTCTGTATACCATGTGTGGATATCCTGGGTATGAAAGCTCATGCAATCAGCCTCTGTTAGGAAATGTGGAGTTAGAAATTGAAAGCTTATCAACAAGTAGATACCTAACTCAAGCACTGATGGATCTTCCTATGGTGTGTTTAGTTCACCTTCTACCCAGATTTCTTACCCCAATAGCGATGCATTGGTAGCTGGATTGATTTTGGCTGAGCTTCTAAAGCATCTAAAAATGTTCAAAGTCTAGGGTGGAAATCATCTGGACAAATATTCAAATGCCTGCATTGTAATGTGGGTGGCTAAAGGAGGTGATAGGAATCATGTTCTAAATTTCTCTCCACTGGCTTTACAAAGAGATAAAGATGACTAGGTCGAACAGAGGGATTTATATTGCAGATGTCTAAAGTAATATAAGACATTCCTACACTTGATCATCACCTTTAACTACACATTAGCCCCTGACAATTTGGACGTCATTTGATAATTACTTTAAGGCATCTTGTCCCAGGAGATCATGGAAATTTTCATAAATGCTTTAGAAAAATATACTTTCCTTAGTAAAAAAATGACTGAAAGGGATTTTGGTTTAAGTTTCCTCCTAAAATTGTCTTTCTTTATGAAAAACAATACAGAAAGATGTGGACTTCTGGGTGAATCTTAAAAAAAATACAGGCAGACTGGACTTATGAGTTTCAGTAAGTGTTTTCTAAATTTCGCAATTGAACTGTCTGAAAAAAAAAATTTTCTTCCTGCAACAAAACAAAAAAATAATGATTCAGAAGAATTATTAAAATTCAAAAATTCACTAAAAAATATGTACTATTTTTTTCATTGGAGTTGTAAGTAAAGATAGCAACTTTTATACTTATTACTTAAGTAAGCACGGTTTTGAACACAAAGTGCAGTAATGAGTTTTAAAGCTGAATTAAAAATGAAAACATAATGATTTGCTTAATTATATAAGAATCAGGTCACATCTCTAGAAATGGCAATTGGTATTGTGGAATAGAAGGGATCTTTGTAGAGAAACATACAGATATTGGTGGGCAATGGGAGAAAACTTATAATGTATCAGAAAATCAAGGATTGAATCCTGGTTTTTGGTAACCAACCAAGTCATGAATTCTAGTTCTCAGATTCAGCTTTAGAAGGCTTTTGTAAGTCTCTTGATAATCAGGATTGAAATAGTATGGAGTAAGTCTTTTGTAGGAAAAACCATCTGCCCCATCAGAGCTGGTTTTGTCCACTATATATTGTCTCCATGGTTCATTCTCCTGCTTTCATTTGACAAGTGGGACGTTTCATGAGCTTAACAAAGTCTAGTATGTGCTGCAAAGATCAAGGGTTTTATGAGTCCATTCTGTGGATGTTTACTGATCTAAACCTCTTTGTTAAGTTTTTGGCCTACATGGATTTTTCTTCTGACAAGTTTAGTGATTTGCAGGCTGTGAATGGTTAGAAGAGTTCTGAGCAAGTATGATCTTCCCATATAAGTTTAAAGTATAATTAAACTAGTCATTTAATCATATTGTTCATCAATTTCCCACACAGCTTCCAGGGCAAGATGGCCTGTAACACATTGCACCTACGACATGTGGAAGTAATTCTTGTGGTGCATTTAGACGTTTCTTTCAAAAGAATCTATTCTCTTGGAAAAGTGCCTTGTTGGATAAAATTCCTCTTTTAATTATTTAGGTAGGTATTGTTATTGTTCTCCTCAAAGTAAATATAGTGGTATCCGAGGGGCTGACTGGATGATATAATTGTTTGGATGTATTTTGGGTGGTTTACTGTGTTCATGGAAACAGATGTGTTGGTCTCCAGGTTTTCCACAGGTTATAGTTGGTAGGTTGTTGATTTTGATTTTGTGTTTAGTGTCTAAAAAAATGAAGATTATATTGGAGAATTCCAGACAATGTATAATGGAATAATGGTTGCTACTGAAATAGTGATGGACGTTGACAAGAAAAAATACATTTATAGAACAGAAAATATAGTCTTTAATAGTTTAGATACAACATAAACTTCATAGTATGATTGTTAAAAAAATTTTCTAGCTGCATTTATCTCCATTTAAACAACTTCTTTCGGATTAGAAATGCAAACCATGTTTAGAAACTGATATGATGATATTTATATTAAAAAAAAAAGAGATGAAAAAGCATTAATCAACCATCAAGTACAGAACTTAAACAAACATTCCGTGATTGCTCAGAATAGCAATTCTTCTTATCACTTCTACTTCAGCATCTCTTTATGCAATACAGAGCAGTGTAACTTTTTTTCTCAATTCAATGACAAAAGTGATGCTCTGGTCAAACTTTAAATGTTACACCTTAGTGGGGCAGATTCATTGCAAACAGTGGAAAACCAATGCAAGCAGCACCTGGATAATGGGGACAAAACACCTAATGTGAATACAAGTGGCCTCACTGATGCATTACCCTCTTCTCAGGATGAAACTTTCCCTGGGAT
The DNA here is from genome assembly GCF_036417535.1 of Chlamydotis macqueenii. NCBI lineage: Eukaryota > Metazoa > Chordata > Aves > Otidiformes > Otididae > Chlamydotis > Chlamydotis macqueenii. The sequence goes on along the minus strand of NC_141556.1, from coordinate 5,968,569 downwards.
TATTTTTTGGTTTTATGTGCTTGTTAAATAGTGTGAGATCCCAATGGGTATGTTTAAACATCAGGCAGAGACATTCATCAGTCAGGGATATTAACAGAGCAGACCTGATTATCGGAGCCTGGGTTCTTGAAAGAGGCTGGCTACGGCAATTAATATTCTTATACGCCGTTTGAAGAATTTAACTTTAAATGAAGTTTGTCACCCACCCCCAGACATATAGATAAATCATGTACAGATTAAAAAAAAAAAAAGACATTCAATCACAGCAGGAGGAAAAATGTAGCAAATGAAAAACTGAATGCTGAAAAAGAAAAATTAAGTTATTTTCTTTCTCATCCTCTCTAGATGAAAACTAGCCCTAGATAAGCAGTTTATGATGATTCCTACTTTTGATTTCTTTTTGCTTTTTTTTTTCAGCTAACTTAGCAAATTTGGATTGTATACAGTTTTGGTAGAACAATATGAATCAAGGGTACTCATTGATTGTGAATGCTCAGGTTCACATATAACTATGAAGCTTAGCAGCTTCGTCAAAGATACAAAGAGGGTCAGACCTCCTCAGACACAGGGATCTCTTACAGCCAGGGTTAAATGTACTAACTCCCAAGCTCCTGAGTGATTGGTGGATGATGGTTTTGCCTCAGTGATCCCTTTTTTTTTTTTTTTTTTTTTTTTTTTGCCTTACAAGTGCCTGTAACAGAACTTTTCATTTTGGGTCAAGCAAAATGATATTTCTTATTTCAACAATAAACCATTCTCCCTCCCCTCCTCTCCCAAGTTTTGCACTTAGTTCAATGTTTTGTTTGTCTGTTTTTGTCATTCTATTACTACCGTCACTGTTTTCCCCAATTTGGCAGATAACTCCAAAAAATCAATTTTTTTACACAGTCTGAGTCAAGAATGTAGGTTGGTGCTGGGCTTTAACCAAACACCAGCCTCTCAGTACGTCAGCCTTGGTGCATGCTGAGGAAAGATCTCTTCTCTACGGCTCTGCCAGCCTCTGCATCCTTTATTGCTAGTGCAACAAGGGTGACAACGTGTGTCAGGCCTGGTGGGAGCTGATCCTTGCGGCAGACATGCAGTCAGCTATCGCCTGCTGTCAATTTTACCTGCTGGCAACTCCTCCCAGAGGTCTGAGTCTGCCAGAGTTCACAAAAACGAGGACAAAGAGTGCTAGGTTGTTTTGTTTTGTTTGGTTTTTTTTTTTTTTCATAAGGCAATTCAGGTACTCAGAAAACAGGTTGAGCTGGGAGAGAAGACAGATGACAAGTGATAAGGGGCCACCTGTGAAAAGAGATTTTTTTTTGTCTTACTATTTGCAGATACAAGTGAAATTCACTTTTAAATGGAATCAGACAAGGAGAAAACAAATTCTCTCTTATTTATGCATTGTGTAAGATGATTTTGTGATCTCAGACTTAAGCTGGGTTTGCAAGCTATTAGGAAGACAATATTCACACGCGCCTTCATCCCTGTAGGAACGACACGCCTCGTTATTAGCAAATGCAATGATTTCTCCTTTCTTCTGCAACCCTCCATTGACACGTGCCCGAAGTGGGATATTGTCTTTAATGAATCAGCCAGTTACCTGAACCTAGCTAATTTTGTGTCCCTCTTGATGACGACGGGCAGAGGAACTGTGTACAAAATGTCTTTGGTCATTATGAACTTTGCATGCCTTTGACTCTGCTGTGTGTCAATGAGAAATTTGACACCATCTCTGGGGGATAAACTCTAACTGAGGTCCCATTCCAATAAATGTGGGGGTTTTTGTTTTTTTTGGTTGGTTGGTTGGTTGGTTGTTTTTTTTTTTTTTTTTAAAAAAAAGGGATGATATTCTGTACAAAATATGTCTTAGCACCTTTAGGCATTGCAAGGATCACCAGGCAATGTGCTGAGGAACAGCATAGCAACCGTCACTAGGGAAAATGTCAAAACTCTGAGACATGCAAAAAAAAGAAAAAAAAGGCAGGCAACCAGGGGAAGTTCCAGCTTCCCTTAGATCTACGAGAAATTCTTTAATTCCCAACTCTGGCAGATAAAATACAATTAAACTGCATTGAATCTAGCAACATAACAAAAGGGAAAAAAAAAATCTCCTATGTGTTAAAATATATAATTTACAGCATTTTGCAGAGGCGGGTGCAAACTGTGCAAATAAAAAAAGTGAAAACACATAATTTGATAGTTGCAAAATGATGCAATAATGTAAAAAAAATGCTATTTGTCTTCAATAATACATTTATTTTCTAAATCTTAGAACTTCTATTTGTACCTCAGGTCTCAAAAAAAAAGGACCAAGAACCATTAGTTCCTCTTTAATGACTACAGAACTTAAAGAATCTATTTTTTAAAATAGATATTGGAGAGTGATTTTGCCAAACAACTCACAGCATTTGGTGTTCTCCTTTCAGACCTCGCTCAGGGGATAATGTGAAAAATCTCATCTTTTACTTTTAAAATTGTATTTAAACAAGTATCAACTATATATATACCATCACAGCATCCTAATGGAGAAAGTAGCCAATATGTACACCACAGATGCAAAAATACGAAGACATGCATCTGCTACTTAACTATACGACCAGTTTTCTTCCGGCTTTTCCTTTCCTTTGCCCATGATCTATATATTTGGCTGCACCACAGTCTTTTTGCAAGGAGAGGGCTATCTTCATCTCAGCTCTGACTTCTCACTTGTCCCTCTCCAGTCCATCCATAATTCTGTAGTTAGGGTCACCTCTGAGAAGTGGACTGTAGGACCTCAGGTCTGTTAGACCGAAAGGGAACTCAATGATCTTAAAGGTCATTTCCAACCTAAATAATTCTATGAATCTATGATTCTTCATCCTTGAAATAATGTTCTTACCCATAATTGAAAAATATCTCTTCAAAACTATGACCTTTTTAGGTGAGGACATGCAACTCTGTTGTCAGTAGTTAACAATCATTTGTAGGAAGCCCTGATTCTTATGATCATGGGATTTTTTTTCTTAGCAGACTGTAAAGGAGAAAAAAAAAAATCTGTTCCTGATGTTTCTTCTTGGCAAACCCATTTTACTCAGCATGTAGGAGCCTTACATTATTATTTTCTAAGCAATAATTAACTATACAACAAGCTGAGTCCAGGAGATTTTTCTTTAGGCATTAGGGTACCCAAAGTAGATGTTTCAACCCTGCTCCATCACTCCAGCACTAGCAGATTTAAAGACTGGGAACAATTCTCATTCTTAACTCTGAGAACATTTTCCCCTAATCTTGCTGATGAAAAATGTGGACGTATTGAAAATGTGTTATGCATTTTCTTCTTAATTCAATCCTTATAATTATTTGCTTCCCTCTTGAATTATCGTCTACAGAACTTTGACATTGTGTTGTTTAGCTATGTTAAAAATCTTGAGGTGAAGTACTCAGGACAGAGAAGATCAGTAGGACTTACCAGGAAATTTAAAACCCTTGCTTTAATTTCGGATGCAATGTTGATCTGCTGGAAACAGTGTCTCTGGAAAAATAGTTCTATCATTAAAAAAGAAGAAGAAGAGAAAAAGAAAAAGAAAAAAAGGAAAACGAAAACGAAAACGAAAAGGAAAAGGAAAAGAAAGAGAAAAAGAAAAGTATTGCTGGAAGACACCATATGGACAGGTACAAAAATACAAGAAAAACTCAGTTTTTAAAATTTGCAAATTTAGATTATAATTAGTTAAAAAGAAACAGGAAAAATAGTGTTAAAAAGATGTTTCTCAAAAGAATATCTCCTAATAGAGCAAGTTATAGAGCTAAAATAGTACCTGTCACTTTCCTTTCTTTTTTATATATCACTTCTCTAATAAAAACTACAATTTCTCCTAATAACTTCTTTTTTTAACCTTTGCATCCTCCAGACTCACAGGAGACATAGTAAGAAATTGTTCAGTTTACCAAAGCTTGTATTCTGTATGTGTGTACGTTCATTAATATTTTGTAAGTCGCAAGGTTTTGTCCAATTCAGGACAGAGAAAACTTGTAAGATATACGTCCTGAAAAAAAAACCCAGACAAAATGCAGTGCTCACTAATCTCTAAATGTGAGAGGGTTTTCAAACAAACATACAGATTAATGAGCAGATTAGTAAGCAAGGGATCTTGCCATGTTTGAGCTGTTCAAAATATGCAAGTTAGAGTAAATTTTCTCTCTTCTTGTTACAGTCCTGATGCATGGATGGTCCTGCAAAGTCAAAAGAGAGCAAGTATGGAGCAGGCCATGCAGCATATGGTCAGTCTGGGTAATTCACTGCAAGTGGAAATCATTGGAACAAATTCTGTGACTGCATCTAATGAGAGTCTCAATAATTTTATGGCCATTAGCACCACAAACTAAGTCTGTAAGGATGGTATTCAAACATCACACTTCAGGGCATAAACTAATTGCCCAGCAGGTCAGGAAATTATGTGTTGCTCCTATGCTACACAAATGGTTAGATGTTCTCTGAGTTTTCACCTCTTTTCCTGAAACAAGTGAAAACCCAGAACTGAGTGAACCTCCATTGTTGGATGGAGCAATGAAGAAATCCAGCACTGTAAGTGATGAGATAAATGTTGCGTTACTGTAGACCTCATTTTCCTGGGTAAGTCCATTATTTAACATATCTTTCCACTGTATCTTATCCCTAAGTAACTTAAATGAGAACCGAAAGAATTAAAAGACAAGGAGAGCTGAGAAATAATATTTCAGGGTTGTTGGCTGATGGAAATTTAGCTATTTTAGTGACTCTTTTTCTGTTCATTAACTTTGGTGATTAAAATCAGAAATGATGATCTGACCCCAGCTTCTCAGGATGAAGCTGTTACGACCATTAACAGAAAAGAGAAGGACATGTCAAGACAGACCCTCATCTCTATACAGAAACATGTATTAGGGGCTGTACCCTATTTTTCTGTCTTAAAAGGCACAGAAAGAACAACAGAAAAGAGAAAGCATCTTGTCTTAATGCTAGGATGCCTCTATTTCATTATTTGCCTACAGGGCTGCCCTGAATCCTTAATCCCATTCCATCATTATACAAGCAGCAATCATTTTTTCTTCAAAGGATGAAGTCTGGTCACTTATGGGAAGAAGAAAAAAAAAAAAAAAGAAAGGATATGCTCTCCTAGCTTGGAAGGTCTTTACTAGGAAAAACCACAATTTCGGGGAGATTTCCAAGGACACATTTAAGTAGTGGTTATCAGGAGCTGGAAGGGTCTGTGAGAGAAAGGTCAAGTCTATACATATCCTAAGCATTTTCTACTTGCTGTTTCCAGGCAAAGGTTAGCAGGCTAAATGAACCTTATGTCTAACCCCATGTGGTATTTTTTGTGTTCTTATCTGAACTCCTGTCATGCTGAGCAGAGCAGCTCACACCTGACATTTTTCCCTTTATGGCCTTTTAAGATACTAAGTCTGATTGGTGTAGCATCCTTAGGGAGCAGGAAGACGCAGAGTAGAGGGGAGAAGGGGGCAAGCATTTGTAAGTCAGGAAAAGGATATCACTCCCTCATAGGCTTTCAGTCATCTGCATGGCTGTTTCTCTCCATCCTTCCCCTCAGCAACCAAAATCCGAGGTGACAATCTGACCCTCAGTCTTCAGGATCAGCGATTTTGGTGGCTGCCTGTGGAAAAAACCCTCTCTCTTTGTTAATGAAACATTTAAATCTAAGATTTTAATCACACGTCAGGACACTCAAAGTTAAGGTTGCCACAGCAACACTACAATAAAGCTCTTTGAGCATAGCAGTGAATTGCACAGTTTAATTAAAAATTGTCTCAATTATCTGACAGTTTTCATCCTCCCAAATTCTATTCTCTCCTCCACCCTCTCTAAATTGTCGTTCAAATGAAGGGAAGGACAAGAATCACGGTGGCAAAGCCAGGCACTACACTGCTGCATGCAGGGTCTGAGTTTGGGTCACAGTGATGGAGGTCTGTGCAATGCACAGTTTGCTTTCCACTTGGACAGGTCTTTAAAATCATCATGAACTGGCAGAAACAAGGGATTTGCTGGAGTCTAGATGGAAAAAAAAGAAAACCAAATTCTGTCCTAATTTCTGCAACTGTGAAGGATTTTCTCAGTAATCTCCTTCTAACACAGAAGTAGGGATGTTTTGAGGACACAAAGTGTGGAAAGATGCTGGGGTACTTTGCAGAAGGAAAGGAAGAACAACTTCTGGGGAAGCAGCATTGTCCAGTGGTTAGGTGATCTTTGTGGTAAGTAGGTTCGCTGACTGACAGTGACATAAGTCAACAGATCTGTCTCAAAATAAAAAGAAATAGGGGTGATACTGATGCTTACAAACTGCAGAGTGATACTGTGATGCCAGAGTTTTATAGATAAAGTTATTTGAGATCCTCCATGAGAAATTGTTAGAGAAATGTCTCATTAGTATTGCAAGGTGATTTTGCCTTGTGCTTCCTGCAAGGTAAGTGTCACTTCATGCCCTCCCTCATCTCCACACCATCTCCCTGCTTGGATAGTACCTGCGATGTTTCCCTGCCCCTTGGCGAATTACTGGCGTCCCATGCCAGCAGCAGTAGGTTAGCACCTCAGTCCTGATGTCGTTAAAGCAGCAAGACAAAGTAAGTGCTGGACCATTCAACAGCCCCTCAGTGTTCATCTTCCCCCTTCCCCTCCTCCATTTTCCAATCCGAGGTCAGAGCTTCCTGCTCTGTAGGCAGCAGCAACAATGGCAGAGCAGCCCTTTAAAAGATCCCAAGAGAAGCAGATTTGACGTGGACTTGTGGGGAAGGAGCCAACAGAAATGAGAAGAGGCAGCCAAAGGTCGCTCTGGCCTGCCAGCTGTAAAAACAATCCAAGTGACATGGCAATAAAATCCAGGCTTGGGAGCAACCTCCTCCGGCTCCTAATGGCACGCTCGCTTACCCCTCCCCGCTCCTGCCTGCTGCCCGCATAATGCCAGCATGGAGGATGTGAGGACGTCAGCGGGCGGTATGAGGCAGGGAGCAAGGGTTGCACAGAGGGAGAGGAAGCTCTGCCTGGCAAAGGCCAACGACGATGGGGAGGCAGCCACCTCAGGCTGTTGAGATTGAGCTTTTTAAGTACATTTCAACATACCCCGTTTGCTCCTAAGAAATCTAATATCCTTTGGGTCAGTGCAGGCCAACTGTTAGATATAAAGAATTCATAGCACCTGCAATCCCCAGATGAACCATTTTCAATTCTTCATGTTCCTGAAAAAAACGTTGTGTCGATCTATCAGCGGTGGCTGTGCTGCATAACGAGGGCCGTCTCCTGCCTTAATGCCAAAGTGTAAATATTGCATTGCAGCAAGCAGCAGTAGATAATGCATAATAATGAGCTGGATTTGTTATGTGATGTGCTATCCAGAGCCCTTGAAAACAATGCATCAGCTTTAAAAAAAAACAGAGAGAGGGAGAGAGAGAAATATTTTTTTCCAGAAAAAGAAAACAGGCTTTGTGCTGGATGTAGAAGTGAAATAATCGTTTACAATTCTGAAAAATAAGTGACATGGTCAGAAACATGAAGGTAAGGATAAAAGACCAATTCTGATCTGATGAGCCATTGGAGTCATCTGTATAAATTCACTTAGCCACCAGCAGAGCTGTAAGCAGAGTTGAATTTTCATGCTGGAAAGATGGATGTTTTTATAGAATCTCCTCATTCTTATTTAATGGGACAGGAATTCTGGTCTCAGCACATGATTAAACATGATGAAAAATATTGTTTGAGCCAATAGTAATCAAGTGCTAGTTTCATGACTTTCATTGTTAATTTTTCCAATTCTTATCAGTAATGCATTTTTCCTCTCTCAGAAGGCAAGGTATAGCACTTTAATGGCTGTCAATCATCTCACATTGTAAGCTACAAGCACTTTAGGAATTACTGAACCAATGTTTGACAGAGGCTAACAAAATCACATCAATGCAGTGTGAAGAATCTGATTTATATATCTTCATCCAAAAATTTTAACAACATGGGCCAAAATGAAGGACAGTTTACTCTTTTCTTAACATATATTGTGTTAAAGTGTTTGTGACAGAAAACAAGCTAAGGGCTAATGTGTGAATTTTTCACTGCTGAAGAGACATTAAGTTTGCAGGTACTTGCACGAATCCCACCTGGTTCCCCAATGCTCTCTTAGAAGTTCCTTGCCTGTTAAGCTCTTAGCAACTCAAATGGAATTGAGTGCCAACAAGTTTCTGAATATCATCAATTTTCACCATAAGCAATGGGAAATGATGAAGCTCTGCATCTTTCAGGATTCAATTCTGAAGGTGCCAGTAGTTTTATAATTCAATCCACTAAGACACAGGCTAAGCAACCATTTCCTATGGATCAATACACAGACTAGGAAGCAATATCTCTTACTCATAGCAAGGCAAGGACCTCCATGCCAAAGGCTCCACAATATATATTTTTTTCACAGACTGTCATAATGCTATTTCCAGGTGTTTATTTCTCTGTGAGGTATCCAGAAGAATAAGAATTTGGTAGGTAGACCAATCCTTAAAGATTTTCTTAATTAACTTTGCACTGAAGAAAAAGGTCTATACTAATCCATTTCAATCCCAGGAAAACCTAAATTTTTGAAACATTTGTACTAAGTCTGGGATTTGTCTCACCTAAATGTAACTATCTAAGATTTAGACATCTAGCCTTTACCAGAGATCTAGGTTTCCTCGACAGTGCCTAGAGATAGGTATATCAAAGGCAAAGATCTATCTCTTTCTTTTGACTATAGAGAGGGTCCAGAAATCTAGTTCAGGCCAACAATAAACCAGCTAATCACATTACAAAACTCTTCTGCACTTCATTTTAAAACTATCAACATAGATTTTTTTTTCCCTCAGTGCACGCTAAATAAGCACACAATGGAGTAAGAACACCTGGAGGTTTACTTAGCTTTAGCAATGATGATGAGCCCAGGAGCTGATCGCACTCCCCAGGAATTCAGTGGTGAAAAAGAAGTTTGTTTCAGAAAACAATACAGTTCAAGCCATGACTTCAGAAATGTAACAACAAATAAGTAACATTTAATGATATTTTAAATGGATAAAACTAGGGAACAAGGAGATGGTGTGTTATTGGGAAGCCTGACAATAGAATCCAGGGACTTCCTGGGTATATGGATTAATCTTTGTCTAGACAAAGCAGTAAAGAAAAGGGAGTGATTAAACAAACAAACGAACAACAACAAAAGAAAGCCACAAATAACTGAACATCATTTTTCCTGTTTCCTATTCCTCATTCTGAAAGACATTTCTTTTAAGCCCATATGGTGTGGAAAAAGAGTCCTTGAGCTCTGTTGCTATCACTAACCACTATTTTATAAGAAATAAAAAAAAAAAAAACTTAACAGGCTCCATTTTAAAAAATAATCATGTAAACTGTTTATGGTATTTTTCTGATAAATTAGGAATAGACACCTTAAAAAACCCCAGAACATAAGTCAAGACTGATGCAATTTGTAACTTCTAGCAGAGACATTAAATACTACATGACACAAGTCTATCTCTCCATTTCCACATCAAACTCATATCTTTTGAATATGGTTTGGAAACTAGTTGCTTACTACTATTCTGCCTATTGCTATTTGTTAGTATGATCTACTACCAGAGAATTCTAATTAGACAACTAGTTTTGAATCCACTCAGGCATTACACCATTGGAACGTCTGACTTGAATGTTGGTATTTTTGAAAAAGTTTACATAATGTGAGAAGGAGCATGTAAGCAGAGGTCAGTAAAATGGAAAGTGAAAATACAGGGGTGTGAAAACTGAAGTTAAAATGCATAGAAAAGAGCAGGGAAGCAATGAAGCAATTATTCTTCTAGTAAGAAAGATTATGATGGTCAAATCTTGGACTGGGTCCCTAATTGCAGATCAAGCCACTACAATCACAGAAAAATGCATGGAAACGTATGGTTCTCTAGCAGACAGAACCTCAAATTTGGATGTGATTTTCACAAACCTCTACTGTCTCTCAAACAAGTCTTTCTCCACTATCATCATGTGAAAGGGAAAAGGGAGTTTTCAGTTTTGGAGGGGTGTTGGGAAAAACAGTGCCTAATTCTTTTTAATATCTTCAACTGTAAGAATGTGTAACCACTTAAATACAGAATATATTTTACCCAACAGTGCCAAAGTTAGTCCATCACCTCTCCTGTATCCCTGTTTAGTTTTTATTACGTGCATCTTTGTATAACAGAGAACAACGATGTCGTAGTTCAGCCCCAATCGGGACCAGACTACGCAGTCTCTCTCTCACTCCCCCCACCCTCCGAGAGAATAGGAGGAGATGATATAAGAAAAACGGCTCAAGGTTTGAGATAAGGACAGGGAGAAATCCTTAAAGTTACTGTTACGGGCAAAACAGACTCGACTTGGGGAAAACTATCCATTTATTTCTAAAACTAGCAGGAGAATGAGACAGCGAACAAGATAACCTCCCCCCACCCCTCCCTCTTCCCGGGCTTAACATTATCTCTACTACCTTCCCCCCTCGAGAGGCACAGGGGGGAGAGGGAATGGGGGTCACAGTCAGTTCATGATGCAATGTTTTACGCCTCTGTGTCATCGTCGGGGGAAGAACTCCTCACATTCCTCCTCTGCTCCAGGGTGGGGTCCCTCCCACGGGCCACAGTCCTTCGTGGAACTGCTCCAGCGTGTGTCGTCTCTTCCATGGGATCGTGGCAGTCTCTCCAGAACGGCTGCCTCAGTGGGCCCTCCATGGGCCACAGCCTCCTTCAGGCCTCCACCTGCTCTGGCGTGGGGTCCTCCACAGGCTGCAGGTGGATCTCTGCCCCTCCGTGGACCTCCATGGGCTGCAGGGGGACAACCTGCTCCACCATGGTTGACACCATGGGCTGCAGGGGAACCTTGGCCAGGAGCCCTCCTTCTTCACTGACCTTGGCGTCTGCAGCCATTCACAACAGGCCGGCAGATGCCTCTCAGGATCCTTTTTGCATCTTATTCACTTCTCATCTCCTCTCCACTTCTTGCAGCCAGGCCGGGCTGAGTTGGGCCCAGTTGGCTGCCCGGAGGGAGGCCAGAGGGTGAGGCCTGCAAGGCCCACGAGGCTCACACCTCCCCCTCTCTGCCTCCGCTCAGCTGCTTCACATCTTCCATTTTTTTTTCCTGTTTTCCCCTACTTAAATACGTTATCACAGAGGCATTATCATGGGACATTCTGCTACCAACTGGCTTGGCCTTGGCCAGCAGTGAGTCCGCCCTAGGCCCGGCCGAGTCCACTGAACAAAGGGGAGCGACTTGTAGCAGTTTCCTACAGAAGCCACCACCTTAGGCCCCGCCCCTCACCCAACAAAACCAGAATAAACCAGTACATATATGCTACATTGTTTCTAGTGTAGTCCTTTGAGATAAAATAGAATAAAGTTCAGATTCCATCCTGCATCTTAATTTGGTGCTTAACCAGCTTTGAGAATATAGTTACAGTATCAGAATTTGGCTACCCTCTTTATTCTCCACAGCAAGAGACATTTTGGAAATAGAACCGTTTTCTGTCCTGAATAGTTTTCAAAGAGCTTTCAGTAATTAAAAACACTGACAGCTTTCAGGTACAATGTGAATATGGAAAAGTTCAACTCTACTAAGGGTAAGGAAACATTTTATTGTCCATTGATCTTTGCATATAGATTGTGTGAAGTACCAAATCATCTCCCTGGAGTCTAACTTAAGATTTTTATTTGACACACACAGAAAAAAGTTTTTTGTCTTATTCATTGTGACTGAAATAAAGGCAGATATCTGATGTCACAGATGTAGATTTTTAAGTAATCTGTGAGTAGTCTTAAGTATTTTAAAATTACCACTTCTATGACTTAGTATCATTTTAGTGTTGATTTTAGTGTCAAAAAAATTCTTACATTAAACAGTCTTCTGTGATTTCCACTGGTCAAAATGTAAGTACTAGTAAATTAGTAACATCTTAAACTTCTCTGAAAACTTAACTTATTTAGGCATTTTGTTCTTTATTTAAAGTACTTCAGATTCTGCCCAGTAACCACTGGTGTGAGTGGAAGGCTTACCTAATTTCACATATGCCTTTAAGGAAAACTAGGCCTTGGAAATACTAAACATCTTTCTTTAGAAGTTAATGAGTTCTGTTTGAAATAGTGGCAAATGTTCATCTGGGAAGCTGCATATCATTTGGATGACTTAAGATCAGCTTTTATATTAAAACAGAAGACAGCTCACTGCTGGGTTCTAAGAAAGTACTGAAGTTTTGTGCTCTAAACATAGGTTTTGAAGCCAAGAAGTCTTCAGTTTTATTATCAGTTTAGCTAATGACTCCCAGGGTGGCCACAGGAGTTTAATACATCTCTCTCTGTCTTTGTTTGTATATCTGATATTTATTGTAGTACATTACTAGCATGAGAAATAATTAAAATGCAGGGTACATTTGCTTTCTCTTGTAAATTTCTCAGAAAAAAAAATCTGTTTTGCTAAAGTGAAATTGAAAAACAAATAAAAGCAATGGTGAAATACTTTATGTAAGAAATATTTTAACTTAGATTTTGCACTTATGAGAAAAGTGTCCATTATATTTCAATTGAAGGAAAAAAAAAAGAACTCAACTCTTTATTGAGAAATATTTCTTTTTATTAAAACAAGAACTTTTCAGTTAATTGATGTATTTGAATCTCAGGACCACTTCTAGCAGGTATCTATTTTTGAGTTTCAGCAAATTATTTTATTACTGCAACACTGGTTCTACCTTTCGATATTGCTCTGCTTGGGAGGAATAAAATAAATATTACTGTGCAAATAATCTGTTTAAAAGATATATTTAACTAGTCATAAAACAGAGACTAGTTAAAAGTTTAGGTGGCAATACTCTTTAATATTTATCATCTGCAGATACAAAAGCTATGGCTGACAGGATGACAGACGTAAGATCAAATATATTTATAAAGCTAGTGGAGAAATTGTTGTCCTCAAAATACCTTCTGTCAGGAAATACTCAGGTGTATAACTGATATAACGAGTAATACTGGGCTTGCTTTTATATTTGTAGAAAAACTGAGTACAACACTGTATCAAGCTGGTTTTGTTGTCAATAGACCCTGGAAACGTCATATGTCTTCCAGTCTCTCCAAAAGGAAGGCTAATAGAGAGAGAAAAAGATGTTCCTTTGCTGTCAGAGTGCATCACACTTCTTTTCTATCCTGCAAAGTGGAACCTGTGGCTCGAGGAGCTCTGATTGTCATTTTGGGCAATTGGGCAATTGCTAGTGATTTCACAAGGCATTTGTATGAATGTCTCCAGTGAGCTGTGAGATAGCATGAGTTCATCTGCAGGCTGCTAGACCAATTGGAGGCATCAGTTGAGGTCAGAGGCCTATAAAATATTTAAATTGTCTTTTTGATCTCTAGACTATAGAGAAAAGTAGCTGCACACTCTAGAGAATGAGTATTACTCAGTATCTACTGTTACCATCTGATGAGTCTCTGTGTATCACTAGATCTTTTACATTTAGTGAAATTGTTGCTTACACAGTGTGATTTCCTTTCCCGCTCTCTAACATTTTATTAACAGCATTTGAGGATTTGCCAGGATACCAGGATCTCAAACTTTCAGATCAAGACCTCAATGTAGGTCATGTTTTATGATATCATATCTTATGTAAGAAAAGTTCCCAAGGTGGATATTAAAATATATAATGATGCATGGGAAGAGTAAAGAAAGCTGCAGGTAGATGCAACTTCTTATCCATTTCAGTATTCAGACGAGTTATCTCTGCTCCTGAAGGAAGCATGCAGAACACATTTGAAAAGAAATAAAAACCAATTTTGGGTCAGTGGATCAATGAGTTTTTGAAAGACAGTGTTGGACATTTTTGCTTAGAAGAGTCCAGTCTGGCATTCAGAATTGGTGTTGATGTGTCTGTAGCTTCTTCAGAGCCACACAAGATATCCAGGTGGTATCAGGCTTAGTGGAGATGGTAACTGAGTATGTTATTCTGATACCAGCCACAAATGGTATTTTGAAAATCAGAGTGTGTTAGTGATGACACAGGAACTTCTGTAAATGACATTATTTCCTGTTTTCAAGCTGTAGATTGGGTAGATTCTTAGCTGAATGGTAATTGTTCTGGCTTTTGTAAGTGAAATTGTTTATAGAGTTGACCTGATCTGGAAGCACTTTTCTAGGAGGCAGTAGCTGACAGTTGGATCTTCTTATGTTAGCTGAAGTATGGAGAGCATTTCTCCTAAAGCATCCATTATAAAGACAGGATAAAGGCAGGAGAAAACAGTCGCAGGTGGGCAACGGCAATGCTTTGACTTAACCAGAGTGCCTGATAAAACCTGGAGACCAGTTGTCGGTTTCCTGAGTTCTGTTCTGAGTCCCAAATCACAAAAATCTAGTACTTCTAAAAAAAATACGGGTGGATGTAGAGAAAAGCAGACTGGTCTACACAGGAAAAGTAGCACTTAGCAATTGGAGCAAGTCCTGGGTATAAGGTGGGGGAAGTAAGGATATTGCTCAATGATTTAGAATTAATGTATTATAACAGAACAACATGATCATTCAACATGGCAAGAAAAAGTGAATTTTTATGGCCAAAACAACACACCACATAAAATTCTGACATATCAATTTAACATTGTTATTTGCTTCTGCTCTGGATTTTGGGACTGATGCTGTTTATGCATTTCCAAAAACATCTTGAATTAATATTCAGTGTTTACTAAGCCCGTTGGATTTCCTGATGTAATTTGCATTAGCTCATAGCAGCAGGGGCCTCGGGAGAGCCAGTACCAAAGAATTAAATAGTAAAACAAATGCTTTGATCTGTTAAAAAATAAGGTCTCCTTCACCTTTACTATATGATCATCTGTGAAAAGAAGCAAAAACAAATAAGTCACATTGATTCTTTATTCCATTACTAAATAAAACAATGTAGCTGTTGTTAAGAGAATATTTTAACAGCAGCATATTTGAACACCAGTGGTTACTGAGTATTTGACAATTTTACGTGATGAAATCTTCAGCCTCACCATGCTTGTTACTAGGGGCTTCTGAACCTTCTCAGCTAAGCCAAATATCCAGCGAAGAAATATGGGTTTGCAGCATTAAAAGGTGCTTTGGGAGATCTGATATTCAACACTACCCTAGAAAGAAACCTTTTTTGGTAACCTTTTTTATAACCTTGGAGAAGTCATTTAATCTGCCTGTGCCTGTTTTTTGTCTAGTAAATGTCTTGTTTGTTTACAGGCTAGATTGCTGCAGGAAAGATTGGGAGCTGTTATATAAACTCATATCTGTACAGCAGATGTTAGGATGGGCCAATTGTCTCTATTAGGGTCTTTTTCTTTTGCAAATAAACCGTGAACTTTGACCTATCAGTCATCACCCTAAACTGCAGCAGAAACAAAATTCATAAACATTTATATTTAATGCTTCACATTGTCCTTGTGTGTGTTGCCTTCCATCTGAGAGTAAAATCAGCATTACAAACCCTACATGGTCAGAGAGAGGTTCCAGAAATCATCACATCATAAGGATGTATGCTAAGATTCAATAAAGTTGTACATCTTCAACTCACTTCATGCACGGAAGTTATTGAAAGCCATAACCTGATGAGGGTAAACTGACAGCTGCCTTGTTGATAAGGCCATGGTTTCTGCCATCAGAAACCAGAGTTACCTCACACACCTACTTTTGAATCTTTCAGTTACCTCCTGGACTAGGTCTTGGACCAAAGTCTTCACCAGGAGAGCTTACAAAATATCTATAATAGTTTGTGTCTCTTAACATAAAGTTTGGGTAAACATTCCACGTTCTCTGAACATCTTTCCCAGTTAAGTGAAACTCTGAAAACTCTTCACTGGACATGCTAATATTAGACAGAATTGCAAAGCAACTTCTTACTTTTCTTTAATGAAAATAATCTCTTTTTAGTGTAAGCAGCTTTTACATTCATAAGATAATAGTTTAATAGTGATGTGCAAGTTAGGTGAATAATGAAAGACGTTATCAAAAGTATTTAAAAATACTGAGAAGTTAATAAAATAAATTATTTAATCAATGTTACAGCACCTATCTCTTTAGGTATTTCCACCACCAAAGGTATCTGTCAGCCTCTAGAGTAACTATATTTTTTATTGTTAAATTATTAATGATGCTTTCATGCCTGAAGCCTTACAGAATACTACATAGCATCTTTTATCTAACGATCTCATCATGATTCACAAAGATTAAGCATCAAAACATCTCCATGAAGAAAGCAGGCTGTACAGTAAAGTTGTACTGTACTGAATTGTATACAACTGTAAATATAAATCCAGCACTCACTTAAATGAACTTGAATTTTTACTCCCTGTGCTTCAGGGGCTTAAATCTCAAACTCTTGTAATTTGTGGAGGAACCTCTAGGAAAAAAAAAAGAATCACAGATAAATTAAGTCTAAAAATCACTGAGTCCAAATAATTTTCAATCTACTGTTCCACTACCAGTCATTTGTTCTGTGGGACCTGAGGAGTTCATCAAGAGCTCTCCTTTTCCAGCACTGTACCAAGTTGGAAAATCATTGAAGAAGGGCTTCTGAGATAGCCTTGTGGTAAGTGTTTAAACATATGGACAATGCCTTTGATCTAAGTTTCTAGACAGACGGGTAACTTGTGCTGTGTTTTAATATATGTTTGTCACGCTCTGATTTCGGATGAGAGGAAGGCCCCCTTGCATTCTAGCCGACCTCAGATGAGTCTGGGAGGCTAGGGGCGGCTAGACCAACTTCTTACACACTGGAGCGTGGTTTTGCTCGTATTCTCGAGAACAGAATTAAGACTCAAAAAGAAGTCAAGTGCCAGGTAACTTTATTAACCCAACATGAAGTTCACAAATGCAAGAGAAAGGAGAGAAAGAAAGGAAAGAGGGAAAAGAGTTTCAGTTGAAATAGCTACCACCACGGAGCTGCGGAGTCCTGACAGTCCAGTTGACTCGGTGGGGGAAAGGTTCCGTCCGATGTTGGTCATTTCTGTCCTTTTATTGTTCGTCTTATTAACATCACATATTCCAAGAGCGGGTTTCCTTGGCCGCACCCCTCACCTGGCGGTGATACGCATGCCCAATACCGTCTCTGGGCCCCTCTGTTTTTCTGGCCTGGGTCTGGGCGCATAGGCGCATATGTAGGGGTAAGGCTAAATTTTGCAAAATCAGCTCTGCATTCAGGTTTGTGGGAAAATAGGAGGAAAAAACAAGAAGCTTCTAGTCCTGTGGCTTGACTGACTTGCAAGATAAGGGAATCATCTTGCAGGAAAACAGGAAGACTCCAGTCCTGTGGTTTGACTGATGTACAATTGTTTAGGTGATGGTTTGATGCTTCAACAATGTTGAGACAAACATTTGACACAGTCTCTCACAACATTGCAGTTTTTGATGACTAGGTCAGTGGTATCAAAAACTTATAGTATCATTTATTTGAGTTTTATGATTCTTAATGTCTATTAAAAATGTAGTAGTAGTTAATATATCCCAGAGTGGAGCTCAAAACACAAATTTTAGTTTACAGTAACAAGCCTGGCTTCCCGCTTTTTTTTTTAGAGAGGGATAAAACCATTCATTTTCTGAAGTGGTTGGTAAACTTATGGCAACTTCTGGGAGCAGCTCATGTCATCTGCATATGACATCTGCATATGACATCCCTCCTGGTGATTGCAGTGAGACTTTCTGGCTTGAAAATGAGTAGATGCTCATTTTACTAAAGGCTTAAACTGAGGCAGGGATCTTAAATTACTTGTCTGTGCCAACGCGAGTCTGTAGCAGAAACATTCCCAATAGTATGTTTCAACTACCAGATTGGTTTTGCTGTTTTCCTTTCTTTTTCTGTTTGAGAAATACAAATGAAAGTGCCACCAGCCTGCCAACACAGACCTAGGAAAGGAGAACACCAGTTTCATACACATATATTCCATCAGCATCTTACCCTCAGATTTTTCTCTTGTATGACAAGCACGATCAAATATACAGAAACCAAGCAAAGCAATACCCACAAAGTCTTGCCACACAGCCGATGGAAAGAACTTGTCTGAACGCAACAGGAGAGCTGTGCATGCAGCACACTGCTCTTGAATGCAGAGGTTTCATTTCTGATCTGGACAGTCAAGTCAGGAATTGTATCTGTGATAATAATGGCATCAGGCAGAGTGAAGCTATTTTTAAAAGAACTGCCTGTAGGCCAAAGGGTAGCCCCCAAGGGGAAAAATAATCAGCTCTGCCTTCTTTACATTTAAGCCTACAGCACTGTCAGGGCTTGGCAGTACCAGGCAGCATTCATTTAACATAAGCAAAGAGAAGCAAAAAATAAATGCAGGAGAAAGATAAGTATGCATTGGAAAGACAAAGGTCCCTGATTCTAGAATTTATCTTTGCACAGTTAAACCAAAGCCCAGCATAAAAAAAACATGGAATCAAAACTTATTTCCCTTGCTCATCTGCAGCATTAGAAAACAACAATTCCAAAGGCAAATGTTTCTACAAAGATTTCAGCTTAATAATAACAAAGGGATGCAAGGAAAATCTGCTGTCTAATTTTTAAAATGACAACATAGTCCTCAAAAATCTTTCTCTTATTTTAAAAATCCCCAAATGAAGTAAAAGGTAGGAAAAGATAGAAGTCATCTCATATAACTTTTAACTGTCATCTCTGAGTTAACCAGTAAGACTATTATTGTAATCAAGAGAGAGAAATAGGCAAATTGGCTTTCACAGGTTTACAGAACTGAAAGATAATTCAGGTTGGAAGGGACCTCAGAAGCTCCTCTTGTCCAACATCCTGCTCAGAGTGTTCCTAGGATGCTTGTAGTCTTATCCTAAAGTGACGTCTAAAGGAGTGAGGTACTTTGCATCAGGTAGCTGCTGATTCCCAGGAAGCCAGGGAAACAGAATTCAATGTGGCTATCTCCATCAGAAACATCTAACTGACGCAAAATAAATCTCATCTCCAATACCTAATAACATGGTGTTTCTGCAGATGCAGGGGTCAGAGTAGGGAGAAGCAGAAATTCTGCAGAAATAACTCAGCTTACCCAAAGGTAAAGGAACACTGTGGAGAGCTACAGGACATTGTAGGCAAAGGAATAAGTTGCTTCACATCAAATTCTCTGCGATCACAGTTTGGTAAGTGTAGATAGACTTAGGGAGTTCCACTAATTTTGAAATGCAGCATCCCAGACTTTCTGTGCAAACAAAGCAGGTCCAACAACCGTAAACATGAGTTCAAATACTTACTCTTTGGACTCTTATTCTTTAAAGGTTGATTGGAAACACTCATAAGGGTTGACTTGGCTAGATTAAGGCTGTGTTTTTTAAAAGCTGGTTGGGAATCCTGAACTCAGTCCAAACGGCAATCTAATGTGACAATATAGCAATTTATATTTGTAAGTGGTCCATTAAGATGGTGTGTTTAATATAAAATTCTAGTCGTTGTACCACTAAGTTGCTTTATTGCCACAGTTCAGCATTTTGCATTGGTTAACTGCTACAAAGAAAGAACAGTGTATTTTGAATAGACTACCTGAGACAAAAAAACTAACTTCGGTTTACTTCCAAACAATTTTCTACAACTACGAAATAATACTGACTGCAGACCCATAATTACTTTCCTCTGAACCTACTAATCAAACAGTGTTGATTTATGATACAGATGATATTTTACAGGAATTAAGATAGAAAAGGACATGAGGACAGACTAGGCTCTTGATATTAAATATTGAAACATTTTTCTTCTATCACCTTTTAAATGGCTGCATGCACTGACACAGGTCACTGAAGAAATTTTGTCATTTAAATAGTTAAAGGAGAAAGAATTGTGAAGGTGGTAAGAAAAAAAGTGAGTTCCCAAACACTAGCTGAAAGGAGAAGAAATAGTGGATCATTCCTTAGACAATTAATATCTACTTAGAAGCTTATGCCCTGGTGTGCACATGTAACTCTATTTGATGTTAATGAAAGCTATGTGCATGCTATAGAGAAGGCTAGACTTCTTAAAAGGCATTGTTCAAATTGCTTGCTGCAGATACAGGTCAAAGATTAATCATTCGATTTGGCTTCCTCTGCATTATAAAAAAAAAAAAAAAAAAAGTAGATGTGAACAACAATACACAGTACTCTAATTGCAAAAGCTGAAGCTACAAGTATTATTCCTACTACATTTTTGTCAAGTTTTCAGGCCATCAATGCCACTTCATTTCCTCAAAAAAAAAAAAAAGGAAAAAATTACAGATTACTGTGACAAAATCTTGAGGTTGCTTGCACCACTGTAAAGAGAGCTCGGAATCTGGAGATTCATTTGTCGTTACAGGTGATTTTGATTCTTGCACTGATTAAGTAAACAGAAAAAAAAGTTAAACTGGAGCAGAGGGTCTAAAGATTTCAGTGATGCATAAGCAATAGGAGATTAGCTCTATTTTTCTGGATTTGAATAGCTCTACTAGGAAGATGTAGAGTTAAATAAACTGATAAAGTGCTTATAATTGGACATCAATGGCCTATTCACCACAATAGATACAAACATATGTCCATCAAAGAATTCCTCACTAGATTTTATTTCCAGTTGCATATATAAATCTTATTTTCTGTACTCAGATGTAACCACTAACTGTATCTGAGTGGTAAGAATAGAGAAGCCAGTTTTCTGTTGACCTTTGCCTTACATGGTCATGTACATTTGGACTTAATGTTTGAAATGCTACCTGGTCAAATCAGTAGATAGTCAAGACTTTTATTTCTACTTTCAGTCGGCATAAATAACCAAAGCAAAATGCAAGGAAGAAAAAACAGGAGTTATTAAACGTATTCTAGTGTAAATACCTTCTTCTGGTCAGATGAATTGTACTTTGAAATTATTGTGTTGGAGATAAGGAAAGTCTGAATAGGTAGCTCAGACGATAGGGACACGTACGGCCTTCAGTTAGGATTTGATTTAGTTGCCTAAAAGCAGACCTTTAATGTAATTTGAAATGCCCTGTGTTATCCAGAACATCTGTGCAGGCCTGAAAGGTAAGACCCATGGGAGCATCATACCTTTGTGGAAGGGCAGATGGATGTCATATCCTAAGAAACCTGAAATGGCATCAGATAACTATGTTTGAGTAACCAAGTAGAAGCCTCAGACACCTGCATTTTGGAATATATATTTTCTATACATAGCCATCTACATGACAACTGTAAGTCTAAGGTATTTTATAGTAACTGGAGATCTATGGCCTGACTTGTTTACTCATATATGGACACAGATTCATGTTTGAAATGCCCTAGACTATCCTAGTATATCTACAGCTGCTGAGAAAGACATGGATTTTCCATATATTCTATGGCATAGCTGCTAAGACCAAGCTAATGTTTTGGACTCTAGTTCATATCAAATGACATTATGAGTTTGGAGTATCTCACTTAGTGTAATCTCTAGTCAATATGACTAAGGATAGCTTTGAAAACTAATAATCTCAGTCAACATATATTTGGTCATTCCTGATCAAAAAAAAGAAAAAAAAAAAAAAAAACCCAAAACAAACCATCCCCCAATAGAAGAGTATTGATTAGAGGTCCACTGACTATAATATTCTTAAATACCCCACGAAATATGTAGACATTTCAATGTACACACCTACATTTTTGTATCTTAGTTCTTTATCCTCTCACTCAAATTAAATTAAATGAATCCAGACTGAATGCTATTTGAGATGTCTTCAATCTTTGTAATGTGTTAGACTGTCCCTCTCCTGGACACACACGCCATGTGCCTTTAAAGATCCACTAAAATTCATTTGCTGCTTCTAGGTTTTTGTGTCCTGCTTTTGCCAGTTACTTTACCCATTGCAGAATCTTAGAATCATAGAATGGTTAGAGTTGGAAGGGACCTTCAAAGGTCATCTAGTCCAACCCCCCTGCAAGCAGCAGGGTCATCCCCAACTAGATCAGGTTGCTCAGAGCCTCATCCAGCCTGGCCTTGAACGTTTCCAGGGATGGGGCATCCACCACCTCTCTGGGCAACCTGTTCCAGTGTTCTATAACCCTCATTGTAAACAATTTTTTCCTAATATCCAATCAAAATTTACCTCCCTCTATCTTAAAACCATTACCCCTTGTCCTATCACAACAAGCCCTACTGAAGAGCCTCTCCCCATCTTTCTTGTAGGCCCCCTTGAGGTACTGGAAGACCACTATAAGGTCTCCCCAGAGCCTCCTCTTCTCCAGGCTGAACAGCCCCAACTCTCTCAGCCTGTCCTCATAGGAAAGGTGCTCCAGCCCTTTTATCATCTTCGTGGCCCTCCTCTGCACCTTCTCCAACTGGTCCATGTCCTTCTTATGTTGGAGGCTCCAGAACTGGACACAGTACTTCAGGTGGGGTCTCACCAGGGCAGAGTAGAGGGGCAGAATCACCTCCCTCAACGTGCTGGCCACGCTTCTCTTGATGCAACCCAGGATACGGTTGGCCGTCTGGGCCGCAAGGGCACATTGCCTGCTCATGTTGAACTTCTCATCCACCAGCACTCTGACACGTGTCAGAATCACGATTACATTATTTGAAGATCCAAAAAACAACCCTAAATTAAGAATAACACTGACTTGGTAACATTAAGAATCTTACAGCACTGCAGGATTCTTCCTTGCACACTTAACACGGTCTATAGAATAGTGATAGCTTGAATGGACAGGGAGAGAAAAAAATGGGGTTTTGGTTGGTTGGTTCGGGTTTTTTTTTTTTTTCCCTGAGAGATGTAATGGTAATGCTAACAAGTAATTTGTGGGATTGACTTCATAAGAAATATGATGGTATGGTTTAGGAGGTCTGTAACTTCACTGTAAGGATATGGCTGCAGAAGAAAGGTAAAGAGGGCATAGGCGTGGGTCTGGGATTATGCTAGTGATCACATGGACTTACACAGCAGGAGGGACTATAGTTTGGCATGGCAGGGAGAGCCAAGAAAAGCTGA
This sequence comes from Chlamydotis macqueenii, assembly GCF_036417535.1. Classification (NCBI taxonomy): domain Eukaryota; kingdom Metazoa; phylum Chordata; class Aves; order Otidiformes; family Otididae; genus Chlamydotis; species Chlamydotis macqueenii. The sequence goes on along the minus strand of NC_141556.1, from coordinate 5,945,622 downwards.
GGCACACTCATAACACCTGAAGCATGCTTTAACGTTTGCTTCTATGTCTGCTGATGTCATACGTTACTTACGGCTGTAAAAGAATGGAAATAGAAGGAAACCATGCAATTACCTCCTCTCAGGACTTTCAGCCCATAGTCTGATTTCTCTGTTCTTACTCTTCCAGTCATGCCTTGTGAGACCTTGTCCCCGCACTTTGTTTGAATACTTGTCTTCTACATGACCAGCCTGGAGCTAAGCAAGACAGAGAACTAAAATAGTCAAAGTTGTTCAAGTGAGCTCAGAGACGACTGCTGTAGACAACAGAAATTTTTGACGAACGGTACTTAAATTAAAACGTTTTGCCAAGCATAAGGTTTGAGCTGATAATTATTCTATTATTCACAAAAAGATACCTATTTGATGGCCGCAACAACAAAATTCTGCCCTATTTTATCTCCATGCAACTCCCTATTTTCAACTAGGAAAGACAGGTTTGTTCTTAATGAAAAACAAGAACATTGAAAAAAGGAAAAAAACAGGTTAAGAAAAGCAGTCCTAAAAACTACCATATCACCTGAGTGGTTTTCTTAAAGTCATTTGGTATTAAGATGTAAAGTATTTTTACTCCCGTGAGCCCGTAAAACCTGCATCATATTTCAATGTCTTTGCTTTGCTTTTCACTCTTAATGTAAAATTAACTCCAGCTAGACCACTGAGCTTCTGACTAATACTCTCAAATCATCCCCAGTTTTGCATTTCAGAATCTAGATCAGATCCACAAAAAATCGTCTCCTGACGGAAGGCAACAGTTGGCATTTTTAAAACCTAGAAGCAAGTCTTTGAGCTTGATGAGGCTATAAACTCGCTGACTGATGTTCTGTGCTCAGCAGGAGAATGGGTACAAGGAACAAAAGAGTCTCCAAGGAAAGGGTCCGCTCGATGTCCAGGCTCAGTAAATCCTTTGCTGCTTCCTGAGGTTGCAAACAAGGCTGCTGATTACAGGCAGTTTTATCCCACGGTCTTTATCACTCTTCCTGACAGTTTGAGATTATTTATCAGCAAGATCTAATACCTTAAACATTTTTGGCGAGTTGTCTTCTTGAAAACACTGCAAGAAAGAGTTGAGGCAGACAGACAACACAGTATTTCACGAGGGGAAACGATTCTGTAATAAACCTGGTATTTCTCTCTATAATATTCCATCAGTGATATTTCTCTAATGAAGCATAGTTTGACATATTGAGACTACTGCAGGATAACTTAGCACGGCTCTGAAAGCAAGCTTTCAAGCCTCAGGAGGTCAAACTGACTACATCTTTTTAATGGGTAGGCATGGAGCAAGGCAATGACCTAAGAGCTGTGAGAAATAAAAAAAAAAATACATTCTGTCATTGCTGCCTTTCTGATTAACTCCCTGGCTTTCTTCTGTGATTACTGGAGATTTTCCAGTCAAGGAACACCTTCAGCCTGACACTGATACATGCTGCTTATGTGACATGAGAAAATGTAGGAAGTTGTCATCTGCTCTCTGAGCGGTGAAAAAGTGAGGAATGCTTTTTCTTCAAAACCATTACACGAGTGTTGCTATAAAGGACTGGATTTATGCATTTGGCCAAGGAAGAGGAGGAAAAAAGGGAAAAAGAAATTTTACTCTTGATCGCAGTGGTTTAAGAATTTAATTGGAAGAGTAGTTTAATATAAGAATTTGTATTTTCGTAGAATCCTAAAGTTCTTTGTCAGTATTGTGGAAAAAATGAAATCTTTCCGAGAGACTTTTGGGATTGCACAACAATGTAAAATGCTGGAGATGTGTCCATGGGTGTTCATTCCCAGGGACTGCAGCTCTCCTCACCAAAGCCACCTGATGCCTTCCACGTAAAGCAGTACACAAGTATTATTCAGCCTATCAAAATCAGTGGGCTACTTCACCTGTGCTACGTCACATTAGTTTCTTTAAATATGCTCTTTGAAACAAGCCAAAATTTACTAAGATTGTACAAGAGAGATCACACCAAGGTTCCACTCATACCACTTGGAGATAGAATTTGAGAAAGAGGGTTTTAATGTTCTCTTTTTTTTTGAAGTGTGGGTTGGTGTCTTTTTAGCAGAGGTGTCAGACAGATGAGATCTTTGTATAACCTCTTTGGGGAGTGAGCACTTGAGGTTTATTCTGTGCTTGTCTTTAGTGAATGTAATTTGTTAGTGTAAAACAGAGTTACTCAGACTTTTAGCTCAGGAAATCTTGGGTCAAAAGCTGGTGTGTCAGACTTCAGAACTGCTGAGCTTGCTTACAGCTCTTGTGCTGGAAAGAGTGAAGGTGGCAATCAGCAAAAATAGCAAAAATACAGCAGATCTCATTAGGACAGCCATAGTTTACAGTCCCAGAGAGTTCTCTAGCTTTGGTTGTACAGCCAGCCTGTAAGTTTTCTTGTTTTGTGCAAGCTGGAAATGGATCAAAAAAGTCCTCTGCAGACCTGTTCTGGGCAGGCTAACACCAGGGGTACAAATACTCTCAGCAAAAATCCAGGATGGATGTGTGTTTACTCATTAGGTACACTGAAAGTGAGGGCATAGCCATTTATGTCTAGTGATCAGGAGGGAGAAGATAGCTGGCATTGGAATCATCTGATTTAACACACAACCAAGCACAAATAATCACTCATCTCCTGAAGTATATGAGCCTTGTGACAGAGGTGATATACAGCATGGAAGTAGATGGACAGGTAGATCAAGGCAATATTAACTTTTCTCTTTTTTTTTTTTTTCCCTCACAGGAGCAGCACTTTCAAAATCTAACTATGCCAGTGGAACAATTGTTATAGCCAGGACTAAAACACAAGAGTGAGAACATAAGAACAGCCATACAGAGAGGCAGAAGGACTGTATAACCCTGTGAATGCTGTCTCTGACAACATCCCACAGCAAATGATTAGGGAAGAATATAAGCACAAGCCAAGATGCGATGATACAACCACGGAAACTGCAGTTCCGGGGCTTCTAGGGAAAAGAGGATGGTTTTGTAGTTAACAGACTTTACTGCATTTTCCTTCTATGGATTTGTGAGGTTAGTTTTTGAACATGTGCATTCTCTTTTAAAACTGCAGCATCCAGAAGCATGGAGTTTACAGATGTGCTCAGAAACTTTGCACGCTCTGTATAAAGAAGGATCTGTTTCTGGTTTGTGTCACTACTTCATAGTCCCACTGAGTGTCTTCTAGTTCTTGCACTGGAGGAAACAGCTAACAGCCATTTCCTATTTAGAGTTAACAGTCAATCCCATGACACTCAAGGTTATGTAGATTTCTGTCATACTACATTCAGTCATCTTTTCTCAACACTAAAGGATCCTAGTCCATTTAGCTGTTCCTCACACAGAAATCGTACCACACCACATCTTTAATCACCCTTTGCCAGTTTTCTCTGCGCTCATTTTACTTGTAGTATATCTTATCTGAAAAGGAGAGATAGAATTGTACTATTCAAGGTATAGATTCATGATATTTTAATAAAGAATAACAAAATTTTCTTCTATGCTTTTCCTAATAATTGCAAAAATTCATTTTGTTTTTTTAACCACTTAAACACTGATCAGATATTTTCAGCTACATATTGATTATAAGCTCAGGATCTAATTTCTGACAGTGCAAGTCAGTTGATCGTTGTATATGTAAAGTTGACTGTTTTCTCTCGGGTGCATTTTTTTTTTTTGCTTTTATCAACAATGAATTTCATTGTCATCCATCATTTATCTCTAGTTATTCATTTCTTATTATCCTGAATAACTTGAATGCCTTGAATAATACAGGTGACCAACCACCTCCACTGCTATTTGCAATCTTATTCAACACATATGTTGAACAGTGTTGGTCCTCACATAGCCTGGAAGAGGCATTTCTAATTCTTTTCTTATCTGTTGTGAAAGAATAAAACATGAGAAACACTGCTCTCTGTAAAGAAGCTCTTCACATTTCTTACAGCCAAAATGGCGTAGATTTGTTTTGTAAGCTCTACAACATACTTGGACAATTCTATTGACATTTAAAGGTTCAGTCAATTCTTTTTGCTGTTAAATGGATTTAGATTTCTTTTAAGGTATCCAAACCATGCTGACTAAACCGCCCTTCCAGAATTATTGCCAAAGTTACTTTTAAAGCAATTGTCCTAGCAAGGAAGTCACAGCAGTCTGGGAATAAAACTTCTTACCTCACTCATGTCCATATTAGGCCGTTTTATGGCAAAAAATGAGCCTGTCAAATTAACAAGAACAGCACAATTAGAGGTAATTAGCCCAGCAGGAGAGTCTTTGCCACAAAGATGTCCGGGTAGGTGGCAATCTGAGAAAGGTCAAGATAGTCACTTGAAATGGATATATAATTTGCCTGTTTAGGTCACAAGCTCTTCTGGGCTTACAGCAAGTCAAGTAGAATGACCTCTTTTTGGGCCTTGGGGTGCTAGAGTGAAAAAATGCAAACATATTTAATGATAAATATAAAGCTAAAGGTGACCCCAGTGAGGAATCTGAGCTAGATAAGGAGGATATTTTCTTTCAGGGGCCATGAACTTGGTATATACTTAACAGACTAGGTTTCAGGAGCTCATAATCCCTTTAACAGAATATTTGATTATGGATTATAAGGTTTGGCCTTGTTTAAAAACAGCAGCAGTCACAATCTTCATCCCTCAAGAACAATGTGGTAAGTATGTATTTGCATTTGGTCCTAAACTGTTAGTTTATTAGGTTAATTGGACAGTAAAAGACATTCCTTCCCGTATGAAAGTTCTACTGTTTTATATTCCAAGTTTGGCATCTCAGCCTTGGGTGTTGAACTTTGCTTCTTTCCTGTCCCATGACAGTGTGTAGAAGCAGTATGAGCAAGTACAGTCTAACCCACTTGAAATAGTCATCCTCGAGTTGTGAGAAGTGGGGCAGGTATGCAGAGAGAAAGCCCACATTAAAATGTACATTTCATGCTAAAAAGTATCGAAGACAGCTCTATCATCCATCAGGATTTCACTTGGCACTCCTTAAATTGGGCATCTTTCTTTTTGGTAGTCAATGAGCTTTCTCACGTGAGAACAACTCGTTTGGAAGCAGTGACCTGGCCCAAGTCCTCTGACACCACTTAACTCTCACATAAGTCCTTGTACTCAACAAATTCAACGTGACTAATGGTTGCTGAAAGCAGCCATCTCCTTCAAAACTCTACACCTGAAACCAAGATGAGCAGTTCTGTGCAAGGCTAATAGAGATAACCTTGGGGAGTAGTTATGTACTCATTTCAAACACTTGAAAGAGGAACAAAAAACTATGAAGTTGCTATTGAAGTATAATTAAGATGGTATTTTCAAGTACAGTGTAACCTTAAACTGGAGGAAAGAGAGTTAAAATGGAACCACTTACAAGCAGTAAAAGCTCCACTGCATGAGGCACTCCGCATGCACGAAATTATAGGATTAGAAGTGATTCAGTCAGTCCAGTGCCTGTGCAGACAGAGGTTTGTAAAGAACTTTTAAAATGGTTTTCTATTGAAAGAGGAGAGAAACAAGAAAATGAAGGCTGAGAAAGGTGAATATGTGTAAGTGGGCAGAGGGGCCATTTGGCTGAAGTAAGCAGAAGTCTAGATCACCTCCTTCTGAAACCTTTCTAGAAAATGTTTAAACTTAAATAAAAAGATTGAAGCTTGCTCTGTGGCTCTAGCATATGCTGATTTTTATTCTTAGACTAGAGAAGTCCTGGGATCTGTTTACAAGTGATTTATATTTTCAATCCTTTTGTTGCCATTAGGAAAGTTGGAAAAAATCTATTCTGGTGAAAACTTCAAATCCAAAGCAGTGCCCTGTCTGCAGAAGTCTCATGTGTTCAAACTTTCATACCCTGAGCTCCACTGAGGAAAACTGGTCCTCAGTGAAGCTTCTAGGGTCATGTTTTAAATGTCTGTAAAGTGCTGGGGGAGGAAAATTTATATACCCATATGAACTGCAATAGAGCTTGACTTTAGGAGAGAGTTTGGGAAGATACTATGTTTTTTTACTCCAAACTTGAAAATTTCAGATTATGTTTAGTGAATTATTCTTTAAGAAACATAAAGCTCTTCTTATAGCTCTAATTCATTACATCCAACAGAGTTGTCTACTACTCTCCATTAACTTGTAAGGAAGCCTTGTTACATTTGTTTTGAAATATTAATTTTGGACAAATGTAGTTAGGTCAGATTAATCCCACTGGAGATAACACGTGGCATGTTATGAATATAAAACACACTTAATTTTTTTAAAAAGTCTTATATTACGATTTTAAGATTTTGAGCGTGGAAAATATCACAAAAATAATTTGTGTTGTTTTGTTGTTTTGTTTTGGTTTTTTTTTTTCTGCAACAAGCAACAATGTACACACCAAACAGGAGAGTTTGGGTTTTTTAAATACAGGAGCATTAAAAGTATAAAACAGAACTGATTTGAGCCAATTACCAGATGGATGTGGAAAAACTGTTAATAACACTGTAGAGAAATCGGTAGTACTTCTTACATATATTCATTTTCCTTTCTGAGTACTTCTCAGTCCATTAATACCCAAGGAAGACACAAACCAAAATCCACTAGGGGGTAAATATTTCAAAATGCACAGGCTCATACCTAAGTTTTGTCTGATGCAATCTCTGACTCACTGGTGTAAGTTTTAAATAATTATTAGAATACTATGAAAATTCCGTATGATTTGAAAAGTGGTAATTGCTTAAGCAACTAATGTATCAATCTTAAACAAAATAACAGAAAGTATAACAATGGCTGAATTGATAGAATTATGGTTAATTCTGATCAAGAAGAATCTGTCAAGAAATCTTTGCCAAAATAGAGATAACACATGTGAAGTTATAAACAATACAAATAAGAACAGATAAAGTGTGGGAACTTAATAGATCTTACAAAGTATTTTCAATGGGGAATAACCACATTTGGGAATATTGTGCTGTGTTATGCATGCTGGCAGTGAAAAATTAAGCTACTAAATCCACTGCAGAATCCTAGATGAAGCTCTGAAAAAAAAGAGACTTTGTTTTTATCTCATGAGCCACAGGAATGACAAGTGACTTAGAATCATAGAAGCATAGAACAGTTTGGGTTGGAAGGGACCTTAAAAGACATCTAGTTCCAAACCCCCTGCCATGAGCAGGGACACCTTCCACTAGACCACGTTGCTCAAAGTCTCATCCAGCCTGGCCTTGAACACTTCCAGGGATGGGGCATCCACAGCTTCTCTGGGCAACCTATTCCTATGCCTCATAACCCTCATAGTAAAAAATTTCTCCCTAATATCTGACCTAAATCTACCGTCTTCCAGTTCAAAGTCATTACTCTTTGTCCTATCACTACATGCCCTTGTCCAAAGTGCCTCTCCAGCTTTCTTGTAGGCCTCCTTTAGATACTGAAAACTTCTATAAGGTCTCCCTGGAGCATTCTCTTCTTCAGGCTGAACAATACCAACTCTCTCAACCTATCTTCATAGAAGAGATGCTCCAGTCCTCTGATTGTCTTTGCGGTCCTCCTTTGAACTCGCTCTGACACATCTATGTTCTTATGTTGAGGGCACCAGAGCTGAACACAGTACTCTATGTGGGGTCTCAGAAGAGCAGAGCAGAGGGGCAGAATCACCTCCCTTGACCTGCTGGCCACGTTTCTTTTAATACAGCCCAGGATACGGTTGGCTTTCTGGGCTGCAAATGCACATTTTTGGCTCATGTTGAGCTTCTCATCAATCAATACTCCCAAGTCCTTCTCATCAGGGCTGCTCTCAATCAGTTCTCTTCCCAGCCTGTATTCGTGCCTGGGATTGCCTCAGCCCGTCATGTGCAGGACCTTGCACTTGGGCTTGTTGAACTTCATGAGGTTTACATGGGCCCACCTCTCCAGCCTGTCAAGGTCACTCTGGAGGGCATCCCTCCCCTTCAGTGTGTCCACAGCACCACACATCTTGGTGACAGTGCACTCAATGTCACTGTTCATGTTGCCAACAAAGATGTTAAACAGCACCAGTCCCAATATCAATCCCTGAGGAATGCCACTCGTCCCAGTCTCCACTTGGACATCGAGCCATTGACCGCAACCCTCTGAGTGCAGCCATCCAGCCAATTCCTTATCCACTGAGTTGTCTATCCATCAGATCCATGTGTCTCCAACTTAGAGGCAAGGCTGTTGTGCAGATCACTGTCAAATGCTTTGTGCAACTCCAGGTAGATGACATCAGTTGCTCTTCCCTTGTCTGCCAATGATGTAACCCTGTTGTAGGAGGCCACCAAATATGTCAGGCATGATTTCCCTTAATGAAGCCATGTTTGCTGTTACCAATCACGTCCTTATTTTCCATGTGCCTTAGGATAGTTTCCATGCTTTTGCCCGGCAGAGAGGTGAGACTGATTGACCTGTAGTTTCCCAGATCTTCCTTTTTTTCCCATTTTAAAAATGGGAGTTAGGTTTGCCCTTTTCCATCCAGTAGGAACTTCACTGGATTGGCATGATTTCTCAAATATGATGGATAGTGGCTTATCATCTTCATCTGCCAGTTCCCTCAGGACCCATGGATGCATCTCATCAGGTACCATGCATTTGTGTACCTTCAGGTTTCCTAGATGGTCTCAAATCTGCTCTTCTCCTACAGTGGGCAGCTCCACATTCTCCCAGTCCTTTGGGAGACTGCGACAGTGTGGCTAGAGGCCTTGCCAGTGAAGACCGAGGCAAAAAAGTTGTTGAGTACTTCATCCCTCTTCACACTCTGAGTAACCAAGTCTCCTGTTTTCTTCCAGAGAGGGCCCTATTCTTCCCTATTCCACCTTTTTCATCCACACAGGCTACCTGGCATTTTTAGCTGACTCTCTTTGTTGGAATGCATCACTCCTGAGCTTGGAGGAGACAATTCCTGAATACTAACCAACTTCGTTGGGCCCCTCTTCCTTCCAGGGCTTTATCCTGTGGTACTTTACCAAGGAGATTCCTGAAGAGGCCAAAGTCTGTCCTCCTGATGTCCAGGGTAGTAAGCTTTCTGTGCACCCTCCTCACTGCTCTAAGGATCTCAAACACCACCATTTCATGGTCACTGCAGCCAAGGATGCCCTTGAACTCCATATTTCCCACCAGCCCCTCCTTGTTGGTGAGAACAAGGTGGAGCATAGCACCTCTCCTTTTTGGTTCCTTTGTCATTTGAAGAAGGAAGTTATTATCAATGCATTCCAGGAACTTCCTGGATTGCTTATGCCCTGCTGTGTTGTCCCTCAAACAGATATTGAGGTAGTTGAACTCCTTCATGAGGACGAGGGTTTGTGACCATGAAGCTGCTCCTATCTGTCTATAGAGGGCTTCATCCTCTCGATCTTCCTGGTGAAGTGGCCTATAGTAGACTCCCACTATAATGTCACCTGTCCCTGCTCTCCCCTTAATCCTGACCTAGGAGCTCTCAGTCAGCTCCTTATCCATCCCCAGAACTAGTGCTCCAGCTGATTGTTGACATAGAGGGCAACACTCCCTCCTCATCTCCCCTGCCTGTCCTTCCTAAAGAGCCTGTATTCCTCCATTGCAACACTCCAGTCATAGAAGCCATCCCACTACGTCTCTGTGAAGCCAATTAGATCATAGCCTTTCCGGTGTGCACACATCTCTAATTCCTCTTGTTTATTTCCCGTACTGTGTGTGTTTTCATAGAGACATTTGTGCTGGGCCCCCGAAGAAGCCAACTTACTGCCTGTAGTGCCTGGAATTCCTCTGTGCTGCTCTTCAGGTGCTCTTTTGCTGACGATCCTTCTTCAGGCTCTGGGCATCTACTTCTGGCACTGGCATCAAACTGGTAGGAGTGGGATGAATCGAAGTTCCCCTCCCCTGGCTTTAAACTTTAGTTTAAAGCCCTCTTCACCATCTTGGCAAGCTTATGACCGATGATGCTCTTTGCCCTCTCTGACAGATGAAACCCTGTTGTGGTTTAGCCCTGGTCACCACACAGTTTATTGTTCACCCTCCTGCTCCCCAGTGGGATGGGGGAGAGAAATGGGAAAGGAAAACTCATGGATAGAGATGAAGACAGTTTACTAGAATAGCAAAGAGAAACTACAATAACACAATAATAACAGAATATAAAGTTACTAAAATATAGAAAATGAACAATACACAATTTCTCACCACCCGATGTCCCAATGGTCAATACAGTCCGTCCCAAGCAGCGATCATAGAATCATAGAATCATAGAATGGTTAGAGTTGGAAGGGACCTTCAAAGGTCATCTAGTCCAACCCCCCTGCAAGGAGCAGGGACATCCCTGACTAGGTCAGGTTGCTCAGAGCCTCATCCAGCCTGGCCTTGAACGTTTCCAGGGATGGGGCCTCCACCACCTTTCTGGGCAACCTGTTCCAGTGTTCTATAACCCGCATCGTAAAAAATTTTTTCCTAATTTCTAATCTAAATCTACCCCCCACTATTTTAAAACCATTACCTCTCGTCCTATCGCAACAGGCCCTACTAAACAGCCTTTCCCCATCTTTCCTATAGGCCCCCTTGAGGTACTGGAAGACTGCTATCAGGTCTCCCCGGAGCCTCCTCTTCTGCAGGCTGAACAGCCCCAACTCTCTCAGCCTGTCCTCATAAGAGAGGTGCTCCAGCCCTTTTATCATCTTCGTGGCCCTCCTCTGGACCTTCTCCAACTGGTCCATGTCCTTCTTGTGCTGGGGGCTCCAGAACTGGACACAGTACTCCAGGTGGGGCCTCACCAGGGCAGAGTAGAGGGGGAGAATCACCTCCCTCGACCTGCTGGCCACACTTCTCTTGATGCAGCCCAGGATGCAGTTGGCCTTCTGGGCCGCAAGGGCACATTGCCTGCTCATGTTAAGCTTCTCATCCACCAGCACTCCCAAGTCCTTCTCCTCAGGGCTGCTCTCAATCCATTCCCCGCCCAGCCTGTATTTGTGCCTGGGATTGCCATGACCCAGGTGCAGGACCTTGCACTTGGCCTGGTTGAACTTCATGAGGTTGGGAGGGACCCACCTCTGCAGCCTGTCCAGGTCCCTCTGGATGGCATCCCTCCCTTCCAGCGTGTCGACGGCACCACACAACTTGGTGTCATTGGCGAACTTGCTGAGGGTGCACTCTATCCCACTGTCCATGTTGCCGACAAAGATGTTGAACAGGGCCGGGCCCAGCACGGACCCCTGAGGGACGCCACTTGTGACCGGTCTCCACATGGACATTGAGCCGTTGACCACCACTCTCTGAGTGCGGCCATCCAGCCAACTCCTTATCCACCGAGTGGTCCGTCCATCAAACCCATGTCTCTCTAGTTTAGAGAGAAGGATGTTGTGCGGGACAGTGTCAAAAGCTTTGCACAAGTCCAGGTAGATGATGTCAGTTGCTCGTCCCTTGTCCACCGATGCCGTCACCCCGTCATAGAAGGCCACCAAATTGGTCAGGCACGATCTGCCCTTGGTGAAGCCATGTTGGCTGTCACCAACCACCTCCTTGCTCTCCATGTGCCTTAGCATGGTTTCCAGGAGAATCTGCTCCATGACCTTGCCAGGCACAGAGGTGAGGCTGACCGGCCTGTAGTTACCTGGGTCTTCCTTATTCCCCTTTTTAAAAATTGGGGTTATGTTCCCTCTCTTCCAGTCATCGGGGACCTCACCAGACCGCCACGACTTCTCAAATACGATAGCCAGTGGCTTGGCAACTTCATCCGCCAGTTCCCTCAGGACCCGCGGATGGATCTCATCAGGACCCATGGACTTGTGCACCTTCAGGTTCCTTAGATGATCCCGAACCTGCTCTTCGAGTACATTGGGCAGTTCTTCATTCTCGCAGTCCCTGCTTGCACCTTCTACAGCTTGGGCGGTGGGACAGGAACTCTTGTCGGTGAAGACTGAGGCAAAAAAGTCATTGAGAACCTTAGCCTTCTCCATGTCCTGGGTAACCAGGACACCAGTTCCCTTCTGGAGGGGGCCTACATTTACCCTGGACTTTCTTTTGTCCCCTATGTACGTATAAAAGCTCTTCCTGTTACATTTTATATCCCTGGCCAGATTCAGTTCTGCCAGGGCTTTGGCCTTCCTTACCTTATCCCTGGCCTCTCGCGCAGCCTCTTTGTAGTCCTCCCAGGCTACCTGTCCCCACTTCCACCCTCTATAGGCTTTCTTTTTCACTTTCTCATTTTTCATTTTTTCATGGAAATGAAAAACCAAGTACCAAGTAAAAGAGTGAAAAAGAGCCAGCAAGGTAGAGAAAGCGATATCAGCAAGTAAGAGAGATGCCCTCACCACAGACATTCTGCCTCTCTCCCAGCTTCCTGCACCTGCACGTTAATGAGACTTGGAAAGCCGGACAGTGTCCTTGGTCTCATTAGCAACAACTCATATTATCAGGATGTTTATCAACATTCTTCACACATGAAATCCAAAACACACTGTCTACTGAGAGGAAAATTAACTCCATCTCTGCCAAAATCAGGACAACACCATGAGGACCCAGTAGACTAGGTTTCTCAAAGTGAGTCCCATGGTCTAAGTAGTCAAACTCCTTGCTATGGCACTTGATGTACTTCAGAAAATGCTGAGTAGCTTTAGCACAGGAAAACCAAAACACAGTGCCAACAATCAACCAGTGGAATGTATTACTACATCTTATCTCTGCATTCATCTACTTCAACTACCTTTTCAGATGGTACAATTTAAACAAATTCCACTTAGTATGGAAGTAAACTTGTGAAGTTTAAAGACATATGGTACTAAGATGTCAGACCAAATGATCCAGTGTTCCCTGCTCACTTCAGACACAATGAACCTGTGAATGAATTGTGTTTAATGACTGATTAAAGCCATATTCAATGAGGAATCCAGACGTGAACAGCAGAGGAAACCCTGTAGGGATTCTCAGTGTGATACACATGCTTCTCTGAGACTAGAAGAGTAAAACATTTCCACCCAGTCTACTCCTTGTCTTGTTTGTGAAAGAGCTAGGGCAGGCAGATACAGTAGAGGGGAAAAAAGTGTAAATTAAACTCATCAGTGATGTTGGATCTCAAAAGCTCAGAGTTTTCCTGAGAGTTTCATAGATCACCGCTCATTTATTTTGCTCTTCTCAATGTCCCCTGAACAGCTTGAGTTCTGGAAGTGCTGAGAATTTTGAAGTTAGCCTCAAAAGTGAGATTTTGGGTTAGGGCTTGAGAAAATCCACAAAAGTCTGTCAGGTCAGAAAACTTGGAGGTTAGATAGGTTGACATGTTATTTGGACAGGAAACAGCTTTCAGTAGGGACCTCCTGGTTGCTTTATATTTTTGGAGTTGTCATCAGAATCAAAACAGCTTGAAGCAGCACTTATGACTCATTTTCTGTGTGGAACAAAGCCATAAGTTAAGTACCACATGCTATGAGTGTAACACATAACAGGCCCCTTAGCTACAAAGAAAAGTTTTACCCAGTTTTCAAGTGTCAATCTAGTTTTCTTTGTGCCTAAGGCTCTATGACATCGAGACATTCGTAATCAGGTTCATTTCTACCCTCACCACCTGGTACAACCTGTCGCTCTTCAGCTTCTTCACTTACTATTACATTACTATGGTTTTAATCTGCAGTTTTCTATGCAGTAAATTTAAGGCCTAGCAGTTTTCATGTATTATTCACTTCCATTTGCTATACTTGTTGAACAGTATATGTTCATTGGAGTTAATAAATCACCATTCACTTTCCTTCTTACATTTCCCAGAACAGAGTTATTACTCAATCTGTCTCTACCGACAACAGCTTCATAGCTTCCACAGATTTCTCTGTATTCATGAAGCTATTTATCACTGTACCTGTCTTAAATATTAGCAAAGTAAGCTTGCTCGAAAAGCTTAAGCTATAATCTGTCGGAGGTGTATGTGGAGACATACATATGTCTGACTAGAAATCGTGTGAAATGTCTGCCTATTGTTTGTGTGACATCCACATCAGTTTGCATAATCTGAGGTTGTTAATATGTTTATCAAAGAAGAACAGTAAGAATGTTATCTTCCTTATGTGTCTCTTACAGATAAAGAAGGAACCAAAGTCTGAAGACATTATATCTGCTTTTGCTCTCATCCCTTCAGGAGCATATTACTAGAGTCAGCGCCTGGGATGTACGTCCTTTCCATGCCTCTGGAAGGAGATGCTTGAGTCCTTCTCCTCCACAGCTTTAGCATGATCTGAGGCTGCAGGTAGGTTACAAAAGGTCAGGGCCACCTACACAGGCAGGTGCAGGCCGCACCAGTGCATGTTGCCTGTTCCTTTGGTCTGTGAAAAGTTCCTATTTCTGTAATCAAAGCTGAGCAACCAGTACTGAAGTGAACAAATCCATCCTTCCAGTGTTTCCCTGTGTGATTTGCAGACCCACTTCTTTAGGTCTGACCTTTGTTGCTATTTCCCATGTTAATTATTTTTCTTTTGACTTTATTAAAACATGTCCTCTCCTGTTGCAACCATTTAACTACATCACATAGACAATTTTTCAGACATAGTGTGACTTTTCTTGATTTGCTAATTCAATCACCTTTGTGTGAGCAAAAAAAATTATATAAATCTAATATGAATCCTTGCAGCATTGCCATTGGACATAACCCCATTCACGAACCTTTCCTCATTATATTAATCAAATCAACTCTGAAAAAAACAAAGAACTAGTCAGAAAGTTCTAACTGCTTCTTCAGAACACAAAGGATTCTTTTTTCAAAGATTATTACCTTGAATGTTTATAATTAGATGTAATATTTCTTCGAAGTAGAACACTGACTTTTGACAGATTTAAAGAGTGACAAATTCAGTTGAGTGACAATTCAAACAGTTGACCTTTCATTCCTAAAAATCTGTCTTTTAATATGACAAAAAAAAAAACAACAAAAAAACCAACAAAAAAAAACCAAACAAACAACCTGAATGGAACCATTTTAACCAACAGGAAGGAAATAATAATTCTAATTCTTAGCTTGAAAGGAAATATAGCCAACTATATAACCAGTGACACTAACACGAAAACATGCTTTTAAGCACAGGTTGTTGGAATTATTATAAACAAATTGTTTAGGTCCAGTTCATCAAAATGCCTGATGTGCACACTGGATTAGTGGCATTCAGATAACTAAATCATTTAAGGAACAGGGCATCATTCTCTCAGGGGGGGTTATTAATAACAGTTACCTTCACCTAAGGAAGCAAAGCTACTGCATCATCATGTAGAGGAACTTTTCTCACTTCAGGAACTGTGAAGTCAGGTAGTTTTGCTATGCCAGTTGTTTTGAATAAGCCCTCAGAGCCTCTCTTTTACATCTGTGAAGTGAGGATAATACAAGATTGTCCTTCTTCAAAATGGTACCATGATAAACGTTGCCAGGCTGTGGGATCTGTACAACTATGTGAGGTATTTGGGACCTAAGACAGATATGCAGCTTTATTAGCTTTCAAGATAATAATAATAAAAGTAGAATCATTTTTAAATTAATCTGCTGAATAGCACCCAAGTAATCCTGTGCTGTCATGATACCGCACTGAGTTCAGTGCATTTGAAACTGTGCTGTCCATCGGTCACAGGGGAGATGTGGGAGGCATTAATATTAGCTGGTGACAGGAAAACACAATATTTTTCTTCTATTATAAAAAATTATCAAGACTTCCAGAAATTTAGAAATCTAATTTTCCCACCTTAAAGAATCAATGTAAGTATTTTGCTTTAAGAAATACAGCTTTTGGAAAGTCTTGCATTAATGTGTTAGTACTGTGTGCAGGAATTAACACAAAAAATAATATTCTTTCATTTTATTATTTCCTTTTCAAGTTCCAAAACTTGAAAAGCGGTAAAACTATGCAAAGTATATATTCATTCACACATTCACATGTGCTAATGCATAGGTAGGTAACTACGGGGAAAGGAGGATTCATTACCTAATTTTAACCATGTAAATTGAAGACATACCTTTTAGGTCTCATATAGCTAGTGGAAAAGTTGGGCATCTCCACAGAACAATCCATCTAAACCTAAAGCAGATGTTCAAAGTAGTTGGGACAGTCACATCATCCTTGCACAGCTAAAATAGGGCATAAAAGTCCCATCTGAATAGGTGACACAGAAATAATGTGTGTCTATAGATATGAATCCAAACATAAAGAACTGTGTTAACCGTGACAGTCTAAAGGTGTCATCAATCAGAAATTGCTACTGTTCAAAGACACAGTTTCTTCTGTCTTTCTAAGAACTGATAATAACTGCTGACCAGCGACAGAAGCAAATTGTTTTTTCTTTCAATATTAGCTTTATTAATCAGGAACAACACCCCACCAATGACCTGTTGAAGTGTCTCCAATACAAATCCTAGGTATTCACACTCAAAGCCTAAGGAGCTCACACACAGCTGTAAAACCAAATTGTTGTATCTTGGTTCTAGTATATAACTGAGAACAACATGTAAGTGTTTAATTGCAACAGATTCACAAAAGCACAAGAAAATGCTCTTTTTCACATTATTACTACAAAACTTCTCAATTAGGCTTATGTAAATATATATGTAGTCGATTACAGACGAGCTGAAGCTGCTCTTTGACCAGACTGGATTGTTTTCAACTTGCAACTGCAATCCTACAAGTGAAAACTCAGGCACAGTCTAAATGGATTCTCTAGGGGATGATGAATCTGGTGCGTCCAAGTGTAGTTGGGTTACAAACGGTCTAAATCAGACTTGTCGATGGAAAGTAAAAAGAAAATGGAACAAAACGAAACATATCATGTCTAAGACACAGCAGAACCACTCTTTCAAGGCCTACCAGCACCATTAGCATTTGCAATGAAGTTTTCTCTTATATTCTGGTAGATTTTTAACTGAATGGTGACAGAATTTGACATCTGTGCCTGTTTATTATCTATAGCTCCTTTGTTTTCAGCTTCAGCCCTCTTAGCAAAGTGACATTTTGAAATCAATGTTTCCATTAACTCAAATCAAGTAGGTTCTTATTTCTGAAAAAGGTATATCTATTTTAATGGAGGTATTTAACGGCATAGCACCCCCCTCAGTAAAAATGACAGTGACAGAATAGGACCCTCATTCTGCACTATATCACTTAGAAACAGAAGACAAGAATAGACCATAAAAGCAGGATTCATGTGAAGCTTTGTCTAGTTTATCACCAATGAAGGTGGCAGGAGTGAGCCATCATATGTCTCTAAAAATACATTAGACCAAGAATAAAATAGTGGTTATTGGTAAAAAACAGGTAAGCCTTTCAGTTCTGTTAAATTTTAAAGCATAAATATTAATACTTAATAAAATGTTGTCTAGGAAGACAATGAAGAGTTACTTTCAAAAGAAGAAAAAAGGAGACCTGGTTTCTTTTTTTACCAATCCTTATTCTATAGAATACAAGCAAAAAAAAAAAATAAAGCATTTCATCAGTTCTTAATAGATTGAACAGTAATGTTTCAATTTTTAAAAAGGAAAAAAAAACATGCTTCAATATTAGGAAAAAAAAAAAAACAACCAACAGTATACACCAAGTTTGCAACTGCATTTTTGAAACCTGTGTTACATATACGCTCATGGATGGATATTCTACTACCTCATAAACTTTGCTTAAAGATGATTCTGTGGTTGGGGCTTTCATAATCTGTTTTTCATTTTTCTACTGGGATTCTCTAGTGTCTGATGAGAACTCATATTGTTATCTTCCCCTCATTAGTAGGTACTCTTTCATCAGTCTCTGATTTTTGTAAGATATGTCAGACCTTTGTAACCTTGAGTCCACTGTCTTTAAAATGTAGCTGAAATTAAAAAGCAACTGAGATGAGGTTGGGGAGAAGGAGACAGATAGAAAAAAAACCAGAAATTCACACACACACTGAGCATGTGTCTCATTTTCTTAAGAGTCTAAGTGAGTTATATGCCTGAGAGAAAGATTTAGAGCACTCCTGCTGAACAGCGATTAGCTCCCTGATTTACTTGGCAGTCCTAGAAGCCAAAATTTCTAATACAGAAATGAGACAGAAGCAGGTTGCTACCAAATAGAGATTCAGGGTATTTACATCACTTATCCAGAATAAGCAGTGAAAATACTATCCCTGCTGTACTCATCCTTCTTCATATGTAACTTCCACTGTCACAAAGGTCTGCAAATCTCCTTTGTTGTTTATCTTGCAACTTATTTATGAAACAAAAACATGAGTCTTAAACTGCAGCCTATATAGTACACAATTATACTTAATTTATTGATTAATATCCATAATTTAGAGTGTTTCAAGGAGAGGTATATTAAAAAACTGGTATCTGTTGAAGTAGGTAGCACAAGGTCATTAAGGAAGAGATCCATCTTGAATCATCTGGAGGTTGAAGTGGACATTTATTCATAGGTTAATCTAGAAACATTAAAGCTAGCGTTTCCTCATTTCCCACTTTTTTTTTACTGTAAGTAAAAATAAATATAATAGCTCTATTGTAACATGATCTTTAACGTTTTAAACCCAGGATCTCGACTAATTTACCTTTAAAGATTAAGAAGAATGAAGAAAAAGTATCAGGTAGACATGGTAATCTTTGGCTAGTGTTGATCAGCCCAATTTCATTTAGCACATTGAATCAGTATAAGCTTATATCGGCAGATTTGTAAATTTAATTTTTGCTTCACCTGACTTATTGTGATTTTAATCTTTTGCTAGTCTATATTTTATTAGGTTAAAAAAGAAAAGTAGTAGCTCTTCCAAGAGATTAAAAAAATTATTCAACATGCTCAGTGAAAAATAATAGTTAAAAATCAGGTACTGATTATCTAAAGAAAAACTCACTATGCAAAGGTACCTGTACACTGCATGCAAATGGTGCTTGCACCCTTAGAGTTGTGAAAAAATCTTGACAGACAACTGCTCATTAAAATCTGATAATTGTAATCAGGGTTCTTTGACTCCCTCTAATTGGTAACAACATAACTAAAATAATCTGTGCTTTTGGCATTCTGTCTGTCTAACGCATCTCATAAGAATTAGAAAGCAATATATGGATGAAAAAATGCTTTACTAGTTACAGGATTTAAACGACATCAATTAACTTCTTCAAACCCCCCTTTTTCCTTTAAAAGACAAGGCAATTTGTTTCCTTGATGTGTGAGCCATCATCAAATCTAAATTCACAGCAAGAACACTTCTGAGATAGCCCAAACTTATCATAAGGTTAATGAACCATTGCACTAGTCCGATCAAAACCATTTGTCAATGAAGAAAATTGTTCATCTGCTATCTTGCAACATAATTTGGAATAAAACTGCCAAAATAAGAACTTATTTATGTTTTTCTTTAGCAAAGATTGCTCCTTCAGATTGTAAAATGTGTGTATAATAGGTCAGTAATGTAAGGAGAGTTTATTACTTTGCAGCAAAAGTCACATATTCAGTCTGAACTGATTTCTGATTTTTGGAACATAGATGTTATGTGAGAGCAGACTTGGACCTACAGTATTTCAGATAATTTATACTGTGAGGCCTAGCAAGACAATTTAATAGAGGATTGTGTATGGATTATGCTACCCAGAATCTTTCAGGGAAAATCAGGGCTAAAAATGTAAGCATAGCAGGTCACTATTATCATGCTATCATTCCACTCTGTTATTGTTTCATTTGTTTATTTGACTAGTTATTATACACAATAATCACAAATTAAGCTGGATGCAATATATCAAAACCTGAAGGTTCCATGTTTGGAAGAGTCAACAAGGGAAAGTTGCTGAAAAATAATCATTGCATTAATCACAAGGTCTTTTCTGCTTTTAATCAGAAGATAGAGGAGTAATGAAAGTAAAGTGGGTGACATTTTCTGTTATACAGAAAGCAAAGATACAGCAGTCCTACTCACTGACACTGACCGTACAGATGTCAGCAAGCAGTCTGGGAAAGAAGTGGTTTAGAAGCTGAGTAATGACCAATTCACCCACAGGAGTTGCTGCCACCTTCAGACACAGTCTTGGAAGTTTGGATAGAGGATAGAAACAAACCAAGTAAGTTGTTTCAGACCTCTGCACCAGAAAGGGTGAAAAAGGAAAGAATGAAGTGTAAGATACTTTCTGTGGAGTAGATTTTCTGATTAACTCACTTGGAGTTGGAGAAAACTTTAGGAAATTCTGCAAAACCCTTCTTGTCTTCTAAAACTTTTTTTTTTTTTGCAAACAGAACAACATTCACAGGGCTGCTTAATTCTCCCCTGGTGAGCAGAGCTACAACATGAGAGTCCTATTAGAGGCTGAGTGTGTGCAGTGGCCCTTCCTATGAGTAGGACAGTCAGTACGCATATGGAAAATCCGTGTTTAAGTTTATATTTGTTCATATGATATGAAAAGCCTCCAATGACACCTGAATATTTTATGTTATTTTCTCTGTCTCTGGAAGGACTACTGGTGTGATGCAGAAAAATAAATTTTTTAAGGGATGACAAAAAATTCCCATACTTTCCAATGAAGACCATTAAGTGCAGGAGAGTGTTTCCACTTATTGTCTACATACTTTTTTTTTCCCATGGTTCACCATCAAGTGTTTAGTCATGGGTGTAGCTTATAGCAGACTATGGAACATAGAAACTTTCCCCCAAAAAGTTACTCAGCCTTTAGACTTACAGCACACTCTTGTACTTACCCTTCTCACTTAAAATTCTTGCTTTTGAAATTTCACTTTGCAGTTCTCAAGATTATCAGCTACATTCTTCAATAAGAGCCAGGTTTAAAACACTGAGTATATGTGGTCCTAAAACCTACAACAACCTCATGGTTTCTCATGACAGGTAAGAAGACAAAAATTTCATGCTATGTTTCTAACAAAATGTTTCTTTGGTTTTTCTTCCCCAACAATTTCACATTCCTTTGCAAATAGCACCCAAGTATGTTTTCTCTCTTATTATTTTTCTCTAAAAATTTATCTCCCTTGGGTTACTTGAAACATAATTGTCCAGGCAAGAGTTTGAGTGGGAAAATGTCACAGTAGCTAAGCGAGAAACTGAAGGCAGAAAGTGAGTGAACACAGAAAAACTTATATTAGCCTGATAGTTCAAGGAATGTAATAGGTCTTCTTGAAAGGTTTCTGCTGGAGAAGGTGTCTGTCATTTCCCACTATCATAAAACGGTATCTGGGATGGTCATGTCCTGGTGAAGTTGTGCTCTGTCTATCAGTGATACTCAGTACCTTTACTATTGTGCTAGATATTTTGACCTGGAAATTCTCCATCAGACATCAAAAAAGAAGTAACTGAAATGAAAGTGAAATGCAATCTTATGTGAGGGACCTATGTTCCATTTTTAAACATCTGCTTCAGATTATAAATCAAAGGTTCCTAAAATAAAAGTTCTCATTTTGGAAACACTTTTTAAATTTGTTTGTTTTCTCTGGGCTCAAAATCAGAATCAGTTACAAAACCAGAAAATATCGCCTAAAACTTTTTCAGACATATTGTTGACTGTATACTTGTCAGAGGAGAAAAAAGGACAAAATGAAAAATATAAATCCAGTAAAAATATAAACAGCATGAGAGAAAGTGCTCAGCATAGACAAAGAAATTCAGAAGTCATAACATTAAAAAGGGCTGATGTGATCATCAACTCTGTTTACAGCAGACATGCACACAGTTTTAAGAGTCTGTTGTTGACTAAAATGTGAAGTAACTTGAGGATAAATATGTCTAGTATTGCTGATCATGGAGAATCTCTAGCAATTGACATGAAATTATTGTAAGAGTTAATCATCTTTACTATTAAAAAACACTTCTCATTTTCATCTTGACACTTCAACCTTCCACCAGCAGACCCTGTAGTATTTCGTGTTATGAAGAGACTGTTGACAAAGCATTACTCCTGTTCACTTGTCCTTATATATTCGGATCAAGTAATCCTTTGAAAAACATAAAGACATTGATCAGCTGGAATCTTTCATACTAAGGCTTGCAGACAAAAATGGATAGGGCAAGTAAGAAAGTATTCTCTATTCTCAGGGGCAGAGTTGTGCTTGAAATAGTCAAGGATAGATTTTTTCAAAGCAGTTTTCAGGAGTTAGCTAGCCAACTCAGCTGTAGACGGATGGCTCACTTTCGGACCTCTTTGAAAATCCCAGAGTTAATTATCAGTGTTTGTACAACTCTTTGAACCTTCAAGATGCTCTAAAGAAAGGTAAGTGCGATCATAGTTTGTATTAAACACAGCTTGTAAATGATATAAATCACACTCTAAATCCCTGAATAGATTGGTCGTGTTCTGGGAGTTTTCCCTCTAGGACATGTATAATCAGATTCGGTTACAACTTTGTACTGCATAACATGAACTTATTAAGCTGATCATTGAAAACTACAAAGCAAGAGACTCTGAAACTGACCCTGAGGTAAACATCTAAGAGCTTCACCTTCCTTTCAGCATCATGTTTAAAACACATACCATATCTGATGTGTTTAAGTGCTTCTGGTAAAACTAAATTATTGTACTTAAAGGTAATTTAGGTACTAATAATTCATGATCTACCTAATAAAATACTGAGGAGGAAAGGACTTTCCCACATTGTTCCTCTTCCTGAAGTCGAAAATACCACAAGTAGCTGTTAGTTGGTGACTGGCAGCTCTCTCAAAGTCTACAAGCTTCTGAATTGAAAGAGGAGTCTAGCAAGTAATGCATAGAGCTAAAACTCACAGGGTTGGAACAAAAGAGAAAAGGATTTGAATAAATAGATTGTTTCAAGTTATTGTTATCTTATAGTTTAGTTTTTTAAAAGTATTAGTTACTCTACAGTGCCACATGAGTGAGCAATTTTCCAGTCCTTCTCTGACATCTTGGTTGCTGGAAGGAGCGTTCATCTCGTGGTGTTTTGGAGGTGTTCTAGGTCCCTGGGATGCCCAAATAACATCAGCTTTTTGGCTTTATCAGTGCTGAAATAGATGTGCTGAATCCCTCAAAGGAAGTTAACATTAGGCACTTGTGTGGAGTGGCATAAAAACCGTTACAGATGAACCAGAGTACAGATATGGAAATATATCTTTATAATCAGTGTTACAAAAACACTAAAAGGCTTTAAATGTTCCCATTACACTAGATAAATAATAGCTGTCACTGGAAAACCACCATGTCCCCAAAGCTTAGGATTCAAGCAGATCATGTAGCCAAAGTGAAGAACAGAGGCACAGAAAGACAATAACAAAGGAGGTAACGGGCAGAAGCAATCCCTCCTCACATCCCATCCTAGGCCTCAATCACTTTTACTCCTCTGGCATTATCTTTACTTTGAAATAAAATATTAAGCAAAATTCCTAATGAAAAAGTGAGAAGGAGGAAACAATCTTTCTCTTCAGAGGTATTTTCTTTGATAACAAACTTACTTGGTTTAAATACTTTTTCTATTTTCTTCATAAACCAGACCAGGCTGGTTGAGAAGAACAGCCTGTTTGGGACAAAAAGCAATAACAAGCCTTTGATTATTACTTAATTTTAACATTTCTTAATCTCATGTTTAATAAACAATGTCTGTTTCCAGTGCAAAACCATTTTGTTAATATTATTTAGCACCATTTAAGGTATTTTATTTCTCAAGCCTATAAAGCTCTTGTGCTGGATTCCAACCTGAGGGCTTTCTAACACAGCAATCACTCTTTATTTTACATATGCTTCCCCAGACATTGCCATAATACAATTTCCATACTGCCTGCAGTTATGTTATAGAAGCTACACTACAAATTTATATGTCTAGGAGCTACAAGGTTTATGGACAGTAGCTCATTCTTGCATATGTATGTACACTATGCAGGTAGTGAAAGAGCCATTTGAGCTTTTGTGACTTGTCATTCATAGCAATACTGGCCTCCAGGTGTAAAAGACTCAGTATTACAAAGGTTTGCACTAGAGTGCTACTTAGCACAAGTACCCGCACTTTAGTACATGGTAGTAAATATATGGAAGACTAGTGGTTGAGTCAAGCCTTTCTCTACAGAGAGATTACTGCTAAAAATATTTTAAGATGCCATGGTAAAGTATTTTGTAGAAAGTTATTATTTTTGTTGATTGTATAACAATAGTTCTTTGTAGTCCAGCTTGTACTGGTTCAAATATCCCATGCATTGCACATGTTTGGTATGAGACAGCCTCTACCCTGCCTTTCCTGTAGAATTTTCAGTTTAAATACAAACAGTGAATCCTGCAAACTACGTATCACAAGTGTACTACCTGCATTTTTTTTTTCTGTCTTTTAATTACTTACATTCCAGAGGAGGGCCATGAACATGATCAGAGGGCTGGAGCAGCGGTCTTCAAGTACCTAAAGAGGGCTGATAGGAAAGATGGGGAGAAACCCGTTAGCAGGGCCTGTTGTGAAAGGATGAGGGATAATGGTTTTAAAATAGAAGGAAGCAGATTCAGACTTGATACAATTAAAAAGTTTTTTACAATAAGGATGATGGAACATTGGAACAGGTTGCCCAGAGAGGTAGTGGATGCCCCATCCCTGGAAACACTCAAGGCCGGGTTGGACAGGTCTCTGAACAACCTGATCTGGTTGGAGTTGTCCCTGCTCCTTGCAGGGGGGTTGGACTGGATGACCTTTAAAGGTTCCTTCTATTATTTTATGATTAAATGATGAAAATTATTAAAATGATGACAATTTCTTAAGGGATTATACTTGTCAAATCACTTTTTGGTCCTAAAATTGGGTGATGCTGTAGTGACAGGTAGAGTTTGTCCTTCCTATTACTGAAATTTGGAGAAAAGCTTGACTTGCTACCTTGAAGAAAAATTACCCATGTCCTAGTCATTAATGGACTGAAGTAATTCTCAAGGAAACTGTGTCCAAATTGCCAATTCATATCCATATCTTTCTAGTTTAGGTTTGTTAGTCCAGCCTTCACTGGACATCTATCTAGCCTCTACTCATAGTGTTCTTTTCGAACTTTCTATCAATACAAAGATACGTCTAGTTATGTGCAAATGGAATAGTTCCAGCGTAATTAGATAAATACTTTTCAACCAGCTTAAGTTAAATATCAACAACAAAAAGAGCACTTACATTAGAATAAGTCTCACTTATTTGTACTTATAAATGAGCAACAATTCCTCTCTTAGTTACTCTCATCTTTAATAGGAAATTGTTGGAGTTTTTTTACAGAAACTTCTGCACAGTGGCAAATTGCCTATAGGCTCTAACTCCATTCCACTCAGCAATAAACACAACAGGGGGAAATCCTGGCTCCGTAGAAGTCAAGGAAGAAAGTGTGGGAAATTCAGCACCCTGCAGTTCAAAATAATTTTCCTGACTTTACTGTAGTAATATTTTACACAGTAATGTTTGCAAATAAAGGTAAGTTTTCTGAGTGATGTTGGTAAATGAGGCAACTAAAATGTTTTAAATCACTCTGCTAAAAATTCTTGATATTGAAAAGAAGTGTTTGCTTTAAGTATACATTATCTGATACTAGTTAACAGGAGAGGTAAGTCTAGAGAACAAAGTTACAGAGGTAGAAGAGAATATTAACAGTGGTAACAGGAAATGGTAATACATTTCTAAAGGTACCTTTGACTAGACTGGTGGTTTAATGCTACACAACACAGTGGTGTTATTTTTTTCTTCCTTCCAAATGACATTTACAGTCCATATATAGAAACAAAACAATACTTGAATGCTAACTGAGGAACTTTGCTTGTGCATTTTTGGGTCGTCTTGGTCACTACCTGTGTTTAGCTCAGCTACCTTCTATGGATTGCGTGTCTTGGTTCAGTGGAGTTTATGAAAGAAATGGAACTGAAATGTTCATAACATGTCTTGGTTATTTCCCTGCTTTCACTTTGTAAATATTTTATGGTCAAATCTTTGTGTTTTCAAAATCGTAGACATTTTCAATATCTTGGATATTTCTTAGTAATAGAATTCAGCATACGAAGAGTCTTCTCTTTTTCCCATAGAAGACGATAAAATTTTAATTTCCTGTGTCATGTCTGGAAGGTATTTTCCAAGAGGCTGAGTTCTTATGTTGTTCTACAAGGCCAAATTACACTTTCTTCTCTGATACTTTGCACTGGCCAAGACTGCTCTGCTTGCTTTATTGATCTTTTCTTTAGAACTATCAGCACCAAGTGGCTTTTACATATATGACTGCTTGTAACAATTGTGAGCAAGTATTTTTTCAATTGGAGGAGAATATAAATCTAACCAGATTCTTAATCTCAACTATAATGCTGTGCTGTTGTAATACTGTAATAGATGTTCAGTTTGAAAACGGATAGAGCACTAAAACAAGTAGAAGCTGTATATGGAGTTTCTTAAAGAAAAAAAAAAAGTGGCTTTTTCACTCAAACATTAAAGTAATATCCTTGGCATACATACAGGAGTGGCTATTTGGCACTGTTGGACAAAAATAGTATTGTCAGTCAACAAATAGCTGTAAGTGGGAGAAGGAACCATGGAACGGATCTTATTTTTCTCATCTTGGTTCCTGTTATTCTGGAGTAGCAACAATCAACGTGAGTAGTGTCTGTCTCGTTTTCTATTCCAGTTACAGGACTAGAGATGTTAATTTATTACGTTGGAATTCAGTTCTCAACCATTTCCAGATTTCTGCTGGAGGAACTGGCAGGCAATATTGAGCACTGGTGGAGCAAAACAGTGGTGGTGAGAGTAATGAAATAATGTCATTTGTAATCTGTCTCTTTAATTTAACAGATAGAAAAGGCCCAGGCAGCCAGACATCTTCCTGCTGCATCATGTATTTTCTTCATGCTTAAGAGGCATTGCCAGTAATCAGGTAGCCACCAGAAAATCATGCCAGCAGATAGTAATGATTACTGTCCATTCATTATGAATTTGACCCATTTAACAATAGTTATAGAAGCTATGATACAATCAAATCCTCAAGTCATCTAGCCCCCTCTTACAATTCTAATGCTCTCTGAAAAAGATACACAATATGAAATAAGGGAGCAAATTGTGAAACTTATGATGGACAGCAGGCTAAGGGAATATATTTCTTTTACAATGGCATGAGAAGTACAGCGTGGTACAATAATGACGCAAGTACTGTGTAATAACACAGATGCAGGCAGCATCATTTTGAGTTATGATGGTACTTTATTTTGAAATAAGGATAACACTATCCATAACATGGCCAATCTGGATTCGAAACAGCCATCCACAGAAGGCAGCTTCTGCCATAAGCAATTATCAATTCCTTAAGCCATCTAATCTTACTTTAGAAGATCTATTTAAGAAGAAAATAAGCTCACGTAAAGCAACTTTGTGTGTTTTAAATAAAATGATAGTATTAGTAAAGCATGTTATTTTTTAATAATACAAAACACTTTTCATTCAAGCCAGAGTTTTGACAGAAAGACAAAGTATTTTGAAACAAGAATGGTTCATTTTTGAACAGCTAGTGGATATTTAGTATAGATAAAATCGACCTTGTAGTGGCCTTTAGTTTTTATAAAGTTTTCCTGATTATTTCTTATGAAACTAACTTCACTGATACAGAGATATCACACTGAGATGTAAAAAGGAGAACCACTGATTAAGGGCATACTGCAAACAATACTTTTGCCTTATAGCTATTTTATTGCTCACCTGTGGTTATTGAGATTTTTCTGCTTTTCTTCTGAAGTATTTTGCAAAAAGGCTCACTATATTGCTCGTTGAGTTAATGGGCTTGCTTACTCATCATGGTTTGGAGAACAACAAAGGAAACTGCATGTGTCCCAATTTATGCTGCAAATGGAACAAATGTCTTCTGTAAGTATAAAAGGATGATTTCTTTTAAAGAATAAAGCCCTTTGAAACCAATTAATAGTTGACCTACATAGTAATGCACATATCTCCATGTTTCCTCCCTTTTTTCGTGGAAGTGATTTTTCAGTAGCAGAAAAACAGTAAATAAGTATGTGTGATCACCCACTTCCACAACAAAGACTTTGAGGTTAAATATGCAAATATTTCTTGCACCATTTCCATAAAATTAAACCCATTTTACCTTTATAACCTGCTATAATAGTAGCTGAAGAAAATAGGCTGCAACAAATCTTTCGCTATCTAACAGCTTTCTTGATATCTTTGTGCAGTGTAGAATAGCCAGTGAGGACTTGAAAACACAAACAAAACCTTTCATTCTAAAGATCCAAATCCCCAAAACATTTGTGTAGCTGGAAGCATTTTCACTCTGTGATTCTTCAACACACAGCCAGGGGAGTTATATGGATGCTCATGGGGAGCAGCATTGCACTTGCATGACATTTTGTTTGTTGCAACATCCTTATATCATTACTATCCTTGCTTATAACTCCTGATGTGTATCATTACTATTCTTGCTTACAACTTCTGATGCGAGAAAAGAAACTAAGAAATATGAATTATGGATTTAATAAAACATAGTATGTATACTGGGACAGAAGCAGTATATTAAAGGGATAGCAACTGTGCTTAGCTGGTTTAATGGCTGCACAATCAGGGAAACCAAAGCAAGAGGAACCTAACACTGTATTGTACATGCACTATGGAAGAACAATAAATGGTAAGATTTTGGTAAACAGGTATGCTCTGTATGGACACTGATAATAAGATTACTCTCTTGTCTACCCTAAAAAAAAGTGAGTTTTCATGATGATCTCACTTTGTAATCAGCTGAAACGCCTGAGCTGATTTCTCAATAGTGTGATGCACTCACACTGTATGAAGTCTAACATGAACCTCTTCCTGAAGTTTCTTTTTATTCGAAACATAACTGTGTGCAAAAATGTTGAAATTAAGTTCAAACATTTACATAAGAAGTAGGTTAATCAAGAAAAATATGAATTCTGCAACACTGATACTGAAATTCCCAATCAAAAATCACAAAATTTAAAGACAAAAGCAACAAAAAAGTAAAGAGTTAATGCCATTCCTCAAAATACTACAGAGAAGGAAAAAAGCTACAGAATAATACTGGCATAAGAATAAACATTTCTGCACTGGTCAGTAATATCTAGGCTGGAGCCTGAAAGAAAGGTGCTATCCATCAGAGTCATGAAGTTTTGTAATATCTGTGCAATATGAAAAGAGGAAGAAAACATTTTAATTACTTTCAAAATGGAGGTTATTTATTTATGAATAAGATTCTGTAATACACTTGGGAGAACTGGCAGGTGACTGAGCTCAGTGGTCTGGTCCTGCATCCCAGTGGAAAAAAAAAGAAAAAGTGCTTCTGTTTTCCAGCAACAGTCCTTTGATCCAAAATTTATCTCCCTCTGCCTGTTATACCCTGATTGGGCCTAAGTGAATGCTTGTGGTACTAAATCTCATCAACAATTTCACGCTATCTTTGTGTTGTTTTCAAGCACCTGTTAAATGAGTGACTGGAAAATAAACCTGTTACACAGTCCAGAGATGCAAAGATGAATGCAATTAAGAAGATACCGCCATTCATAAGCAAAAGGAAATTTATGTGTTGGCACTGCAGGCAGAACAAGTGAACCATTATTTTCAGCATTACATGTAGAGATATGGAAACTGATATGGTCCTCTTACAAGATAATCCCTAATGATTTAAATGGGACTGTACAAATCCATACTCTTTGTTCTGCCCATTTGTAGAGAGGTGACTACCTACAGTATAAACTACTGCTTTCTTCTTAGCTTTTTCTTGCCTTGCTGATAACACTCTTTGTTCAGTAAATGGAGCCATATTTAACAATTAGACTGCAGACTTCCCTCTATTTCGAAGAGATGCAGACCTGTCAGCTTTGTATTTGCATTATATAGCCTTCAAATACAATTTTTGGATCACTGCACCCTGAGCTTATTTTCACTTTGAACCATTGTCTCCTCATTTACCCTTCCTGATATTATCTGTAAATTATTCTTTTGACATTTTGTGTTATATGAAACCATTAGTCACTGTCAATGATCTCTACCTTACTCAAATGTTTTCTCAGATATTTGCTACTTTGTCTCTATATAACTCTCTTCTACGCTAGCTTATTATTAAAATCAAATAATAGTATTTCCCATTTATATATCAACTTATATGATGCCTATTTATGGTTACATCTGTATCAGTGAGAGACATAAAATGTAATAATTATTATACAGACTATAGCAATGCTGTTTAATAGCTCAGGGCAGCTGTTTTCAACCTGCAGACTCTAAGGGTTGCTTAAATTTTTAGTTAACAAAAGTTAACTAAAAAAAAATAGTGTATTTTCTAAGTTAGTATTCCCTCTATAGAAGTGTACATCAACACTGGTATTTTCTCAGAACTTCATAAAAAATTCCAGTACCCTTGGTTTAACATAAAAAAAAAAAATAAAAAGAAAAGACTCAACAGTAACTGAAGGAAGATGCTTGTGTAGGCCAATGGAAAATGAATAAAATTTCAGTGAATACTAAACCTGCTCTGCAAGTAAGCAGTAAGGGATCTCTGAAGTTGGAATCTTTCTAAAAATTACATTTACATTTCTTCCAGAAGACTGTGCCACCAGTAGAACTATGCTTCATAACACCCTTCTTTGCCAGCTGTAATTCCTGTATGCCAAGACAAAATAATTTTGGGTTATCTCCCTAGAATTTCTTCCAAAAGTAAGGATTGGCTGGAACGTTTTTTAAAAGATAACACATAGAAGTTTTTATGCTCTTATTCTCTGCAATAGCTGGGTTATAAGCATAGTTTATTTCCTATAAACCATTGAAACGTCGGTGTAAATCGTTGACTAATACAAGGTTAATACTCCAAGCTCCTACCTCTGATTAGTATTTTAAACTAATATGATAACCCATGCTACATATCTGTTACTCTTCCATTTTGAGATGGTTACTGGGAAAGTAGGAAAATGATAGGATAGATATGGAAATTATTCATCCAGGGGAGTCCAGGACTTCAATCATGCAACTGGTGTTACATGTGTTAGACTTGCCACTCCAGAGAGAAAGAACAAGAGACGGTGTGTATTTAATTTGGGAAATGTGACCCCCTTTATACAGCTTCTCATTTTCCTTTCTGTTTGCAAAGATAGGAAGACATGAAAATATGACTTTCCAGTAAGAACTGACAATGAAACTGTATAGTATCTATGTAAAACTACGAGTGCTCTTGCAACTACTTTCTTGGCCTTTAAAATCATTCAGCAGAAATTGCTGCTGCTGAATACAGCAAATCTGGTACATTTTGATAAAAACCACAGTGTTCTACAAGTGTAGCTAAGATATTTCAGCACACGTTTCCTTAAAAATGTGTCGGGCTTTAAAATCTCGGAGGAAGATTTTAGCATCATGTGTTGTGGCCGTTGCTATGGTAACTATATTTTTTTTGCTTTTATTCAATAACAGTGTGAACTAGCTCTTAAGCCTGTGCAGCAACATGACCTGCTGAAGACTAAATTACTAAGGTTCTACATACTTATACACACTTTCTTTTTTGTAACATTTTGCCCCTCAAGAATAAATGGATTTTAACATAAAAGCAAAGATTTTGACCAGCTGAGCTCTTTCCACTACTTGCTGTGCCTCTCACTTTGTGGTTCATAAAAATATGAGGTAGGCAGTTATGCAAAAGTAAAGGGGTCTTCATCAATGCAAAAATTTTGTCATTTTTTTGAAATAACAATAGAGAAAGCCTGATTTTCCAGCATAGCAAAATTCACTTGCTTTCAACAACACTTTTCTCAAAGATTAAATAAAAAACAGACTGAAGCAATGCAAGATGCATAATGATATGTTTTAAAATGTTGACTATCAAACCAGTTATTCTTACTAATGTAATCTTTGTCTCATAGTAGCACATATAATCTCCATTTTAGACTGACTCTGTTGAACACAAAGAAGAAGTAGAGCTTGTAGAAAAAACCCAAATTGCGTAACGTCAAAACTTATTTTCTATTTGTTTATCTTTCAGAAGCTAGAGGAAAGGAGCAGAATGGCAGTCACAGTAACTGAGATACCAATATTCACATGGACTGAAGGGAAGGAGAAGATCAAGTGAAAGACTGCAGCATTGCGCAAGAGAATGGACTTGGATATTCTTGTTTGAGTCCTTTCTCCAGCGCTCTTTATCACCTTGTAAAGCTATTTCTTTGTGGGATATGTGAGATATGGTAAAGCAAAGAGGCCTAGAGGCCTAGGATTGCAGCTCACACTAAAGAGAGCAAATGTGAAGAAAATAGTTTGGGCATACTGCAAAAGTACATCTGCACTACAATGAACTGATATACTCTGGTATTTGCCACTCTCTAGTAACTCCCAATCCCATTATCAGTGCTCATAGTGGAAATTGTCACATTTGTAAAATCTCAAGGATGACTATTGCATGGAAACAAGTAGAAATGTGATGGCAACAGCCAAGCAGCTCATTTAAGCAAGTGTGTTATTTGGAATGCAAAAGAAACCTTGTGCCTTGCTTAGGTATTCACAAGGCAACAAGAGCCTTGGACGCTTGTGTGTGTGTATAGATGTGCAAATATTATTCCTTTGGACAGCTTCAGTGTTTGGTTTCTGTCCTATATCCCTGTAGAAACCTTTGTTATTTTTCCAGGACAGAACTGGATTTTTTTTAAATTGTTTTTGTTTGAGTACCTTTTACAAAATGTTGAAATTACAGCTATCCCCATAGGTGCCCTCTCTCATCAGCACAGACATTTTTTATGGCAACCTGTTCTTCCCTGCTTACAAATCTAATTTTTAAGAAATTAAAATCTTCCCCTAAAATCTTTATTTGCTTTAACCACCAGAAGCGGGAATCAAGTGACATAACTTTATCTGTTTACAAGATGAACTTCTCCATATGAACAGTGACTTCCATAATAATCAATTGAGAAGACCAAGCACTTTCAAGACACAATTTATCTGACTTGTTTCAGGTGCTGATTTCAAGATTATGTGATTTGCACATTAGAGCCTTTCCATTAGAGTCACCATAAGGACAGGATGACTGGATGTTTACATTATACAGCATTACAGTAATTCAGACAAATGCCACCCATGTGTAGCAGGATTCTGAAAAGAGGATGAGTCCTAGAGCAATGTATCTTCAGTCAAGAGTCCCAGGAAGTGGCAGATTGGGCCCAGGAACACAAAAATGAAATGCAGTCTTACAGAACAAGCCAAGTTAGACTCTGAGCCTTTCTCACTTACCAGATTCACCGTATTTGTCTAACTTGCTCTGAGTTTTCCACACTGAGTCATCAATTAATGATAATATTCACCAAAAGCATGTTGACATTTTCTAACTCCACAACCTCTTGAGAATGTTCCTTGAAATGTAAACTGTAAGAATAACAGTATATTACAATACTCTTTTTTAATTTATTTATTTTGGCTTTTTTTTTTTTTTTCAGACAGGGAGAGGTGTTTTGGTTTTGTTTTAAGTTTCTGGGGAAAGTTTACCTTGAGGAAAATATTCCACTGAGTGGTAGAATATATAATCCTCAGTCATGAATTCTCAGGAATGACTGACAGAAACTCCTTGTAAAACTTGAAAACTTAGAATTCTCTCATATTCTACATAGAAGGATGAGTAGTTTGAGTTTTCTCAGTAAGGATTTTCCAGGCTTGTGAGAACTTTGTTTCCATTTCTCTAGGACATTTTTTGAGAGGACAAATGAGTACAGATGGGTAATCAAATCTCTGTCTGGGGGAGGAATTGAGCAAGGAGCAACTTCTGATGCTGACATGGTTAGTGAGATACTTTTGAGTCCCAAATGCCTGTAATATGTAGTCTTATCCCAGAGCTGACAAAAAAAAAAAAATCCCACTCAGAAATCATTTTCATTTCCTGCCTGCAAACTGTTCCTAGAGCTTTACCTTCTCTCGCACTTCTGAAACATGTGACATATATCTGTTGAGCTGATCCAGTCAAACCAATTTTCCCATATAGACCATGTTCACAACATAAATTCTTGGTTTATTGAACTATTTATGAGAATATCATCAAGAGTTCAGTTGGTCAGAAGGGTACGAAACCCTCAATATTTCTGAGCCTGGCCTCCACAGACATCAGTGTTGCAGGTATCTAGTAGGTATCTAAATACTTCGGAGGATCTTCCTTCAATTGGCTTCAATTTACTTTGGATCTAATCACATACGTTTGGATGAAAACAGTAAACCTTGGGACTCCCTTGGTAAAAAATACAGTGTCAAAATACCACAGGTGATGCTGAAGTTAAAACTCAATCCTATGCATTTTCTGGTAGCTATTTTGACCTTGAAAGTCTAATAAGGGTACAATTAGCCTTTGCTCAGCAAAACAAGTGAACTTTACAGAACATTTAAATGTTAGCTCATTGGCTCAACAAGACAAAGATCTGAATGCCAAGAAATTTCTCTTACTTGGACAGATATCTTATGAAATGGCCAAATGTATTTTGATTGAATATGACTTAAGCATTGAGAGTTATTCAGAAGTACATATTCTTAGGAAAGTAACAGCATAGTGGATTTAGTAATAGATTATGATATTGTTGTAGTTCTTTGCTAGTGAATGAATGACAAGACACTGGGAGTGGAACAATCAGAATTGCTGAGGACTGGTCTGGCTGTTCCCACCATGCATTCAGTCTGAATTTGGCTATCATCTTCAAAATAAAAATGTCAATTTTTGCAAATACTACTCCTGGAATGAGTTCCTCAGCTTAACTTCACTTTCATTCGCCCGGAACATGGAGCAGCTTTGTTTCCATGGTCAGCTTTTTATTATTGGTATTGTATCCCATAATTTAAATCAGTACCAAATTGTGTTTTAGATTCCAATGAACAGCCTACACACAGAATAGCCCACAGGCTTGGTAATTACCCTGTTGATGGTAACACCTAGGAAACTCTTCTCACAGTGAGAAATATCTTATCTATAAGAGGATTTTGCAATACTTACAGAAATGGAACTGATTTCCATTAGCAAGCATTACGTATCATGGTTTCGAAGAAACCAGGAATTTTTGACCCAGGGTCCTTGTCTTCCATAATGCTAGTCCTATGTTTCTAGACGTGTTTGTAGATGTAGATGTAGCTTCCCCTGCTGATAATTCCACATCTTCTACATTTTTTCCCTGAGTAATTTAACTGAGTTTATTTAAAGTAATTTAGTAATTAATTTGTGTTGATTATTAGGCATTTGTCTGTCCTCATCTGCAAACTTTTCAAAGCAGCTTTGTTCACAGTAGACACTGAACTTGAAACCAACAAGATATCAACTTACATGAGCATTTTCAGGATTTCAAGGACTTTTCCAGCCCAAAGTTGGCCTAAATTGTGCTGGTGTTGCTGCTTATGATGGTGTGATCTGAAATTACTTTCAAGAAAGTTCACAGTGGATCAGCTGATTTTTTTTCTTTTTAATAGTTTCAATATGCTCAACATTTACTTTTATTTCAACTATTACTACTTTTTTAATGCAAGTTATCACAATTTAGCACAGTGATTGGGGGTCATAATTTCAATTTTCTTTTCTTGAAAACACCCAGATAATATATTTAGCAAATGTCAAATATTTTCAAACATATTTCATTAAAGGAACTCATGAAAAATGAACCTTTCCTGTAGACAGTTTCATTTTTTAGAAACTGGAGTTTTCTAATGAGGACAGCTGAAAAATCTCCTAGCTATTACTAAAAGAAAATATACTGAAAGTGTGTACTGAAGGAAGAGCAGACTTTCAATTTAGAAAAGAGCACAGAATCATCTTGGTTACATGTATAGCTCCCAATTAGCAGATCACAGTTATTCAAAGACTATTTGAACATAGATGTATGTACAAGGTATTATTACTGTCTTACCCACTCTAAATGACATTACTTCATTTCCCTCTCATTAATCAATTGCATTGTGTTCTGTGTTAAGGAAAATACATTTTTTCTTTGCTGTCTTCTGATAATTCCTTAATTTAAGGCCTCTATTGCTTCTACTCCATGTGATTTGAATTCAGGCACAGTGTCACGAACAGCAGGGTCCTGTAGATAGTTTGTGTAGCATTGATCTAGGAAACTTGCAAAGTAAATATTACTCAGGTGTAAAATAGGGAGGGGTTACAATCAGGAAGCAAAGTGTAAAATGTAGAGTTGTGTCCCAGTGGTTTCCCTACCTTTATGCAACTGCTTCTAGGATGATTTGTAAGAGTTTATGTTTTACATAAACTATTTCCTCTCCTCAGAACACCATTTTAGTTTTCATTCTATGTATTTTTGCATACCACTTTCACCATGGCAGATTCTGAACACCTTCCTATAGCGTATGAAAGACTATGAGAAATATCTGTCACAGGTGGTTTGTTCTTTATCTCGTCTTCTCCCTAGAGAGAGTGTTGTGTATGTAGTGGATAGGGTTATAAATAATAGATTATTCCTCTCCACAGTCAAACTAGGAAAAAAAAAATGGTTTGATCCAGACTGAAATTTGCTTTGTTGTTTTCCCTAAGCAAAACATTGAAAGAAAAGTCAGTGGCATACGAAACTTTCTATTCAACATCAGAGGAAATATTTTGGTTTTGCAGAGCAAACAAGAGAAATGGGAAATGAAAGGTTAGATTTGTAAAACTTTCCAGGAGAAGAAGCTGGCAAAAGGAAGACCTCTTCATGCCTAGCAACTCAATAATTATAATACTCAGTCCAGATTATGACATACTATGGGTCAGCTCCCTGATGTTTCTTTTCCACCATCTCAAGAAGTCCATCTTCACCACTGGCCAGAAAGTTTTCTAAAAAACACTACACTCTTTATATCATACTATAAAAATACATATGTAAATAAGCCTCGAAGCAGGCTTGAAACAGGAGCAAGATATCTAGAATCTGGTGGTTTGTAGTATCACTCAAGTAATTGCACATCTGGGTGCAGGATGATGATCATGGATTAAGTCTCTGTTCAGGGCAAAATGGAGCAGTCTTAGCAGGAGGAAATGAAAAGTCCCAGCCTGACGGGGTCTTCTCAGTGTTTATGGCAATTTTCTAAGACAGGACATCCCATTTTCTTGTGGTTTTGCAAGGAATGACTCTTTTTCTTTCCCCCCCAAATATATGTTAACTTTGAGTAGTGCATTAATAATTTCAAGATGACTAGAATCACAGTTATTCCAGGAGATATTTTATGCAGTTGCAGAAAAAATATATATATATATTTAGAGGGAAATATTGTGTTTTAGGTAAATCCTAGTTATCTCCTCCCTCTTGGCTTATTCTTCAGAAGTTCCTGCATGATTGTAATTTTTTATAAGAGTTGTTCTCTAGTAAATAGTAACTTAAACAATTTTTCAAGTTGTATTGTTATATAAGGTTGTTATAATTCTCCTGACTCTAAATCAAAGAATCTCTTCACAGGGTGAATTCTTTCTAGAAGGGATCATAAT
The DNA here is from genome assembly GCF_036417535.1 of Chlamydotis macqueenii. Taxonomy (NCBI): domain Eukaryota; kingdom Metazoa; phylum Chordata; class Aves; order Otidiformes; family Otididae; genus Chlamydotis; species Chlamydotis macqueenii. Next base: position 5,908,341 of record NC_141556.1, on the reverse strand, counting down.
ACCAGAGTGGATCACCCATGGTATAATTAGCACACCTTGATATTTCCATAAGCTGTGCTGTTCTTTACCTCTAGCCAAGTGACACTCTGAGGTATAGGAAATTGCTTCTTAGTATGAAAAACAAGTAGTTCCATAAGCAGTGGTGCTAATGTAGCCTTCTTTCCGATGGACCACATTGTACCTTTTCTTTATTCCTTCCTTGCTTCCAACAACAACAACTTCAGCTCTGCCCTGTATCCCTTAGACAGCCCCATCACATTAGCAGCAGACTACCAATGACATGATAGTGAGGCTAGTTGGGAGCTCTTCATGCACTCTTTGCCTACAGCTGCTACTGAACAGAATGTTTATCAGCTGAGCTCTGTCAGTTTTTTCCGCACTAATCTGAACCTATGTCTTCTATCTGATAGCTGGCATTCACAAAATCTGCAAGAATTTAATTCTCTCTTAAATGACACTGTTTCTGTACAATTTGGTTGAAAGTGACCATTGTACTAGAGGCTTATTTGGGTGAGAGATACTAACAGACAGATAAACTCAATTGAATTCCTTTTGCTTGCATAGGAAAATAAACTACAAAGGGAAATAAATTCAACTACAGTGCTCCTAATCTCATCTACATTTAAAAAATAAATACTAGATGCCAGGATGTCAGGTGCATATTTGTGGCACATGATAGTATAGTTTTTGGGGTTCCATTCGTGACCCATTAATGTAATTTGAGCCCTCAAAACAATCCTTATTAAATTCAGCTGTTCCTTTAGCTAGTTTAAATTGACAGAAATAAAAGGCCACAGTCTTGACATAGTGAAAAAATCCCCACAATACTCTATGATTCCCACTATTGATGTTCAGTTTTCAGGTCTTCTGGTCACTTCCTCTCTGATCCTGAACAAGTCATTAGAAAATCTGAAGTAGGTCGACATTATATTAAAAAAAAAAAATTGAAAAAAAAAGAAAAAGAAAAGGAGAAGAAAAAAGAGAAAAAGAAAGAAAAGAAGGAGCTATATGAATATATCTATCAGCAACCACCTTCCAAAGTCTACACAACTCAGATCATTCCTCATGAATTGGGAAGTAAGACTACGTTATGCAGATGTACTTCCCTTCTGAAAGGAATCCATTCTCCCCTTTCCAGTGTGCATTTAGTGGCACTGTGTTGCTTCCAGCTGCTTCCTCAGTCCTAAGTCTCTCAGATCACATCTAAGTTCTATTCTCTAGTTTTTATTTCTATACTGCTCTGCAATCTAATTGTAAAATGTTTTCTTACTTCATTAAGAACAAGAATATTTACCAAGAAAAAAATACCTTAGAATTAAGTCTTATTGCTGTGTTGCAATCATTAGCAATACATAAACTCTTGCTCTGCTAACTAGGATGTCTGAAAAGAGAAAGGGTAATGCGGGATGTATCTTAAGTATGTCAATCAAAATAATTTTTGCTCTCCCTTTTCTCTCTCAATCTTTCCTTGAGGTTCACAACTGCATTATCTCAAAAAATGAGGAATTAACTTTATTAATTTTTTTTCTATTTTTCCCCTATGATTATTGCATATTTTTCAGGGCAGAGAGATTGTTATGCTAAAGCAATAATGTTATGGAAAAAATTGACTAATCAGAAATTTTCTTAAAAATTATTCATGGTTTGGTATTCTGTGGATTTCCCCAGTAAAATATTTTTATTGCACACTAAGTGCTATGATACAGAAACAATTCTTATATTCACTCTTAAGAACAGAGAGGTTTCTGCTGTTACTAAACCTTATTTTAAAACACAAAACTCCCTAAATATTTTTGGGTCCAGTATTTGCGAATCTCAGTTTGGACATATCCTTGACTGCTCTCTGATCAACACCTTTGAATTGCAGTGCCAAGCTAAATATAAATGGCAGTGCTATATTCACAAGTACAAAGAGTCTCAAGTGTACTTTTTTTTCCCCATTTACATTCTGATTACAGAAAAGCATAATTTCCAATGTTAACATCAAATATCCTCAAGCAATATAAATCTTAATTACCGTATGCTGGAAGTACTAACAAACACATGAGGTACTTTACAAGAAAGTAACCGTGTCCCTATGTACACGTAAAGAATTTCAGCAATTTCTTTCCTGCAGATAACAAGACCTAAATCTGTTTAATGGTGAGTAATCTCTAAGAAGCAATATAATGTGGATAATTATTCAGAACTTCAGATTCTCTTCCTAACTTTTCTTTTAACAGTGTTTTTTTTTTTTTTTTCTGGGAAACATCCACACTAGATCTGACATCTAGTGAACTAATGATCTGTGAGTGACATTCATCATTTAAAATTATTCATAGAACAACTTAGACTGAAGTTGTGAGTCTGGATGATCCCGTATGCTGGGAAGTCAGGTGCAGAGATGCTTCAAAACTTCTTAGCAGAAATCTGTCACCAGCTCATTTATGCAGGAGAAAGGTTTAAGGGAAAGAACCCTTGAAACGCGTTAATCAGAATTTGTGTTTCTGCAGGCTGAGGAAGTAGATAAAATGGCACTGGAATTGAGAGAACTGCATTTCCTTATATTAGTGGTGAAACTGGCAGAAATGCCGCTTGTACTCAGACTTCCTTGAGCTTATCACTTAGAAATAAATAATAAAATAAGAGTTTCAAATTCCCTTCTAATTGTTTTACATTTCTTATGGTTGGAAGGACAATGCTTATGTCTTCCTAGATCTGCATGTAGTGTAAAAAAGACAACTCTTCTTTATTCATCTTATGGAGCTAGAAATCCAGGAACAGCTTGCCTTCCCCAGAAACTTACTGCTCAGACTGCATGGACTCCACTGGCACGACTGGTGCTGGATCACAACTCTTGGAGAGACCCCTATCTGCAGGAAAAGTGATAACAGGGACCAAAGGATGTTCTCCTGCATGTTTACAGTCATGACACAGAGATAATTACCCCAGTGGAGGGATATTTGAGGTATTCTTCAGGCAAACATGGCCTTAACTCAACCCTTTTTACCACTCTGATGCTACTGTTTCATGTATCTGATGTTGGTGCTCCTTATGGCCAGCCCTTTTCTGTGAGGGGGATAGAGAGGATGCTCGGTATTCTGGGGAAGCACCAAGGCACAGAATTAACAGTAGAAGTTAAAACAGTCTGAACAGTACAAAATTTTTTTAAAGTTTCTAGTTTTGATTTTATTACTTTTTATTTTACATTGAGCTACAGAAGTAGTGGACATTAATATTTCTGTCCCCAGATAACCTCTTTTGGCCATTAGTGGCTAGTTGCAAGGCATGCCAAACGTCTTTCTACCTTAATTAATTTCTATACAGTCCAATGGCTGTTGACGAATCACCATAAAATATTTTTTTCTGATTCTTTTTCAAACACTTTAAAAGAACAAAAGTTAATCTGCAGCAAATATTTATAGTCATTTTAAACAATTTAAAACTTTTTGGCAGTTGACAGAATATGCTTCTCTGGTCTAACAGCTTTTCAGCATCTCACTTAAAATAACAAATTAGCCCCTTCTCCTCTGGGATTGCCTGGCAAGATACAGGAATAAATAGCTCCTTAAAACCTCGGGGCATTTCTCTTGTCTCTTTGGCCTAATCCACTACCAATCCTGTCACTATCATTCACTGAAGAAAATGTCACAGCTAATGTACTGTAAGACCATGTTTTTAATTCAAAATCACTATATGGATACTTCTTCCTTACTACAAGCTATATAACTATACATACAAAGTCTTTATTCACACATACGAAAAATAAGTTCACTCATACAAAATAAGTCCGTTCAAGATACTCGGGTACTTACATGAGAATGTCTTTGGAGGATGAAGTACCCAGCAACATGCTAAATTCTTCCAAATTCCCTGCCAGCACTGTAAGGTATTCTTGCCACATGGACAACCATAGAACAACCATAGTAGGGCTCCAAGGAGGACAAAGGCAAGCAGTTTAACAGAGATGAAGGCAAGCAGTTTAACGGGATGTCTAGACTGTGCTCATCCAATGCAAACCGGATTTTCTGTTTCTGCAGCATAAATAAATATCATCTGATTTTTTTTTAGTGAATCAGCATCACTACATCAGTGGACAGTCAAAATCAGAGGTGGCTGATATTTCAAGGAATTTTTGGTATTTTGGAAAAAAATAATGAAAAAATGGGAGAAAGTTTCTCAAATGTTTCCTTTAGACCTTGACCATCCCTATTTAAAATCTGCAACTTGGGAAGATAAATTTCAGCTTCTATACTCATAATCTCAAGCAGACAGATTTAAGGAAGATTTTTTTTTTTTTTTTTACTGTTCTCAGCTCCCACCAATCTGAGGAGGAGTAGCCTGCTTAGCATTTCTCAGGGTCAAGTGCTAAGACAAGAAGGTTTCTATCTTGTAAGCAAGTCTAATACGCTGGTAGTTGTGCATTTTGGGTCCACCTGTCTTACTCACAGGAGACATGAGTCTGTGGAAATCTTCCTTTTTAGCATTGCCTGCAGTAGCTCGTAGTCTAATCCTTAATGGCTTGCAATTTAATACCTGCTGTGTCAGGGGATTTGATAGCCATTACAACAGCTATTTCGGTTGGTTGCGTTGCAGCTCAGTCTGAGCTTTGCAAACCTTGGCAGCTCCAGCCCCGCGTAAGTATGAACCTCCTCTTTGCCATTGTCAGGCCTGAGGTAACTCAATAACAAAGTGAAACAGTCTGGTGCACCAGGCTGGATAACCATTTGGCTGGGTTTGTATCTAAGCTAGCGAAATCACAATTTCCCCTGTATCGTTTTCACCTGAAGATATAATAAATTGGCTTAGGATTGCTCACCTTGAGAAACCAGCCCAAGCTAATGCTTTGTGAAGAAGCACAAAACTAAGCAAAACTGCAGCTCAGTTTCACTACCAACGCTTTGCTCAGCTCTAATATTAAAACATCTTCTTTCTACTCTTATCTTTCAGTTGTCACCTTCCCTAGCCAGGCACCATTTTCTTTCATCAGGGCTTTAGAAACAGCGCCAATTTGTTTCCACCTCCTCTCTGTACAGCTGTGATCTTTAATCCCTGATATCAATCTCTTTTTCTGTGGTTCCTGCCTCACTCTGTAACCCCTGCAACCTTGGAGCAAATGAGTCTATTTTTGTCTCTGAAGATTTGATGGCAGATAACACAGTTATTAGGGACATCTTTTTCTTGCTTTAATAATGATGATCTGCCTTCAGTAATTTTTCCATGCCTAAATTGCCAGCATGACTAGAGGGACACTCTGACATATTTTTCTTGGGTGTGCAGATTGCTACTCTTTCCTTCTTTTTTTTTTTCCCCTTCTTCTCTCTGAGATATTTATTTATTTCGATTTTTGTTTCATCCAATCCCCCGGTATGGCTTATCCATCCGTGTGTAACTTATAGCTGTCAACATTTACACTAGGCTGCTCAAATTTATTGCTGACCACTGATACAGCTATAATTTCATTTTGGTCAAATACCTTAAGCTCTCTCACATTCCCATAGTGTAGTTCTTACACCAGTGGCCCAGGAAAGAAATCCCACTGCAGTATTTGTGCAGCTTTCCCGGATTGTGCACAGGGTTATAGGGTGAGGTCGGATACACTGGGAACGACCCATTACTTTTTTTCTCTGATGTATCAAGACCATGCAGGATCACACCTGAGTATGAGCTAAGGAAAGAGAAAATATCTCAGGTGATCACAACCCCCAAAATTTATAATGCCAGCTTGTGAAAGCCACATTTGCAAAATCCCACAGGCAACTTGTGCAGTCTGAAGAACATGAGGTATGTGATCTGATATACATGATGTGCAGAATCCATGAGATCCAAGTGGGAAGTTTCATTTAATACTTGAACTGGAACACCACAGATTATCTTCAGCCTGTACAGGACACCAGTTATAACTTTGGTTTGTGCTCTTACCCACTGATGATACTTTGTTTTTTTTTTTTTATAAAAATACAAAAGGAAAAAAAACAGAGATAAGAACTCATGTGTGTTCTTGTCACTAACACCAACCTGTCGAGAACCTGCTATGTTTCTAATTAGGTTGACTGGTGAGACATTTTCTGAAAAATATCTGCTTGGTTTTGATTGTTTTTAAATTTTTTTTTCTTCCACACTTTCACAATCTTTTATAAATGTAAATCTTCTTGACTGAAAAGGAAAAAAAGCTCTTGAAGAATACTTATTTTCTGAAAAAGATGTCCTCAGCTTTCTGTTCAAACATGGTTAATTAAAAAGTTTGGTTTGTACTTTGAATAAGTAATCTTGTTTAGGAACATATCCTTCAATACTTTTTATTGTTAAGTCTGAAAACTTACTGGAACAACAACTTCTCATAGCTTTAAGTTTAAATACATTGCTTTCAGATTCTTGCCTGGTACAGGAAGGTTTTTCAAATATTTTGGTCCCAGAGGGCGTTAAGAATCTCCAAGCTTTCCTTCAGAACCATGACCACAGCCACACAAAAGTGAGGACAGTGCTGAAGGAATAAATCTCGTTATTTGGTACAGTTCTGTGGGCTCCTGTAGGAGAAATGCTACGAGAACCTCATGGTGCTTTCAGAAAAGGGAGATTGATGGCTAGACTATTTTAAGAAATAAGAACTTGAGTAAATACATTTTACCTTCCTTAGATGTCTAAAAATAGAAATATCAAAGGATATATAGAAATTCCTTACTTTCTTCTTGCCAATATATTTTCATTCACCTATATCCTTTGTTCTCCTTTGTAGTGCATGGTTCACTCTACTTACAGTTGAATCAAAACAAAGGACTTTCTGATGCTGGAAAACTATTCCTTAAACTAATTGCTGGATGTTTCTGCAGTTACCCTGACCTTTAACTTGAATTCCACTCTTATTGTGATAGAAATTTAGCTTTCAGCTTGTGCTGCAAATACACATAATGTCCCAAAGTTAGACCTCCTTCCGGAGGAGCTGGGGAAAGATTTCAGGAAGCCTTGAGCAGCTCTGCTTTCTGTGTTCCAGTAGGAAGCATCTTATAAAGAAGAAAGCTTAAACAAGTCAGTCCGGGATATGACCATAATATTTTCTTAGTAAAGCACGGTATAGTAAAAAAAAATGTAGTAGTGACCTGATTAAAGGTATTTAAAGAGGAAGTGCACAAAGCATTTTGTCACAGGTGACTGAGTCTATTATTTTCCTGCTTGATCAGTTTTATGACTGCTGCTATGGAAATTGTCAGAATAAAGGAAACTGCGTGACAAATCTTTTTACTTTTTACTTTTTACTTTTTTTTTTAATGTATGTGTGGGTAAAGGTAACTGTGGGAACCAAGTTTGGTGGGAAAGGCAGACTTAAATAAGTCTAAAATTATTCATGAGAATAAAAAAGACACTAGAAGAGTCCAGAGAAGCATACTTCTAGATAAAAGGAGCCAATGCACCGAGACTAACATCTGAGAACAACTGCATGGGGCAGTACTTTAGCTCCAGAGACAGAAACAGGTATCTCGCAGATTTCATTGTTATCTTTCTCACAGAGTTTAAGAAGACATAGTCTCTTAATATTTTCATAGTGATGTCACTAAAAATAACTTCAGTTGCTGATGATGTACCTTTTGATTGTGAATAGCTCTTGTCAGAAGTCAAACTTCGGATCTTTGTTAATATTTTTTTTCTTAATTCCCTAGCTCAGAAGAAACTGAATTGACTTTTTTTTTTCTCTTTTGCTTAGGTCCAGTAATTCTCTCAACAGTGATTCTTCACTCATTGTTTGGCTAGGAGTGGAATTTTAATTTCCTAATCAGCTGATGTGAGCCGTGCTGTTCAGACTTCATTTTAGCCATCTCAGGAATTTAGTAAGTTAAGACCATTTCTGTCTCAGCGGGATGCATAGCCTTTGTGTTTTCAACCTTCCTTGATGATTCATTGTATAAGTCCCTGGTTTGCACAAAACTCAGCATCTAGAATGGTCACTTACATACATTGCCTTATCACACTGCAATTGAGGATGCTACACTGGCTTCCTGTCAAATGCATAATCGCTTTTACAGTACTTGCACAATATTCACAAAAGCTGATCAGTCACTCTCCTTGTAACTGAGACTTGCAGTCGCCCTTTATTAAAGATTTGAATTTTTTAATAAGTTGCTTTGCATCAGAGCTATGAGAAATTTTTTGTTTTTTAATTTTTGGCACTTTGTTTGGATGCCTCATCTTGACTTCTCCAGCAGAAGTTTTGTTTAATCGTAATGTGGTTTAAGTGTATAAAGCCATGTGTTGCTTCTGCATGAAGTGTGCTATATAAATGCAGATCAGCTAATTAATTCATAACAACAAGTATTATAGCAACACATTGACTGTCATGCTCTGCAGTTTCCAGTTGAACACCGTGTATTTGTTTTGTTGGTAGAGGAATTGCAGCAGGAGGGTTAATAATTTTAAATCTAAGTAGCCTTGGCTGTTTATACAGACCTGTAATTGTCTGTCTGAAGCCTACACAGATGAACAGACCAAAGTTTCTGCTCTCAGCCCTAGTTGATGACTTTTTGTGTGAATGTGGGAGAAATCACTTCTTTGGATGCTTTCAGACATCACTTATTTGTGAAATGCGTATAAAGATTCCTTTTTCCCTCTGAAAGGTACACAGAGAGCTATGGATAAATTGAGTTATGTAAGTGGAAAGCACTGAACATGATAGAGATTCTCAAAAAATCATGCTTAGTTCAGCTTTAGCATTTTGCACCAGAACGTTACATAAACTGGTAAAATTACACTAAAATGACTCCTCTGTTTCTCAGCTGTTTCTAAATCCAATCTACCTACAAGATCTAAAATTCTCTGAAATTTCAGCAAGCTATATGTAAGAGTGTATCTGACAGATGCAAAACACTCTCCCTTCCGAGACAGGCTTCATGTTAAGAGTTAACAGCATGGAGTACCAATCTTTGCTTTTGCTCAGAATTTTAAAAATTTTATTTAACAATATTTAATTTTAAGCTTCTCACTTTAATGGCAAAAGCACTCAGAGGAATCTGAGGGCTTGAAATTCCTTTCACATGCTTTCAGTGGGCAATGAAATCCACGGGAATGCTGCTGTGTGTGCATTAAAAGTAAAGGTCTGACTGCTCAGAGGAGAACTGCACAGCAAGAGTTTTGGTCACTCTGAAAACTGTTCTCTAAACAGAATTTGTCAAATAAAAAATAATTTATGTTCAACTTTTCAGTGGAGAGTGTCGGCTAGTTGTTGAAAAAGAAGTAGAGAGCAACTGAAGACTTCAAAACCTTGAAGATATTCAGGGGTTTTTTGTTTGCTTGATAACTTTTTAATCAACGTTTCTTCTCTCCATTGCACATCTCTGAGCAAGCATACAGAGACTGAGATACAAAACTCCCTTCCCTTAAACAATGACTGCACCTTGAGTGCAGAAACATCCTTCCTTTCTGCAGCTGAATGCTTGCAGCTGAGTGATGCATGTTAGCCCTTGCACTGCTGCCAAGTCAGATTTGCCCCGTGTCAGCTTCTCACAAACAACAGCCAGCAGCCACAGTGCACTAAGGTACAAGATCTAGAGCAACAAAGTCAAGAGGAAAAAGCAATATTTTCAATTTGGGCTGTTTCTGTAATTTTTCCTCTCGTTCACCAATATAATACATCTTAAACTCAGCATTGTTCCCTGCAATTATTTCTAAGTAACATCAGAAGAGTCACACAGTCCCCCAAAATGTTTTATTCTTCAACAATTTGCAGAAACACATCAGAATAAATCTCTCCACTATCTTCACACCAGCAAAGCTTCCTCAATTCATCAGAGTTATTAATAACCACTCTCCAATGTAACTTCAAAATAAGTGGATACTTTATATGATTATGTTTCCAAGGTCTAACAGTTGATTAAATACTTCTTTATGAACACATATCTCTTCTAATTTTTCTGTGCAAATGTGCTTGTATATGTACACATATAAATACATACGCAAGCATATTATACAGAGAACATATACAACTATGCATATTTTTCTGTGCCTCACTGTTTCCATACACATATACAAACTTAAAGCAAATGTTTCGTGCTTAAACAGAGACATTTAATACGGCAAGGAGGAAGAAAAAAAAATTAAATTGCCCAGTTATGGAGAAAATTACCAAGTGAAAGATTGAAAAAGACTTTAAAAAACATAATGTTGAAAGTAACTGTGTAATTATGCAAACCATCATATTTCGTTCTACTGTTTTGTAGCATAGTTAAATTAAATATATGAAGGGTGCAAAAAAAAAGATTTATATTGTGTGAAGACAGTTAAACACTTCAGATTGCTAAAAACATTATCTTAATTATCCGCATATTATGCTCAGGAGAAAATCATTAGTTTTCTTTTTATGACAACTGTCAATACCAAAAATACTTCGTTCTAGAAAACTGGATTTGAGGACAAATATTCAAAACAACTCCTATTTAAGTCATATTTAGGGTTTTTTTTTACTTTTCGTTTTTAAGCACCTCATAATTATCTTAGGTAGAGATAGGAGAATCTTCTGCACATCTGTGAACCTCTGGAAAAGGATTCAGTCCTTTGGCCATTTATTAGTAATGACAGAGAGAGGATGGGAAAGGCAAAGATATACCGTATGAGAAAAATGCATGAGCCACAATATAATAGAAATGTGATGAGAACTGAAATGTCAATGCATTATTATAACAAAACCAGATCAAGTAATTACAGAAAGACAGACAGTAATGGAAGACTTTGTATTGCAACTGTCCAAAACCGAGATCTTGAGTTTATACTCATCAACAAAATTCCCTCCCTAGTTTAACAGAGAGAGACAGAGTGATGGACACTTCCAGTGTATGATTCACCCTCTGCATCTGTGTTGGACAAGAAAAAAAAACACGTAACAACCTTACGCTTAGGACAGGACTTCAGTACTTAATTTGGAGCAAGAGAACAGTGCTGTGTGTCCTGAAACAAAGGAGTCATCCCTTCACTAAAGTTACAAGGAAATTAGACAAAAATAGCTGCACTCAATCACAGAACTTGGTACTAAATATCTAAATGAACAGTCAAAGGACAGTCTTTTTAATCAGTGCACCAGATGAATTATGATCCTACAAAACCTGTCCTGAACAATGGCAAATAATGCAGAAATCAAGAAACCACAATCTGTTGGTGGACATAAGAGTTTAAATGAGCCAAATAAATTGTCTTACTGCTTGGGAATTCTTAACCTTTAAGTTTAAGAAGGTTTGGGTTAAGGGAAGGATTGACTACAAGCATGGACATGGACATGGACATTATTTATGGCTTTATCACTGACTTTCAATGTGGCTTAAGGTATATTACTTAGTATCACCCTTCTTCATGTGTAAAAGATGGTGAAAACACTCCTTTACAATTTTCATCTCTATTTATCTTGTCCACTGAAAATCTTTCTTAACTTTTTTCTTATCTAAGGAAGATATGAAAAATCTCCTCCAGTACATTTGTACAGCTTCTGGCCTACCCAAATCCCAAGTTCCAGAAGTAGCTTTTAAGTTTTTCTGCAATAAAACTGACCGCAATAAAATAGTTGGTCTTAACAGATTCTGAGACTAATAAACAACAATGACAAAATATGCCTAGGGTTACAAAGACTTCCACCTCCTCTACTAAGTGAGATTAAGCTCAGAGATGACCCATCCCTTGTATTAATGACTGTTAGTTCTTAAAAACAAATACTGAGTGAAGAGATCAGGCATGAAATTCAAACCGCTTGTTTTTCAAGGTACTAAAATGGAACTTAATCTTTCGCAAGGTCAAAGGCAGGAGGAATGTGGAAATATGATAGGGTCATGGTAATGGCCTAAAAGTTCATTGAACTGTAGGATTACATCCTCAGAGCAGGGGAAGAGCTTAGCATTCAGTTTAGCAGATGTGGTGTTACTAACAGTGGGACTTAGAAATAGCAACAGGTGATTGAAAACTTATAAACTTAATCTAAAAGGTCTGTGAGCTGCCTCTTGAGAAAGTAAACTTGGCTAATAAACCAGTAGACTGAGGTGTACCATATTCAGCAAAAGCCTGGGAGAATGGATCTCTTGATTTCTGATTCTTTCTTGTACCACACCTTCTGCACTCTTTGTTACATCAATTAAGGCAGGATTGTCAGAAGTCACCTATGCTTCGGAGTACTTCCATAGTGCCACACAAGTTGAAAACATCTGAGACCTTGTTTCAGCAATACTGAGAACTTAAAACCAAAAATCACCTCTGAAAACTTTACTTTTAACTTGTCTTTCAGGACCCCATCAAGTCTTCATTTCCACATCAATTCCAAGGATTAGCTGAAGTTTCAAAGCATTATGCTAATGATAAATATGCTAATGATAAATATATGCATGATAGTAGAGAGAAATATATTATCTCCAGATTTTGCTTTTAAAAAATTCTGAGTAAGAAAAAGCTAATATATTTTGTGGTACAAAGAAATTAGTGATCACTGACAGGTAGTACTTGATTTATTCATTCATGGGGAAAAATTACAACACAACATACACTGTACGGAATTAAGAAAGGATCCTAAACAATCTTATCCTTAGATATTTTTAGCTTTCCTATGTGTATGCCATAGTAAAGTGTGTGTTATTTATCCAATGGACCAAAGCATTTTCTCTGGAAAAGATGAGCTTGTAATGGAAATGCTGACACAACCTCCACTGTAACAGCATGAACAAAGACACTTTAATAACATTTTTATTGCTGTAACATCTTTTAAAAATGAAACACCTGGGACTTGTACTTAAAAAAAAAATCAAGAGCAGATTTGCAGATTTGCTCTCTTCACATGATGGGAAATTAATCCAACAAGCCAAAGATTGGGAAGTTAACTTACTCTACCAACACTTAAAATCACTCAAGGGAAAGATAATTAATAGATATATTAATGTATTTCCCTGGAAATACATTGTTATATGATCTAACATTTAGAACTTCCTAGATTTTAAAGAGATTGTGAATTCCTGCTGTAACTCCACAGATACAGAAGACTGTACAAACAGAAGAGGTTTTACACCATAGTGCAATTTTCCTCTGAAATTACAATAAAAAGAGGGATGAAGATTTAGTGAAACACTAATGCTAATCTTCAGGGACATATTGGTACATGAGATGTATCTTGATGATGATGTGCTATTAGCAAAACTATGAAAAGTAAGTAACATCTTTATAATGACTATGCTGCATTGTGTGTGAAGAAAAGTGTTTCTAGGAATTGGTCCAAGAAGTACTTAGATCTCCTTTCAGGAAAGTCTCAACTTTTGAGTTCTAGAGGGAGAAACTGGAGAAAAGAGAAGTTAAATGTCAGAAGGACAGAAAATGGGGAGTGTAGGGCTATTTCTTGCAGTTTCCTTTACCCTGCACTTCTGAACAAATTACCACAACACTGTTGGGAAGGGCAAAGCTGAAGGAAAAGTCACGTGAAGTAATCTTAGAAGTTTAGCAAGCATCCAAGCTCAAGTGTCCAAGCTCAAGCATAAATGTTGTCAGGGTCCAGCTTAGAGGTTCACTGAGTCTTGGGCTTTAGTGTCGTTAAAGCTTATGGTAAAACTTGTCTGTTGCTAACATAGTCTAAAAGATGACGGCTGGTAGGAGAAGGGGCAGCCAAGTTGTTGATTACCCTCAGTGAGGACACTGGGCCAATAGCTTCTCTAAAATGATGGAATATTAACATAATAACATTTTAAAAACTGACTGGAAATTATCTGAATTCTTAAGATGACTTTTAGTGTAGCACAGAGAAAGAATTACAAAAATGTAAAGATAGATGTGTTATAGTTGTTACTATTACCAACAACAGTCATGACAAGAGCATAAGTACTGAATTAAAATATGAATCCTATTCCAGACTCATTTTGGTGTCCATCTGGATTGAAATCATATGAAGTCCTATTGATTTAGATTTGATCCAGGATTCAAAATTTTTTGAAATTTAAGAATGCTGGGGCAACATCTATCCCAGATGACTGGCTTGTTTTACTTTCATTTATTTGTCATGGTTTTGAGATAGTATCAAATAATTGTGAGTCTTCATTAAATTCTATCTAAGCAATTGAGTTCTCTTACACTATGAGAGTAGTACAAAAATACCCTTTACTGAACCATCTGTGCTCTCTCTGAAGCGTATGCCTCAAAAGATAATCCAAAAATGAGTGCTTTTCTATAAAGTCATACCTAATTATAAATGAGAGATTAAAGAAATGAGACTTCATCTACATGCTGAAACCTATTTTAAAATTGGCATCTTAATTTAAATAAGCATAATATAAACTGGGATTTTAGTTGGGAACCTCAAATCTAGTGACTTGTATTGCTTGAAGACATGGTGCTGTTGATTGTGCAGAATTAGACTTATGCTTATGAACTCCATGCTAAAGCATTCACCTGGAAATATTTCCAGTGTACCTTCAGAAAGCGTTTTTTTTTTTTTTGCTTTCCACTCTGCTTAGCACATCTTGTGTCTTCTTGAACTTTCTCTTCTAAATATCATGGCAAAGAACTAATTTAGCATCATAGCAATCTACATTTCCGCTCTTATTTATTTATCAATCATGCATCTTTGAGAGACATTTTATGAAAAAAAAGAAAACTTTTTCATGACCAATTTTATGGTCTTTTCTTTTTCTTTTTTTTGGTCTAACTGCTTTAGCTAATTACAAGAAAGGTGATTGTACTATTCATTCAAACTGGAAGAGTTCCAATGGTAGGAAATGAGTAAGACTTACCTGGATCTTCTCAATATTCTGATGATTTCATGGAGGGTGGAGGAGTTTTAAGTTCTGTTTCTTAGTCTGCATCAAGTGGAGTTAATTTGGGAGTATGGGTTGCTAAGTGCAGTGAAGCTGTACTTGGTTGATTTTCATCATTGTTTTCACCCAAAAAAAACCAAAAAAAAACCCCAAAAAAACAAACCAAAACCAGCCCAAAAGCCAAAACTTTCACCTGAAAATATATAAATGAAAATGCCTTTGGAAAGGATTAATTTCATCCTGACACAGAACACAAAACTTAGGAAATCGTACAATCTTACAGACAATGAACCCATTCAATCTAGTTATACTAGGAGCTTTTACCTGCAAAGTACATAGTGTGGAACACAATGGTCTAAATTCTGCTCTGAGTCACTTTTGTGTGTTCTAATGTTCCTCTTTTGCAAATTATAAATCACCTTTTTCAGGTTTCAACCATTTATTGGGAGTACGACTGGACACTTCAAGGTAAAGATTCTGCATGTTGAATTGCTATACATCTTGCCTCGTTTCAATGAAACACCTCCAGAATATATCTATGTTTTCTTTTTCTCTGCATACTGGACACAATGAATTTTCTAGATACTGATACTTCTCTAAAAAAATACTTCAGGTGTAGTAAAATTATTGCATGTACAAAATTGCTGGTCAGCAATTTTTTCTATAATCTAGGTTAATTTACAAGTCCTTGAAAAAATTCATGATCTATTATGAATTTTTTATTCTTTTACTGAAATGCACTTTCAATGCCAGTATTTTCCTCTTCACTAAGAACAAGAAGCCAGAAGCAGTACTGAGAACCTGTGCTTTTCCATCCTAAAGAGCTCTTCCCCAATAGAAGAGGTGAAGGAAATAAAGGTCAGAATTTGCAACCAGGATCCAGAATTCCAGAGTATAGAGACAATCCCTAGCTCTGTAAGATTTACAGTCCATATTTATGATTAAATAAAACTGTAGGGTTCTGGGAAAAGAGGAGCAAACAAAGTACTTAGAGTAAATTCCAAAGAAAATGATCCAGATGAGTGGTAGCCATAGCTCTCAACTTCTCTACTTATGTCCAAATATTCCATAGAGCACCGTCAGCATCTTATTTCCATTTATTTAGCAAAAAGTATAGAAAAGTTAGAAAAAAAAAAGCAGTCTCCAATGCCACCTACCAGCTGCCAGTGTCCTGAATCCCGATCAATTGGACTTCCAGTCACTGTGGATCTCTCTCACTCACAAATAAGACAAGTCCATGCAGTTTCACTCTCTTAGATAACTCTGTAATGTCTATCATTAATAGACCTGTTCCTGACCTGGCCCAGGAGGGAGCAGACTGATCGTAAATGTTCTGAAACACTTCAGGCCCTCCGTCTTGGACTAATTTCATGGTCTCCTAATGGATGACTGAGGATTTGCATGGGCTATCTAGGTATCTTGACTTTTCCCATGTTAAGTACCTACTGATTTTTGTGATTTGTTGCTATGGAGAAGACTGTTCAATGAAAAATAAATGCACTATGACTATACAAGTTTTCTAGCAAAGATAAAGAAGCCCAACAGAAAGATCTTCTGAGATATTTAGGAACAATTTAGTACATATTTTTCACAATACAGAACTTCTTTGCCTCAACACTACAATTACAGCAGCTGTTAGTGTCATGAACTGAAAGAAAAGCACTTTAGTTAAGATTAGTTTTTAGTTTTCTTCCAAACATGAAATCACTGAATTACAAAAAAAAATTCTTTTTTTTTTTTTATTTTTCAGTTCGTCTGTCCTAAACTAAATATCCCCTTCTGCTCCTTCATAAACTGCTCTAGAGGAATCATATTTTCAAATACCATATTAGGAATGAAAAAAAAAAATCCACTAATCTGGAACTTTTTAGAAAACTTGGGCAAAACCAAATTGTTGATTAAATAAATGGGTTCTTCAGATATTGTGCACTTGTTAAAGCAGAAATCTAAGCAACAGCTTAGGTCGCTATTCAGAAAGTGTGAAGCTATCTTTAAACACACAGATAGTTTTATTTAAATCACTGGGAATGTGTATGCATTGAAGTTAACTTCTGCTTAGGTATCATGTTGAATTGAGCCCTCAAGTAAGAAATGCAATCTGTAATTTATTTTAAGCATCAGATAGATATAAAATTTGAGATAAAGAAAGATAAATCATTCTATAGTCTGTGTTATTCCAGCCATCAGGGTAGATGTCTACTGCACCTGCTCAGCACAGCACTGAGTAAATAAAATCTTATTTACATGTGAGCTGAAATGAAGGGCTCCTTCTCAGTCACACTGAAGGTATTCAAACCTCTCACTGGTTGAAATTAAGAGAAGATAAGGCACAGACTGGGCATTGTAAAGAACCTTCATTTTGTTCAGTCCCAAATGGAATCCTTTTACGAGTCAGATGAAAAATGGATATGTGACCATGTACATACAACTCAACATCTGTGTGCTTGCTGCGAAATTAAGTAACCCCATTGTTATCGTGCAGCATTTTAAATGTCTGAAATGTAAAAAAAAAAAAAATCAAGTGCTTAAGATGCTCCTAAAGTCTAAGATTATCTCACAAAATATAGAAATGTTATTTCTTTGTGATGTCCAGCTCTGATGGAAGCCTTAAGAGTCTCAACATTGTTCTGGCCAAAAAAGCCAGGGTTCACTTGCATTTTGAAGTTGTGAGCCTGAACAGTTTTTCCAAACTTCTCCTGGGAAGGAATATCTCTTTTATCATTTGTGGAACTGCTTGTTTGGGGGTTTCTGAACTAGAACTGCAGAGGGAATAGTCATGATTTAAGGGTGTCAGCCCTGTAAGTGCCACATGGAATCTGGAAACCTAGAGAATTTCAGCAACTAAATGGGATGTGTGTAAAAGTTAACAAAACATTCTGTAGATTTAAAAAAGAAGGATGAATTAATTTTTATTTTTCATTATTAAAAAATATTCTTACCCTAACTGATCCTTCCTTAACTAGTTTTAAAGACAGCTCCTGTGACTCTCACATTTATATAATGTACATTTGTTCATCTGTTTTTGCAAAATTTGAATGTTTATGCTAATCCTGAGGGTAAACCAGTGAAAATTTTAGATTCCTATGTTAAGAGAAAGAGAACTGTAGAATAAGAGAGTCCTGTTGTCTTTACAGTGGTAATTAACAGAATCAAAACCTTTCCCAGAGGTAACAGCCTCCCTTTAAAATTCTTACCTGCCTCTTGTTTCAACAGCAGCCTAAGAAAATCCCTGAAGGTCAGCAGAGTGAGAGGCAGGGATAGTGTTCTCACTGTACTCTGCTGAGGACAAAAATCCCAGCTTCTAGCCTTCACACTGTCCTGCAGTATTAACAACAATGGAAGAGAGTCTCATATACATACACACTGGAATATATACACTGGTCTCATGTATCTGTTGCATTTCTATATACTTTATGAATTGTGAAGCTAATATTCCCTAATTTTATATTATTGGACAACAAAAACTTTTTTTTTTTTTATATTGGAGTTTGTCTGCTAATGAATGTAATGTCCAGCAAAAGGCAGAATACTGTAACACAGTTCGTATCCTCTTTATGTGCATAAAACTCATGAGATTCTTTTTATTCATATATTGATGAGGGTATGATTTTTCCAGTTAAAGTAATAATGAAATCTTATAAAAGGTTTGGTAACAATGGAAAATTTTCACTGTGATCAGTCTAATAAAACTATGCCAACAGCTCCCTCTATGTACCATAAACAGTACGCTAGTGAGTGCATTGCCTGGAGTATGTATTTGTCTTCCAGAGAAAGATATTATTAAGGAAAAAGAATGGTTTCTGTATTATTTAATCTATCTACATTGTGGATGAAGGAAGCTTCAATAAGAAGCATCAATTGGTGTTACCTGCATAATTACAGTGATGCATTTTCTGGTTTAAAATTTCCTTGATTATTTACTGTATGACTCTAGCTGATTCATTCAATTCCCTTCTTAATCCCATTTTACATACATAGATTATTGTAATGCAGATAGTTCTTTGAGTACACAGAATGGAACAATGCAATAAAAGGACACTAACTAAGGTTATCTGTGTAAAGCTGGAGAATGGAAGATGAGGGAGCATGGAGGATTATCTCTAACGAGAGTGGTACATCTGCTTGAAAGTGAGCAATGTACTATTAACAGAAGAGCAGCACTACCTACTGGGGAGGGCACCAGTGTAGAACTTAGGAGTTTTTGTTCCTTCTTCTAACTTGTTGCTTCTTTTCTGTGTGACAGCAGATGGGTGCCCTCATCTCCCTGTCTTGCCTTTCTCCCTCCCTTCTCTGTTTAACTCATGGAATGACAAGGTGGGTTTGATCTGTCATCGTGGGCTGAAACACATCCATCACCATGAGCTGTGTCTGTTCAATATAATTTAACTGGATACTGGGTGTTGGATGCACTGAGGTAATCTCTGTGCAGGCCTGTAAAAATAATGGAAAAAGTTATTTTTTTTTCAACTTATTTCATAGCAGGTTGTATAGGGTTACATTAACTTGCATTTTCCATAGGCTGAACTATGCTTACAGTCCGTGGTACACAGCTGACACACAGGCAAACTGTTAAACTGCAGACATTTGACTGTGACTCTAACTATGGGTGGTGCCTGCAGCATCTGCCACAAATTTGTCTTGAAAGATGCTTTTTGCCACCAGCTTCCTAAAACTAACAGCAGAATTAGTGAGTGCTCTTAGACCTGAATTCGGATCAACTCACCAAGTACTTTTTACTTAAGTAACGGAAAGCAATATCTGAAAGAGAAAATAAATGAAACTGCACACATTGAAAACAAGCAACACCTTTTTTTTTTTTTTTTTTTTAGATCCATAGATCTAGGGAAGGGAAGGGAAGGGAAGGGAAGGTGTGGGAAGGGAAGGGAAGGGAAGGGAAGGTGTGGGAAGGTGTGGGAAGGTGTGGGAAGGTGTGGGAAGGTGTGGGAAGGGAAGGTGTGGGAAGGGAAAGTGTGGGAAGGTGTGGGAAGGTGTGGGAAGGTGTGGGAAGGTGTGGGAAGGGAAGGGAAGGGAAGGGAAGGGAAGGGAAGGGAAGGGAAGGGAAGGGAAGGGAAGGGAAGGGAAGGGAAGGGAAGGGAAGGGAAGGGAAGGGAAGGGAAGGGAAGGGAAGGGAAGGGAAGGGAAGGGAAGGGAAGGGAATTCACATTAATTCTGGATATTCTGTATTTCTGAAATTATGTTTTAAACATTTCGTATGGGATTCAATCAGAGAAACATGTATGTGACTGTGTTCACACACGAGCACAGAAAGCTCTTCAGTATGCATATACTTGGACGAGTGGAAAAGGGTGTGAGCCAAAACTCAGGGAGCCCTTCAGCACTGCTGTTGCCATCTGCCCTGCTTCTTCTCAGTGTGTGTGCTCTTCCCATGTGATTTTACTGTTCTCTGATTCACAAACAAAGCAGCATCAGCAATGTACCTTTTAGGCAATCCCCTCCTCTCCTCCCAAAGGCTGCAAGATGCAAAGCTGTTACTCTCTTTAATAATTTCATCTTCTAATTTACTGGCACCTAGACACTACAAGGGAAACAACTTTTTTTTTTTACCCTCCTAGTACTATATTAATATACCCACTTGCCTCAGAAAACATGCAGCTGAATTGGTAGTCAATGATGAAACAAAGAGTTCACGTCCCAACAGAGGAACTTGTGGTCCAGACGACCAGAGCACCACACTGTCAGCTGCCCCTTCAATGAGAGACGAGACCACGGCACTTTTCACTGCAGCCAGGCTTCTATCCTCCAGAGCCCTCCAACCCATCCGTTCTGCCCACACCTCTGGTTTGTGTCTTTTCTAATCCCTTGCTGGCTCCTATTGTCTTCAAACCAGTGCCCTCTGTGTCACACACTCCCCCAAAATGCCATCCGTATGGTTTCTTTCAGACCACTAATGCAAAGCTCTTGGATAGCTCCCTATTTGCTTGCTTCGGAGCTGCACTTACAGGTCCCACTGCCTGAAACACTGCAATCAAGCTGACAACACAACCAATCAAGGTCTGACCTGCAGCCGTTTCCTAGGAAACTCAAGCCACTGCCACAGAAACAGATTGTACACAGTGGAGGGAAACATATATTTTAGGTGAAGGGGGAAAAAAAAAATGCATTTCAGATTTTTTTGCCAGTACTTCTGAGTTATTACAAAGCACTTCTAAAATAATAGTAATGAAAAATACTCTTGTTAAGAAAGATTGAGTGATGATGGTCATGTAAGTACTTAAAGCCAGGCAGAGAGCTGCCGAGAAAGACCATGAGCCAGGACTGCTTGAGTGCTTGTTCCTGCTTTGATACTGAGTCACTCCATAACCCTTACCAAGTCATTGCAAAAAGATTTCCAAGTCATTAAGTCCATAGTTCCAATGAACAATAAGTTCACATGAAAACATGTTGAGTACCTGAAGAAGAAAACTTGTAAGGAAGCAACAAGATTATCATGACCATATGGGAAACCCTGAGAAAATTACCAACAGGCAAGGCCACCTCTTCTCCTTGAGGAAAGAACATCACCACATTTTACTCCGAGGAGTCTGCTTAGCGGATGTATTTATCACTCGGAAAACCTTTAATTATTATTTCTTCTTGGTGGAACACTTCATTATATGCTGTGATTTACAATTTACTTATAAATCAAGTAAATTCACATTTATTTGTGAATCAATGTCCAGCTGTTTGAACTGGGGTGCATAAAGGAATAATGATATCTTTTGTAAAACGGCTGATGTGTATAACAAAAGCAGTGTGCTGCAGACTGAAACCTCTCAGTTTTAATAAGATTATCAGAATGAGATGAAGAAAAGGTCCCGGGACATTTTCCACCAAAGTCTAGACAATGAACATGATAAGAGAGCCTTCTAGACTACCTTTACTGTCCTAGGTAGAGACTTTACTTCCAGGATGTGACTAATTTCATCTTAAAGTAGACTCCAAATGCATCGTATTCTAAGAACAGGTCTTTATTTCCACTAAACATGAAGGGAAACTAAGGTGACTAGCTTAGGCATGCATGTCTAACTCCAGTTCCGTTTAGTTAGATTAATTCCACCCATCACGGACTGTAGGAAAGTGGAGGTTGGAGAAGGCTGTGAACATCAAGGAGTAAAGAAAAAGTTCTATCAGACAATTTTTGTGGAATTTGGGTGAAGGACTTTGGGAGAATGATGAGCCAGTTTGGTTGAGGGAGTGAAAGTCTTCTTCTGGACTTCATTCTACTTCAAGAATAACTACTATGAAAGACATAGGAAGCTGAGGTTTTTCTGCCTTTTGGTGGTGACTGTGAGGAAGGAATCCAAGGAGGACAGGAAAGGGATCTGAGGACTTCCTCCTGCGGTTTCACACTGAGTCTTTGAAGAATATAGCTTAACTCTGTATGTGCCTGGCTAACTCATGGAACCCTACTCTTAAGCCTGTGCAACAGATATATCATAATTAATTAAACATGAGCTCAAACTTAGTGTAGTTATGTTGTCTTAGCCAGTATGTGTGGGTCCTGGGCAGAGGCTAATGATTGACCCCTTCCCACCCACTGGGAAATAGTTGCTTTGCTATCTATCCTAGCTTTGTGCTGACTTTTCCCAGTTTGGAAAAGTCCTTTGATTTGCACCCAGAAAAAAAACCCAGAAACTAATATGAAGAGACAGACTTCGGCATTGGAGGTAAAGTTGACTACAGTAAGTAGTATTCTGAACAGCCAGTATTCAGACAACATAATGGTTCTGAAACGGGATGGAAATGGTTGTTGTTCCTAGAGGACAGTACTTGTCTTCCTACCATGAGTGCTCATTGCTCCTCCTTATGTTCAGTTCTCTGCCAAGCCCTTTTTGCTCAAAATCTTTCCCTACTTTCTGATGTTGTGTCTCTTCACAGTCCTATTCTGTACTGTGACTGCAGTGCATTATGTGACGATTAATAAGAACTGTGAATCAAAGCTTCCAGCTATGATGAGACAGCAGATAGATTAATTAACAGGAAAAGAGGTTTTAGGGTAGAAGAGTGAAAGGAATCTGTCAGGCTGCTCACATTCTAATGCTAATAAGAAGCTAGTTTTAACAAGAATAATCCTGAGTTTCTCATAGGGTTCTTCCTAAGCCTCTAAATGTGCCAGTTAAATTTTACAGTGGCCATGAGATACATCAAATGGATCTAGAGAAATAAGATCAATCTTCAGCTTTTAGCCGTCTACTCACATTACATGTTGTGTTTCTTAATCCAAAGCCTTCAAAGCTCCTGCCACCCTTCTTTTAGCCATAGATCATCCTCAGCCTCCGAGCCTGCTTCCCTCCTTTTTTTTTTTTTTTTTGTTTCTTTTCTCAACTACCTTTGCTCTTTTTAACCTCTTTTTTTTTGATGTGATGGTGTGCCTTTATTCTTATTCCTGGTGTCAGCAGTACACCATTATACATTATTTTGTCTCAAATGGAAAAGACTTCATGCTGTGGATGTTATGCAATGAAAACTCATTGTTCTCTTTATGCAGAGTGTGAAATGACTTGGAATATAATCTCTCTATGCCCATAATTTGAAGTCAAGCATGTTGTTCAGACAGAACTGAAGGCAATGTGTTTGTGGTCCCTAGTGGTTGAGGAATAAGGAGTAATTCAACTGCACTGTAATTAGTGTAATCAACACACTATGGATTCTCTTTTAAATCAAGAGGCAGACACCAGTTGTTTTTTACAGACTGGAAAAACAGTTCAAATTCCAGTTATGTCAAGTTTTGTAGTAGCCATTTAAGTACAACTCTTTATGTGCTGCTCAGTAGCCTTTTCTCATTTTACATATATCAGTTTTAGTAAGTGATTCAATAAGTTCCCCATCTAGATAACTGTAGCAACATCTCCCTGGCTATCATTGAACAGTTAATAGTTAAAAATCAGGTGATAGATGCTTACTGTAAGTTAAGCAGCACCACCAATATGTCTTGCAGGACCTAAGACTGCTGAGATTGCTTCTGACTGGTTTGGAAGGAAAGAACAGTTATAAAGCCATAGCACAGCTGTAACAAACTTGTATTTTACTAGGCAATCCTAGAGACTTAATTGATGGTACCATCTTGGTTTCCATCTTCCTGGCATATGAGGAATATATACAAGAAGGTGCTCTGAACTTCCAGTGGTTCTTGACTCTTTCAACACCCTGCAAGACCTCTAAGAAGAGGGTTTTTTTCAGACGGTAGTATTATTAGCCTGTGTCTGAAGGGGAAGGGAGATCTAGAGTTCATTTCTGAGGCTAGGAAGTGGAAAGCTATGTTTCAGTTTCCTCTTTCTCCCAAGATTTTTCCCATTCATACTTATAAGATGTCCAAAATCAATGATGTTGCCAAGTACAATGTGATTTAGGTGGATGCATTTATCATCCAAACTCTGTAGAGTTCAACACTAACCATATACCTTAGACGTGGTTATTTTCAAGGTCTCTGGGCTACAGACATGTCGTCACTGTTCCTGAATGGCATTTGAACATTAGGCCATAGTATTCATCAGCTCCTCAGCTCCTCAATAGCATTACAGCAAACAGGACAATAGTGAATCTAGGCTGATAGAGCTGGGAGACTCACACAAAACCAGCAGTGATTGTAGCTGCTTCATTTTTAAGGACAGACAGAAAAAAAAACAGAAGAGATTTGTCTTCCATCCTCTTTTTTTTTTTTTAATTTTTTTTATACTGTATTCTGAGCATGAAAGCACTCTGTGCCTGTGCTTTAGACGGGAATAAAAAAAGTGAGGAGCCAAAGAAGAAGCCAAAAAAAAGAGCAGGTCTCTGTGTACTGATTAAGGTGTTTGCCTAGGAGGAAAGTCTTAAATTTTTGATTCTATCTTTTGATAATTAATCTATACAGCCACTGGATAAAAACTAAAACAGCACAGGAGCAGGCAGTTCAAACAAGGACTCTCCATTTCTATGTGCCTGTGCCACAAAGTCATGCTACTACTTCTCCCGTCTCCATTCCCCTACCTTGTCTTGCTTTTCTCTCCTCAACAGAGTTGCAAACTTAAGAGCAGGAATAAAGAGTGATGCCAGCTAGCTCTTTCTTTTGGTGTTCTG
Organism: Chlamydotis macqueenii; assembly: GCF_036417535.1. Classification (NCBI taxonomy): domain Eukaryota; kingdom Metazoa; phylum Chordata; class Aves; order Otidiformes; family Otididae; genus Chlamydotis; species Chlamydotis macqueenii. The sequence continues at coordinate 5,883,556 of NC_141556.1, read as the reverse complement.
TCAAATGTAGGAGTGGTTGGGGAATATGAGCCTCTGCCACTTTAGGGGACAGTATTTTAACCAGGAGATAATAAATAAAAAATAGACATGACTGAGTTTTCTCCAACTACATTGTAAGAGGCATCTATTCCAGATTGAATTCCAGGTTCATATAGAGTTTTCTATGGTGATCTGACTGAGATGTTTCTGCTGCACGTAGAGCTGAAGTTAGGATGCAAACTATATATGTAATATATATATTAACCAGCTCTACATAGCTCTTCATTTGATATCTTCTGTCTGACGTATGTGGTAGGTTTGATACCCAGCATTAAAAAAGGCACTCAGCTGTGTAATTTTGATCTTCATTCCATTTCTGAGTCTGGATTGCTTAAAGTTAGTCAGTGTAGATTTCACAGTTGGACCTGCCCCTTCACTTGTCAGGTATTGTTAACTGTAAAGCAGAGATAATTAGCATTTCCCAAATCTGAAAAAAAAAAAAATGAAGATAGTTATATTAGAGAAATAGAACTGCTCCGAGTCAGCGGTGACAAAAAGGACTGCACGGAAAGTAACTTTTTTTTCCATCCTGTTAAAATTCTGGAGAATTCAAAAGTGTGTCTGCTCTGCACTGAAATGAAAACAGGAGGGAGATCTGTCCCACAATAACCAGGTCAGGGCACTCACCAGGCTTTAGCTCTACTGTTATACCCATAATCTGATTGAGTCAGAGACAGATCTTGCACTTTATTCACCCCTACAAGTTCCCTGGTCATGCATATTAACAACTCCAGAATGAGTCTCTTTCCAGTCTACCATAGACCTGTGATATATTTCCCATTAAGATTGCTTTGAACACTTCTGAAAGAAGTTGGGTTGTGCACAGCAGATTTTTGATGAACAGTGACTTAACCGAACAACTTATCAATGAGCCCTGGGGATGGGAGCCTGTCTTAAGCTTTTTGCATTTGTAAAGGTATTTCCACTTTGAGAAATATTTCTCTTTCATGTATAGGATGTATTTTCTAAAATTCCTTTTTCCCTGAAAACCAGAAGAAACTTTCCCACCAGATATAGCAAGATAAGCATTTACCACTACCGAAGACCAAGCCTGTCTTTAATTTCAGCTTTCTCATTAGCTCTGTCTTTCTTGGAGAGATACCTTAAATGGGCATAGTTAGGATTATTGATCTTTGCTGAAATTCAGCCTCCAAGTATGTTTAGAAAAATAAACAGGAAGAGATTGGGTCAAATTCACAGAAAAGAGCAGAAAAGAGAAGTGACAACACCCATTATGCCACCAACTCATTTCACTCTGACATCAGTGCTGGACCCACTGAATGCACTATCTTTTCTTTAAAAATATTGATTGAATACAGTGTGGGTTTTTGTTTGCTGGAATGCATTGCTTAGAATTGTTCCCAGGATATTTACTATTGTTAAGTCCTTACTCGTTCTTTGACTGTTTTGCTGTTTCTCTAGTTGATAACCCTATTATTCCTCCATGCTAAATCCTCCCCTGGACTCTGTTGCTTGATTGTATAGGAGTGTTATCACCACTGATTGATTGGCCATGTCTTTCATTCCCTTTCTGTTTGTGTGGGCAGGGGGTTAAGTCACTGAAAAGAAGGATTAGATCCAGGTTTACAGCTAGTAACTCAGCACTTAGACGACTGACATCATGGTAATTAGACATTGACAAGTGCCAAGTAATGCCATTGCATGGTTATCATAACAATTTAAAATCCAAATGGGTTCTTTGCATCCTGTAGTTGTTCCCAACATTTTAATTTTTTTTTCCTTTTCTCCTCTCTGAGCTCACTGAGTTCAAAATCTCTTTTCCTACTTGGAAACACAATTTGTGCTGCTCTCTGGCTACAGCTGATTGTGCCCCAGTTGCTATAAAATTCCTCTCCTGGTTTGTTTAATCATGGATTTATTCCTTTTTCTTTTTTTCATCATAAATTCTTATGTATGGTGTCTGAGCTGCTTGAAAGAAAATCACCACATTACCTGCAAACTGACTTGACTACCTTTGACACCAGACAACTATCATATTGATTTTCAGGAATGGTTATTCACACACAAACCTTTACAGCCTGGCACGTGGGTATCTATTGAACCATTTTGGTAGCCCCTGTCTCTCTGCATACCCTTGGGTCAACGAACAAATTGCTGCTGTCAATTGTATCCATTTGGTTAGCATCTCTAGGGAATAAAGAGGAATCACAGCTACAGAAACAAAGGTTAGGAAAATTCATTAAAAAGAAATAATGAATCCCTTAGTTCCTAAGCACCAGTCCGGCAAAGATATTTAATTACTTACTGGTCTTTACTCATATTGTCTTAGTGAGGTACGTCTTTATGAACTTCTGGTAGATTGGAATCAAATGCAGTTTGAATTTAGTGTTTAAGATTAAAAAAAAAAAAAAACAGACTTTCAAGATTAGATTTTTGAAATGATTGTGACAATACTGATGCAGAAAGATTGCAACCATTTTAAGCATAGTATCTTTGTATCTAATATCTTTGATTTTCTTTTATAAAGGGACAGTTCCAATTTATATCTAGCAGTGAGTTATGAATGCTTCTTTATCATTTGGAACAGGATTTCTATGCACGTATATTTGCCCAAATACACAGCTACTGGGTACATCTTTCTGGCTACTCTTAGGCATTTTGAAGACAATTGCATTTTTATTGTGAGAATACCTAGGAGAAATTGCCAAGGTTTGCATCTCCATTTGTTTGTTTATCTCTACTATATAATGCCCATATGAAGTTCTGGAATCATAAGCCCAGAAAAATTCTACACTTTAAAAAATCTCCCCAAGAAACTTCTGCTCCCTTGTCACTTTCCTTTATTACGTATCTAGGTCTTTCCAAAGTGTTAATGAGTGTATTTGTCAATCCAGAGTTACTTGCAATCTTTGCCTCTGGTATATGTCATTTACAGAAAAAAAAAAAAAAAAAAAGAACAAATAGAGAACAGAAGCAACTGAAAACTCTTTAGGCTAATGCCACCATTTAGTCAAATGAGGCTTACCAGCGAGTGTGGTGTGCAGCTGTCTCATGTAAGGTCTAAGTATTTTCTCTCAAGATGGAAACATCCAATCTTTTTCTGCTGATGGTCTTCAAGTTAGTGCAGCTGTTGGTTGCATGTCTCAGGAAAGTACAGGTCAAGATATCTGGGTGGAGCTGAAGGACATAAAAGCAAATGTCTCAATACATAATTGAAATGTCTTAACATTTATTTAAAGATATTAAGATCTGAAAAATGTTTGTGATCAAATAGACTGGGGTTAAGTTTTTTGTTTTGTTTATTTTTCTTCCTAGAATGAAGTTTTCCTTATTAGCTTGAAACAGACAGTGAGTGAGTTATGAAATACATTACCTGCCAAAATCTTTTCAATAGCCCTGTGGGGGTACAGTGATTTATTGGACTATAGATCCCTTGGGATCCAGGAAACTGAGGGTTTATATCTGCTACTTGCCTAATTGCAAATTACAGAATAATAGAATCATAGAATGATTAGGGTTGGAAAGGACCTTTCAAGGTCACCTACCTCCCTGCAAGAAGCAGGGGCATCTCCAACCAGATCAGCTTGCTCAGAGGCCCATCCAACCTGGCCTTGAATGTTTCCAGGGATGGGGCATCCACCACCTCTCTGGGCAATCTGTTCCAGTGTTCTACAACCCTCATTGTAAACATTTTTTTTCTAATATCTAATCTAAATCTACCTCCCTCTATTTTAAAACCATTACCCCTTCTCCTGTCACAAGAGGCCCTGCTGAAGATTTTTTCTCTGTCTTTCCTGTAGGCCCGCTGGAGGTACTGGAAGACCGTTATAAGGTCTCCCTGGAGCCTCCTTTTATTCGGGCTGAACAGCCCCAACTCTCTCAGCCTGTCCTCTTAAGAGAGGTGCTCCAGCCCTCTGATCATCTTCGTGGCCCTGCTCTGGACCTTCTCCAACTGGTCCATGTCCTTCTTATGTTGGGGGCTCCAGAAGTGGACACAGTACTCCAGGTGGGGTCTCACCAGGGCAGAGTAGAAGGGAAGAATCACCTCCCTCGACCTGCTGGCCACACTCCTGTTGATGCAGCCCAGGATGCAGTTGGCCTTCTGGGCTGCAAAGGCACATTGTCAGCTCATGTTGAACTTCTCATCCACCAGCACTCCCAAGTCCTTCTCCTCAGGGCTGCTCTCAATCCATTCCCCACCCATTCTGTATTTGTGCCTGGGATTGACATGACCCAGGCGCAGGACCTTGCACTTGGCCTGGCTGAACTTCATGAGGTTTGTACAGGTCCACTTCTACAGCCTGTCAAGGTCCCTCTGGATGGCATCCCATCTGTCCAGTGTGTCAACGGCGCCACACAGCTTGGTGTCATCGGTGAACTTGCTGAGCCTGCACCATATCTCACTTTCCGTGTCACTGACAAAGATGTTGAACAGGGCCAGGCCCAATACGGACCCCTGAGGAATGCCGCTCGTCACTGGTCTCCACTTGGACATTGAGCTGTTGACCACAACTCTCTGAGTGTGGCCATCCAGCCAACCCCTTATCCACCAAGTGGTCCATCCATCAAACCCATGTCTCTCTGGTTTAGAGAGAAGGACGTCATGTGGGGCAGTGTCAAATGCCTTGTACAAGTCCAGGTAGATGATGTCAGTTTCTTGTCCTTTGTCCACCAATACTGTCACCCCGTCATAGAAGGCCATCAAATTGGCCAGGCATGATCTGACCTTTGTGAAGCCATGTTGGCTGTGACCAAGCACCTCCTTGCTCTCCATGTGCCTTGGCATGGTTTCCAGGAGAATCTCCTCCATGACCTTGTCAGGCACAGAGGTGAGGCTGACTGGCCTGTAGTTGCCCAGGTCTTCCCTGTTCCCGTTTTTAAAAATGGCGGTTATGTTACCCCCATTAAATTAAATTACTCCTGTTTCCACTTCTCAGTTGCTTTTCATCTGTAAACAGAGAGAAAGATACTGCTTCCTGTGAAATAGGTCTTGAAGTTTCCTGGCAGACTGCTATTGTTGAGCTTCTTTACATTGCAAAAAGGTCTAGTCCCTTTGTTGAAATTAACAACTTCAAAATTAATAAGTCTTTAAAAATCTGGGTTCGTTATCTGCTTGTGTTCTGGACAGACCTGTGTTACTTCCCTCAACACAATAACACTCCTGTGAAGCAACTTTATTAATGCATCTAAGAAATAAGACACTACTTTTCTCACATTTGACAGCATAAATCTCTCCAGCTTCTCCAGAAGCATCTGTGTCTACTTCAGTAGATGGTTCTGACATTGTTGTGCATCCTGTGTTTGTTATTATGGCACATTTCCAGCTGGTCCCTGTCTAGAATATGTACGAATACAGACAGCGGAGTTAGCACACTTCCCTTAGCGTCATTCTTTCTAGTTTCTTGGGACATAATTCTTTCATAACTTAGTTTTGATACAAGTTTGATAATTTTGATATTTTGTTTCACATAGAAATAAAATGGTTCATCCGTCTACTAATAGCATACATTTCCTCAAAAAATGCTTAAACTGCTTTCTATTCTTCTTCTCTTTTTTCTTCCTCTTAGGTCCAGGAAAAGGTTGTCTGACATCCATCACCTCACACGATATACATTTATAAGATGTTAATAGCCTTTACATTACTTTTTAGCTTGTCAGAGCTTAAATTCTAAGGAAAATTCTGTAGAAAGGAGACCAAGAAGAAACAAAGTAATGATGAAAATAAATATTCTGTAAAGTCTCCTGGGGTAATCTGTTCTTTCTAAGGGAAAAGTTTTGTTTTTCTATATTTCAGATTTTCATCAATAAAGCATAAAGGATAGGAAATATATCTGACACTTATGAAGCTCATGGACCCCAGTGATTAATATCTGCAAAATGAAGATGTTTCAGAAGTGCATCCTTGCCACAAAAGCCCAGGATAGCCTCTGTCAATCCCAGTGTCTACCGCTGCAGTTTTTGCTGGTTGGAATCATCCCTTGAAGGTTGCTTTGTGACCTGTATGAAATTAATTCAGCACCCACCAGCAATTACTACACTGACTGCTCTCTGCATTTTATAAAGCCACATTGGTACTGTTTTGGATCACCTTTGACACCTCAGAGGCAATATGTGCATGACAAACCCTTTTACTATTTCACTGAGTGTTCCTTTCCTGCTGTATTAATGCACAGTGATGAGCAACCAGAAGCAAATGTGCATTGCTCTTCCTTATGCCCTGTCTGGTCTTGGGATGATGAAGCATTGAATACATAATGGTTTTAGCTGTTCTATTGGATTTTACCATTTTCTGGCACTGAGACCACTCTCCATACAGTGACTCACATTTACACTGTTAAATCCTTTCCCCTTAAAGACAGCTTCTATCCAGTTGTCTCTTGGAAATAGCCCCTGGTCTATGCTAGATCTCAAACTGTGTTTGGGAAATGCTTGAAGAATATTTGTTTTCTGTCATGGAAACATTGCCAAGAATTGCTCTAACAATCTAGTAGCTTGAGGAACATTTTCTGGTATAATCTAATTTACTAGTGTTGATGGAGCCATCTTGGCCCTGCAGCACTTCTGAATAGCAGTGAAATCCCTTTCTGAGCACATCACTGGACGTTAATGCAAAGATATCCCAAGATTTTCCATAAAATTATTATAATACTTGCACTATTCTGTTTCTGTAACAAATGAAAATTTGAGCCTTTTTGGATGAAAAATTTTGTCCTCAATTTTGGACTACAACTTAAAGGAGAGTCAGAGGAGAAAATTGTTGTACTTATTTTGGCTGGAATAGGGATAGATTCCTTCGTGGTAGCTTGTATGATGTTATGTTTTGGATTTGTGATGAAAACAATGTTGACAACACACCAATGTTTTAGCTATTGCTAAGCAGTGCTTACACAGCATCAGGGTCTTGTCTGCTTCTCACACCACCCCACCAGCAAACAGGTTGCACAAGTTTTGAGGGGACACAACTGGGACAGCTGACCCCAACTGACCAAAGGAATATTTCATACCACATCTTGTTGTGTTCAGCAATAAAAGCTGGGGGAAGAAGGAGAAAGAAAGGCTGTTCAGATTTACGATGTTTTTCTTCCCAAGTAACCATAATGCATGATGGAGCCCTGCTTGACTGGTCTTAGAAGCTGAGATTTGTGAAATGCCCTCATAAGACTTCTGGGCCAAGTCATGATGTATACCTCAAGTAGGCAGGGTTATGATGGTAAGAATATCATAAAAGAGCAAGGAATGTTCTGACAAGGGTTAAAAAAAACCTTACTCTGTAAGACATTAGCGAATTTTACTGAGTCATGGTAGGGAAGAACCTTCCTCAATGGGGGGGTTATATTACAAATACTCCCTTGTTATACAAAAACTTCATTATACTTGCACTATGGCTATGTTGCTGTCAACAGCAACAGACAGGATGCTGTTCCCTCTTTTCATTACAGCATAGATGACACATTTATGTGATATGTATAGAATACACGTCTGAGGAGCACAAAAACCTACTTCAGGTACTAGCTGAGGACATTTTAAAATTTGACTTTTTGCCTATATCTCCCCAGCTGTAATGTAACAAAAACATGTCCTGAAGGAGTAATTCTACTAACAGCAAACTCTTCCCAGACTGGCAGCAAAAATCCACCTAATCAGAGAAAAGTACCAGATCAAACAATTGAAAAAAAAAAGAAGTGAGCCATTTTACTATCTTAGAGATCCAAATAACGCAGTGTGATGGTTATGATCAGTAGTTAAAAGAGAAACAAAACAAGGACTGGCCAAATTAAATGGAAAAAAAAACCCAAAAAGGTTAAAAAAAATCATTTATGAAGCAGATAGATAATTTCAAAAATTTTTCATACCAGGAATAGGGCACCATTACAATGAGAAAACCTTTAATTATGTTGTAAAGGTCTGATATTCCACTGAAATGTCATTTCAAAATAAACTTCTAACAGTTAATTATCAGTGATATTTAACTTGTGGGAAAATTAAATATCACCACATACTCCTGTGATCATTTTATTGCTTTTGTAGACATTTTAATATTTTAATGGTTTCCAAGTAACAATGAAAAAGGCATGCCACCAAGTATGTTTTCTTCACTTTCTATGGATAACCGTATAACCTTTTCTTTGTCTTCTTCATACAAAACAGACCTCTGAGTCAGTGAGGGACACGACTGAGGGGAAACCTTTTGGGAATAAATATGGGAATAAAATTTGTAATGATTCCCTTTGCCAGCATGTTTCCTGGGAAATAAGTTTTATTAACTGTTATTACTAGAAATATAATGCTGAATGAACACATATTGAGGTCCTATTAGCATTCAGCTAGCAAATCAGATGAATGTGCAGTGTTCCAGTTAGTGACCTATGTATCATCCAAAATTTATAAAAAGCGCAGTGTGATTGGACCCAAGGATGTATGCAGTGACCCCTGTCATGCACCGACTGGAAGACTGGAACAGGAAACCTCCTGTGCTCTTGTTGTATAAATCAATACTATACAAGCTAAAGGACTGAGATTGCCAGGAAAAGGTATGAATTTTAACACCAGAAGGGACTATAATGTGAATGACTATTCAACCAGCTATTCTGGTTGAATTGGCTCTAGAAATGGATAGGTGCAACTAGCTGCAACCGGCTCTAGGGTGAGCCAATAAAAACATGAATCATTAAAGGGATTTGGCTCAAGAATGCTGGTTTGTCCCTCACTGCAGCATTAATTGCCTGCTTTTGGCAGTTGCTTTCAGTTACCAACATTGTGCCACCAAAAGTTCCAAGCCTAATAATATTATCTTAAAATGTTCAAATCATGGTGAGATGAGCATTATTTAAAAAAAAGTACGAAAAGGATAAAAGAGTAATTGTAAGATCCACATAGGTCTTACTCTTGTGTTTAGCGTTGGCTGAGATGTTCAACCAAACTTTAATTTCCAGGGGCTTATGTGAAAGATAACATTCTTTGTGAAATAAGATAAAAGTCCTAGAAATCACAGAAATTGCATTTTTTTATAAAGTAAACAATCTATTGAATGGAATAATGAAACTAACAGTTCTGCTTGCTCCTGTAAATTAACCTATGTGCTAATTGACCTTCAAAGATATTGCAAGAGTAAATCTTTTCAATTTTTTCACCCATCTGATATTTCTTCACTGTGTGAAGAAAGTAAAAAACATCTAAGATAGAACTTAATGGACTGCAGTTGACTCTTTTATATGTGCAACAGGTCTCTACATAATTCATCAGTTATGTAGTCTTATAAGGTCGTATTGTTTAAATGCATAAATGTCCCCCAAATTCTGTGCCTTGCTTCCTGTTGTGTAAATTGTCAAATGTCCCATGTGAGCACTGTTACAATGAAGACAGCAAAAAAACATTGTGATGTTATTAGATACAGGATTGACTGCTAGACTGAAAGAGTAGCTACTTCTTTGGAAATAATGCTACCAAGGGGATTTGTACATCTACACCCGTAAAATAATTTTTTACAGAATACAAGAGAGATTGATTTAGTAAGTGTTTTCTTTTCCTTGGTGCTTCCTGGTAGCAAATCTTCTTTATGTTCACTTGTTCATAGGTCTACATAAGATCTGCTCCCATCAAAGCAGCTGGAGGCACATCAGTTCACCTACAGTACAAGCAGGTGGCATCACCGGTAGCATCATTAGCATTTTGAAGGCCTATTTGAGAATTTGGCTACTAAAATGAAGACGTAACTTTGAAGAGCCAGGCAAAAGAAATTGCCAGAGCACTTTTTCTTACTCTGGTAAAGAGCTCATGGTAGTGTTGAGAGGTCTGTTTGGATACTCACATGATTTTCTCTCTTTTGCTCACACAGAAATCTGCTTCCAGTAAGAGATTAAGGATCTGACTGCTTTAGGAATTTGTTGGTTTGGACAGTTTGCAGCCCCAATACTGACTCCTTTCCCTCCCCAGAGGCAGCCAATAACATCTCTTTTCCCCCAAAACATCCTTTTTATCTTTAATTCTAAATGACACATCTTAGCAGTAAGCCAGATATTGAGGGGATGTAAACTGGAGTCAATTGATCTGTATGGATTTATCTCTGTTAAAGATTTATTTTATAGTTATTTATCAAACACAATCATAGTACCTTGCTGGGGCAGGCACAGTCTATATTAGAGGTGAAGATGATATTACTACCTAAACTGCCTCATCTTTGGCACTGCACTTTGTTACTCCATGAGAAAATCGTATTTCACACCCACTTTTGCAAAGATACATGACTGTGCAAACTACTGGTTACAGAAAATTTTATATGTGTTTCTGCAACCTCTTCTTTTACATCTTTTACCTCTGCAAAAGGTTGTAGTCTGTTATCACTCCAAATTATTACAAATTCACGTCTCATGCTTTTAGTTCTTCAGGTCCCCAGATAAAATTCTGTTGCAAATATAATGAGCAGCACAATTAGATATGAAAGAGAGGGGAGAAGTAGGCACTTACTAATGCATGGAGATGTTTGAGTGTTTTGAACTAATTTGTTTCATCAAGGTCAACCAGCTTAATTTTCCAGAGAATATGGATTTCCAAAGAAAAGCAACAATTGCTTTCCATCCATTTTGAAATACTTTCTTCCAAAGTCTGAAAACCCACAAAGAAACATTTCTTGTTAATTTTATATTTTAAAAAGAATCAAACAAAGCTTGAACTAAAATAAATGCTTGTCTGATTTCTAAAGTAAACAATAAAGTGTTGCACGGACAACATTTTTCTGGCATTTGTAGGATCTAATATCCTTTTTTTTAAAAGTGGAAATAATATTGCTTGTGAGTTGTTAAAGATATATCAAATGGTCACAAAAACACTAAGAAATTTCCAGAATATTGAATATTATATGTTGACTAAAACTCTGACTCTGGAGGTAGTTAAAAAAAAACAATAAATATACACTCAGTTTAAATTAAAATCATCTTCCCTGACCTTCTTGGAGTTTGAGTGAGTCAAAGCATAATATCTGGTAATAGATGAACAGTTATTATGCTGGGAGCAATTCTCAGCTGGCTGAAGTCTTTGAAAGTCCCACTGTCTCACTGAGAACACTTTAATTCAGAGCAACAAGAAGCTTTATGTACACAATTACCAGCTCTTTCACAATTGTTCCCATCTCTAGAGTGAAGTTTGCGGGAAATAGTGGAAAGAAAACATACACGGTGGCTCAGAACAGAAACTATTTGGTGAAAATTTTTGGCATGAGTTGAGCAGAACAGACAACATGATCAAAATGATCCATTCTGTATTTAAAATCTTGAGCCTAAACCTAGTACACTTCCTTTATGTTCACTGTATGAACATCTGCCTTCAAGCTTATACTTTTTTTTTCTTTTTTTTTTTTTTTAATGTGATACTAAAGAGCACAATGGAAGTTATTCTGCGTTTAATAGTGGTCAGCTGATTCATTCCACATTAGTAGAAGGCAGAATATTCAGATGTTTGGTACAACAAACTAAGTCACTCTTTCCCTACTGTCTCCTAACATGCCCTAGTTTACCAAAACATTTGGGAAACTTGAAATAACAGATGTAGTCAGAACTGCTGCTCTTAAAGAATAATGATTTCAAAACTGAAAATGAAGGATAGGAATGGCTGCTACCACTCAAAATTCTGTGGGTAGTTCTTTCCTTACTAAAATTTACATGACATATCGCTGGAGACAGCAAACACATATACACATGCATGCACGCCTGTGCATACAGAAACACACACGCACACACGGAAGTGAGGTCAATGAACCTCCATCCATTTACCCCATTTGTGGGTCTCTCTTATTATCTCAGGACTGAGTAATGTTACCTTTCAGCATTCTCATTAATTCTGTCAGTAGCATAGGGCATGATTTTAACTGAAGAAGCAATTCCCATTGATATTGAAAAAATACTGAAGAGAACAAAGTGGGTTGATTGGACGCACTTTTTTTTTTTTTTTCCAAAGCCTGTGAAATGAAAGGCTGAAGTAAAAGAAGCAGCTGGTTGCTCAAGAAACTTGGGCAGCACTTTGGCCAGGCATAAATTATACCGAAAAAAAATATAGTTAACAGCAGGAAGAGCTAATACAAACAATATTGGAAAAGGGCTAGCAAGTGTTCAGAAGTAGAAAGCATTGTAAGGTATAACTGAAAGACTCAAAGGACACGAAAGAACTGGTTTGACTTTCTGTCCTCCATCTGCCAGTATGAACTCATGCGTACAATATAGGTTGCCATTTCCAGCACAGGTTTTGTGGTTCTAACCTTCTGGCAAACGTATAAAAAATCCATTAAAGTGAGAGCCAAACTCCTGTCAGCAGCCCAAGGAGAAGGATATAGCTCTGGCTTCTATAATTTTGCATACAACCCAGATGGAAGTACAAGCACTTCTATGTTGAAGTGCCAAATAACTCTCCCAAGGCTTATATTATCTTTTCTTCGTCTTGCCTCAGAACAACTTCCATGCTGCTGGGGACTCCGCAGCTGTGTGCACTCTAGCGAAAGACTATATGTGGCAAGCCAAGCCCTGTGTATTTGCTTTCCAGCTTCTGTAAAGAGGTTTCCCCTCCCTCTCAGTCCCATCAGGGACTGTTCAACCAGAAATGCAGCTGCAGAATCTTCACAGTTTCTTTAAAAGAATTTTTAAAAGAAAAGTCCCTCATTTTCTTGAAGCAAGCTACATTGCAAGCGAAAGTATACCAAAGCAATGATGCTATAACTAACTATGAGAAAGGTAAGGGAAATAATACGGGGAGGTTGTAACAGGGAAATTGGAATTTAGCAGACTTGATAGCTTTTAAACATAAATCTCCGCTTTAATTATGTTGTTTTAACCTTGTCATCAGCATCCTTTGTTCTGAAGAAAATAGAGTCTGAGCTTCAAGTTCCTGTAAATCAGAAGATTAAGACATAAAAGTGGAATATAGAATGATTACTACACCAAAATCATTAATGTCAAATACAGTCATGCCTATAAATAGTGTTTCATTAAATATACTTTCAGTAATACTGGCTAACATCCCTTATTACCTCACAAAGACAAGTGTTGATTTGATTAAAAAAAAATTACCTCTATGTAAAATCTATATAGAATCACAGAATCATAGAATGGTTTGGGTAGGAAGGGACCTTTAAAGGCCATCTAGTCCAACCCCCCTGCAAGGGGCAGGGATGTCTCCAACCAGATCAGGTTGCTCAGAGACTCATCCAACCTGGCCTTGAATGTTTCCAGGGATGGAGCATCCACCACCTCTCTGGGAAAAAACATCAACTTAATCCATCTTATTTTAGTGCCAGGATATTCCTTTTGTCCCTTCTGACTAAGAAAAAAATGTATTCTTCCTAATTTGATAGCACAATAACTGAACTATTATTCAAGGGATAGAGGAAAAATGAGGAGTCAATACAGAGGGATTGTTTGGACAGGTAGGTGTAAGAGGAAAAGTCTTTTTTTTTGTGACTGAATCTATAATAGAAAGAAATTGTTGCTATATCAATTAATTTTATGTTTTGGGCTGTATGTGCATTTGTATTCCTGCATTCAAAATAAAATTCTGGAAATCTTGGCCTCCTTAAAATAGATGACTTCTGGATAAAAATTCCTTTGCCTTCAAATATTACAGAACTGGATGTCAGAGAGAAAAGAGTAATCAATAAGCTTTGTGAACTCTGTGGCATTTTACAGAGTACACCTTTTCCTCCTAGTGGCTTCAAGACTAAAATAACCACTTTTCTGCATTGCTTCCCTTTGGTTGCTCTGGGGCAACTCTATAGCTGTTCCTATGAAGAGAAGACTTAACTATAGGGAACTCTTCACACCTCAGTGTTGATGGTCCTGGCATCTTTAGATATCTCTTCTTGCTGTCACGTCAGAGAGAGAAGGAAACTTGCATTATTTTCTGCAGAGAGGACTGAAGTTCTTCCTAAAATGACTCTGATGTCACTTGTTACATTGGGATTCACAGTCAACCCTCAGGCGAGTCTGCACATAAGGTTTTTAAGAAAAGATGCTCTGAATTACAGCTCAGGCCATGGACACTATTTGAATTCGGAGAACAGCTAAAGTCATTTGCCAGTGTTACATTATGGTTCTAAAAGTAATCACCCTAAACATAAAACAAATAGTCTATCCTACCATAAATTTCATACATTCCCCTACACAAGTTGCATAGTGTGTCTATATCCAGTGGTACGTCTTAAGCTAGGAATAAAAGACTACATCCTATTTTTTTTTTTTTTTCTCAGAGAAATAGTAAGAATAAATCCATGAAAACTCTAAAGTTCTCATGTAATGATCTAGGTTATTATCAAAACAGGTAACTATAAAAAAGATATCTGTGCTTGCGTGGGGGAAAGGGCAACTTGTTTTGATAATTGTTGATTGCACTGAACTGCATTGATGCACTCAGGCATATGAGGGATATAATTTTATATCATTCAAGTTGGGTCAATATACTCTGAAAAGAAGATAATTTGAAATGTGGTGGATAAATCTAAATAATATTTCCTTAATGACACATGTAGTTTTTATAGTTAAATTATTTACTTAACAGAAAAAAAAATTGTGAAGGAATGGTAGGAATTTTTCTGCTTTATTCTATCCTGGCTCTAAGTATATGTAAGACTGTTGTTCATACATACCTCTAGCTGCTGTAGCATCTTTTTCAAAGATGTGAGTAGGGGGGATGTTAGGTAAGAATCAATGTGTCTGTTTCTTCCCACTTCCATGCATCCTTTTGTTCAAATTTTTAAAAAGAATTTAGGGTTAATTTAGAATTTAGAGTGACAGCCTTACTGGTTTCTATATGTAGCTATCTTTCCTTACACATGGATTTTAAGATTTCAATATTAATTCATATTTGGAAGTTTCCTATTAGAGAGGCTCAATATAGCCCATCATTTATGAAGAGCCTTCCTGAGAAACTTCAACTTTTTTGTTTATTCAAGCTGGCTGGCTACCATCACATCACTGACTGAGTAAAGGATTCATGACTAGCTACTGGGATAACCTGAAGGAACAAACCTCAAATCTCCAGAAGAAATAAAGTCTTTTACTACCTGACTAATGAATTACAATAATCACGCACGCTCATGTAGTGTTATTATTTCAGCTTGTTGAGGTTGCTAAGTAGGTAAGATTGGGCTGAAATTTCAGGCAGGAATTAAAGAACAGTTTTTATGAGTAACATCTAGGAAAAAAATCACCTAAAAGATAAAAGACATCATAAACATGAGTAACCAATATGTACTATGTTCCAGATCCCAGAGACCATTAAATCATTGAATTAAATTAGATAAATTTCAAAGAAAAGCTATGGGAAAAATCAGAAGGCTAAAATTCCACAATCTACAGGGAAAGATTAATTAAACTGGATCTAAAAGAAGAGAAGAAGGAGATGGGTAGCTGATAATAGTAAAAAGATAGATGGGCAGATGCTACAAAGTTAAATGAAAAACTTCTTCTTCTTGGTCATGGCATTAAGGAGAAGTCCTAATGGATACTTAGGACTTAGGAAAATATTAGAATTTACTGTTAAGAAAAGCTTTCTAACAATAAGGTTAGTGAAGCACAGAAGATATTTTCTCTGTTGCTTACAGTTTTCACTCACCTCAGTGAGACGTTTTTGAAAACAGGCTAGGAAAGCAGCTGTCAGACATGATATAAATATGGTTAATTTTATCTTATGAAAATGAGTTTTCTAGAAAGCCTCTTGAGATCCTTTCCAGACTGAAGAATGCATAGTTGCATATGGAACAAAACCAGAATTCACGCGGCACTACATAAGGAGCACTAATTGCCACAACAACCATGAATCCTCTGGTAGTTTATCAGCTGAACTTCGCTAACCCAGCATATGTATTGCTCACATTGTTGGATCCTCTCCAACTCCTTCCAGCAAACGAACTGGAAGACAAAACAAAGCACCTAAGAGAGACTAAGAAAAAAAAAAAATTAAATAGTTTTCTTCCTTGCTATAGTGGTATAGCTGCAGCCTTGACAATCAAATGATATTAGAAAATTTATAGAAAGAAGAAGCTTTTGGGTTTTTTTTTACTTAAAAGCTGAAGTTGTAAGAAAGGAGACAAGGATGTTGTCATGCAAGGACAGGAAGTATTACGAGTATCCAGTAAAGCATCTGGTTTAGGTAAAAATATTGTTGCTTCCAATAAGTCTTGTTCTCTTTGTTTACAAGTATTGTCCTCTTTGTCTACAAGTATTCAACTCACATAGACATTTGTAGAAAAAAAAAAAATTATTGATAACTTTTAGGAAACTAATTCACATTTGTTAAGCCTGTCTTAGTTGAGATATTTAAATCCAGCATTAATTTGTAGGCTTAATCAACATATATTTCTGTACAATATTAATTATACACATTACACAAAAATGAATGAGGGTAATCAAGCATTGGAGCAGGTTGCCCAGTGTGATGGTGTGCTTCCCTCCCCTCTAACTTGACCACTTTTTCAGTAACCCTGCTCAAGTGATAACCATTAGCGATAGATGTGTCTGGTCATGATGGCTGCATCTGCCTCAAAGTGGATTCAAGTGAGACAGATAACAACACAACAGTCCCCCTCTAACCACAGTGTTGGTTAATATCTGACTCAAGCCAAATTTGGAAGAAACTAATATCTACAGTCGATGTGCAAATATGACTATTAGTCAATTATCTTACTCCATAAAAAGTGAGCAGCCCAAGAGCCCTTTGGGCTCTCCTGCACAGCAATGGGCTGCACGCTGGGATCTCCCCTTGGGTAGGGATGCCTCTCAAGGTTACTCCTTGAGGTTTGAAGATTCCTTGCCACAGCACATCCTTGGTAAGTGACTAATAGAATGTTAAACTTTGAAATCTTAGCTAAGTGATATAAAGGATTGATTGTGCACATACAATTCTTTAGACATAAATTGCTGGTCAAGTCTGGGACTAAGATTGGATCCAGCTGCACTTAGACTCCTCTCTGAGAAGGACTTCAGAAAGCAAGGGGGTCCTTTCTGAATCTCGTGACTCAATGGGAGGGTGTCCCTGACAGTTGTGTCTAACCCTGTTCCCTATGCAGTAAATAATCCAGTGTACCTTGCCATCATATCCTGTTAAATCACTGTCGCATTTACCATTGACTATCAAACTTTATTAACTCACTGTTCTATGTCAATAAAGTACATTGTTGCTTCTCTCTTATGAGTGAAGTGCATCACTCCTATCCACAACACCCAGGGAGGTTGTGGGGTCTCCATTCTTGGAGATATTCAAAACCCAACTGGAAAGAAACCTGAGGAACTGGCTGTAGGTTAACCTGGTTTGAGCACAGGTGTTGGAGGAAACAATCTCTAGAGGTGCCTGCTAACCTCAGTCATGCTCTGATTCTGTGATTAATAGAAAAATACAGGGAACTTCAGAGGAAATCTGAGTTCTGTGGTGTTTTTTATCCATTAACTATTAAGGAAACCGATGTAACTAGACTCCTAGTGTTGCTGTTTCTGTGAAGTATCCAAATTTAGTTCCAGTTAGTCCATGTTAAGAGGACTTCAACATCTCAGCTAATAGCCTCAGTTAATAGCAACTACCCATGTTTTATGTGCATAACCCTATTCACTGGACTCTTAAGAAAAAAAAAATGAAGAAAAACTGATTCCTTTCAGCTGTGTGGTGCCATTGACATGCTGGAAGGGAAGGATGCCATCCAGAGGGACCTTGACAGGCTGTAGAGGTGGGCCCGTGCCAACCTCATGAAGTTCAACCAGGCCAAGTGCAAGGTCCTGCACCTGGGTCATGGCAATCCCAGGCACAAATACAGGCTGGGTGGGGAATGGATTGAGAGCAGCCCTGAGGAGAAGGACTTGGGAGTGCTGGTGGGCGAGAAGCTCAACATGAGCCGGCAATGTGGTCTTGTGGCCCAGAAGGCCAACCGCATCCTGGGCTGCATCAAGAGGAGCGTGGCCAACAGGTTGAGGGAGGTGATTCTGCCCCTCTACTCTGCCCTGGTGAGACCCCACCTGGAGTACTGTGTCCAGTTCTGGAGCCCCCAACATAAGAAGGACATGGACCAGTTGGAGAAGGTCCAGAGGAGGCCACAAAGATGATAAAAGGGCTGGAGCACCTTTCCTATGAGGACAGGCTGAGAGAGTTGGGGCTGTTCAGCCTGGAGAAGAGGAGGCTCCGGGGAGACCTGATAGCGGTCTTCCAGTACCTCAAGGGGGCCTACAAGAAAGATGGGGAGAGGCTGTTCAGTAGGGCCTGTTGTGATAGGACGAGGGCTAATAGTTTTAAGATAAGATGGTTTTAAGAGGGAGGTAGAGTTTGATTGGATATTAGGAAAAAATTTTTTACAATGCGAGTAGTAGAACACCGGAACAGGTTGCCCAGAGAGGTGGTGGATGCCCCATCCCTGGAAACGTTCAAGGCCAGGCTGGATGAGGCTCTTAGCAACATGATCTAGTTGGGCATGTCCCTGCTCCTTGCAGGGGGGTTGGACTAGTTGACCTTTGAAGGTCTCTTCCAACTCTAACCATTCTATGATTCTGTAATTCTATGATTCAGGGGCCAATTCTAGTAGTTGACATTTGCTACTCTTAGCACAGCCTCTGTCAAAACCCAACCAAAAAGCCAAGTAATAAGTTCAGTCTTTCACCTACTTTCACCTGATTTATCTAAGCTAGCACCAAGGCACCTCAGCAGCCAAAAAAAGATGAGCTGTTTGGGGGAAAACAGACAGTAATCTGAACAAGAGGAAGTTAAGTTTTGTGGAGACTACAGATCGCAGAGCTGTTAGACGCATTATCATCTGTGACTGAAGGTTCACAGAGCAGATAATCAGTCAGCACAGACTATAATCTGGAACAATCTCTTTGTTTCACATTAGCCATACTACAAACTCACATTAAAGATAAGTGCTGTCTTCTCAAAGACCGTACATAATCACAATTTTCCCAATCTCTACCCCAGCGTGTTTTGTGCACTAAAGACACCTTTGTTACGCTTTCTGTTTACTGAGGCTGGGTACAAGAAGTGTTGCAGGCTCTCCTGCAGCATGCAAATTTAAACCTAAGACTTGTCCCAGATGCTTGGTTGCGTGTGGCAGGCTCTTTAACTTGCTGTTCTCCAGAAGATACAAGTAGCAAGTTCATTGGAATCTGACTTTCTGAGTAATAATGAATTAATATTCCTAACCATGCTGAACACCTCCTGGCTCTCCCTCCCATCTTGGCCACAAAATGCCAGTGCCTTTTTACGTTTCTTTTCTCTGCAGTTCCTTCATATCTGTCATGAACTCTGTTAGAAGCTTTGAATCACTCCCAGCTGCTGTTCAGTATTTGAAAGAATAGATTAATGTTTTTTGTAAAGCACCACAAGAGACTTGTGGATAGTTTGTGGCAATATACTGTGCTCTTTGAGGTGATAACTTATTAAAGAAAAATATATCACTTAATTTTTTGTATTGGTACAGATGGCCAGCATAACCTTTTTTGGTATATTTTTTAAATAACTTCAAAATTATTTTTATTTCCAATATCAAGTAAAATTTCTAACTTAGAAAAGTTATGAGTTATTGGAAATGTTCAAAAGTGTTATCTAATCTTACACATGAGGATACGAGAGAAGATGAGCAAAGCAAGTAGGTATCATCAGGATGGAATACTTCATATTTTATGTGGTTTAGATACACCAGGCTTGGGGATGGATCCCACATTGGCTGTGTCTGCATGGAACTCACCAACTTCAGTGAAATGATTCCTGACTTAGAGTTGCAATCAGCCCTTTATGACAAGGCTTTGGTTTTGTCTGAAAAAAAAATACTCAACATCATGATCCATAGGATAACAGGAGACCAGTTCTCAAATCAAGATGGTGCTCGCTTTATGTTCTAAAGCAAGAAAATTGTCAGGCCTTGTAATCTCTGCCTAACCAAGATAACACAACTATAAAACTGCAATTCTTGTTTGTACTTACCTAACCTTTTTTTCAGATCTTACTAAATGGTTCCTCAATTAATTCCTGCAGCAGTAGGCTCCATCCTGGAGAGTTAATCATGCACTATATAAATGCATATATCCATTTAAAGTTTTTTGCTTTTAATTTGATCTACAGTGGAGATGCGGGGAGTTGGGTCCCCCAAGACAGCTCATTAGTTATAAAGGTTCATTTTTTAAAAATAAACTGAAGCTTTATTTTTTGAAACCCTTTTCACTGTCATAGGTACAAAGAGAACTTGTGAGTGAAGTCTGTTGTGATATTGCCTTCTGAAGGCGGACAGACTACATCTACAGCAAAGGAAATGTTGCATTTGGCATTTTGTCATCTCAGGTTGGCTCTGTACCAACACTGATAGAATTATTTGAGTTCAAAACCGATGGCAGAAAAAACTGACACATACTACATTCATTTTTGGAGGTGGGAGTATGACTGGCAGGAAAATAGCTGATATTACTGACCTCTAGGTTTTCATCATTAGCCTTGAGAACTTATGAGCTGTTAAAAAGAATAAAGGATTGCTGTCGATGTACAAGTTTGCATGTCTACTTGCTCTAAAAAAATCCCTGCACTTGACACTAAAATTCACTATACCATCCTACACTCACACCAAATTTTTCTTACTGAGAGGTGCAGTACCAGTCCTCCACCCACTGACCACATTGAATTCTTGCTTTTTTTTGACATTACAGAGATTAAGTTAACTTAGCTGATAGAGTTTTTCCATACAGAGGGCTTAACCCAGAGTTTATGAAGTTAGTGACAGTCTATTTATTCTACTGACTGTTGTATCCGGTTAGCAAAGAATTTTAGGTTCAAGTTATTCCTCATTAAAAGGACAAGAACACAGTGAAAAGGAGAGGGCAATTACAAGAGTGCTCACTTGATGGGGTTGCGTCAACTTTGTCCTCACAAAACAACATCCATTCTATGAAAGTAACAGTCTGACACATGTGGAAACACATCTAGGGGCATGGCCTGATCTCTCTCAGCAGGGTAGGACTTACTGAATTTGGCCAGCTCATGGCTCAGGACAGAGCTAGACCACAAGAAGTGGATAAACAGAAGGAAGTGGTACAACTAAACCAGGTATCTGGGAAAAAAGCTTGGGATACACATCTTTCAGCTCCTCCTCCCACCAAAGTATGAGAAGGGTGAAAACAACAACATTTCCTGGTGCAGGTTCACCCCGCTCACCCTAAAAGCAATTAGCATCCTTTGTTTGTTGAACCTCCTCCTCCACTAACATTGGTAGCAGCATCTAACCTGATTCTCCTGCACTCTTGCAAAGAGAAGGAAAGAATCAAGGAAGATGTACTGCTTCCTCAGTAAGTCTACTGCTCAGACAACTTCTTTTTTCACTTATCCCTAGAGCTTCTGGTACCTGCTATATAAGATTACAGCAGTTTCAGGCCTATATGATACCAATTGGGTTTGCGTTCCACAAGGAAACTGGTTTAGTGGTATGTTACATACAGAGGCCATCTAGATATCTCTAAAAATGCACTCTAGGGAATGCCACCTGAGACAAGAGAAGATTTTGAGTTAACAGACTGAGAGCACAAAGCTAGGATGAGAAAAAACACAGAGTTTTCTAAAAAATTCTCTCAGCTTTTTATGTTAAGAATATGTCTTAGTTTCCAAAATGGAATAAAGAAAAGCTTATTCATTTCTTTGAAAGAAAGTTCTCAGGGAAAGATGTGACTTGTGTGTCAAAATGACTGATTTTTACAGATCATCATAATTTTTCTTTTAACATTCAAATCTGTGTGTCTCAAGAAATACCCTGGTACCAATTTGTATGCCAAAATACAACCCTCATCTCTCTGCCTACACCCCCTGCCATTTCAGATTTCTAAAGCAGAATAAGAAAAAAAGTACTTAGAGAAGCTCCAGGTTGATCTGCTCTCCTCTATTATATTTTTTATATTACTAACATTTTTCCTGTTCTATCCAAACTTAATCAATTATGTTCTGTTAATTCTCTTCACAGAAGCCTTCCTCTCCGTCACCCATGCTTCTCATCTTTTTTGTTGCCCTTCTCAGGACATCTTTATTTCTTTCACTTATTTTTAGGAAAAAGTGATCAAACCTGAATGCACTTGAGATAAAGTCCTAACTCTGCCTAAAGTCATATTTGGGACTTGCATTACTGGCACCAAGCTATTATCAGCTCTTCAGTCACCAAACTGTGTTGTTGCTTGTCTATCTGTTCTGATAAAGAAAGCTTCCTAAATTGTTAATTAAGTCCAATGTAGGCTCTAAAAGTAGTAGTCTTTAAGATTTCATGGAGAAAAAAACCTATATAACTCATATCTAGCTTTAATAAAACTTTACCACAGTTTCTGTGGAATTGTCTCTCCATGAAATGAAAGGAAGGATAAACTATAACAAAGTTATATTATCATTTCTTCTCAGTATACTGTGTGTGCAGGTTGAACAGATGCCATCGATCCTATCTGTTTTCATGCTAGTCCAGTGAACAGTATTTTCATACGTAGTTGCAGGCGCTTAAAACATTCTCTCTTTACAAGGAAGACAAACCAAAAAAAAAGCAAAAAAAAACTTTTTAATTTCTTTCAGAGCTTCTGGAACTCTCCAGAATATTTTATTTTCTGAAATACATGGATATCTTTCCACCTTCTAAAAGCATTGCACTTGGCTAACAAGGCTACTTGTTGAAACAAAGCATAAAATGCTTGTGTTCTTTGAACCTGTTAAGCCCATCTGAGAACACTTTTCCCTGCACACTTGACCTTCCATGAAGCAGATGATTTAGTAGACAGTGTCTTCCTCTAAGAGAAAAGGAGACTGCTGACTATGTAACAACATTTACCAAGTCTTGCTTTTTTTTTTTATTTCAGCCATAAGATGCATGCAGATGATTATGTGACAAGCTTTGTGTCAACAGAAGTGATGATGCTCTTCATCTGGCTTTTTTTTTTAACTAGTTATGGAGAAGAAATTATAGAGAACAAAAGTTTGGATTCTAGAGCCCTCTGTTAGAGATGGTATGGATTTATGTCTTTGGACAATATAATGTCTCACTTCCACCTACTTCATGGAATTCCCTTTGGAACAGGAATCCTCTCACTTATGCCTCCTTTATGGTCTATATGTGTGTTCATCTTCACCCTTGGTGGACATGAGATGGAAGGAGGAGCTTAAAGACCATCACTATTTTCTGACTTTCGCGAGTTTTCTTCTGGACTAAATACAACATTAAGTGTTGTAATGCACTACTTCCAGCTCTTTGTTGGCCATGCAGAATGGCAGTCTCTTTGAAGACACTTATAAGTCTTTTTCATCCGATCATCCAGTTGCTTTCTTTTTTGCCTACATCACTTCAGCAATTATAGCTGAAATTAACAAGTGAACCCACAAAAAATAAGAAGCTGTACAACCAGAGAGATTCCTACATTGTGTTATCAAACTAGTCTTTTATCCACTGGAAGCTAAAATAAAAAAAAAATAAAAATTGTGGGACAGATTATTGTAATTGTATTGTATTGTAAATCAGAGTGGCTTCCTTGACTTAGCATGTGCTAAGGAAAGCTGAGTATACACTCCTACAATAAAAATATGCATCATTTTTAAATTCAGATAGTACTCTTTGCCCGTAGTCAGGGAAGGAGATATTAGCACATGAAGCACAGCACATAGCAAACAATGATGAATTGAAATATTGTCATTCACCTGGTTAAGCACAGGATGGAACAAAGTCAAATGCTTTATGAAGTCTTTGGGGTTCAAATGCTCAGCTGGAATAAATCAATATTGCTCTAATTAGCTGTGTTCAAGTTCATAATCTGCAAACCATGTCTACTGTTTATTTTTTCTTCTGTATCAAACCAAATTTTTCTTTACTCTAATCTAATCCTGATTGATTTATTGAAGACAGAATAATTCTGAAATTTGTAAGCTTGGCAAGAAAATAAGTTTAAAAATAGCACCTAGGTCCTTCACGTTTTGGCAAACTTAAGGGTTTTGCTTGTATGGTTCCTGATTTCATCACCATTTCATCCTGGTTCCTCTTAGAGGGATAACTTATTCTACTTTATGTATACATAAATGTCCTTTAGGGCTACGCTTATTTCTTTTTCTAGCCGTATAGAAAATAATGAGGTCCCTAAAGAAAGCCTTAAGGGTCTCCTAAATAAGCAGGGAGGAACAACTGGCTGCCTTATGAGCCCTTGTGAAAAAAGCAATTTGTTCATTAATCATGGAAGTAAAGTTTCATCACTGGAGAATTAAGCTAGGCTTACTCCATTGATAACAACAAAAATATCTTCAACATGAGCAAAACATTCATCATGTTAAGCCTGTGAATCCCATATAATGGCACAGCATTAACACTTTCCCTTTTCATTTTATGAAGATCTTTCTTGATGCAGTAATCACTGATCTAATGCTTCATTGCAAGCCCCCCCAAAAGAGGCAAAGCGGCCCTGAATAAATTTAATGACCCTGGAGATTGTGTTTAATGCATTTCTACTAACTTGCACAATGTGTGTCTTTTTAGAGGGGTTTGGAATACTAAAGTTTCCTTTCATTGTTAGCAACAGCTGAAACTACTTTCCAACACTGAAAGTTGTGTAAAATATAAAGATTTGCGAGATTGAGCCAAGCACTGGTACTTATTTAAGAAGGTAAGAAGGCACATGTTGGAACTTCAGCCCACACTCAGGAAACAAGTCATTAATGGCCTCAACTTCTTGTCACCAGTCCCCAGCTAAATGTCTGTGTTTTGCAGGATTTGCTTATTGCTAGGTTAGTTCCTTTAAGAAGCTCACCAGCTGGTTGCATGGGCCCTTAGAGGAAGAAGGGTGGGTAACCGAAATTCAATTGACTTGGATTTAGGTTGCTGTAGAGTCACGCCCTTAAAGAAAATCATACAAGTCTGGGTAATATGTAACATATTTTTATATCACCAAGCTGAAAAATATCATTTAGAGTTTGTGCTCCAGCATTTAAATATTACCCTCAGCATGAGATAACTACGTTGGATCTCATTCTGATGGATAAAGATGAATCAGGGGCTAGACCTTGGGATTTGCACTGGGAACTACTGTGATAACCTTTATTTCATAGAAAAAAAATGAAGATAGTCACAATAACAGACTCTCTCTCCACATGCGTACTTTACGTATGACTTGAAATGAAAAAACAAAACTCATTGTGAAGAAAAAATATTTTAAAAATATCAGTGCAATTGGATGTTTTTATCTTAAAGAGACATAAAGGGAGAATATGGAGGGGATGAAGTCAGACTCTTCACAGATGAGCATAAAAAAAAAAAAAACAACGGAACCAGTTACAAGCTGTGAGAATGGAAATTCTCACTGGATAGAGCTAAATGATTTTGCAAGGGCAAGCTGGAACATGGTGCCTGAGAAATTGTGGGATCTCTCTCTTCAAAAAGTTTCTTAATGCACTGAGCAAGGCAGTAAGCAACCTGACCAAAATTTGAAGCAAGCTCATGTTCAAGCGGTAGATTGAACTAAAGATATCCAGAAGCCCTGTCTAACCTGACTCATTCTATGATTCTGTAACTCTATTACAAAAAAAAAAAAACCACCACAAAAATCTGGATAAAATCTTCTCCTATTTCAATGACAAAGTGAGGGTAGCATTTATGACAATATTAAGAAAAATAGTATTTAGGAAATGAGAGAAAGTAGAAATACTAATAAACAAGTAGTTACATCTCAAAAAATATTTTTATAAGCTACAGACATGGTGGACAAAAGAAAGATTTATGTCAGGATGAAGCACACAGAATTAGAAACATTAGGAACAAAAAAATAAAATCAATCTCATATAAGACAATTCCTAGATGAAATGGCAAAGCAGATTATGATGTCACAGAGAAAGACATAAATTTTCATTACGAACTTTTGTTCTGTATTTTTTTTTTGTATTATAACATCATACCAGTCATGACAATGTTATTTCTAGTCCAGTAGAAGCCAAGAAATTAAAATTATCAGATGCGGATGACTTGAATCTATGAGTTCTTTGAGATTTGCAGTCTCCCAATGGAGGTTGTTTGACGAATTTAGAAAATACTCAGGGAAGTCTAGAAGACTACACTAGTATGTCAAAAGGTGTTCGGGAAAATTATAAGCATGCTACAATTACATCAATACTCCAGAAAATACTTAAAGGATTAAAAAGTGTGCATCCAAATGAGAAAGAACAGAGGGTGGCAGTAGAAGAAATTCCAGTTCACAGAAAACTGGTCAGCAACAAATTTTATCTTGTGCAAAGGAGAATCAAAGTACACCTGCCAAACACACTCAAGGAAAAAAGATGAAAAAAACACTATTCAATTTTATGTGCTACTAGTACCATTTTTCCCATTTCTTCCCCTTCAATCTTACTTCCAGATACTTTGAGCATCATAAATAAGCATGAAAAGCCTTGTTTTTCTTGCTATGAATACACAATTCAGATAGAAATGGATTTTTAAACATCCAAATAGCAGCTCACTGGTTATAACGAGAAAACTGGGCTGATCTGACTGATTGAGGCACTCTGTCCTGGAAAGTAGTAACTATGAAAGGTCCTAGGTCCTAGTGATTTGCCTTGGACTCCCATGGTGATACTTCGGTAACAGAGTTAATGCAATCTTTGCAAGAATAAACCCAGACCTACAAAGGAGTAACAGGGAGATGAGTTTACCTCAACAGAGAACAGAGGAGGTTGATTCTGGAGCATTGTTCCCATTTTAACGTTCACAGTTCAAAAAAGCATGTTAAAAGACTGGAGTGGGTGCAGAAAAAGAGATACAGAAATTATTCGAGTGTTAAGGAAAATGTACTACAGATAGAGACTTAGGCAGCTGAAAAGAGTGTGTTGAGCTGATTTTGACCACAAATATCTCTTCAAAGAGAAAATACTGGATATATAAATCTGCATGTAGATGTAGGACCAGGATAAAATCACTGGCAGAATCCAGAGAATTTTGAGCTGGATAAAATATCATATTTATTTATTTGTTGATAGTGACCCATTAATCTTTGTACTGTACTGTAAAGAGAAATAGAGGTCTCTAAAAGAGGTTAAATCAAGACTGGATGACTTTAACGTTCTGGAAGATGTCTTCCACCAAGCAGCGGTTACTGAGCTTATTTTTAATTTAATGGAATTTAACTATCTATGGTGGCAAGGAAATTAGAAAAGATGGTTTTCTGCTCTTTTCTATTTGGCCTTAAATCCTCTAAGTTTATGCTCAAAGATACAAGTATATGAGTGAAGCAGTAACAATGATCATGCAGCTTTATGCTTACTCATGAAGCCAACCATTAATTATTTTAATATTTGTATTTAATATTTGTGGTCATGTTAAGTTTTGAGAAACCATTTCAGTGAGCCTTAACATTAATACTTTCGTGTCATTTCAGAACATGTTACATCCATTGGGGTCATGCAGAGCAATATTGAATGTGACACTTCCACAAAGGATGAAGAAGTCATACTCCAGGCATATACATGCAACACAGTAAATTGGCAAGCCTTTTGGTATGTGGGGACCATGACTTTTCTGGGACATTAATACTGTCACTGAGTGTAGGCTGAACTATGCTAATGTGCATCTCAATTTATTACGTGAGCTGGAAAAAAAATAAAGAATCTGAAGTAAGTCTTGCTTGGAGTGAATACCCACATGGCAAAGTATCTGTAAAGTGGCATGTCCCCGTGTGATGACACCACCCTCTCTAGGTGCCCAAAGCATTGAGAGAGGAGGCTGGCACACGCCGTGCACCACAGTCTCTCAGTTTCTGTCCTAGCTTATATATCAAAGGAGCCATGAGTCAGGAGAAAAAGGGGACAGGGAATCATCATAGAATAGGTAAAATTTGTAGCTTAAAGTTCCCTAAAAGCCCATCTCTAATTTTACTTTGGATAGGTTTGGAATAAATATGGTGCAATGTTGAAGACCATGTTCTTTACCATGTCAGCTCTGAAGAACCTATAGATCTTCTTTCTGTTCTGTCCTGCTGCTGACTTGCAGTATCTTTCAGGCAATCACTAGAGGTGCCATTAAGCATAAAGCTGTAAGATACTAATGGACCAAGTGTGGCTATAAATCACTTCATAACAGCTTCATATATGGAAGTGGAATTTAATAATATGAATCTTGCAGGCTTGTGGTGTTTTCCTAAGACTGGTAATTCGTATTGAGAAAAACACATCAACTACAAAAATACCAGCTGTGCACATGTAGTGGTGACATTACTCTCCCTTTTTCTCTTTGTTTATTGAGACAATTTTGCAACTGAGTTTTCCTTAAAATTTTTTTTTTTATTTTCAATTTGGTTGCATTAGTATCAGCCTTCCCAGGGTTTTGTTATACAAAGTCTGCCCCACCTTAAGACGCAAATCAGTGAAAGCTTTTGTAAACACCTCCTTCCACAAACAGAACATCTGTTTTTGCCAAAACTTAATCTTATTTTGCTATGGTGTTCAGTCAGCAAAAAAGTACAGGGCAGTACAGGTGCCTTATGCTGGAGTGGCTGCAGAGTGGCTCCCTTCTTACTCTGGCATAAACTATGTGAGTATACTGATAGTTTGAAGAAAAGACTCCACTTACTTTTTTGTGCTCAGCCTTTCATGTTCCCTTCAGGTCCTTTTGGGCAGGTTTTTTTGGGGGTTTCCCTTCCTGTTCTGCATAAAATGCTGAGTAGTGAGGCTTTATGTGGAGAAGATGAATTATCTTCAAGTACCACATAAATGCAACTCAGAACAGTTGTTTTTAATTTGTAATCTCAATTGCATTGGAAAGTTTTAAGGATGTTGCTGAATCCGCCAATTCTACTTACAGTTAATTGTTCCTTTCCCCATATGTTGGGGAAAAAAAAGACATGTATACAGATTTTTTATTTCATATATGGCAGTTTTGTGCCCCTGCAAGTTATATGCATTCTTCCAAACAAGAACAGAGCAAGATTTATTTAAGACATTGTGCATAAAAGTTACCATTAACAACTAAAAAAATTGTTTTGTTAGTGCTATACAAATATATATATATTTTTTCCTACACATGTTCAAACAAATATGATGTTAATTTTTTTAAATGATATTACAAGAAGTCTTACAAGAACCAAATAATTTTTTTTCTCCATTGCTTAGCTGGCATATGCAGAGACAACTCTGACCCAGAAGAGCTTATTTTCTCCACAGATAACACACAGAGAGGAACACACTACAGAAGAAAAGAACACTGTTAGTAATGTACAGACATTTTTAGTGGAGTCTGTCACAAAAAAAAACCCAAAAGATTAAGTCAGGCTTTGTTATGCTGTATTGCTTACATACACTGTTGTTTCTTCCAGAAAGAGTGAAACTTTTCCAACTGTTAGTTGACATAATACAACACTTCCATAAAATTATCATAGATTGTACATATATAATATTCAAAAATACTACAAAATTCACATATTATTAAACTCTAAAAGAGTTTTAATTATAAATTAATGCCAGCAAATGTATTCTTCTGGCAAAGTGAAGTACTGAAAATATATATTTTTTTGATACAGGGATAGACCGAGAAACAAAAAACTGCAGGAAATATTTGCATTACAAAACTTGATTATTTTCCAAAGTTGAAGTAATCATTGCATTTGAATAATCTGTAGATTTATTTAGAAAAACCAAACAAACAAACAAAAAATCTGAAAACCCAAAAAACTCAGGAATCATTTCAAGCCATTTCCTTTTGTTCTGGTTTTTCATTTTACATATTGAAATTATCATTTCATAAGAATAACTGAAAAAGTCCATTCAAAATCACTTAAATAAAAATCCCAAGAGGTCTGTACCCAATGTAGCACATTCCTGCAAAGCATTTCACTTTCAACAAAGGCAGTTTTGGTAAATGTTATTTATAAAAGGACGATGTTTTCTTATCAGAAGACAACAGGCTGTGAGAGGTCAGGAAACACTGAGTTCATCCAGCCATCTGCCCCTTAATGGGATCAGCTGTACCATGTAACTTTAACTCCTATTTTCCTCTTAGAGATTGTTCGGAACAGGTTAAATAATCTATTCTAGTACTTCATCACCCTGACAGGAAATTTTTCCTGTTGTCTGAACTAGATTTTTTTTTTTTCCTGATGAAGTTTATTTTTTATTTGAGTGTTGGATCTGTCATGAACAATGAAGACTATTTTCTCCCCATCCTCTTCGGAAAATTATTCTCCTTGTATCTGGAATCAAATACCTCTACCTCTTGTCTTAGTTTCTTCAGCTTAAACAGCTGCAGTTTCTTTCACTCTTTCTCAGAGGTCATATTATCTAGATGATATAATCATTCTTATGTAAATCTTTCCAGCATTTCTATTATCATGTTTTTAATCCCTTGGACAATACTTCTAAAATACAGATAGATCAGAATAACCATCACCTAACTTATAGAGTGTTTTTATTTTTCTGATTTGTTTTGAACACATGTATGAAGCTTATTTTTAGCAAAACACTTGAATTTCAGTCACCTGGAACATAATTTCTTCACCGCTGGGACCTCCAGTATGAGAATATCTATTATCATCAACCATCTCTTTTTATGAAAAACGCATTTGAAGAGTATGAATTTAAAACCAGGACCTACTTCTAGTTAAGTCACTGCTAAAAACTCTGTGGGAATCAGTAGAAGGAGAAACAAGCCTTTACAGTGCAGCAGGGCAGCCACTTCTGTTAACTGTAATGGGCTCCAGGTAAAGTCTATAGGCAAAGAGTTAACGAAGAGTTTAGAATATGTTTGCACACCAGTAATAACATAAAATATTTCATTGCAGTAACTGCAATGTTAAAAAAAGAATGGCAGATACTGTTTCTTTATAGAAAAATAAAAATTGCTGTCCTTCAAAAGGTAACAGGAGGAAGTTTGCTTCTTTGCTAAGAGCACATATAAGGTGCATGGTCTATACGCTTTATAAAGACTCCTTGCCTACAGGTTATTCCAATCTCTTTTAGTTACAGTTCATCATCATATGTCTGTCCTCTTCCTGGCTCCAATCCTTAGGTATTCAAGCTTAGTAGCTGGTGCTTTCTCTCATGAGTTACTCACAGCCCTGACTGCAAAAGACAAGCAATCTCAGATTCCATATTCAGATATATAATAAGGAAAACTACTTGAAATATGTGTCCTAAGTGATCTCTATAGTCTTACAAGGAAAGTAAAAAGAATGGCTTAGATCATAGTTACACATTAATGATGACTGCAGCTTCTGAGGGAGAGCGTGTGTGCTTTTATTAATTGATATGCTGAATTTGTGGTATTGAATGACACATCATTAGAGGAAAACGGTTGCTTATGCTCCTAATTCCTATAAAGACTCAGATGATGTCCTGGCCGAGTGAAGGAAGTGAAAACCTTGCCACTAATTTATACAAGAGCTAGATTTCACTCTGGTATGTGTTACTGTGCACTGTTAGTCTGAAGATTCTTAAACCTGCAACCTGAATTTTCCCATTTTCTGGTCTCTGACGGACTTATTGCAGGACACTGTGCAATATCAAAGTGAAATATTCAGCAAGATACATAGGAGGACTAGGCAATAAAGGAAAAATAGACTTTTGTTCCTCTGTAGAAAGAACTTGTTTCTTATTTACTAGTGCATTTCTAAGTGACAAACAAGAAAGACTGGCAGATTCAAATTAGAGGTTAAGCAAAGGGTAGCTAAGAAGAACAAGAACCAACTACCTTTGTTTAAAAATAGAACTAGAATGAAGCTAGCAACCTGAGGGAATTGACATGAAACAGATTATAAGGAAATTGGGAAGGTTCTTTCATTACAGTTAAAACACAGAAGAAATGAAAAAAGTGCCTGCTTTACAAGGTTCCAGTTCTGCCTTCAGCCAAGTAGAAAAGCTGGTGATAACAAACCAATTAAGATTAAGATGAAACTTGAAGGCAAACAGAGATTGTCCATTCCATGATATCCTTTTTGTGTGTGCATGTTGTAGTGATGTAAATGTACAAAGCTTTATGGGATGTATTGCTTCTCTAAAAGATGGTCAATTGAAGGGTTAATGTGCAATAGAATTTTAGAAGTAAAGAAAAACTAAACAACCTTTTAATTACAATTAACTTAAAGTGTTTGATTATTATTCAAATTAGAGTCTCTTGTTCAACTTCACTTTTTCATTTGCAAATCGCTTTTGATGAGTACTGAAGTCAGAGGAGGAGAATGTATTTCAGGCACTAGTGAGGGCGAAAAATGGATGGATACTGCAATAGGAGAAACAGGAATTTCACAGAGCACCGCATGCCATTAGAAGATGCCAAGGTGTGTTGGACGTTTTCACTTTATGGCTTGCATGTTCTGCTTTTAGTAAAGACTGCTCAGATTCCACAATGAGGACTAGTGTTGATTGCAAATAATCATACTCATTGTGACTCAGCTTAGCAAATTATCTTTTGAAATTGGTAATTTCTAGATACAGTCAAACAACAGAATACTTTCCTGTGGAAATCTGCTTTTCTGATGAAAATCCTGAAATTGAAAATCGAAAATTTGAGAAGAGCAGACACCATAGGCATGTGCTTAATGAAAACACAATTTTCTGTCCAAAAAAGTTCACAGAAAATATTTGGCAGACCTTAATAATTTCTTTCTTGCCTTGTACGTAGCTTTTCCTTCCTGTGACACATTATAGAGAAACTTGTAAAAATAATTTGGAGTATTCAGACTCCCTTAATTCGTCTTCATCTAGTTCAGGACAAGGCATAATACAGAGCTTTCAGTAGTTTCTCAATGAATGTAATTTTAAAAGGATCCAGAGTATGCATCTCAGCAGCCTTCTGCAGCAGTAGATCCCATAGATTTCCTGGTGACTTCAGAAAAAAGCAACTCCTTGTACTCTAAATTTAATCTAAATATAGAAGCAACATACTTATTTCAGAGCTGATGTCAGAAAAAAACCTTGTCTGGAAGGACTCTAGATGCAGTTATATGCTTCATCTCTTTTCTCCTAATAAAAATAAGTCTCATATGTTATCCATCAAATGAACCAAGTTCTACTTTTTCATGCTAGGACACTACTTGCAGTGATACTGAAATGAAGTATATGATCATATCTAGCAAGAAGATAAAGAGTGTTTTATCCTTGCACACAACAGACGTGTTCTGCCAGAAGGAACCAAGATAGGAGTTGAAGGCAAAGATGAATACATTGAAATATATGAAAACCCTTCAGATCCATCTTTACTATAACAAAAGTCTATCCAAACAAATGAGGGTAGCTTCTGACAAGGAGTGCTGCATCAATATCAGGTTTCCTCTTAAGAAAGTGACTCACTTTTATCCCATAATAACATTAATTTAAGGAATATTACCCAAACTTTCCTTGTTGTTCTTTCTTTGTATACCACTAGTCAACACAATTAAATATGTGGCACACTGAAAGTCAGTAATGCCCCATATGTAACAATAGAGTCTAAATGGCAATAACTCTATATGTAAAATGAAATAGAAATAAAATAATGTTTTGAGGTGATAATATCCTGTGTAAGTTCCCCAGCAGTTATTTCTTCCTTCTACAGCACAGTCTTAACAATAAATCAATTCCTAATGTATGAAATGCATGATCAGTTTAGTCTTCTTTTGTACTGGTTTAATTGCTGCCATTCTTGGGGAAAAAAAAAAAAAACTTGCAAACAACCAACAAAAATCACTACCAAGCAAAGAATAGACAGGGTCAGAACTCACATCTGAAATGAAGATGTTTAAGCCCAAAACCTGACTTGAATTGCACACCTAAAATCAAGGGCTAGTACTTTTCTACTCTTCTGCTTCGTGTACAGAGAAGAATGAATATAGACTAATCTAAATTGTAATTTCATAGGCTGTTTATACTGCATAAACAAGGTACAGTAGCTGTTTGAAAGGCAATTTGAACTAAAAGGTCTCTGTATTGAATCCTAAAGTATTTATATTCAGTTTTTTACATTGTGTTGTGTCTTCAGAATCGTTGGTGAATTTGTTAAACCACCGGTGTACTTGTTAAAGTTTAAAGAAAATGTAATATTGCATGAATACTGGCTACCCTTAGACTCCCTCCTTGAGTCTAAACATCTGTAGCTAAATACAAAACCTTTGACATAGCTATCTTTACTGAACCAAAACAAACTGCAATGAATTCGTGTTTAAACTCCATCAGCCATGATGATTATACTATATACGTAATGAAGCAAGGCCACTTAATAACACTGCAAGGACACATTTCATAGTGTGTAATAGTTTTTACTGTACATATGATTTCACATGTCATTAGCTAGACTTTTCAAATGTGTTCCAAGTAGCTTATAGAAAAAATACTAACATGCTGAAAAAAAGATTATTAGCAAGATCAATAGCACTGAATGGGTAATTATTTTTTTCCTACTTGCTATTGGTAACTACTCTAGCAAGACTGGAACAATATAATCTTAACATACCATTCTTGATATCTGTATCAAAAATCCCAGCAACCACCAGAGATATTAGTTATACTACATTGGGGTTTAACGGAAATATTATTCAAGTTTTTTTTTTCTCTTTCAGGTAAGAACTTTCACATTTAAAAATTTCTTATCTGTATTAGCAAGATGTGAGTCTCAGGACTATCCCCTTTAAGCAAGGAACTTTAATTAATTAATCTTGCACCAAGTTGCTCTTATCCTGCCTTCTTTCCACCCCTGGCTTCATAATGAATTCAAACAGACCAAACTTATAGCTGTATTATCTTGTAAACAAATAACTTTTTTTTAGCTATCTCCTTCCCACAGGCTAAATTTTACAGTCCTAATTGCTCAACACCATTACTTTAACAACAGATAAACAATGTCCAATTCCTCTTTTGCCTTTAGTAATTTGCTTAAGTAGTACAGGAAGGACCAAAAAAAAAAAGAATTATAGAAACTTTGACTGAAAGGGACACTTGCATGGTTATATCCTGGTCTTGCAAAAAAATTACGTTATTGCTTAACTTCATTTATATGAGTAATCCTATTTTTATGCTCGCAGGTAGGAAATAAGATTAAGATAATGTGTTATTAGTTGTAAATTAAGGACTAGAAGGCATTGTAAATTTTATGTGTGTGTATGCGT
This sequence comes from Chlamydotis macqueenii, assembly GCF_036417535.1. Taxonomy (NCBI): domain Eukaryota; kingdom Metazoa; phylum Chordata; class Aves; order Otidiformes; family Otididae; genus Chlamydotis; species Chlamydotis macqueenii. The sequence continues at coordinate 5,848,505 of NC_141556.1, read as the reverse complement.
GTATGTGTGCACAAGCAGAAAAATATCTAGAAATAAAAGAAAAAAGGAGAGGGGAGCTTTTCATCTTGTCATGCACTTCATCTGGAGGAGTTGATTCAAAAACTGAAAAGTTTAACAAAAAGCCAATAAGTTGCTTTTGCAGTTTTCCACAAGAATAATTCTGTGGACCTCACTTGAGATAAGAACACTATCTCACCAAGCAAAAAATTTGACCAGCTTTCCTCCAAGACATAATGTGAGACTTTTCTCTTTATCAGAATGATTACAAAAAGCAAAAGACATACAGGTTTGAGTTAGGATATTTTCTAAAAAATTAAATAGAATCCTTATGTAGTCATATAAGATTCATTTAATTACAGACTTGTATATCACACTTTTAGACTTTAGGGGTCAATATGGAAACATACTGCAAAATGGTTTATTTCTTTAGGGGTGGTCCATCTCAGTCAGAGTAGGCATCTATTCTTCTCAGATCACTCTGTCCTCTGTTAATATGGAAAGAAATAAACCTTGCTAATGCGTAATTCAATCTATTCTGAAAAATTTAGACTAGCTGTGGTGAATTGATCCCTGAGCTTTTCTGTTTATTTCTAATGACTACAGAGAAAGCCCAGAGATGTACTGTGAATGGCCTTGCCGTACATGTGCTGATTTACTCTTTCAATTTTGAACGGTTGGATAAAAATCAGAGCTCATGCTTCTGTAACTGGAAGGATCTAGGTCTTTCATTGGGCCTATCTGTGAGCTCAAGACTTAGAACACCAGAGCATTTGACTAAAATGTTCTATTTCTTTTGCCAGTACTAGAAATATGACCAGTTGTACGATACTTGCTAAGTGTTTCACTTTGCTTTTTAGCTGTAGTATTAATCATAGGCATTTTTTTCACAGGTTTTATCCTTTTGCGTGCTATTTGCATCTCTTTGACATGATTAAAAGAATGAGTAAAATCTCTGGACTGTGGCTGCCCACTGTCTTTGGTGTCATTCAGTCACCTAGAAATAGATGACTAGTTCCACGTAAGCTATCTACAAGCTCCAAAACATCTACTCTTCTGCTGTGGCAGCTGGATACCATTTGGGAGTCCCTAGGGCATCTCAGATGGTACCATGTGCCTACACTTAGGAAAATGTATCACCTCGTCTAAGTCTTCAGGTAAACAAAATTAACATTAAAAGCATTTAGAGAGAGAAGGATTTTAATTCATTCTGTTTATCACTTATTACTTAAATATCGCTTAACAAGGCAAACAAAGCAGAGTGCCTGTATCTCATTATCTTTTTATATTCTAGAAAAGAATAGACAATGCACAAAAAGTGTATAAAATTGAGCAGCTTGTGGTTATGTTGCTATAGTTACAGGATGATCAGAGGCTTTGCTAAGCCAGAAAAAGAAATGAGAAGTCTCAAATAGTTTTGCACCTAGTCACTGCAGATAGTGCTGGATTTCCAAGTACACAGTTTTGGTCTGCTTCACACTGGCGAATACAGAGAAATGCAAAGAAGCCATTTGTCCCCTGAAATTTGTTATGAATAAAAAAAACCCTTTGTACTTTGCATCTGAGTATTTCCATGTATATTTCAAATATGAAAAACAACTACTATTAATAGACATGTTCAGAAAATATTATTCTTCCTCAGAATAATTCCTTTTTTTTTCTATTTTTTTCGTTACAAAATGAAGACATTAGCATTTTTGTGACTTAAGATCAAAAACTTTCCAGCTAAAACCTGTTATCTATAAATATATATATGTAAAACTATAATACCTTTCAGTTAAATATTTGTTTCACAAGAATACAGTCATGTGAAATGGTCAGTTTGAAAAAAAAACAAACATGTTTGTCACTAGAAACAATTCTTATTAAAAATCCTAATAATCATTCTGCCTTTTCAAAAATAATGTCAATATAGATTATGGGTTAAAAATGCTCACCCAGCGATGCCAGTGCTGGTGACTACAACAGAACTTGGAAAGTCCCAGTGGAAATCGGTATGGAGAAACAGAGAAAAGGAGTTGCATTTACACCAGCTGACCATCTATGCCTAAACTTTTATCCCCTGGTTTATTAAAATTCAATTTTTAGATAATTTTGCATTAACTAAGTGTGAAAATTACAGAAAAGTAAACATTAACAAATTATATTCATAATACTCTCACCTCCTCTTCAGTGAATTCTTGTGCAGGCAATGCAGCACCTGGTGCTCCTATACTTGTCCATCTTTCTCTGTATATTGAAGTGTGCGGTGCAAATCTTCTACTATTTCACTTTAGTTTCTTCTACTGTAAGTGCATCCTCCTGCCAAAGGTTCCACTGTGAAATAAAATATGTACTCTTTCATAAAAAAAAATGTCGCTATAGGGAATAGCTAACTCCTATTAAAATCAGTAAGATGGCAAAGGGAGTTCATTCAGGCTTGGGAGATCTTTGTTTTACAGTGAACAAAGAAAGGACTTGAGATTAAATAAGGCAAGAAGGTTAGCTACAGCTTATCTATCAAGACCTGTCCATTTAAGGCACCTCAAAAAGGGTATGAAAGATGATTACAGTGCAGTCCTCTAGCCCTTTCCACATAACTCTTGAGCATGGGTCTTGTAGGCTTCTGCAGGCTGATGGCCTGCTTTGAGCAGCAGATCGGACCCAATGGCCTCCAGAGATCCCTTTCAACCAAATTATTCCATGATGTATGCTGCCTCTCAGATATCCTAACTCTAGTGGGTCAGCACAAAAGAAAACTCTCTTCTGCCTCCTTTGAACTCTGAGACTTAACATTTTACTGATTTTTGCTCTGGAAAAAAGAAGAGCAACTGCAATCCCTAGATGCTAAATTAAATGTGGCCTCCAAATAAAGGCTAATGTCTCTGACCACAGCGAACAAGTTCAAACTTGCCTCCTACTCAGATCTAGGCTTGCGATGACCATTGTGAGAAAAACTTAGGCTTCTGGTGACACATAAAGGAAATACAGATGTGCACCTGCTTGTCTCTGTATCATTTCTGGTACTATGACAAGAGAGTCACATATTTCTTCAACAGACCTACACCATCTACAGCACGTGAAAGAGCCCCCTACCTCGAGCTGCTCCCAGTTACAGTAAGAAGGATTCTTGGGTTTGGTTCAGTAGCGCATCCTTAAATGTCTAATACCGTGCATGATGTAACAGGACTTGTAAAACACACATATGATGTAGCAGATATAACACAGAACAAATAGACTTGCACCCTTCTGCCAAGTTGTATGAAGGCCAAACAAGGAGTTTAGACTCTAGATACCTATGCTTAAGTAGCTGAGTTGAGCCAATAATTAATGCAAATGGAGAGGACAGAATGTAGTTGTCGATGTCTGGTGTCTTATTAGGTACTCTGTGATCTCCTATCTGGCCTCCATCTGCTGGCTCAGAAACAGTAGAGTACTTTTGGGTCACATGTCCTACCTTCCAGTCATGTGTGGACTTCCCGGAAATCCTTGACCATCTGAAACAAAACTAGATACTTTGGAGGTAACTGAATCTGGCCTCAGATCCTCAAAGACTAAAGTGAGTCAAACCCTCATACAGAGAATTTAGACATATTAATCACTTGTGAAAACCTAATTTGTATATCAACCTGTAGATATCTCATCTGTAGACTGAAACCCACAGTTATATTTTTAATGTCAGTAGGAAGTTAATGAGTCTATCTTTCTTTAAATGTTGATAGAGTGTAGACAACTAAAGTAGATCAGAAGAATAATTTCCTGAAATTTATTTAGTTACTCTCATGAGACCACCTGGTCCTATTTGAGATACCTCAGGGAAATTCATATGGTCTCTTGACGCTGCTTCAGAAGGCCACTAGTCTCCCATGGGTCTAATGTCATATTTATAATCATAGAATCAAAAAATAGTTTGGGTTGGAAGGGCCCTTTAAAAGTCATCCGGTTCAACTCCCCTGGCAAGGAGCAGGGACATCTCCACATAGACCAAGTTGCTCAGAGCCCCATCCAATCTGGTCTTGAATGTTTCCAGGGATGGGACACCTACCATCAATTTGGGTAACCTATTCCAGTGTTCCACCACCCTCACTGTAAAAATTTTTTTCCTTGTATCTAGTCTGAATCTATCTCCCTCTATTTTAAAACCATTACCCCTTGTCCTATCACAACAGGCCCTGCTAAAGAGTTTCTCCCCATCTTTCTTATAAGGCCTCTTTAGGTACTGGAAGACTGCTATAAAGTCTTCCTAGAGCCTTCTCTTCTCCAGACCAGCCATATATATGAATGTCTTAGATTCTCTAGGGTGTCATAATGGCATTTGGTACAATTTATTGCATAAATATAGGTCTTTTCCTCTTCCAGTTTATGATCCCCACAAGAGACAGTATAGATATGCAAAACCAGGGCAAGACAAGTTCAGTTTTAGCCTACTGTTTATCCCAAATGGCTAAAGACATTGGTAGAAAGACACAAAATGAAAAGACTAGTTGATGAGTTTTCAGAGAAAATGCACAATGGTTTACAGGTGAGATAATCAATTCTTCCATAGAGTTCTTAGAGTTCCTAAAAACCTTTGAATGAAAACCTGATGTTATTCATTATGCATGCACTGCAGTTCTACTATTAGGTCAGTAATTTTTCTAGTACAGAAAAATATCACTAAGTCTCAATTTATTATTAATAAAACCAAAGCAGGATAATGAGAGAGAAAAAAAAACCATCTTCCTCCCACCTCTCCACTCTTCTTGAGCTTAACTTCATTTCATAGAATCATAGAACAGTTTGTGTTGGAAAGGAATTCACTTCAATTTCTCTCTGCCTTTTCCCCCTCCGAGTGACACAGAGGGGAATAGGAAATAGGGGTTGCGGTCAGTTCACCACACGTTGTTTTTGTCGCTTCTTCCTCCTTCTGGGAAGAACTCCTCACATTCTTCCCCTGCTCCATCGTTGGGACCCTCCCATGGGCTACAGTCCTTCGTGAACTGCTCCGGCCCAAGTCTCTTTCCTTTCTGTCCGGCCCTCTGGAAGAGCTGCCCCAGCAGGTCCCCCATGGGCCGCAGCCTCCTTCAGGCATCCACCTGCCCCAACATGGGGTCCTCCAGGGGCTGCAGGTGGATCTCTGCTCCTCTGTGGACCTCCATGGGCTGCAGGGGGACAGCCTGCTTCACCACAGCAGCATGGGCTGCACCACAGGCTGCAAGGGAATTCTGGCCAGGAGCAACATTACTTCTCTTTCTCCTTCTTCACTGACCTTGGCATCTGCAGCCGTTCTTCTCACAAGAAATTCCTCAAAACCAGTCTCTCAGATTCTCTTCACTTCTTATCTCCTCTCCACTTCTTGCAGCTGGGCCAGGCCAAGTCAGGCCCAGACGGCTGGCCGGCAGGAGGCCAGAGGGCCACAAGGCCCACAGGTCTCACACCCCCCTCTCTCTGCCCCCTGCTTCTGCTTCTTCACTTCTTTTTTTTTTATTTTTACCTCCTTAAATTCATTATCACAGAGGAGTTATCACTGTCATCAATTGGCTCGGCCCTGGCCAGCGAAGGGTCAGCCTTAGACCGGGCCAAGTCCACTGGACAAAGAGGAAACTTCCAGCAGCTTCTTGCAGCTGCCACTGTAGCAGCCCCTGCTACACAAAACCAACACACCCTGGAAGAATCATCAGTGGGATAATTTGTGGGGTTGGGGGGAGAAATATTTCATCTTAAGGACAGAGGTTATTTGTTCCATGTAGCTTAGATATTTCAATTTGTACTGAGCTCTTAGCATAAAGTGAATTAACTGTGATATTTGCAAAAATGTGATTTTGTCGTACAAATATTTTTGTGCTTGAAAACTAATTTAATTTCTTTTGTGTATGTTTGCTTTTTCATTAATCTGAGATAAAAAACTAGAGCAGCTGAAACAGAACTATATAGGGTTACACACTGCCAATACTAAATCAGTTTGTACAGAACTGAGTTATAAGGACTGTAGTTCTTCTGAAGCTAACTTCTCAATTTAATCGAAGATTATATGAAAACATCACAATAATAATTTTGAAATAAAAGATATGTGTATGTCATCCAAAGTAATGTCCAAATTGTTCTGTTGGGCTATAATTTCTTAGCAGCAGTTCTCCCATTCTGCAAACCTGTTATTTATAAGAGAATTAAACAGCATCATCAGATGACTTAACTGACTCTGAAATTGTAGTATGAGAAAAAAAGTGGGAGTGAAGTGCCAGACTATCAATTGAAACAGTACTCTAACAATGTTCAAGGCGATCAGGGAACAAAAAAAAAAAATTCATACTCCTACTCCAAACTACTAATTAGGAAAAAAACGCTCATGAATCATCATAAGCAAACGAGGCTAGAAATCTCCACTGGCGATATTTGAAATTGGAATATGTTGTTTGTTTGTTTTGGCTGGTGTAAGTTATTAGATTCACAGAGTTATTACTTCTTTCCTCATTTCTTCTTCTTCTTCTTTTGTGTACTCCATAATACTGGAATAATAAGGAACAGGATTACAAAGGTGTTTAGTCTTCTAACTCCAGTTAGGTGATCAGATACCTAAGACATCTAATGTCCTGCAAATTCTATACCTTAAAGCTCAAGTTTTCTGATAGTTCTGCATAATGTTAATGGCTGTGCAAAAGAATAGCCCAGGACCAAAAACGAGACTGATAAAAAATGAGAAATTAGTGTCATAACTGATGCTCAGAGCAAGACTACACTTCTTAATTATGAGCAGATATCTTGGTTTCAGCTAGGATAGAGTTAATTTTCCTCTCAGTAGCTGATGTATTTTGGATTTTGTATGTTAAGACTTTTGATAAACACACTGATGTTAGTTGTTGCTAAAGAGACCAAGGTCACTGTTTGACTTCCCAGGTTTCGCTGATGTGCAGGTACAGGAAGCTGGGAGTGATATAGCCAGAACAGTTCACCCAAACTGGCCAAAAACAGTATTCCATGCCATAAAACGTCATGCCCAGTACTTGAGTTGGAGGTGGGCTAGTGAGCGGCTCTCTTTTTTTCTCTCATTGTTCAGAATCATTCTGGAATCATTTACCGGTTTTTTTTTTACACTCCACAATTGCTGCTCGGGACAGGCTGTATCAGTCAAAGGGTCATCAGGTGAGAAATTGTGTATCATTCAGGGTTTCTTTGTTTCTTTTGTTTAGTTTTTATTATTATTGTTGGTCGTGGTGGTCTTCCTTCTTTTTTTTTTTTTTTTTTACTGTCTTTTCCTTTGCTATGGTAGTAAACTATCTTTATCTCAACTTAGGAGATTTCTTTTCTTCCTGATTCTTTCCCGCATCTCCTGGTGAGGGGGGCGGGGGTGATTGAGCGACTGTGTGGTACTCAATTACAGATTGTAGCTAAACCACGACAGCAGATGGCAATAGTGGGGACCTACAATATTTGTTCTATGGGTATATTTTGAGTTTATTTCAGATAAATTCTAGAAACATGAGAAAAAGGCTCTGAGTCAATAATCTAACCACTGTTACACTGGGCCATTCAAGACACTCTAAGGTAATTGATCTTCAGCTGCCTCTCCAAGAAGAAATGGGTCTCTTACAGGTCTTGCATCATCTTTGCCAGATTGAGGTACATGGCTCAGGTAACATAGGGATGCCTTGCTTAGGAAATCAAATTGAACCTCAAGTGCCTAAGCATAATGCTGCCTTTATTACAAAACTAGGCTTAGGAATATCAAAATACTTGTGCTGAGCAACAAACAGTTGTGTTAGCAAAACAACTATGGGTGGTGGCTGTTTCTGCTAGCAAAGGAGGAGGAATTAGAGCTTTTAGGATTATATCTGCCAGAAACTGAAGTCATTGCCCTCAGTTCTTCCAACACCATGGTAGCAGCAGGCAGCAACCCTGATTGACTGCATTAGCTCCCACCAAATCTCTTCCTCTCATCCTCTTCTAATTTTGCCAGAAGTTACTCAGCCCTGCCCACCCTAATTCCTGTGCTAAAACAAGCACACACAATAAAACAAAACTCCACAAAACTCAAATCTGTATTTTTGCAAAATTGTGAGCTGACTCTGTTCTGTTATGCAGTATAATGACAAAATAGCTGTTGGATTCCCTTACAAAATGTACCCACACCAGTGTAAAATTGACAGCCTAAGATACATTTATGGCAACTAAAACTATAAAATCTGGACACTTCACATGCTTTATGATATCCCACAGAGGTAAAGAAGGAAGAATTATTTGACAACTGGGAGTAAGAGGCACAGAAAGGCAAAATGACTTATCTAGAATAACTTAAAACACCTGTGACAGAGAAGGAAGCAAAACTTGTGTCTTCTAATTTCCAGGCTTATGCTCTAGCCACTAGATAATCCTTCCCGCTCCAAGCCTCAAATTTTGGTGTTCTCACTGATTCTGCATGTTTTTAAAGCAAGATTTTCAGAAATGCACAGTTTAGATGCTAGATGAAGTCTTTCTAAACTGAACTGAAAACAGAAAAAAAAAAGTGTTTTATCAAAGAAGCCATCACTACAAGGAATTAAACCAAGAAGATCTTCACTAATTTATCTCAATCTCAGAAAAAGCTCAAACTCACTTTCTTTTTTTCACTCTGCACACACTCACTACATAAGAAATGCAGGACTCTAACAAAGTGAACTGAAATATTTATGTTACTCAGTACATTTTAAAGACTTCAACATTTCCAAGTAGTATTGCTGCAGGTGTCAATTAGTAGAAGACTATTTTTTATACCAGTACTTTTTCAAAAGAAAGCACTAAGAGCCTGAGCTGCCTTTGCATAAAAATATATTATCATCTAACCTTTACACACTAAGCCAAGAAAGCAAGAGTCTCCATCTCCCAGCCCACTATGACTGTCTAGGCTACACTGGGTCATCTCAACCTGCAGTAGATACCTATGTCTGAGCTGCTCACTGAAGACCAACATTTCTCTAGAGCCAGTATAGCAGCAGGGTCCAAGTAATATCTTTAAGTAAGACCCCCAAGCTGGGATTGTTTGTACAATAAAATTTATGATTTAAGAGAAAGCTGAGGTTGCAGCCTTTTTTTTTTTCTGCTGCATCCAGAAATTCAGATCTTTAAAGTCTTTTTAGAAACAGAGAGAGAGAGCAGGCTTTTAATTAAGGTTTGCAGGACCTGGGTTAAATATATCAAGTTACTAAGTCACAGGATCTTCACAGAATTACAGCATCACTCTGGTTGGAAAGGGCCTCTGGAGATCACCAATACCAACCTTCCCTGCTTGAGCATGGTCAGCTGTAGCAGGTTGCTCAGGGCCATGTTAAGTTTTTAATATCTCCTGCAGCATCTCTGGGCAACCTGTTCCAGTTTGATCACTAAAAAAAAAAAAAAAAAAAAAAAAAATGGTTTTCTTATATTTAAGTGGAGTTTTGTGTATTCCAGTTTGTGCCCGTTACCTCGTGTTCTGTCTCTGGGCACCATTGAGAAGTGTCTGGCTCCATCTACTTTACTTCCCTCACAGCCCCTCAACCTCCATTAGGCATTTCCACACAACAATAAGAGTCCTTATTGTGCACTGATGCATAAGATTATTCCTCCGCGTGTTCTGGACTTTGTATTTCCCTTTGCTGAACTTCATTAATTTCCTGTTGGCCCATTTTTACAGCCTATTGAGGTGCCTTTAAAAGGTAATATAATCATCTGCTCTGTCAACCACTCATCACAGTTTTGTATCATCTGCAAGCTGGCTGAGGATGCACTCTTCCCCATCATGCAGGTCATAAATGAAGATGTGGTGAACAAGTGATGACCAACTGACCTCATCTACTTGGACCTGTGCAAAGCATTTGACACTGTCCTGCACCACATCCTTCTCTTTAAACTGGAGAGACATCGATTTGATGGACAGACCACTCTGAATAAGGAATTGGCTGGATGGTCTCACTCAAAGTGTTGTGGTGAACAGCTCAATGTCCAAGTGGAGACCGGTGACAAATGGCATTCCTCGGGGGTTGATATTGTTACTGGCCCTGTTTAACATCTTTGTCAGTGACATGGATAGTGGGATAGAGTGCACCCTCAGCAAGTTAACTGATGACACCAAGCTATGTTGTGCAGTCACCACACTAGAGGGAAGGGATATCATCCAGAGGGACCTTAACAGGCTGGAGAAGTGGACTCGTGAGAACCTCACGAAGCTCAACCAGGCCAAGTGCAAGTTTGGGGGCAATCCCAAGCACAAATACAGGCTAGGTGGACAATGGCTAGAGAGCAGCCCTGAAGAGAAGGACTTGGGAGTGCTGGTGGATGAGAAGCTCAACATGAGCCAACAGTGTGCACTTGCAGCCCAGAAAGCCAACCACATCCTGGGCTGCATCAAAAGAAGCATGGCCAGCAGGTTCAGGGAGGCGATTCTTCCCCTCTGCTCTCATGAGATCCCACCTGCAGTACTGAGCAACCTAATCTAGTTGAAGATGTCCCTGGTCCTTGCAGGGAGTTTGGACTAGATGACCTTTAAAGGCCCCTTCCAACCCAAACTATTCTATGATTCTATGTTGAACAGCATTGGCCGCAATATTGACCTTAGGAGCACACCACTAGTGACTGACCCCCATTTAATTTAATTTTTCGTATTCTTTTTTAAGTCTACCCCCTCTGCAATGTAGCTGTTTTATCAAAGAAGTGGTCCAAGTCTCCTCTAAAGCCATAGGAGAGGCAGTGTCAGAGAAAGATTTGTGTCATCCTAAAAGACAGGTACCTGCCCCATCCAGCTGCTTCTTTCCATTGACTATAGCTGAAGCCTTGATTACTATGGTTAGACAGCTATTTTTTAGAAACTGTAGGTAGGTTAGATGAATTTCACACTTCTTTAAAGAATTAAATTGAGCTACCACTAAAAGAATAGATTGAGAAAGGGTCCACATCAAAATACCTTAGGGGCATAAGCACTCATCCACATTTTACTCTGATTTGAAGTATGCCATAATCAGAGTCCACTCTGACTAGATTTCCACATGGAGCTTGAAAAGGCCTCCTAACAAGATTTGTTTTGAAATGAAGACATTTCTCTGGCAAATTGCAAAAAAAAAAAAAAAAACCCAAAACCCTATTGTCAAAAAGTCACCATCTCCTAAGAAAATGCATCCCAATGTGTTCTGCTTGGTAAGCCAGTATATTCTGCAGAAAATATATAATAACTGCTGAGTAACTTAATCCTTGGTTGTGCATTGGCTGTATCATAAGTCAAGAATAAGTATTTCAAATGTGACTTAATCCCCATGAACCATCACTTCATGGGTGCTAATAAGAATTGTGACCAACAACTCAAACAAAGAACTATCCCTTTTGTTTAAAACACACTGCTTGACAGATTACAACAGAAGGGAAAAGTACAGCAAAACCCATGTGTGCCTTACACTGTGCAGCTTCATCACTAAATAAATAAGCCAAAAATACAACAAAATGAAAAACAAAGTCCAACCAAAATGGAATTTGAGAACATCCCGAAGAAATACGCTATGGAAAGTTGGATATATTTGAAACAAACAGCAGATGGCATTCTCAGGTGGTGTGAAAGATAAAAATGTGAATTTAGAAATGCTAGGAGTTTTATAACTGCGGAAAAAGTGTAACTGTTGAAATTCATCAACAGATAGTCTAAAAGCCTGTTTGCAGCTTTGGGGAGCACAGCTGCTTTACTTCTCCTCATACTGTCTCACTAGAAATCTAAAAACATCTCTGCATCTTTAAACTAAATGCAAGCATCTGCTGGTCATAATAGCCCCAAATATCCCCAGCCATGCACAGTTAAAGCACTGGTAAGGGCTATATTGTTTCCATGCAAAAACAGTAGAATTATGCTGAGTTACCTTCACTTGGAATTATCTTGGTATAAAACAACAGAAGAGTAAAGTTAAGATGTCCTTTAAAAGACCTACATTATGCCTGTCTCTGTGAGTGCTTATTTTTCTCGACAGGAGGGTCTTGCAGGCTTAAAGGTGTGGTATAAAGAAAACAAAGCCATATGAGTTTCACAGCTGGAAACAGTTTTGTTTCTAGCTTTAACTCTTTTGTGCTACCGAACTGCATTCAGTAAGTCTATGATAACCTTATATGGGATTTAGGAACTTCTGTTTCATTTTTGGAACAGTATGTGTCCTGATGCTTTCTGGCTATCTTCTGCTATGTATTACTTCAGCTTCTGAGATGGAGGAAAAAAAAAAGATTTAATCTGAGAAAGTTATCTATGAATAGGATTACACTGAGGATCAAAATCACTTGAATGTCTCTCTCTTGGGAAGAACAAAAGTCTGAAAATATATCTACTTTTTAATACATAAATAAATATGTTTTCTACTATATCTTTACTTTAAAAAATGCTGTAACAAACGGATAAGCTAATTGATTCTTGTGATTAGTCAAGAAGAGCAGAGCATGATGCTCAGAGGTAAAGAAAGCAGAAAAGAAGAGCAGAATGATAGAAGAATCTTTGTTTCTAATTTCTTGACCAGCTCAGGAAGAAAGAGAATGTCTAAGGAAGGGAGAATATGACTTCAGCTCATCCTTATCATTAGAAAGAAAAACCATGTGCAGAAGAACAGTAAGACTATTGATGAAAGTTAAAGGAATGATCAAAAATCTCCAAATGAGCTTGGAATAAAATCTTTAAGTGTTTATTGTTGTGTTTTGCCTCATGCAATTTTGTGTAGGTCTATAGCTAACTAAAGTAACCAGCAGGTTTTTGGAGCTCTTTGTGAAGACTAAGGGATGTGGTTGAAGTTCTTACCTCAGCTGGTGAGCTAGAATCACTACTAATCAAAGGGGACAAATGGGCATCTTAAGGCCAGGTTCACCTATTTGTATTGAAAGTATTTTTATGATGAGAAAAATAATGCTCTAGAAATATTTTTTTGCCCGTTGACTGTAAAAGAAATCCAGGTATTTAACTCAAATAAGAGTGCAGACTTCCATGTTTAGGCAGAAGACCCTTAAAGAAGTTTATGTCGTTGGGATGCTTGGGCCATGGTGGCCCGAATGAGGTCTGTTCAGTCTGTTCCTGTGAAAGATGAGAAACAGAAGGGCTGTGCCTGCATAAGAGTTAGTAATTAAAAAGCCTAAGCCTGAAGCTTCCTTTATGCATAGAAATGGAAGATAAGCTAGATGTAATGAGGGGGGAGATCAGACAAGGACAAGAAGGGGTATCGCCACAATGTAGAGAGCTTTACACATAGAAATAAGGGGGTTTTTTTCATTATTTTTATTATCATGGTGGTCCATATTTCAAAGAATGAAAGAATAAATACTATTTCTTGAAGTACTATCATTAAGTAAGGCAAAAATCTGGACAGAACCTTTCGTGCCCAAGTATAAAAGAAGCTTGATAACTCTCAAGTGTCTTTGAGGAAAAATAAATGCACAAAAGAAAATCACAAAGGATTCATCTGTCTGAGTGTGCTAATGTTTAACAGATGCTAAGACTTACAGGAGTGTTATGAGAATTAATTAATGAGTGCTGGTAAAAGTAATCCAAGGAAGCAGTTTTTCTATACAATGAACATATTAGGATAGCTGCAGTTTCCCTTTTGTTAACTTTCTAGTAGGTAAGTGAAACACTTTCTTAGGCATGAAGAGAAGCAAAAGTCTTCTAAATATATTTACAATAAAACCTGAATATAATTTAGTCATAATCGTGAATTTCAATATGTATATGATAAATAAAAGATAGAATAGCTAATGGTTTTTATTTTTTTTCTAATTTCCAAATGTATATGAGGAAATAAAGGAATTGTCTACCACTTACTGCAAATAGCGAAATAAAATCATCCCATGCATTTGTGAAGCATCTACTGTATAACACCAGAGTTTCTTCATGTTTGAACGCAGTGAGAATCTTCTGTTCTGTGCCTGAAGAACCTCCGCCTCATTGAAGTCTCCTACTTGATGGGGGTCACTTTCTTCTACTAGGGTATGAAAAGTAATTGGTAATTAGTCTACTTTTACTGCTTCAATCCTGCTTAGAAAAATTTGAAAGATAAGACTCACCTGAACACACCAAAAAAAAAATCATAGACATATAGTTTAAGGTCTGTGTGCACATCCTAATTTACGTTGTCTTTGCACGTGCTCCTCCCTGTTTCACCCATCCTTGAGCTCAAAACCTACTGTTGGTAATAGTAGTAATATTATCATTTTTACAGCTCTTCTTGTCACTTTCTGTCTACTCTAAAGACAGTGTGACATAATATTAAGAGATATCAATGATATCCATTCTGTGTTTGTTCAGCATGCAATACCCATTTCCTGATCTTCTTGTGAAGTACCAGGCCTCAGTGGAAATCAACTGATCAAGAGGAAGATGAAACATCAACGTTGATGTGTAATGTTGTATGTAGGCAGATGACTGGACCAGTTTGCAGTAGAGCAAAGTGAGGCAGGCACCCATGCTTTGGATACAATCCAAATTTGGAATGTCTGTTTTGTGGAGCAATTAGAGATAATTTTATTTGTTTCATAAGTGAATGTTTGGACTCTGGAGAATAATTGGTGTAATTGTTTCTGAACATTTTCCACTTTCCTTTTTTATTCCCTTGGTAATTTTTTGTGAAGTCCCAACGATTATATACTGATCTAAGGGAATGAATAAATTTTGTAATTCAGTCAAAGCATTTGCTAATTGTTACCATTTCAGAGATTTTGGTTTTTTAGATGAAATGTGATATTTTTATAAATACATAATTTTATTTCCCTGTAGTATTATTGCATGACCTTTTAAACATGTTTGCTAGGGATAAACATTCTCTTTATTATTAATGAATAACAAGAGCTGCTAAAACCTTTGAATCAGTGACTTTTAATTCTCTTGCTGGCATGAAAGTCTCCTTGGGAAACCCTCATTTATTTAGCTGCATATAACCCTTTGACCCTTCTTTCTGCCTTCAGATTCCTCACAGTACCATTAGAAGTGGTTCAAAACTGAACCTTCTCTTACGGAGGAAGTTCAGATATTTTAAAAGGAATCAAAAGAACTGCAAAGGCTTGTGATAAATGGTCACTGTTATATATGTATTGTAATAAGAAATAAATATTACAAAAAATATAGAAAATTAATGGAAAAAAAAGGTCTAGGACAAGTCTCGTTAATTCCATAGTTCTAATACAAGGTTAGTATCATCTGTCATTTCGCACATTCTGTTTTTCTGATCAAATTTTTAAAGTCATCTGCAACTGAGATTCCACATCTTTACAAGTAATCTATTTCAATGTTTTATTAGCTCTTCTAATGTTAAGTTTTTTCTTCAAATTTAACCTGAATACCTCTTCCTTTACAGTAAACTTTGTACCTTTTTTTGGTGTCTATAAAGGAATATCCATTAAAATTTAAAACAGAAAACATTGTAGTCTTTTTCCATTTTTCAGCAGTCTTTTTGCAGATCTGAAGAAAACAAGCTAAATATGTTCCATTTCTTCAGTTTTTCCTCACAGGTTCTGTTTTCTAGACTATTAATTTTGTTCTTTTTCACCTGAATAACTCCAGTAGATTTCTTTCTTGAAATCTAGTGTTCCAGAGTGTACACAATATTCCAATTGAAAACCTATGAGAACATTATTTCACCTTTATATTACATGTAATAATAAAAAATGGACGTTATAACTGGTGATTTAGTTAGGAAAAAATTCAAATGTTAAAGAAAAATTTAAATGTTCTATTCTGGTGAGATTGAAAAACTCTATTTCAGCTTTTTACCTAAGCACCACTTTTTTTTTTTGAAAGACACTTGTTTGGAAGATCGTGGTGATTTTGACAACTCAGCATTTTTCAGACAACGAAAAGTTAAGTCAGAAAAGTTAGACTGGCTCTGAGCAATTTCGGGAGCTCGTTGCAATAAATTGATTAAATATAAAAAGAAAAAGGTGGGAAAATGTGTAAACAAGCCTCCTGAGAATTACCACAAAGGAATTTTGACCCTAAAGGGACCTTTTGTTGATTCCATGGTGTCCATTATGATTTTACTGTTGGTTTTGAATTTACAAGAGCAGAGTTCAGCAGCAGAGTTTCTGGGCAGCAATATAAAACACTGAGAGAAAAAAAAAAGTTTCTCATTGTACTTCTCTTGCACGTCCACTGAGCTTATTCTCATTTTGCATCCCCACTTTCATAAGAAAACATTACAAGTTACAGTGATTTACCATTATTTCCTGCCATACTCAGAACTTATTGTTCAGATTCCCTACTGTCTTACAATGGTGCACTTTTATTTATCTAAAAGCACTATCCAGGGGCCCTAATAACAATTAAGTTGCTTGAACATAAAAAGAAATGTGGTGCTAGCCCAGAAGAGTTTACAATATGCTCGTCAATACTATTTTCATTTGAGCTGAGGTACTTTAATAGCAATGTTACATCAGATAAAACATCCCCAAGGACAAAAAAAAAAAAAAAAAAAGCATAAAGGGCTTTGGATTTTGAAGAGATGTCCATATAATTGATTTCTCCTTCCATTAGTCAGTTAGCTGAATATTTCCTTTAACCTCTGCCAATGTTGTGTCTTGGTTTTTTTATTCTTTAAGGAGCATATTTCTGCAGAGTGTTTGCAGGCAATAAATGCAGGAAAGTTAAAGCATATTTGTAAGCCTGCAGACCCCAATAAAATGCTAAGAAACAATGAAGAATAGTGTTAACAGCACTAACAATGCTGAGTTCCTGCTCCAGTAAAAGGACTAGCCCTGAGTTTGCAATGGTCAATGAAGCAATTAGTAACATTAGCTGTTCTGGTAAAGTACTTCTAAAGAATGAAATCCTGTGCCCAGAACCAAGTAATCGGAGACATTGAGAAAGTACAAAGATACAGAACATCACATCTACATAGGATGCTGCTTGTTTATTATATTCTTTCTGCCTGTATTATTCAGACTAAGCTCTTTAGTGGATGTGTACTGTGTTTAAATAGCACATAGAGAAATTCATCCTGGCAGGAATATAAATTCAGGGAAAAGTCAGTTTGCATGTGCGTGGTAAATCTGGCCATGCGGAGGATTAGAAGACATGCAGAATGTGTGCTGCAGGACTGTGCTCTGCATGCCCAGTACCGTCACATTTGACACATGTACTAAGAATTAGGCAAGACTCTAATGCAATGGACCCTCAAAAAAAAAAAAAAAAAAACCCAGTGTCTAGAAGCAGGCTGCTACCCATAGCCTGTGATGAAACCTTTTCAGGAGTCAATACAGCAGAACTTTGATGGGTTACAGCAAACTGTAGCACATGTAGACATCGGTAAGGGGCAGTGTTTGCTGCAATCAATAGGTAGCCTTAGTTTAATATAAGATATATCTCTCTTAGGAGACTCTATCTTTTCCATGGAGAGAAAATGGACTTGCTGATCTAATAGATCTTCTCAATTTCAAAATATTACTACTCTGTAATAACACTGGCAGCACTTACTGCCAACAAAATAATGCATTGCAGAACAGCATTTATGTTTCAGTACAGAGTAGAAGGGAGGAAAAATACACTTGAAAAGAGCAGCCCACTGTATTCAGGTTGCTGTATTTGTCAAGCTTTGCGATCATAAACTATGATGGATACAAATTAGCTATCTTTACTTAAATTTATTATCATTTTGTCTGCCTGCACTTCGAAGAAGTGAGCAGTCGAATAGATTTTGCCTTAAAGGATGCTCAGTTGTTCTGGAACTTCCTTTAAGTACTACTTTATTCTTTGCAAAATCCTGTTTCGGGTAATTTCCTCTCAGCAACAGCACAGCGGTGAATCTTTCAAATGAAAGAAGCAGTGACAGCTGATGCAGTGTTAAAGTCGAACTTTTATTTCCAGCTTAAAGTTGTGGTTTAGATACTTTTCTCTATCAAGAGTCTCTGTTGTTTACTTTTAGGCAATTTGTTTCATGTCTATCTGTTCCTTTTCCTCTACATTGGCCAAGCTTGAATTTTCAGCAGTTGATCAACATATCTCAAGGGACTGCAGTGAGAGATTCTCTGCCATACTAGGAGGACACTATCAAATAGGTTTGTGCTGAGCCTAAGCCTAGTTATCCTTTTTAGTGTTAATCTGAATGATGGAGTTGTAAATTCTAGTTTAACTGGTGGGAAGGGAAAATGAAGAGGTTATTAGCCCTGAGGAGACCAGAGTGGAAAGTTGCACCAAAAAAAAAATTGGCATCCCAATTCATAAGATGTTTAAATACTAATGAAAACAGGTATAAGGTGCTACACTTCTGAGAAGGAAATAAAATTCATAGAGAAATAGCTTGCTAGATAGTAGTGTAAGAAAAAAAAAATGAAGTTGAAATTTTACTAGGACGAGGATGAACAGTGTAATCTTTGCACTAAAAAAGGACACACTCCCTTCTGGACTATATTGGTGGAATTTCTGTACTTAAGGCTCAGGTGACAATTATGCTAATACACTCATCTGGAGCCTTGTTTACAGGGCATTGCAAATAAAAGGAGATGAAGATCAAGAGAAGGACAATGAAAGATCTAGAAAAGCATCACTACTGTGGAGGAGACAGATTTGCTTTGACTAGAAAGGGGAATGTTAAATCAGTTGCCAAAGCACAGTTGCCTAGGAAAAATGGAGATGCCTTGTGTCATTCCTAATATTTGCAAAGGGCAGGCTGATGTGAGAGAGGTGGAGGCCAGGAAGAATGGCTAATGCATTTGAAATGGTGCCAGCTGTCTGTGTTTGGGCAACTGAATTACTGGCCAGAGGACAGAAAGGAAATATTATAGTTTTTAATAGCTAGAAAATAGCTATTATTATTATTATTATTATTATTATTATTATTATTATTATTATTATTATTATTATTATTATTTTATTATTACAAAGATAGCAAGCAAATGTTTTCCTTGTTGAGCACAAGGAGAACAAGAAGAAAGCAACTAAAGTTGCAAGAAGGTATTGGGGAAAGCTCTTTAAATTTAAGGTGAAATTTGGGAACAGACTGCATACTGCTTCTGTACCGTCTGACATTATCCATATAAAAAACTTAGATAAAGAGTGCTCTGATTCTTATTTTACATGTAGAGAACTGAGTTCCTGAAGGAATTAAGATATGTGGAAAGATTTTCTGGAGAATAAGTTGCACATGGTACATCACACCTATATTGCAATGTGTCTTAAAGAGCCTGGAAGATCATCAACTGCTGCTGTTACATAGAATTTGTATATGAAATACTCTGTCTACTTCTCAGGAATGATCTCAGATCACTGAATGATAGGCTTCAGATTAAGTAAAAAAATGTTCTAATGGCAAACTGGAAAAATCACCAAGATTTAGGTTTTCATTACACAAGCCTCCATACCTAGGAAGGTGCACTCTAGGCTTCTGAAGGTACCTTCAAGAGGAAACGTCAGCTTCTGACAGAATTTGGACAACATGAAAGTGAGCCCATGTTGTTTCTAACATGGAGCAAGTTTGGTCTTAACATTACACTGCTCTTCAGAAACGTTATTGTAAATGATATTCTCAAGCTCTTGCCAATCTTCATTGGAAAGATAAGACAATGGATCTAAATTTCATCATATTGAGATCACTGATCTATGCTTCTTTTACAGAGTCACAGTGCCCAGGATCAAATTCGGTGTGTTGTACAGCCACCACTTCTTGAAAGAACCGATTTTCAGGAGCTTTCCCTGAAGGTGTACTCCTCTTTCCTCATATGCATTTTAAACTGTGGATACAGTCTTAAATTTTGGCAGCAGATTACAGCATCCATCTTGTTTCAGATGCATACTACTGTCTTTCTGCTCCAATTAGTCTGCCCCATCCCCTTGGAAATGCTGCCTGAACTACTCATGAGTGCATCTTCAAACCCGTTTAGCTAAAATGACCCAGATTTGGAAACTGGTGTAAGCCTGACACATCTGCAGCTTTAAAAACCCTACACTAGCAGCAAGAAAATAGGTGCCTGAACAGGGTAGTGTTAAACAACACTGTCAGTTTAAGATGAAAAAGAAGATGTGATGACTGTCTGTAAAAATGAAAAATAGCCTATGAAACAGGGACATATCCTACACCTGGTTTCTGAAGCCAATATTTTCACACCTACATGCCTTAAGACATCCCTATAAACCTCTAATAAAAATAAATTAAATAAATTAAACAAAAAATACAAAAATCATAAAATAAAAGAGGGGGTTTAAAACAACAACAACAGAAGTTACCCCAGAGAAAAGTTCCTGTTATGATTCTGTTGGCAAGGCTGGGAGCTGTATGGCCAAGTTGCTCCTGGAGCATCTTAGTCTTGTCTATATTTTTTTCCATACATGTTCCAGAAATGTTGTTACTTGATAGCCAAGTAAAAGATGACCATATCAGTGTCAATTAGAGTAGTTCTTTCATTAGTGAAGCTTCTTCTCTATCTTTTTTTTTTTTTAAGAAAGTGTTAGAGGATTGCAGAACTGGAAAAAAAAATAGCTGTATATCATTTACCTTCCTATAAGCTGTTAAAAGGGCAAATCTAGTACAACACAATATAAAAGAGGAATGCAAAAGAAAAGATTCTGAGATGTTGCTTCTTATGTCTAAAGACACACTGGGGATTCAACATGTGGCCAACTCTTCCTCTTGGACTCAAGTTTAAGGTTACTACTCTAAAACTACAGTGATAGTGAAGGACAAGAAGGGACTTAAGGACACAGTAGGTGGGGGTGATCTTCCTGTGACTAGAGAAAATAGATATCTGTGGATCTCATTCTTACATTTTTCAATCAGAGAACTTGAAAAGCTGTGCTTTTATCCATTTCAGGAGGAGTTCAAAAAGGAGGCAGAAGATAAAGGACTCCTCATATTCCTCATGTACCACCTAAAATCAATCTTTCTTACACCTCGACCTCAGCCATGGCTTGTTTCCAGCTTGCATACTTCAAAAAAGGAAAAAAAAAATTATTATGCCACTGAAAATATCTGAGATCTAGCCTTATCTGAGGGACAGATCACAAAAAAAAAAAAAAAAACAAAAAACATTCTCTAGCCATTGTGGTGTTGGAATTGGATTTGGCTTATGATGTTCAGGTGCTGCTGCCATTTCGGTCGTGGACTGAGGACTGCCATAAGTTATTTACATAGATTAGAGTGTCTATAGGATATTGTGGGTAAGAAAGGTGTTATGTCAAGTTTGGAAAGATGAAAGAGAGGACTGCAAAGATAATGGGGTCAAAGTGAAGAACAGAAGCCCTGCGTTATTTCTGTCAGCCTGATGAAATGGTTTTGGCTACCCCGAAGCCCTTCAAATGACACTGAATGCATGTGTATATGATGTTTACATAGAGAAACAAATGTCTGGAGACCAATCTGTGTGCTTCTGTCCTTCTAGGAGTACACATGCTGAGGATTTTGTGCTTCATCAGAAGCACGACACTTCTGGAAACACAGAGCCCCTAACAGTTGTTGAAACAGCTCTTTAGGTAAGCAGATCTCCAGTAGATATGTAAAAGTGTAATTGAACATGTCGATTTATTGCTTTAAGGTAAAAAGGGATTCCTCAGGAGGTACCTGAAGATGGACGTGTGGCTATTGGCTGTTGTGGATTTCTTTGCAAAGTGGAGGAACATTTCTTCTAAGGACACTTTTCCCATGAAGAGTGTTTGTGCCAAAGCCATGATGCAAGCTGAGAAAGATTTCTCTACCCAAAGTGAAAAAGGGAGCCAATGTGTCACATTAGACATTCACCTGTCTTCAGAGTATGAGCTTTCTGAATGACTAATAATGAATCAAATCCACTTGATAATGAACAGCTCATTTACCCTTCGTCAAGTCTGTTTCTCCACCCCAGTACCGCTGAACGGGTTTTCACAGTAAGAACTCACACAGAGAATGGCTTTCAATCACAACTGGAGACTAGAACAGATTGTTATTGATCCAGGAGTTGCATGTGAGACTATATGTCATGTAAGAGTTTTGATGAAAATATCAGAACTGCTGTCACTGAATAACACCAGAGGTTGGTTTGCTGATCTCTAATCAAAGTTTTCGGGCATACTTCAATGACAAGGCCAGTAATTCAGAGTGAAAGTTCTCCACAGGGGCCAATGTCATATCAATCTTATTTAACATCTACTTAAATGTTATTCCTGCTATCTACAATCAGTACACACATTCAGCTATGCAGACAGACTACATCTTGCACCTCTTAACTCCTTGATCATGTCTGTGAATTATTACTGTCATTTTCATCCACCTTTTTTCTCTGACCTTACTCTTGTCTGTCTGTAGACATTTACTGTGTCATATTGAATTTAGTTTAAATTCCAGCTAAAGACAAAAAATGCAAGTTTGCTTTCTGAAATGCCTTGTGCAATTTCAGGCCGTCAAAAGAAAAGATCGGCATTTGCTTGCTGAGAATTATATGTCTCTATGAAGTCAACCCATCACTTTCACATTCTCTCCTCATCCTTCCCCGTATGCTTCTCAAGAAAAGTGAGACTTCATGATGAATTTTGTCACCAGAGTTGACTTGATAAATTCATTTTTGAGGATGTTTTTCCAAGTAAAAAGATTAATATGGAAAAAAGTATGGAGTTATTTGCTAGAGGAGATCTGTTTGTTGGCAGTGCAAAGTGGAATGGAAAAAGTAGGGGAATTGTAGTTTTCTTGCACAAGTAAAAGGAAGAAATTTATGTTAGACATGTGGCATAAGAGAACAATCAAAGTATCTCAAATGGACTGATTTAAAAATTACTCGATTATCTGCATATGTGGTTTTAATGCAGGAGGAGGTTTAATAAAACTGATTTAAAAATTTGAGCTATCATCTAGATTAGGATGGCTAAAAAGGGCCAATTCATTACATTAAACATTCTCTTAAATGTCACAACTGTACTGGTGTCTTATTCAGCATGTACTACTAATATAAGGAAAGAATTTCAAGCAAATATTGAAAGCTAAATCTTGACCCTAGAGCTAACACAGCCTAATCCACTACTTCAGGGCAAATATAATTCCTCCTTCTTCTTTTCTAGGAAGAATCTTACTCCTAAAGAACTGTATTTAACATTTGTTTTAACCTCTATGCTTTCAGTGCTTGTAAAGCAATTGTATAGTCTGCCAAAAAAATAAATTAAACACAATTTAAAAAAATCAACAAAATAACAACTTATATTTTACCAATTACTGTTTGTGTGTAATAACAAATCAGCGCTATAAATTGTCTGAACTGTTATTCTAGGTTACTGACAGGTTTTGTATAGGATGTACTGATCCTTGTCAAGAGTGTGAAATCAATTGAATCACTTTGTTATTATCAGGAGTGTTGATTTTATTCAGACTTTGCAGTAACAAGTTTGCAGGAAATTTGTTAAAGCTGAGTTTGTACTCAAAACTCTTATTTTTATACTTCTGTCAAACCAAAAAATGCTGGTCCATGTTAATCATGTAATGTGCAGTTCATCTCACCTAATTTTGGAAATCTGAAAATTAAACAGCTACATGTGAGTGGGTCACTATGGGCTCTCTTAATTTTCAGTAGCAAAAAATAGGTGTTTTCAGAGCATGATTCACAAAATATGTCTCATCATCAGTTTTAGAATACAAGAATACCCTTTATTATTATTTTTTACTTTCCATTACATCCCTTCCTTTCAGGGACAAACTCAGGTATAGAACATATTCTTAAAATGACTCAGTTGTGACAGATGGATCTTAATGATTTATGAAAGTTATTGGGAAGTTTTACTCATATAAGACTTTCATCAACAGAAACTTTAAGCAAAAGCAAAAAAAAAATGTGTTCAAGAAATAATGCTACTTCCTTCAGACACAGACTTCTGATGGATTAGTAAAGCCTAGTAAAATGATTTCAGTTTTCTTGGTTGTAGAAGCACCTTGGCTTAGAAATTAAGGATGATTCCATAGACTGAATCTGTGGGTTTTGCAGTATGTCCATGTTTGAATTGTGATGTACTGTGCATACTGAGGATAATAACAGGACTCAGAATTTACTTTATATTATTCAAGATATATATTTCAAGAGTAAACATTTCATAGGAAGTTTAAAAAAAAAAACAAAAAAGAAAGAGAGGGGGAAAGAAAAAGGGGAAAAGGAAAATGAAAGAAGAACACCCTGCCCCCCCCCCCCCCGTATTGTATGAAATGCCAACAAAATTAGGAAACCAGTTTAAGAACCAAGTCATGATCACAGGAGCTCAAGACTAGGAATGAGATGGAAATAAAAATTTAGCTAATGGCTTATTTAAATTAGGCCAGTCAAAACTAAAGGTATGGTTTATTTTTAAACACTGATATTTTCCTTAAAAACAGCTCAATTTCAAGTGTCCAATTAGTTTCAACTGTTCACAGATATGAAGCTTCAGACTGAGCCTTAAAAATGTAGTTGTATTCATTAAAAATTCCCCCAGGAGTGCTATCAACCAGCAGTGGAGAAGAGCTCTGTTTGGCTGTGAAAACAGTACCTGTCACAGTTTTTAAAAGATGCTCTTGCTCCAATGAGCTAAAAATCTCAATCTAAGAGGTGAGGCAGAGGTAAAAGAGATACTGGGAAAAATAAGCCAGCAATAGCTGGAATAGTAACAGCATTCCCCACAGCAGCACAATTATTGTTAAGCATTTTTAGGCACTGGGGAAGGCACACTGGAATTTCAGTGAGGCAGCTTTGTGAGTTATATTGGTAGTCTCTGTCACATATGAGGGGTAGCTTGGAAGAGGGGACAAAAGAATCAAGGATGTAACAGGGGAACAAAAGAGTCAGTAGCTCTGACAGCACAGTCTTGAAATATTTTAGTAGCATATGAAAGGTGACAGGTGGCAGATAGATGTAGAAATTAGTAGCAGCAATATTAAGACTGGTCTGGATAGTGAATAAATAGAAATATTTATGTGTGTGAAAGCCCCAGCAGTAATAGCAAAAAGAAAAAAAAATATTAAAGGAATACTATCCCTTAACTGATATAGAGCATTCTGACTGTGGTGTCATTCAAATGACCATATAAGAAGAAAAGAAAGAGCAAGATGATCCAAAGACGTAATGATAAGAAGAGAACTAGAACGTTAAATTGCCCAAAAAGGAAAACAAAAGAGCAGCGTAAGAGAAGTCATATAAAATAATAACATCGACGATCCCAAATAAAAGACTAATCTAAAAATCAGTTTGTCATTGCCAGTCAAGAACAACTCAAGAGATAAGATGGGAACTTGATAGCCAGTGTCACACAAGTGATCCTGACCAGACCCATCTTTACATACATGCGTTGGTCCTTGTGAGTAAGTGGGTCTGAGGACATGATTGAATGTGCTTTATGTAAGGAAGAGTATGTTTACACCAAACCACAGAAGTAAATGTATTAATATAGTTGGAAAATTAAGTCTTCTGATAACATAGAGAAAGTAAATATTATACAAGCTGGGATGGCTGGAGACACATCTCGTCTTTCTGGCAAACAGTCATATAAGATTCTAACTGAGTTTGTTTTGTCAAATGCATTAGCCTTCCATACCCATTTTTTTTTCTGTATTCACAAAATTGTGGTTTTGTCAGCAGGAAGGTTTGAAAAATGTTACCTATATATCGCTAGAAAAGCAAAACACTAAACTTGTGCCAGAATAGTGGTGGTGAGTTCATATGGTTTTGGTATCAGACAAGAACTCATTCCACAAACTGCATTATTTTTGGAAGTTACAGTTAAGCAATTGCAGCTCTAACATGACTCCAGATTGGAGATTCTTCATTCTGAATGCCAGAGACAATATTCATACTTTTTATCTTTGGGAATATTATTTTGGAGTAGCTCTAGCCTGGTCCAATGGACTGAATGTGCTTTAGCAGCTGGAGGAAATTGTCTGGCTTAATTTCATCTAAGAAATTAAGCAATGTGATTTGTGTGCTTTGAGACCAGCCTGCATTGCACACCCAAGCATGATAAGATCTTTATTTATCAATGAAGATTGACTTTAAAAACACGTTCATCATCTGAAATGAAATGGTAATGTAGATCCACCTGCTCTGATCGTACACTATCCAAAAGGTCTTGTTCTTTTCCCTTGGCCTTTGCCATGGTTCAGTTTAACAGTGCTTTAACAGACTATACAGCATCAATAATACAGAACACTGACAGCTTTGCCTCCTCTTTTTCATTGTACCTTTTTATTTAAACTTTTATTTAACAGGACTTGATGACCTCTTGGACTGAAAATTCAGAGGGCCACCGAACAGACATCCTGATGGCAGTGACTCCTCTCAATATGAAGAAATGAAAAGAAAGTAATAAAGCTATTTTCAAAAGCCACTTTGTCATAATTACACCATGGGTTTGCCCTTGTAACATAATTAGAGAAATAGAACACATATTCACACACTTATTCTCAATTATTCTAATTGCATTTAAGTTTTGCAGGTAATCTCATGTAATATTTTTCAGTGATCTACAGCAGCAGCTCCAAATAATTTAGCAATTATTACTTTAAATGTATTGAGAAGTTAACCCAGGATATTCAAGCATTTTTAACAAAAATAAAACATTAGATACTTTAAAAATTAATTGTAATATTCTATGGATTTTTTTTAATGAAGGGAGGCATTTTTATTTCATAAAATGTTGGTGCGACATGATAGATTCAGCTCTCTGAGAAAAGTGCATGCAATTCATTTTTTTCCTTCAGGATTTTTGGGTGGGACATTGTAATTGAACATAAAGATATTAAATCTTTTGAACTTCTGCTATAGTATTAGAGGACTATTAATGCACAGTGATACATTTGTTTTTAAGAACTACTTAAGAAAAAATACAGAAAACGTATTGTATAATGCATGTGTATATTTATATATTTATTCCTAATTTCTACCACTTCATGCTTAATTTGATAGTGACAGATCTTGGGTTTGTTTCTCATGGAGACAGCAGAACATGTCTATATAATTTAATTCTATTCTGCCCTAGAAAATTTTAGCTTTTTACAATGGATATAATCAGTAAGAAATGACTAAGAAATTCTGCTTAAGTTTATATGTTAGGAATATCTTTCTGTATTTACTGTTCCCTGAATTTACCTGCAGATGGTATTTTCTGATATTTTAAAACGGTAAAAAGAGTTGGAAATATCTTTTTATTAATTTAGTGCCTCTTTCTTATATTCACAGTTATCATTTCAACTAAATATATCCTTCAATTAGGTGGATTCTACTGAGAGACAGTCATCTGAGTATCAGCATCTGCCTGAATATACTGCCTGATGCAGTACACTCAAGGTCTAATTAAAGACAAACAGACCTGAGTCAATGCTTGCAGAAGTTTATGGAAAGGCAGGCTAGAAGAAGAGTCGAAGTAAAATTTCAAAGTATGAAGTGAAAGCTAGATAGTATACAGTTACTGAAGTTCAAAGGGAAAAAACATCTGCAGAAACTGTTTAACTTTCAGAAAAACAGACATCTAAAATTCTTCTACTGTGTACCCTCAGAAGAACTGGTCTCACATGGTAATGTATTTGTAGACATATTTGCCACTTAAAAAAATTTGGGATTCCTTGGATGGGATTCAGCTGCCCAGACTTGGGCACCTAAAGCCAACTGAGATGCATGAAGTATCTGAAACACTTGCACAGTGCTGCAAATATGACACAGGACTTAGGAGGGACCCACACCTTTCTAGGGTTGACACTGGAGATGAAGCAAGATTTCCCTCAGTGCTTCACATGACTCTAGACACCTGTGTTCAAACGGTTCAATCCTACCACTTGTGCATGTATCCTGTGAAAGATTCAATCCGTTATACCTGTCACTTTGAAGCCTAAACTCTGGTGCTAAGTCCAGCTTGCAGCACTGGTTGAGGGGCTACCACTACCCACTTCTTAGGCAGTAGAAGAATCAGGAAAGCATTCACACAGGAAAAGGGAGACCCTTCAATCCCAGAAGGTCCTCAAGGTCCCTCAGACTCCCTCAGAGTAGGGAGACTGCTCACCTTTCCTGCCAAAAGAGATCTTGATGATGGAGTCACTCATAGGTCTACCGATAACACACTAGAGTCATGGGGACCATTTCCCATTATGCTGGAAACAAACAATGCAATGACATCCGAGACCAGACTGGTTTAATTTAAATGAGAAATCAGAAGTTTCTGGGATCAGGACTGATTATCTCCACAGCTGCAGTGCACACTTTCATTTTTTCATCAGTCTATTTACATTAAAACTGAAGTAACTGAAATTTGCAAGACTTGTTTTATTCTTGTACAATCATTCTTGACAGTAGAGCTATCAAAGTTTTCGCCAATATTTGAGTTTTTACTTACATTTTGGCTGCCATGGTCAGTGTTTTAAGAAAAAGATATAGTCCATTGGATTTCTGGTAATAGGTTTCTCTATCATAAAACATGGGATGTAACAATTTATTTCTGTTTGAATATATCTTTTATATCATCTTTTCCTACAAAATAATAAGAATTTTCAGATTAATCCCTCAGGGGAGTTGGAGATCCAGGCAAGGACTTGTGGTTGTGTTTTGAATATGTGTTTTTTTTAACTCTGTCCCCGAAATAGTGTGAGGGTCTTTCCTTACATCACTGAACTCAATGGGAGTTGTAGTCTCTACATAAAGCATTTCTGCACAACTTCAAGCCTGTGTGAGTAAGCAAAAGCTGTGAACTCC
Organism: Chlamydotis macqueenii; assembly: GCF_036417535.1. Taxonomy (NCBI): domain Eukaryota; kingdom Metazoa; phylum Chordata; class Aves; order Otidiformes; family Otididae; genus Chlamydotis; species Chlamydotis macqueenii. The sequence continues at coordinate 5,819,957 of NC_141556.1, read as the reverse complement.
TTGTTATTTCCCATCCGCAATTTGATTCATAGACTATTGAATTAATAGTTTTCCCACTAAGGAGCCATCAGTACAAAGTCAGGTGTCATTAAATACATTTAATCAGATTCATGTTGAAATCACTGATACAGTTTTCCTGGAGGACAATTAACAGGAAATGTGAAGTATTTTTCAAAAAACCCTAGATAATACTTCTCAGCTTGGTTCATGACATCTGGATAGATTTTTTCTATACTTAGACCGGTAAGTTCTCATCTGCCACAATATTTTTTATAACTTTCTGCATCATCTTTCACTCTGATTCTTCCATGTCATATAAAAGAGTTTGAGTGATTTACTGGCTTATTATGTTAAACTCTTCAACTCTTCGGCATCCGAGAACCAGCCCAACACAGTGGAATTCTGCAAACAAGTAACATCTAAAAAGAAAACACAGAAAGTTGATGCTTGCAGTAACTAAATATTGTATATGTATATGTATATTTATGTGTTGGTAAATACAAGAAGCAACCATGTGAACAGAAATGTAAGTCAAGTCCCACTTAAGGCTGAAATTCTACCCTTATCTTCCTGATCATACAGCGTTCGGGAGCTGGAAACCACATCCTCAGAGAGGATTTTGATGCCTCAAAGGTAACTCTGTTTGCATTACAGCATGTCACACAGGGAATTTTGCTTCCAAATTTTGGTCTCAGAAGTGACACTGAGTAGTTTTTGCCTGAACAGCTTGACCTTTCTATTATTGATACAACAGGATGTGTTATTAGTTTGGCTTGGAAAAATAATCTCGACTCACTTTCGCCTTTTGGAACTTAAAATGTTGTTGAGACTGGAAGAGTCCCATAGCTCCAGCATCTGGGAGGTGAAAAAGACACAGGGAGAGTCAGTTTTCTTCCAGCTTAGGCACAGTTTTTCAGACATATTATAGGGATGGACAATGAAACGACTTTGTATTTTTTGTGGACTTCAACTCTGTTGAGCTCATTGTTTTACCACTGAAAGTTCATTTTATTACAAAGGGAAACAGATCACCTGAATCAGGAAAATTAAACAAAAGGGGGAAAAAAAAAGAAACAATTAGTGCTGATGGGAGATACCTTGCTCTTCCTGGAAATAGGTTTTGCTATTATTGCTGCTAAGTAGAGGTCAAGCTTTCACATAAAAGTGAAAGATTTATTTAGGATTAAGACTATGTTACACTACTGTGCTGTAAGGACAGAAGAAAAACACCTATTTGCCAGATATTACTGTTAGAAAATTACTGTTCACAACCTCCATATCCTAAGTGAGAAATCAAATAAATAGGACAAAAAACAGGAGCAGCTCCTCTCTTCATAGAGTGAAGACATACAGGACCCACCATGATTGTTTTGCTCATTGCTGCTAACTCTTAAAGGATATCACATACTCCAAATCCTCACAGAAATGACATTTTTCTGACTTCTGTGTGCATCTACAGAGCCAAGGGCTACACAGATTCTGTCGGCCTGATCCAGCAGTCTATACACTCTAGGCAGATACAAGATGGAAAGGGGGAGATGAAAGGTTTGCTTAACATCACAGGGAAGAGTTGGTAGCAAAGCTGAAGAAGAAAGCTGGAGCTGGTGGGCATCCAGTGCTGTGCTTTGCACTTTGCAGCCCCTCCTCACCGGGGCAGGCCACCCTCTCACCTCTGCACCCTTCCTGGGGCTCTGGAGGTGAGCAGCATGACTGAGCTTAATGACTGACCCTGTTCCTCCCTTAAGCACTAAGCCATCCTTGTGCTGGTACTCCTACACTTTGTTTTCCTACACAGCAGTGCCAGTTTAGCGCTTAATTTTGTTCATTAGAAGAAAATTATTTTTTAATTATATTTCATTATTTCTCTTAACATTTTCAAGACTGGTACTGAAAGAGGCTTAAATGAATCCAATCCCTTTTTCATTAGAGATATCTCTGCATTCAACTCACATCTCTATTACAGGCTGTCACATGCTTCATGCACAGCAGTAATGGCCTGGGTAGGCACGCATAAATATCCTGCTCATCTCCACAGCAGTGGTGTAACTGAGGGTAAATAACAATCAGTGGTGTTTGCCTACTTCTAACATGGGTATTGCAGATCTCTCCCACTTCTCCCTGTGTAGCCTGGGTGGCTTTTCCTGATTTAACACCAAACTGCTGCTCTAAGGGGCAGAAGAGACTTGCACTTCTGCTGTCCTCTATCCATATCCAACTGTCTTAGCAGGGACTGAGGGTTTCTTTGCTCAACAAATATGTTATTCATGTTTTAAAGGTATGGAATCTACCTGGGATTTGGCATTCAGAAGCTTTTCAGACTTTTATGTGAGCATAATGATGCATTTTTCTGTGATAATTGTGTTTTCTAAGGTTTCTGAGGTTGTAGGGAAAGAGCACATCTTTAGTTTCCTTTTAGCTTTCTCTCCTGGTTAGGTGTAGTGTGTGACATTGCTGCTGAAACCAATATATTCTGTATGCATCTCAAAATTTTGCTCTCTCAGGCAATCTTCTAATCTTTATTCCATTCTTTTTTTTCACCATATAATTTTGAATTATGAACTCCAGCTTGATGGGAGAGCCTGGATCCACTCTCTTGTTTCAGGATAGCATGAAGTAGTACAGATCTCATTTTACACTTAAGGACTGAAATAGAAATTTCTTTACTAAATAGATCAGGCCTAATAATCAGCTGCAAATAGGCTTTGAGTTGAGGACCCTTTTAGTCCAATCTTTTTTCTTTTTTTTAATCTCATTTATCTGTGATTTTGCTCATTTTAAGATTCCTGTGTGGTATAATTTAGGGTACAATTGTACCAACAAATTCAATATTTTCAATATTTTGTGTTAAAAATCTAATGGATTTTTTTAAACTCTGGAAGAAAAGACAATGATCTTACCACAGGGGATATTAAGACATTGTAAGTGGTTTGGTAAGAACATTATAAAGTAACTTTTTTTCCATCAGAGTTTCTCTAATGGCTTTGTGAGGCATCTCTCTACTTGCAGGAGAAGTAGAGGAAGGAACAATACATTTAGCAGGAACACATCTTGATTTAGACAATATTGATTCCTATATTGAGAACACTGTATTGGGAAGGTATCTATGCATATTAGCATAGGGGATGTCAGAGCATCAAGTAATTCTTGGAACAAAGGAAAAAAAAATAGCACTTCCTGCATATTTCCCACTTTCTTCTTCCCTCTCCCCACTGAAAGATGAGTCAATGCCCAAAATCCTATAAAGGGCTCTCTATACAGCTGCAGCAAGGAGGGATTATTTTTTTTTAACTGCTTGCTCTGTCATAGCAGTGTTTCCTTATTATCTGTGAGACCAGGAGAAAACCAATAGAAATCTGAGTGATATTAAATTCACAGTGTGCCATTTCTCTCCCTAGATCTCTAGGTACCTTTAACTAGCTTGACAATGGTTAAACAATGAGTACTGTCAAATTTATTTTAAATAATTATACACCAGAAGAGTTACATTGAGAGGAGAATGCCTATAATTTGTGCTGTGCCAGTAGCTTTCAATTAAATCTCAATTTGATCTCTTGGAGCATCCTGGCCCAAATTTGCAGCTAATTCTACCTTGAGCTTCAGAATTTAATCAGGCATTTAGGGATGAAGAAAAGTATTTCTTAGGTGCAATAATGTCCTTGTAATCTTCCACAATGCTGAAATATTTCAAAGATAGACATGAATAAACCTGTAAGCACTTTTGGAGAGAAGTGTCTGAGGATGACTCCTATGTCACATGTTCATTCTATACATTCATTACACAGGCAAGGGGGACAATATCTGTGTATGTGTTTGTGTGTGCGTACACGTGTAAAGAGACTATCAGGATTTGTAGCACTGTTTGAATTCTCACTGTAGTTCCTAGATCTGACTGGGTTAGAAGCTAAGATAATTTCCATATCCACATCTGTCTTATTTAAATATGTGACTTGTGTGTCTGGATGTCGAAATCAAAAGCAGTATGGGAGGTGCCAAGCTAGAAGGAAACTGTAAATCACGTTTCAAACTGAAAAGCATGTTTCTTGCTTGAGGAGCACGTGAGCTTGGACAAACTACCTTCCATACCATAGATTTTGGAGGCTCTGCTGGGATCAGTCTAAGTGACCTTGTACATAAAGCATAGGGCTAGCTATAATAACTTCCATGATCTTTTAGACACCTCTCCACTTTAACAATATATCTTGAGTAGTTAAACCATGATTCACTACATTTCCTTTTAAGACAAAGAAGAAATTTTTCTCACAATGAAGATAATTTAGGAAATACATTGCTGTTGATGGAAAGCATTTAGTGAAGATCAAGTAAGGTACAAAAAGAAACTTCAACAAGATAGAAAAACTTTGTCATAAAATATATAAGAGGAAATGGCAGAAAAGCATTTGAAGCTTGCAATAGGTAATTCTGAGTTTTTAGCACTTAGTGGGATAGAAATAAGTCTTTTCCTCTTAACTGAAGGTCAACAGAAGTCTGAGGCACTCAGGACTGTGGGAATAATTAATTAAAAGTTATTAAACTATGATATGCTGTCTTGCACGAAATCTAGTTTCCCTGTATTTACTTTGTATTTACTTCATCCTGAGTAGCTAGGCAATCTGCGGTGACAATATGTATGATAGCATTTATACTTGTGTAGCATAGATTTGTACTGTTTACTGATATTTGTGACATCAACACAGAGCACCACACGACTTTTTGTATTGCTGACAATCTGAGTGTGTAATGAATGCATGTGTATTCCTGTGATTGTCTCACTGTGAAATGCGCAGAAATATCAGAATGAAATGAAGGGCATTTTCTTAATCAATTTTCTGACAGCTTGAATCTTGGTTCTATCAACAGTTCTGTGACTTGAATGAGTTTTAATCAACCCTCAATGGAAAGTTTCTGTGTGCATTGCAGTTATTAGTCATATTCGTTTTGATTCCAGTGATTGAGGATCATACTGTAAATGTACTCTTTCTGAAACACAGAGATCTAAATAGGAAGTTCCTATACGCTGTTTACCAGGTCCTGGCTTACCATCCACTTACACACTACTTCAAATGCACTTCTTCTCAGAAACACATGTATGCACATAATTTTAAGCCTACAATCTTTTCCAACTAATGCAATACTTCTCACAAGGATTATAGCAGTGACCAAACTTTAAATCAAATTAAATACTGAACACACTTATCTTTTTGCTCTTGGGTGTCATTAAGACAGAACTGGCAAGGATATTTTCCCCTTTGGCAGCATATTTATTCCCTTACTCAACTCCTAAGGCAGCAAGGTTGTTTGTTCAGCAATTATAACTCTCCTTTGTTATGTTTTCTTTTGGCTACTCTGCTCACCTTGCATAATCCCCTCTTTACACACAATTCTCTGCAAGAAACAGGACACCTTCATCTGTTTCAGTTTAAGTTTTTATTCTGCGCCAGCTCTTGTTACATGGAATGTCAGAATGATAGGGTTATTAAGTAGATGTTAGGCATGATAACCTTTGATCAGCAACAGGAAACTCTCCAAAGTAGTAGAAATCTGTAGGGACTGGACAGACCTCCCAAGTGTGTGTGAGAGAGAACTGGTTTTCCAGTCAGCTTTGAACAGTCTCTCCTGAAAGGAAAGATGAGTAGGAAGTTTGGATCAAACTCTGTGGATAAGTTAGTGGCTGTGCGATTCAGGAGTGTACATTTCCTACACGGATTCATCTTCCCCAACACCTAGTCTAACAGCCTCAACTCTGAGTAATCAAGGGAGACAGGCAGTGAAAGACCTCAGTTCATGTCATTGCGATTTAGAGATCTAAGAGAGGTCAGCTAAGAGAAGCTATAAAAGTGTCTATTTTTCTAAAGTTAGATCTAAAGTGAGACCAGGATTCTATCCTAGTGTCTCCATGTAGCAGCAAAGGACTCTCTAAACTATACCTGAAATAAACACAACTCATATTAAAATAATTAGATCCAAAGGGTTTGCTTTTCACCTAGCATCTTCCCTCTCCTCAAAAAAGGACAGTCTTCAACATCCTGAAACTCTTTTCAAATCCAAGTGTGATAGGCTACTTTTTTAAACATAGAATTAATTGTTCTAGTGGTATCTCACAGTTCAGACATCACTCCCTCTGAAGACACTTCAATGAGCATATCCTACAGCATTATGTAGAAGACTGTTCTAAGGAGGGACTGCTCACAGTCTCCTGTTGACATTGCTCCATTTTATTAAAATCTTCATATTCCCCTGGAAAATAAGCTAGAATGCAGGTATCTGACTCCTCAGGAGAGTTAACCTGACACAAGGATGCTCTGAGGTCATTCTTCCTTAGTTCTTCCCACTAGTGCTGTTCTACTTTGCATTAAATGCTTAAAAGTCTTTTGAGACAAAGAGAATTGCTCCTTATTAGGGTAATCAGGACGCGTGCTCTAGAAGTGGGGCACCTGTTTTTTAGTTTCAATGCTAATGAATATTTAATTTGCACATAGTAGGACAGCATCCACAGGTGAAACCAAAAGAGGTAAAATCTTCCCACAAAATACACCATAGTGGACATTCATCCAAGAAATCCAAGCTGTTGCCTTCATCTACCTGATGGAAATTTGAACCCACTATTTCTTTCAGCTGAGAGACTGCCTTTGCTAGCAGATCATGATGAATCTACGTTTCATTTTGCTTTCATTTTTACAAGTAACTAACACAGTATGGAGTTTTTGCAGTGTAGTTATAAATTTCTGATTTTTCTTCAATAAGAAACCATAACAAAACAAAAGTAAATCTAAGTTTTATTTTTTTACTAGTCCTTCTTTACCCTCCTTCTCTAACTCTCACACCAAAGAATCACTGATTTGAGCAAGCTCTAATCATCATGATTTGATTTCAAAAGATGGCTAAAGAGCTGCTGGGAATCACTCCGAAGATACCACTATCACTTAAGATTCATTCTATTTTCATATCTCTGTGTGAATCCTGTGCAGCTGGGTTGGTTTTGGTATTTGTATGTGAACATAGTCTTAATGCAGATTGCATGTATCTCTGATTTCCTCTGTGAGCTACAAGGATGTGCTCCTTAGCCTGAAAGTGCACATATGCAAAATGTATGCAAAATGTCAGTTTATGACTACCAGAGAGATGTTTTTATTGTTTACAGGTATTTCCTTTATATTTTTTCCACTCATTCCTATCTAAAAGCAAAATTATTCTAAAGATAAAAAAAAATGCCAAAACTTTGTTATTTTCTTTTCAGAATTTTTCATTATTACCTAAAAATACAACCCCTAAAATACACATTGGACCTCAGGAATGATAAAAAAAAAACTCAAGCAAAATAAAAAAAAATAAAAGAGAAGAAAAGAAAATAATCTTACTGACATTTCCCTGAAAATTGAATGTTCTCTTTATACAAACACCGAAGACTGGTTTCATTACCGAGTGTCAGGGGGTCATGTGATAGCAAAAGCTTCTGCACATCACTCAGTCTACAGTTCCACATTTTTCCAATAGAAATTAGCTTTCTATAGGAGAAAAATAAAGTACTGGTGTAGGTGTAATGTTAAATGAATAATGAACATGTGAGACAGTTGTAAAGGTGCTCTAACAGCTTTATTAACTGCATGAGCAATAGGATCAGGATATGCCTGCTGAAGCTTAAGAAAAATTCTATCTATTGCTAAATTCAAAAACCAATTCAATGATAATAAAACACTGTACTACAGCAGCCAGCTTTGCAAAAGCATAATGATGTTTTTGTTTCTATTAGCTGATCACATCTACAATGTTATCTTCACTGTAGATCTGAAATGGGATTGTTACACAAGTTGACAATCTAGCATTACAGTCTCAAGTCTGAGGTCTCAGGGACAAATCTTCTAGCAGTGCTATTAAGTCCAAATTCTTGGAAGACTGTAATTACATGACAATGTTACGTTTGTCTTGAAAGCCAGCGTGGAGGCCTCATGGCTGGTGTGGAGGAGGGGAAACCTTAAAAAATTCAAGCCTAAAGACTTAAATAAACTAAAGAGGGAAACTAAAGGAAAGGACACAAAAAAACTCCAAAAGCCCAAACCATCTCCTGCTTTTCTTTATCAGACCAGAATTTTTCTCTTGCTTAATTCTCAGTTGCTTCACTTTTATTCACATCTCTACCTTTAACCTGCTGTGTGACTTCATTCAAGTTAATGCTTTTGGAAGTTGTGTCTAAAAACCAGTTAATGTTACTTAAAACTGCAGAAAATTTTGAAATCTATGTATGAAAAACATTTCATAAAACATCATGTTACCATCTCTATTATTTGTCACTTTTCCTCCTCAAAGCTAACAAACACCTTTGACATAACATTACTTATAATGGACTCAAAAGATTTGTAGACAATTTTCCAAGTCATTATTTCATTAAATACACTCTGTCACAGACTTATATACAATGGGAGGTGGTTTTTTTCATGACATAAGTATATTTTTGATTCACATACAGCTTAACTATTTTGCAGTTCCGTATGTCACCATTACTCAATCATCCTTCTTAATATTTGCAATTCTGAGTTTCCCCTCCCAATTTCTTGTACACCCCCCAGCCTACTTGTTGGTGGGGTGATGTGAGAGGCAGAAAAGTCCTTGACTCTGTGTAAGCACTGCTCAGCTATAACTAAAACATCCCTGTATTATCAACTATGTTTCCAGCACAAATCCAAAACAGCCCCATACTAGCTCCTATGAAAAAAAAATTAACTCTACTCCAGCCAAAACCAGCACAACAGCAGGTTTTCATGAGAGAGTTTTAAATACCGGTGAATTCGTTGCATAAATACTTGAGCTTGACAGTGAATTATGGGATGTGTTCATCTGCGTCTTGCTCTTGCAGCTTCGCTGTTACTTTTCTGTACCATTCAAGTTTTGTTAGCAGATGGAGATGCTTGAATGGCTCCCACTCTCCTGTGTGAGGTGTTTGCTCATGGAACTGCTTTTAGACAAGTCAGCAGGAGCTGAACTTGTTCAGCATCTCTGAATGTTCCAGATTTTTTAATTGTGTGACTTATGAAATTTGATATCTAATTTGGGACACTCAAGTAAAAAAAATTCAGTGTGAAAATACTGAGCTTACCAAAGACAGTGAGAGTTTTTTCCCTACAAACGTTAACATAATGCTTTCAAAGGATAAATTAATGGCAGAGTTTCAAATATGATCATAATATATTTAAGTACCTGCTCCAAACACGCCAGACTGTGAGTATAAAAATCTGGCCAATGGCCTACATGAAACTGGAAAATGTTTTAGTAATTTCACAAACCTGTTATAGACATGAGCTTTTATTCTCCCCCTTAGAAGTCCTTACAAATGAGAATTGAAACTATAATTGTCCATTTCCTCCCTCCCAAATACACTGATGTTTTATACAGAAGATTCCCTTTTCCAGTATCTACACTACGAATCACTTTGAAATAACGCTGGCTGTTTTGGCTGCTCCACAAGACTGTACAAAGTAAAACAAGCAGAAAGTAGTTGGGTGGGCAAACATAATGGTTAACAGCTAGATGAGTAATCAAAACAAGAGCTTGTGTGTTATGTTAGCCTAATATCACTACTTTGTCTTTCTATTCTATTGGCATTTAGAGTGAAAAACGGAAATTCTAAGCAGTACTAAACTAAACATAGTTCATGAATACAAAGTGTTTCTGCCAACAAAGCAAAGACTGCAGTTTATACAATGCAAATGAAGAATTGTTACAAAATCCTGTTGTTCATGAATCTGAAAAGCTTTAGCATATCTATCGGGATTATCTAACTCTATGTTTTGTTTACTTGGGTTTTCCTTCTCTCAGAACCTTCTTTTTGTGAGAGATGTAAGTATGAGATTTACCTGTTTTAGAATCTGGGTGAAAACAGGACTGTACAGACCTTAGCTGTAACCCATAAACTCAAGCACTCAAGACAAAACAAACAAACAAAGAAAGAAACAAACAAACCAGAGACTATTTGGACATCATTTGAATATCAGATGTTCTATTGTCTGGTGCTCACGGATTATTCTTTGAACCTAGTCTGGTTCCTTATGAGTTTAAGGTCCATTTGCTACATTCTGTCATCTCATTTTTAAACTGAGGATAACTTACTTTAGTTACCTTAGAGTTTTAGTCTCCCTCCTATATAATCTGCAGTAATTTTTAAGTTGAATTTGAATTAAGTTAATTTCTTTTTTAAAAAAAATATGAAGTATGGGCATTTCCACAAACCGTCAGAGCACTATCAAGGCTTGAAAGAGCTTATAAAGCATGTTAACAGTATTTTAGTCTTAATCTAAATCAAGTTGCAAATAAAATTCAGAACATGTAAAAATAACTACAAATTTGTTTCTATCTTTCTATTGTTCTGGAAGTTTTCAGTTATTTAAGGATATGATTTTTTGTGCTTACAGAAACTAGAAATCAAAACCTTTCAGTAATAGTTAAAAAGAAAATAATCTACTTTTTGTTAATGATGGAATTTTTCAAGAAAAAAAAAAGATTTCTGTAATTATATTTATTTGCTGAAAATCAAAATTGTAGTCAGAGAAGTAAAATATGTGACCTTTCCTAATACAATTGTATATATATCTGAACATTCTTCATTAACTTCTAGATATAGGACCATGTCATCCTCCACACAACTACAGAGAATACAGTAATTCACAAAATTAGAGTGTATAGTATGCACTGGAGCTGGGAAGTCCATTGAGGCTGAGTCACTCCTGTATTTTCATACTTGTTGGGAGAGTTAAGCAAAAATATTTTTTGTCAAATAAAATATTGTTATTTTGGAAAGTACTAGTTCATCAAAACTAAACTTTCCTTCATGGGAACATGCCAATTTCAATTAGGAAAAAACCCTTGGGTATATAATGGCTTTATCTGGGTCCAAAAATAACATGCCATCCCACTGTAGCTTCAGGGTTAGGTCACTCATGACTGAAATTAATCTCATGTAGCATCAGCTGTCTATTATGTAGGTGTTTGGGTTTGAGACAATCAAATCCTACTGTTAATAGAGGTAGACAAATAGGCACTTTAAGACTCTGATTCAGCAGGTCTACTTTAGAATTCTACTTTAGGATAAGACAAATCAGGCTCGTAAATTCTTACTTTTGTCTATTCACTATAGATGCTGTTTAGACAGCTAATCCAAATGAAGACATCTGATATCAAAACCTTTAACTCACACCTTATACTTCTCCCTCATCCAGAAAGAAATAAGGAAGTAGAATTGATGCTACTGCTACATAGATGCAGACTACAATGGAGGGATAGGAAGATTTTCTCATGTAATGTTCTGCCCATGAAGGCAGTTAAAGTTACCAGAAACCAGAGTTTGATACTTTTCTGTGTGTAGGAAACAGAAAGTAATTTCCCCTCTTTCCTCCTGAAGAATTTTTTTGCATGTGTAAAATTTAGACAAGAATGGTTTGATGGGTTTTTTTAACAGATGATGCCTACAAGAAGTTTAAATAAGAAATCTAAAAAAAAATAAACCAAACTTATTTAAAGGCAAGTATAGCTCAGAGAAATCTCACATCTTTATGTGACTGCAAAGCCATATGTGGAAGAAGATTGAACTTCTAACTGATTGTCTTTAAACTATTGTTCTGTCCTGTGTTGGATAATACATGAGTCAGCACAAAAGTACTGTTACTGCATAGTCTGTTGACACCTTGCTAGGCTTTTGTGTTTGATGATCAGCTTTTCTATTGCACAGTTCTCCTCCATGCTCACGTCAACATAATTGCTCTATCACTGATCTTCTCATCTTCCTTTATTATTTATCTATATGCCTAAAATCTCATAGAAGTATTGCTCCACTAAAATTAGATGTTGTTTTCGATGTAATCCAGGATGTTCAGTCATTTGAAGTTGACTGTCCTTGAAAAAGGCTTACCTGTATTTTCATTGTGAGCAGGTAGCCTGTGAATGCTTTGTTTAAGAGCTGTTTGTATCCATGGCAAAAGCATTCTAAACTACAACTTGGATCAAGCACTGCAGACCACTGGAATTTGACAAATACATTAAACTATTTGATAATACAGTAGATAGGAGAATTAAAGAAAAAAAAGGAAAAAAAAGGAAAAAAACTCACACAAAAGTCAGAAAGCAATAAAGGTGCCTTGACACCATGAATTTCACCTTCTCCCTGTTGAGAAGTGCACTGCTTTTGTGTAGTAGGGATGTGCTACAGTGGCAGCTTCTGCAAGAAGCTGCTAGAAGTTTCCTCTCTGTCTGGTGGACCTGGCTGCGTCTAGGGCAGATCTGCTGCTGCCCAGGGCTGAGCTCACTGGCGACAATGATAACACCTCTGTGATAACGTATTTAAGAAGGGGAAGACAAAAAAAGAAGAAGGAATGAAGAAGCAGAAGCAGCGGCAGAGAGCGGGAGGCATGAGCCTTATGGGCCTTGCGTCCTTCACCCCCTGGCTTTCTGCCAGGCAGCCGTCTGGGCCCAACTCGGCCTCCTCCCGGAGTGGGAGCTGTAATGCGGCTCCTGGCAGAGATTCCCCTGCAGCCCATGCTACAGCCCATGCTGCAGCCCATGGTGAAGCAGGCTGTGCACCTGCAGCCCATGGAGGCCCATGGAGGAGCCAAGATCCACCTGCAGCCTGTGGAGGACCCCATGCCAGAGCAGGTGGATGCCTGAAGGAGGCTGTGGCCCGTGGAGGGCCCGTACTGGGGCAGCCGTTCCAGAGGGACTGCACCCCATGGAAAAAGAACCCATGCTGAGTAGCTCATGAAGGGCTGTAGCCTGTGGGAAGGACTCCATGATGGTGCAGAGGGTAGTGGTCAACGGCTCAGTGTCCCGATGAAGATCGGTGACAAGTGGTGTCTCTCAGGGATCCTTATTGGGATCAATATTTTATATCTTCATTAATGACATAGACAGTGGGATCAAGTGCACTGTCAGAAAGTTTGCAGATGACACCAAGCTGAGTGGTGCAGTTGACATATCTGAGGGATGGGATTCCATCAAGAGGACCTGGACAAGCTTGAGAAGTGGGCCCATGTCAACCTCATGAGGTTCAACAATGCCAAGTGCAAGGTACTTTAGCTGGGTTGGGGCAACTTCTGTTATCAGTACATGTTGGGGGATAAAAGAGTAGAGAGCAACCCTGTGAAGAAGGACTTGGGAGTACTGGTGGATGAGAAGCAGGACAGGAGAAAACAATGTGCACTCACAGCCCAGGACACCGGTATCTTTCCTGGGCTGCATCAAAAGAAACGTGGCCAGCAGGTTGAGGGACGTGATTCTGCCCCTCTACTCCACTCTGGTGAGACCTCACCAGGAGTACTGCGTCCAGCTCTGGAGCCCTCGGTGCAGGAAATTATGGACCTGTTGGAACAAGTCCAGAGGAGGGCCACAAAAATAATGAGAGGGCTAGAACATCTCTCCTATGAAGAAAAGCTGAGACAGTTGGAACTGTTCAGCCTGGAGAAAAGAAGGCTTTAGGGACATCTTATTGCGGCCTTTCAGTACTTAAAATGGCCTTATAAGAAAGACAGGGGACAAACATTTTAGCAGAGCCTGTTGTGAAAGGATCAACGGGTAATGGTTTTAAACTAAAAGAGGGTAGACTTACACTAGACATAAGGAAGGAAAATATTTACAATGAGGGTGGTGAAACACTGGTACAGGTTGCCCAGAGAGGTGGTGGATGCCCCATCCCTGGAAACATTGCAGGCCAGGTTGGATGGGGCTCTGAAAAACCTGATCTCGTTGAAGATGTCCCTGCTTATTGCAGAGATGCTCAGACTAGATGACCTTTAAAAGTCCCTTCCAACTCCAACTATTCTACAATTCTATGATTCTGTGCTTCCATGATGCAATTGGATTTGGGTTTCTTTATACAACTTTAAGTTGTGCTTTATAACAGCACAGATTTCCCTATACAAATAATATTTGTCACTAAAAGGAAAAAAAATTAATAAATCCCAATAATAAGATATTTTGTACTGTGTAAAGAAGGCAAATGAGTTGTGCTGCAAGAGATTATGGCCTAGTAGACAGTGTACTGGATTGTAGTTGCATTGGTCTTGGTTTTATTTTTGACTCTAATAGAGATCTGTAAGGACACCTTTCTGAGGTCGCTTAATGTCTTCTGTGCCTGTTTTTGGTAGCTCTACAGTAGGAATAATAAGATTCTGTTTTGTAAAGCACTATGAGATCTACTGTGTTCTACACAGGAGTTAGGAGGTATTATTACTAATAATATTAATTCTAATAAAATGATAAGAGAATAAACTCTTTTTGTACCAAATCTAAATAAGCTATCCAGTATTTTTTCAGAGGTGGACCAAGCTCACTGTGACAAGTTTACAATCTTTGTTGTCATCTTCTTTTACTTGTGCAGTCACCTCCATACTATGAGTATTTACCCAAAGGACTGAATACCTTTAGGCAGTCTGAGCATATCAGGTGTCAGCTGGAGCTCATTCTCCTGTTGAGTTTCATCCACAAGGAGTCCAGGTCGTACAGTCCAACATGACTCCAGAGTGAGAGCTGAAGTCTGAACAGATGATCAGATTTACTTCAAATTCTTACTCTTGATTCATATTGCACTAACATTAAGTCAAAATTCCAAAGAATATTTTTCCAACAGTTCTGAAAAAATTTGATTCTAATGTTTCCTTTTGTGCTATTCAGACCAGAGCCTTATTATTGTGACAGATGACAGAAGTTATGGCATCTAAACCCATTAATACAAGGATGCCATCTACAACCGCAGAAGCAGCTTTTAATCCAGCATATCGTTTTTCTGAATTTTGGTATATTTGATGCTCATTGTACAACACATCCAAGACTGCCATCTAATGCTGTTCAGTAAAATTCTTCGTTCATTCTTGTATTTTTGGCATAATTTAACGCCAGTAGGAACACTGTAGCAACATAAAAAATTCTTAGAAGATAATTTTCTTTAATCAAATAACAACATTTTGTTTTGCTACTGCTGTTTAATTCCCTGCCGATTTGGATATTAGGCAATAAGTAAAAACATTTTTTAAATGATATAGCTGTGATGAAAAAATCTATTAACTGAAAATTCTACAAAGTTGCATTATGTAGTATGATAAACATTGACCTATAAATGTTTATTTATGCATTGTCTGTTCGCTTAAATTTATCAGTAGGCTGAACATTCATGGCACTTGCAAATTCTTATCTGAACTTATTTGTAAATGCCTTGCAAATAAAATCTCCTGTAAATACTAGAGTTTAATCCAAAGCCATTGAACTAGATAAGATCAACAAGCTGATTGGCTTCAAATAGCTGTTATTCATGTACTTGAATAATAATACATCAGTTAGCTTGATTTTTACCATGTTGGTACTTATTCATCATTAAAAATAAAATTTATTTAATCTTGGTGAGAATATCTGGAGATTATTGTACAACATAAGGAAATAAATGTTTTTACAAGAGTAAATTATATCTCTCTTCCCTAAAGGGATACCTTAAGATTTTTCAAAATGTTAGATTAAAGATTATAAGGAAATAGAATGTATTTCTTTTTTGAGCTTATGCTCGAGATTGCTACTGTATTACACCGTGTTAATTCCATGTATCAGGAATTGCATTGGCTACCTGTGAGGGCAAGAAGGCATTACTTTCACTGCTAACTACTGCATTTTTGCCTTCCTTTACACCTTCCTTGTACACTGACCTTCACAAGCAAATGGTGCAGGCAAGCTACTCTGATGCTCCTGACAGAATTAAACATTCAGGGATCTCATCACCTGCTCACACACTTGAAGGCAGACCAATTCAATGTTAAGACCTATGCCTCTGCACTACCAGTATGAAACACTACTGTCTAATAGAGTGCAAATTTTCTTGTATGATAACATGCATTCTCTGAATAACTATAAAGTCCTTAAACTTCACCAGCAGTGCTGGACCCCTTTGGCTTGGCTTTCTGGAAGTGGTTCATATCATATGTTATCACATCATGGAGCAATGATTCACTTCACAATATTAACGTTAAAATTATCATCACCTGGCATCTCCAACATGACGATGAGCAAGCAACCTAACATATCTCATGGATCCAGGATTTTGCTAGAATCATCTCTACACCAGTCAAATTTTGTGTACATTGGTAAGGGCTCAGTACTGTGGCTTTAACAAAAGAAACATATGTATATATTCCACATCAGGTATCCACAATTTGTCAGAATCCACTGGCTTAAGGATTGAAGTTTTCAAAATTTTGTGTAAAGCACATGATGAATAAGTTGACAGTGTATCTGTGAACAAATACATTTCTTCAACACTTTGTAATACTCTGATGTCGCTTTCATGCATGCTTCTAAAACTTGACGTTGAAATCCAGCATTCAAGCTGTGCTGGTGAACTGGATGCACTCAGAATAAGTCCTACTGATGATCTTCTATTTTAGAATTACCTACATGTTTCCAGTTAAATTCAAATTTAATGAACTTAATCTAAATATATGCAAAAAAAATAAGGTCAGCTGAGTTCCAGATTGAATGTCTAACTTATGAGTCTTCATTGTAATGCTTCTTTATCAGATGGATATCTTCACTCCCATTATAGGGTTCAAGATCTGAGGTTCAGTTCAGCTGTACCCATATGGGTGTCTTACAGCAGCAGAGATACCCACTGTATCTAAGGTATCCACTCTGATCTGGCAGGTATGACAATAGTCTTACAGGAGCCCCATGTCCTTCTGCAGCAGAAGTGGGAAGTCAGGCAAGATATCTAGGACATCTTGAACGGTGCTAGGCACATTTGTGTAGTCATTTGAGCAGGGTCTATGGAATCTGTGGCATCATTATTACACAGACGGTGTAAAATTAGTTGTATATATCTGTACTGAATATACCTGAAAATATATGGATAGTTGCACTAGAAGCTCATAAAATTAGGCAGACACTTTTTTTTTTTAATGGAATTCATGCAAATTCAAGTGAACAAATACAAAATTTGCTTCACTTTTTATGGACTATGTCTACTTAGGAAAAGTTTAAGAAAATTTTCCAGAAGATAAACAATAAAAAGTTTTTAAATAGGCCAAGGATCAAAAGTGTGCACAATTTAATGCATGTTTACTGAAATACATAACAATAATAATCAAGTCTAAAAGTAAACTGAATGTTGCATACTACTATCATTTAAATTAGCGATAACTTGGGGAAAAGACTTTTTCTGTAGTTCAGGATTCTGATTTAGAGATCATTTGAGACTATGTTTCACAGATCCAGTGACAAATACACCCAAAACTATGATGCTTAACATCACTTCTGTTAAGTTTATGAGGCATTTGGACAGTGCTCTTAATAATAATATGTTTTAACTTTCAGTCAGCCCTGAAATACACCCAAAACTATGATGCTTAACATCACTTCTGTTAAGTTTATGAGGCATTTGGACAGTGCTCTTAATAATAATATGTTTTAACTTTCAGTCAGCCCTGAATTGGTCAGGCGATTAGGCAAGATGATGATTGTAGGTCCCTTCCATCCGCAACTATTCTATTCTATTCTATTCTATTCTATTCTATTCTATTCTATTCTATTCTATTCTATTCTATTCTATTCTATTCTATTCTTACTTGTGGGAAATAGCAGCATCAGTTTTAACAGCTTTAAGGAGATCTATACCATTATTCCTTGATCTTGCCCTAAACAATGAGTGGACAAGTAATTGTTCCCATCACTGGGAGGAAAAATCTTCATGGACAGTATTCAGCTTCATCCTCTGTTCCTTTTCCTTTCTACCGGAAAGATTTTACTCTTTAGAGTTTTTTGAGATCATGTCAGTAACTTTCTGCTTGCTTATTCTTTCAGACATACCCACAAGGATATTGAGAATTAAAATTGCTTCAGTACTTGACAGTATGGGCTTTGTGAATCCTTCCTTATCCCTGCATTGCAGGAAGAAAGTCAGGATTTGCAAGTGAAAGTGTTGGAGTTTTTAATTCTGGATTCATTGACTAGATTGGTGGAGCTGTTTTGAGATTTGTAAGCATGCTGTGGGACTCAGAAATACTTTCTGAGATTTGCAAAATGCATAGACCTTCCAACTTCAATAACAAACTCCTGAAATCGGTTGAATATCATACTAATAGTTTAAAACAAAAATGATTATTTTTTAAGAATGTCATAGATCACAGACTCAGAGACATGTCAGTTATTGAGATTTAGTGTAAGCACTAAACTTTGTAAGACAGATGCTGCTGTGAGTTGTTGTTTTTCTCCTGACAAGATGCCTGATGGCAAAGGAACAGACAGCCAGGTATCAGGTAGTGGAGTGTTGGAGAACAGGTAGGAAAAGAGCCCCTGGCATTGTTGGGAGATGTAGGGTCAGACCCTGTGCAAAGACCATTGCAGGAGTTTGTTCTCAAGGCCACATCGTAGAGAGATTAATAGATTGAAATGGCATGTTTTCTGCCACCTCTACAAAGAAATCTGAAAAGGTCTCTGATGGCTGTTAGGTGTTTTTCTTACTTCAGCCCTTCTAATGAAAGCAACCTCACATTAAACAAGTGCCTCCAGGAAAGGGACCTACAGTGGATCAACACTGCCAGTTGTAAACATCCTCGTTCAGTTTATTTCTACAGGACCTGATCCAAATCTTTTTGGAATCAGTGGTAGGCTTTGGTTTTGTCATTTCAAGAAACCAGAGACAAAACCGCCCTTATTATGGGTGACCAAATATAGCTTTAGTATCTATTTAAAGGCCTCAACTAAGATCTACAACGTCAACAGCAAGGGTTTGTGGTGTTATTTATATTGCATGTCAGTATCATGGTTCTTGTCACTGTAGGATCTATACAAATATATAAGAAGATAAAGTCCCTATTCTAACAAGATAATAAGATAGTAACTGACCATAAATAACAGTAGCAGGAATGTAAGAAAGAAAGATGACAGCAGCAAATATAGGAAGATTACATGGGTAGATACTGAACAAGTTGATGCCCTACTGGAGGCAATGACTTTTCTATTTATCAGAAAAAAAAAAAAGGAAATTAATGGTCCATGGCTGATTCAGAACCAAACCATCATATGTTGGCCAATTCCTCATAGACATCACAGCAAACACACCTCATCTAAAGCTTACAAGGAGCAGGTAAGTGAGTAATGCACTGAGCTTCCATGCTCAGTACAAGATAAATTGTTTTTTGAAAATAGATGTAGTAAGTCCCAGGTAGCCAGAAGTAAAACATGTGTATCATTTTACATCATAACAGACTAATTTTTTTAACCATGAAAAAAAGACCCTTGCACAAAAATATTTTGCCCAGTTTCAGAGGTAAGAAATTTTGATTTATTTTCATGGATAAAAAGGGATTAATCAGTGCACTGAAAGTTGTTGGCTGCCTCATGTAACAATGTTATACATGCTGTGAACTAGGATAACAGTCAAAAAAGCCATTTCCCAAATTAATTTCTGAGTCTAACCTAAGTACAAGAGCTTCACACCTACCCCATATCTCATGTCTAGTGCTGTGTGCACCTCAATAGGCAAATTCTAGCTGTGAGGGAGAGGATCTCCCTCAAGGGAGAGGGAGGACTTAGAGTCTCTTCCCTCAAGCCACACCATTTCCTCTGTAGATCCGTTTACACATTTAACCACTAAGCAGTGGTGTAATTATTCTAGTGTTAAGAGACCTGAAATACACACCAGATGAGGCAGTACTTGAAGGTCCGCAGGCCAGTGTCACCTCTCCACTACCCATACATATTTCACCAGTCAAAGCAGATATATAAGACTATTTTGTTAGATTAGAGGAAAAAAAAAAAAAAGAAAGAAAAAAAGAAAGGAAATATATTAGAAGTAAAGTATTAGGGAAAAAACAGATCAGAAGTGGCAGCTCTTTAAAAAGAATTTAAGTACCTAAAAGTACACATCTAAAAGAGAGGACATTAGTTATAACCCTTCCAGCCTCAACAAAAGACTGGAAGCAGCACTTAGAAATCAAAAAGCAGTATTTAACAAACAGAAAAGGGAAGGAACAGCTGTCAAATAGAAGGAGAAGTTTTAAGTTGTAGAAAATTAAGGCAGTAAAAGAGCAAAATCTCTGACTAGCTGGAGAAAGATAGGTTCTGAATAGTAGCTATAATGAAATTCTGATGCTTAGGGGGTGGCAGAAATTTAAATGATAGATATATTTATTCAATATTTCTGTTTTGTGTCCTGAAAGAAGCAGGAGGATGTATTTGAATCATACGAACATGATAAAGTATTTTCCAGTCCATTAGTGTCTGTGGAGGGTGTTAAACATCACTCAGATATAAATAATTTTAAGTCAGCAGGCCAGGATACTTGCACGAATGGCTTCTGTGCAAGTTGATGGAGGACATCTCTAGTTCATGCTCTGAATTTTTAATAGATAGTAGAAACACAGAGGGAAAACATCAGCAGGCTGGGTGAATCCTAGCACTGTGCTCTGATTCAGAGAGGGCAAGCAAGATAGCCTAGGATACTATACACAAATAATCTTACATCTGTCACAGGCAAAATTCAAGGAAAAGCTGATCCTAGTATAAGTTCCTAAATTATTAGGCTGGGAAGGTGATTAATGCCAATCAATACATTTTTTTTTCCCCAGGAAAATCAATGCATTAAAACAAAGAAACAATTTCTTTTCTTTTCTTTTCTTTTCTTTTCTTTTCTTTTCTTTTCTTTTCTTTTTTTTTTTTTTAAAAAAATGACAGATTTGATAGTTACAAACATACTAAGGCTTTTGAAGAATCTGGGATTTAGTACTTCGCTACCTTCTGGTTAAAAGTTGTCAAGAAAGCATATCAGGTGGGTTGAGGACTAGCTAACTGTCTTTTCTCAGAAAGAAGTTCAGTGGAGAATTATTGTCAGCCTGGGGAGGAAGAAGAGATTAAACAGATTTGCAAGGACTAGCCTAATGCTGCTCAGTATTTTCATAAGAAAACCAGAAGAAAAAAAAGTCAATGACATCATGAAAGAATACATGGGAAATTGTGATGAAGTCAGATCAATCTGCAAGTGAAATATAACACACAGAGGTGAGATGGATTCACATATTTAGATGCAGACAGCACAGTGTTAAACAATGAGTAACAGGCAATGAAGATCATACCTATAAAAAGAAAAATGATGTCCTGGATAGCAACAGCTGAAATAATTTAATGAGTCAGTGTAATTGGGGCAAATCTGGGACCCAGGTTATTAATTCAATCTTTTGACCAGTAAACAAAAGATTGACTTGTGGGATCTGTAAGGACTCTGCACTAAGACCAATACAACTACAGTGCAGCTGTTTATCTTGTTATTTTGAAAAAAAAAAAAAAAGAAACACAGTGATTTAAGGGCTGGAGAAGCCTTACACCAAAAGACTTGAAGAACTTGGTTTGTTTAGCTTCTCAAGAACGTGAGGCAACCTCTTGACAATGCATGATAGCTTCATGAAGAGAAAGTGTGTGCCACAGGTTGTTTATTCTCACAAAGATACAAGTTTAAAGCTGCAACCAGATGAAAACAAGTAAGAGTTAGACATTTTCATTTAAGAGTGAAGATATTTAACTCTTAGAAAACAGTGACAAGGGAAATGCTCTGTCTTCCAACCAAGAGCAGATGCCTTGTTGGAAGACAGGCTTTAAACCGACGAAAGTAACAGTCGAATTGCAAGACTTACTGATAAGGTAACAAAGACATAAAATATACTTTTTTTTTTTTTTAAATGTTAGCAATCCCTGATATGTTGTATAGCAGTGCACCTGTCAGGAAAGATTTATAATCCAGACAGCACTAACGCTATTCATAGGCAAGTCTTGATCTTGGTGGCCACAAAGACAAAACTTCTATTGATTTTAATTGAATAAGCAATTAGCTAAGTCTGGTAAAATGTCAGACTAGACGCTGATCAGTGAGAACAAATCTGAAGTGATTTCTTGATATTTTCATTCCAGTCAATAATTTTGGCTCCTTTGAAGTGCAACTCAGCTGTGGCCAGTCATTGCTACAGCTGTCATTATCTCACAGATCTGCCAAGCACCTAAAATGCCTAGTAGAATTTGCTTAGTTTTGCAAGACAAAAGATTTTGCAGCAAAAATAGAGTGGCTAATTGATAACATACAAAACCCCCCAGATTAGCTAAAGAAAGAGTGTGAGTTTACTTTTTTGCATATCTGATTACTGAAATCTCAACTTTTATGCATTTTGAAATAGTGATTATTTTATCATAGCACAGATTTCTGTATCAGACCCAAGAAGAGATTTCTAATCTGTGAGGAAGCAAATCAAACAAGGATATATCAAGAACCATGAACTGATAATGAAAGAAAGAGAGAATGAAAAATCAGACCATAAAGAGTTAATACAATAATTAGCCAGGCGATTTAGTCAGCGTAGGAGTAACATTTGCACAAGCTACTTAGCATATGGGGATAGCAAGTGCAAATATGGTTGTCTAAGAGAATTTTCACTGTGCTATCTCTGATGATCAACTCAATATAAAAGACAGTCAGTAAGGAATATCTGTGGAGCAGATCTTTTAGTATTTGCAAATTTGTATTCTCTTTCCAATTAGCCACAGGCTAGTACAGTGACACAGATTGTTAATATCTATATCAAAGTTCAGGCATAATCTACTGTAGCTCATAAATGGGTGGCCAATTTGATTGCAGAATTTTCTTACCACCCTACAAGATTATCTGTCAAGATCACATTGATGGAATATATTTGCAAAGAAATAAACCTCATTGGCAAATATATTCTAATGCATTGCAATACAACTGCTAGACTAAAAATATAATTAAGTATATCTTCAAAAACACAACAGAACTATTACTAATCAGCAGGACTAAGGTGAAAAGTGTGGAATATTAAAACAAGTTCCTATTATTGTTTTTGTTTTTTTTTTTTTAAAAGCATACCTGGCAGCTGAATATTTTTACTCTGTCTGCAATAACCAGTCAGGCAGCTCAGCAAATGCAATGACAACTTGATAAGAAAAATGATGTGTTCAGAGATATAAATAGTTTGAGCACACACTGCTATTTCCATAGATTCAGAGAGGTTAGAAATATATCTTGCGTAACAGAAAGAAATCTTTGACAACTACTGGGCATTCTGCAATACACATCTTAACTATAGGGTTTTTTTTTTAAATGGGGAAAAAGAAAAGAAAGGATTTTTTTTTTCCATAGGATGTATATTCAGGAGCTCTGCAAATTGTACATCCTCAAGAGCATGAATCAGAAGCAGAAATATAAGGTTAAGACTTGATAGATGCAAAAGTGATATAAATTGCAGTTACCATTGAATTTCATTGTGGCTTTGTCCCAATTTCAAAAAAGAACAAAATGTGTCAAAGTCAAACAAGGATTCCGCTTGGCTCACTCTTCATTGTGTTTTTAAGGCAATCTCCAGACCAGGCTTGGGCCAGAATTGGCTGATTATCTGGGTCTTTGTTTCACAGGTTCTTTTTTGGATTTTGTTTCAGTTTGAACTCATTGGGATGCTGAAAGTGTTGCACAAAGAAAGATGCAGGAGGCCTACATGGACAAAGCTTTACTCATGGCACCTATAGCTGATGGCATATATGGACTCAAATAGTAAAGTTACCCTCAGGGAATAAACAAAGAGAGAGAGTAAGAGAGAGAGAATGCAAAAGACAAAAGTCTCCCCAGTGGCCAGCCAGAAATTAAAACTATTGGGTCTCCCAGATAGGCAGCTTCTCCTGAATGTCCTCTCCAGTACAGTAGATATTCCCTTATCCATCATGTCCTGCCCAGTCTTCTAGTTGATGGTTACTGCCTGTGACCCTTCTAGCACTCCCTGGAACACGTTTGGATGACGTGACAATGTTGCACACTGATTAACCACTAAACTTTGTGCACACATATTTTTGGTTAATGATTATTGGCTATTGAAAGGGTTAATATGTACTAAAGTCTTCTTTTCTTCTGCTATAAAGTCCTACACTAAAAGTTACAAAACAAATGGCAGGAAAAGAGGGATGAAAAGAGGGAGAAAGAAAAGGGTCATTCTCACATCAGTGACAACTGTTTCCAGGAGAAGTCTGACTATATCAATACATCTCAGGATTTGGAAGTGCAGAGTCATGAGAAAACTGCTCAAGAACAACAACATGAGGTATGCAAGGGTAAAAATGCCACAACAACGGCAGAAGGCCAGCAGTTCAAGAAGTCCTGCAGGAGCTACTCTTTGTCCTTTACGTCATATGCAATGTGGGTAACTGTATGGAAGATAGGAATCCCTCTATTGTCCCATGTAAGCAAAGTCAAAATACTTCTTTAGTGCTTTACCATTTTCCATGACTTTATCAGCATCAACTAAAGAACACTTAAACTCGTATCCCTTCATATCTCCACATTTGCAGATGGGAAAGAGAAATTATCATGTATCCACTCGATTTTCTGGCAGCATGTGAATACGTTAGTCAATATTTGCTGCAGGATCAGATTTTAAAAGGGATTAGACCACCAGTCAAGACACATGGTAGATGATGTCCAAAAATAATGAAATAAACAAAACCTGACCTGGACGTTTCCTGAATTCACTTGGTTGGGTTTCATTATCACTGAATTCTTTGAAGTTTGATAGGAATAACAAATCTATCATTAAAAATTAAGATATATGTGTATCAGCAGTGATACATTAGACTTTATGATAAATTATAAGTCTCTCAGTGTAGGTTCTTAATCTCATCAAGCATCTGAAGGTTTGTAGTAAGGAACAATATTGGGTTATGGGAGATACTGCTTCAGGCATGAAAGGAAGACTAGATGGAAGCAACTACAGGAAAGTGTTTGGTTCTTGTCTCATCAAAAGTACTCTTTCTCAACAAAGTAATACATAATCTAACAATGTTGCATTGTATGTCATTAGTAAGTTCCTAAGGGGCATTATCATTTCCCCATCCCAATTTTAGAAATGTTAAAGAAAAATACATCTTAGAAGAAAATATTGGTTTCCTTTCATGAAACAAAACTAGCACAAAACCTTGCAAATGGTGTTTTCCTCTTGTTCAGTCACGGACAGTTATGCCATAGTTCAACCAATTTTAAACTTGGGTGGCAAAAATACAACTCTAAACTCAGCTTGACCTACATCTTTAAGCCACACACATGAAGACAGTAAACTTTAAAGACCTCATGTGTCAGACATTGTCCTTATTTTTACATCTGCTACATAGAATAGCTGAGGATAAAACACAACCCTGCCATGGTAAAAGCAAAGCAGCAACCAAAATAAAAAAAAAAAAGTCTTTTCCAAAAATGTCAAATGTCCTCTGAAGGAAATCAATATGTGAAATGTACTTTATGGAGAGAAAACATAGACATCTTTAGTACCTTGATTATTTTATTTTATTAACAGTAAATATTTGTATTGCAATAACATATAAATTGTCTTAATGGGAAATTAATTTGCAAGATTCTGTCTAAATATTGAAAATGCACAATTCTTCCCTAGTAAGCCTTTTGTCACACAGCCACAGACATGCTGAAAAAATATATTCATAGTCAAGGACAGAGGCATTTACCCCATTTACTAAAATGGACAGTGTGTTATCCTTCATAAAACTCACAGCTCTGATCTACATCCCTTCCTATTGAAGTAATTAGGAACAGAGTCAAACCAATGAGTGTTCAGTTGGAACAATGAGTGTTCTTGGAAAATCTCCCTATAGCTACAACTATAACACTGCAATAAGGTATTCCTGAAGTACAAATGATGAGAATTTTTTGGCTTTCAAATGAAGGTCATATTATGTTGTTAGAAATGGAAGCATACAACTCACTGTTTATCTAATCCAAGCTGTTTCTCTGAATGACTTGTAGAGTAGTCTGGCAAAAGATAGCAATGCAAATTTGGTGACCACAAGCACTGTTCTCCCTTCTCCATGCAATCTTTTGAAGCTAACTTTTGTAAAATAAAATACTACGCCCAAAATGCTAGGTGAACTACAGATTACGCACAAGATCTGACAGAGACAAAAGAACGTATTTGCTGTGCAGAATCCAGAAGAGACTTGGATTCCTGTAACAATATCATAGCCTTAGATCTCAGATATGTTTCTTCACAGCTTGTGGAAGGATCTGGTGCCTACTGTCAATCCCAAGGCTTGCTCACTGATACTAGACTGTTGAAACCAAGCTGCAATGGTGACTGTGCTGAAGAAGCAGAGAGACAACTTGGAAGGCAGAAAGGAAACCTGCGGTTAGCTGAGCAGATGAAGCAAGGACTACGGCTGATATCTCACAGCTTAATGTTGTGGAGACTTGCACACAAGCTGTTGTTGTCCTGTCACTGAGAAAATATGAAAAAGGCCATTCATATGATACTAACGCCAGCTTGAAAGACAAGAAGGAAAACAGGGAAGGAATTGCTTTTTATTAATCACCATTGCAGTGTATAACACAACAGTCCTCCGTTTCTTCTCTGTGACAATCTCAAAATAAAAGACTAAGATGACATGTTCAACCCGTCTATTTCCATCTTGATTCTCAAGTTATTCTTTCGTTAGAAACAACAAACATAGCAGATATTCTTTATATTGTTCATCATCCAACAGGTATCATCCCTTCCTGGAAGAAAGAGAGTAGCTGTCTTAGCAGGTGGTGGAGGAGAATACATCCAATTTATCTACAAACATTTTCTTCCCTTTTCAAGACAAATTCTGAGCTTTTTGCTAAACCTAAAGGCACCTTCTACTGTTTGTTTATATGCTCTTAAGGAAACGGAAAATCGGAGAGGAGAGGAGCTCCAAACCAAGCTGCTTAGAAAGGATCACACAGTTTTAATGACACCATGTGACATGATAATGACAGATTAACCATCTTTTGACATCATGACCTTTGGTTCTCCTTGAAATTTTAAAACTTTTTTTTTTTTTGTGAAAGATATAATCTATTTTTCTTCTCTGCCTGAGCAATGCTTTACTGTCACTTAAGCAAATGAATAGAGAAAACTCATCTCCACTAAAGCAAATGGAAAAAACCTTGTTTCACTTCCTTGGAGTCAGTATGTCACCTAAAGATCTTGAGTAAAGAAGCAGTGTATGCTGCTTTTCTCCAGAAGATGAATAGACTGCAAACTCCATTGCCGTAGTCTGCAGCACAAAGGCTCTGTGCAACAACTGCAGAGTGAAATACAGCATTATTTCTATAAAGGATAGACACAACTGAATACACCTCCAAATATAAGCTGGAATTAACGGTATTGAAAGCAGATTTTAGCAACATGGCAGGAACACCGCAGAAGAGAGTGTGAATATTAACAGATGCACATTAGGCACACAGCCCACCCACGCACTGAAAGAGCCTGTAATAGCTAATAATACCTTTCTAAGATGGGTGAGATAGAACATGCTGAAATCATTTGAACAACAGGAAAGGTGTGCTCTAAAAAGGAAATTCTTCCTGTGACCCAAGAAGAGAGGAGGAAAAAGGCTTCAATTTTTCGTAAGTGAAAATTAGAAAAGCTCCACCAACTTCCATTAGACGTAAGTTGCAAGTCTGGACCTGCACTGTCAAAGGGTAACGTTGGTCTGAGGATGTGCTCTTCTCCAAAAGAATTTCAGAAATGGCATTTTTCATTGTAGCTATGTGATTGTATTTAATCGTATTAAGACCTCAATTAATACTTTTGCTCCTACACATTTTGTAAAACTGAGCCAGATAATTTCCAAGAAGAAACAGATATATCAATTTTTACTACCTTGGTCATTGAGACAGAATCTCATCTGAGAAAAAGGAAATCTTGAATAAAATATAAGAAAAAAAAATGTTTGTCCAAACCAAACCATAAAGTTTTTCATGGTTATAGCCTGTTCCTTTATAGGAACTTATATGTATCACTAGGAAAGTGCTACATCTTGAATTAAAAATATCCTTTTTCTTTTATTTTTCAGGAAAACCTGTAAAAGTCAACAGCAGACAATCACTTGGCAGACAGTTTAGCTGTAGGGATCAGCACTGTGTTGTCAAGTGTGTAAACAAGGTGGCCTGTAAAAATGTAATCCTCCTCCTCCCTGATTTTGTGATTTCTTAGGAGTAGAAGACAAAGGTTGCACTTTCTCACAATGACATGATGATGGCTCAAGATACATGTAGTTCAGCTATCAGAGCTCATCATATGAACCCATCTTTTGCAAGCATACCCTGAAGTACATATGATAAGGATGTATTGGTCATTTTCTGAGATGAAAGATCATATAATAACAGCTGGTGTGGCTGAATTCAAAAGTAATTTTCATCCAGGCTCAGTGCAGTATCTACCTGGACATCTCAGTGCAGTATCTACCTGGATATCATATACCTGGACTTGTGCAAAGCTTTTGACACTGTCCTGCATGACATTCTTCTCTCTAAACTGGAGAGGCATGGGTTTGATGGATGGACTACTTGGTGGATAAGGAGTTGGCTGGATGACCACACTCAGAGAGTGGTGGTCAATGGCTTGATGTCCAAGTGGAGACCGGTCACGAGTGGTGTCCCTCAGGGGTCCGTGTTGGGCCTGGCCCTGTTCAACATCTTTGTCAGTGACATAGACAGTGGGGTAGAGTGCACCCTCAGCAAGTTCGCCAATGACACCAAGCTGTGTGGTGCCGTCGACAAGCTGGAAGGGAGGGATGCCATTCAGAGGGACCTTGACACTTGGAGAGGTGGGCCCGTGCCAACCTCATGAAGTTCAACCAGGCCAAGTGCAAGGTCCTGCATGTGGGTCATGGCAATCCCAGGCACAAATACAGGCTGGGCAGGGAATGGATAGAGAGCAACCCTGAGGAGAAGGACTTGGGAGTGCTGGTGGACGAGAAGCTCAACATGAGCCGGCAATGCGCCCTTGCGGCCCAGAAGGCCAACTGCATCCTGGGCTGCATCAAGAGAAGCGTGGCCAGCAGGTCGAGGGAGGTGATTCTCCCCCTCTACTCTGCCCTGGTGAGACCCCACCTGGAGTACTGTGTCCAGTTCTGGAGCCCCCAACATAGGAATGACATGGACCAGTTGGAGAAAGTCCAGAGGACGGCCACAAAGATGATAAGAGGGCTGGAGCACCTTTCCTATGAGGACAGGCTGAGAGAGCTGCGGCCGTTCAGCCTGGAGAAGAGGAGGCTCCGGGGAGACCTTATAGCGGTCTTCCAGTACCTCAAGGGGGCCTACAAGAAAGATGGGGAGACACTGTTCAGCAGGGCCTGTTGTGATAGGACAAGGGGTAATGGTTTCAAAATAGAGAGAGGTAGATTTAGATTGGATATTAAGAAAAAATTTTTTACAATGTGAGTTGTAGAACACTGGAACAGGTGGTGGAAGCCTTATCACTGGAAACGTTCAAGGCCGGACTGGATGAGGCTCTGAGCAACCTGATCTAGTTGGGGATGTCCCTGCTCCTTGCAGAGGGCTTGAACTAGATGACCTTTGAAGGTCCCTTCCAACTCTAACCATTCTATGATTCTATGATTCTAAATGTGGGAAAACACTTTTTCAAGGTTTGCAACTACTTGGAATTTTGTTCAGTTCATAAATACCTGAAATGCTTCCTTAGGGTCTTGTTATAATCTCCCTGTAAGGAGAAGTTCATTTATGTTGTTCACTACTATTAAGTCAACAGGCATAAATGAGCAGCAGAATGTAAGGGGAAAAAAACCACAGAAAACAACATTAACACTAACACTAACAATCCCACATTAAAATATTTTAGTAGATAAGGATATTTGTCCTTGTTTGAATATTTTATTAAGCTGCTTTGTCGTTTTATTCTCCTTTCTTGTTGGATCAATCCCAAAGGAACTTCAAACAGTTAAAACTGCATTTAAACTGTTTAAACTGTGGATCTACATCAGATCAGCTGGGTGTTGCAACTCTATCATTCTCACACTGAACTATGCTCATATTTATTTTTAAGAATGAAGGATATTTTTGAAAGCAGAAGAAACCTAGGTTGAATTTTTAAGCCTTGACAACTTTTAAAGCTGTTAAACTTCTTCCTGTCTTCGTATTTCATAAAGGAATTTTGAAAAATTTCTAACCATCCCTGTCTCCTTCTCATTGGATTGGAAGGACACAGAATCATGCTAGAAAGTTTCCCCAGTGAATGGAAACCTTCTACACTGCTTACAGCAGAACAAAGCTTTGGAAATGGTTTCTGTCCAGTGGCTTTGGTCCTCGGGTTATTGTTTATTCTTTTAAATCTAGAATTCCACAGCAGGTAACATTACTTGTGCATATTTTACAGTGTGTCCTGGTTTTTTTTTTTAAAGAAGTTGCAAGTGGAGTTTGTTTTTCATGTGAAAAAGTAAAATAAAATATAAAAAAAGGACAGAGAATGCATTTCTCTGTTTTGAGGATGGAGCTCTGCATTCTATGAAGAAAAAAAAGGTAGTTTGCAGACTGGTATTTCTGGCCCTTAGAATTATCTTTCTGTCTGCAAGATATTAAGCCTGAAGTGTCTTATTCTCCATCCCATTCTTATTCCTTTTTCTTCCCACTGTTTGAATTCATCAACTATTTCAAAAGCACTCCCTGCTGGATTTGTTACATTTAATATCTGCAAGAAGGCACTTACAGAAAGGCGTTCACTACTATTAGAAGGAGAAAAAACCCACTCTCTCTCATTTCTATTAACAAGTTTAAAGCAACCTGTTTCACTTTTCTGTCTTCAATTTTTTAAAATTTTTTTAAATTCAATTTACCTCACATAACCTTTTCTTTAATGTATTATCTAGAGCAACTCAGTATGGAGAGATACACGAGACATACATACACTCAGTGTCTGAGGGCTTTTATACCCTCCAGAATGGAAATTCACTGTTGTAATTTTAGCCTAATCAATTGAAATACAAGATTGAAACTACTGCTAATTGACTAAACAAAACTGGGATTTGGTGAATGTCATAATGTCAGTTTACTCATTCAAAAGTTTCTCATTAACTAAGAAGGGAGGTTGTTAGAGGAGGGTGCCTGTGAATGAGAGGTTACTCAAGAGTCGTGGTCAAGGGTGCCTGGAGGACCGCAGGGTGAAGACAAGGCTTTTGCTTGAGTCAAATTGCTTTGTATCTTGTCACATAGTCTGTTGACCATTTTGTTATCAGAAAAAAAAAAAAGCTGTGTGTGGTTAAGAGACTTTCCTTCAAAACATAAAGGAAGCCAGTGATAGACAGGATAACACAATGGGAATTTGTTTTCGCCCATTTCTTTCTTGTTCCATTTGTAGTTTTTATAGGAATTTGGAAAATTTTGTCCTTTGGTAGGAAAGACATGAGTATTCTCTTGGAAGAAAAGGGCTGAATATCAGTTGAAAAAGTTTTACAACTTATTGCTTTTGGTAATGACTCTTTCAGCATCTAATAAGTCTAACTAAATTCATCATCATTAAATAAAGAATCATAGATTTCTCAAAAGTAGTCTTTGAATTCAGATGCTTTCAACCAAACAAAACTTTATTGAAATTCCATAGGTTTGCCTACAGATGAGAATTAACTCACATATGAATATTTAGCACTATCTAAACACCAGTTAAACACTTAGAATATATTAGGTGGGTTATTAGCTCTTGCAGTGGCATTTTAGTGTATTCAGAGGCAACCTTCCCCTAAACTTTGCTGTTTAGGAACAGTATTTATGTAATGCAATACACTGAAATTACCTGGGATATTCATACCACTTCACCACCAATGTTTCTATAGCTTTGGATAAAATTCATAGTCGATCGTTTTGTGGAAACTTTATGATGCAAATTTTAAAGGAAGTCATAAACTTATCTTATAGTTTTTACAGTTGACAGGCTCATAGAAAATAGAATAACTGCTGGGCACATAAGTTTTTCTTCAGATCTTGTATATTCAAAACACCATCTGTTTTTTCCCAAATATATCAATGGATGTATTATGAAGGAGTACTTCTGCCCACAAATCTGATATTGTCAGTGTCCTCAAACAACATTACATATTAGTGTAATTCTCCAATGAGAATAAATATGGAATTTTAAACTATGTAACATTTTTTATATTCACCCAGAAATCTTTTTGTTGTCTGCAGCTTCACCTTGACTGTTGATGATGCTAACCCTTGTATACACTCTCCTCCCTTTACTAGACACATCTGAGGCAAAGTCAATGAAGTCTAACTTATTCATCTAGTATGTCAGGAGTATGCTATAATGAATAAACTTAGAAACAGTTGATACAAAACCATTTTCTTGAAGGTGTTTTTCCTAACACTGTTTTAATCTCCCTACAGGTCAGTAACATATACAAGTTTGTTCTTAATCTTTAGCTTTACCCACAGCCTACTTTACATCTGCATTCATTCAGTTGAATTAGTCATTCTCTGGCATGAGCAATTAAAAGACTCATATACACCTGGTTGCATTTCTGAAATATTTACTGGTTAGGTGTTCTGGTTTTGTTAGTGAGGGGGGGCCTAAGGTGGTAGCTTCTCTAGGAAACTGCTAGAAGTCACTCCCCTTTGTTCAGTGGACTCGGCCGGGCCCAGGGCGGACCCGCTACTGGCCAAGGCCGAGCCAATTGGTAGCAGAATGTCCCGTGATAACGCCTCTGCGATAATGTATTTAAGTAGGGGAAAACAGAAAAAAAAAAAGTAAGAGGAAGATGTGAAGCAGCTGAGCGGGGGGCAGAGAGGGGGAGGCGCGAGCCTTGTGGGCCTTGCAGGCCTCACCCTCTGGCCTCCCGCCGGGCAGCCGACTGGGCCCAACTCGGTCCAGCCCGGCTGCAAGAAGTGGAGAGGAGATGAGAAGTGATTAAGATGTAAAAAAGATCCTGCGAGGCGTCTGCCAGCCTGTTGTGAGGGAACAGCTGCAGACGCCAAGGTCAGTGAAGAAGGAGGGGGAAGAGTAACGTGGCTCCTGGCCAAGATTCTCCTGCAGCCCATGGTGAAGACCATGGTGGAGCAGGTTGTCCCCCTGCAGCCCATGGAGGTCCACGGAGGGGCAGAGATCCACCTGCAGCCTGTGGAGGACCCCACGCCGGAGCAGGTGGAGGCCTGAAGGAGGCTGTGGCCCGTGGAGGCCCCGCTGGGACAGCTGTTCTAGAGGGACTGCACCCCGTGGAATAGATGACCCACGCCGGAGCAGTTTCACGAAGGACTGTGGCCCGTGGGAGGGACCCCACGCTGGAGCAGAGGAGGAATGCGAGGAGTTCTTCCCCTGATGATGATACAGCGGCATAAAACAATGCGTAATGAACTGACCGCGACCCCCATTCCCTTTTTCCCCCCCATGCCACTCGGGAGGGGAGGTAGTATAGATAATGTTAAGCCTGGGAAGAGGAAGGGGTGGGGGGAGGTTATCTTGTTCCCTGTCTCATTCTCCTGCTAATTTTAGAAATAAATGAGTGTTTTTCCCCAAGTCGAGTCTGTTTTGCCCGTAACAGTAACTTTAAGGATTTCTCCCTGTCCTTATCTCAAACCTTGAGCTGTTTTTCTTATATCATCTCCTCCTATTCTCTCGGAGGGTGGGGGGAGCAAGAGAGAGACTGCGTAGGCTGGTCCCAATCAGGGCTGAACTACGACATTAGGTTTGTTATTAATTTTGCTAAAGATAAAGATTATGGCTCCAGAATAATACCACTAAGCATATTTTACTTAAACAAAGGTTTCTTAATGAGGACTGGCTTTGAAAGGGAATGAAAGAAATAGATGGGGCCTTTTAGCTCGGATTTCACCCCATGTACATTTCAGTCTGTAACTCAGGTATGTACATAAAATAGGACTGAAATCACTCTTAACTTCTTCCTATTCAAGGAAGAGACACAGATACCTTCAAAGAATAGGAAACCTGGATCAAACAATATTTGTCTGTCCTACAGATTCCTGTTGGAATTTCCATGTTCTTCCCTCTTACTTCCCTTATAAGCAGTGCTTTCACTTTCCAAAACAGTACAAGTTAAAGGCTTTTCTTTTCCTAAAGGAGTTATTTTTTAAAAGAATTGTAGTGCAGATGGGCTAGACTTTCAGAAGTAATTAAGGTAAAGTGTGCAACTTGACCAATATGATCCTGAGCTATTAAATAAATTTGTTAATCTTCTGCATTCTCTGGGTATTTTTTGAAAAGCGTATACCATCTTATAGGTTGCTATGCAAGTTGATGACCAACAAATTCTTATGGTATTTACTTACTTCTCAGAAGAGCAACTAGAATGGTTTAAATTAGAACAAACAACTAGTACACTTAGGAGGTCAAAATCCAACTTGGATCTGGATGCCAAGTACTGGTCATTCTTGTTGCTTCCTCCCCTAGGAAAAATTAGGCTTATTGCAGTTTTAGGCCGAGATTTAGACCCCAAGATAACTGTAGATTCCTGATCCAGGTAGAGATTTGTTGACTTAACTTGCCTTGAGCAAACATGACCAGATTGCCCTGGGCCTTGGACCTGAGTGTAACCAAACAATTTCACATTTCCTTAAACAATTTTGTGGTCTTTTTTAACCTCAAACACTGCATGTTTCTTTTCATATGCATAATTCCTTTCAGATCTGTCAAGAGAATACAGAAAACTACAGGTCTGAAAGACTGGCAATGCAGCAACTGCTTGAGAGTGGAAAGGCTATGCAGCTTCCAGGCTAGAAGCTGTGTGATGAATTTAGTGATAAGTATAAATATGATTTCCATCACGGTAGAGCTCTGATTTGCATAGAAAGCAAAGCAGGGGATTCAATTTGTTTACACAAACAATTTAATTAACTTGTAAGAAGGAAAAGAGCCACAAAAATTAAAAGAGTTGTAGAAAAAGTCTTCCAGTAGAGACTCAATACTGTGAAGATACGGAGATGAAATGACTCTGGTTCATGTCCTTCACGGGAAGGAAAGATGGGTTGTGGTGGGAGGCTGTAACACAGCAGAGGGAGCAGAAGCAGAACAAATGAGTGGAAATTGAACCTTAACATTTGTGACAGTGGAGGTGAGTGGCTTTTGATGAAAAAAAAAAAGAGAAAAATGGATGTGGTATAGTAATGAGTTTCAACGTTGTGTTAATGCTTTTGTCGGACAGCTCTCTTGATGGGATAGATATAAGAGTTTGCAGGTAGAACTTGCTGGCCTGCAATTCAGAGAAAGTCAGACCTAGTGGTTTCATCTGCTCTTAAAATCAGTGAGTCTTTAATCAACTACCTCATAATCTCAAGAACCCCAAGCAGTGAATGCTGATGACCATGAATTTTACAGGAGTAGAATGCATTATTCGTGTACCGGGCCATCTTTGTATAATGCATGAAGGAACAGGAACCAGATATGTGATTAGAGCCACCAAATAGGGCAAAAAACAGAGATGCAAAATTGAATGAAGTCCATCATTGTTTGTAGATTATTTTCTAAAACAAAGAAATTGTAATAGGCAACAACATTTCATGGCTGATGTGGAGGAAAGTCACCCTTTGAATGTCAGTTTGGGGACAGCCCTGTGAACTGCACATTAGCCTGACAGCTCTTCAGTCCGTTGATGAAAGTCCTATTCTGGGGACTTCACATGACAGGTCATGTGACAGGACGTCTGTCTCTTCCCATCACCCACCCCCATGCATAAAAAGTATGGCAAGGAGAAAAATTATTCTCAGGGCAGAATCATAGAAACATAGAATAATTTGGGTTGGAAGGGACCTTTAAAGGTCATCTAGTCCAACCCCCCTGCAAGGAACAGGGACATCTCCAACCAGATCAGGTTGCTCAGAGCCTCATCCAACCTGGCCTTGAATGTTTCCAGCGACGGGGCTTCCACCACCTCTCTGGTAACCTGGGCCAGTGTTCCACCACCCTCATTGTAAAAAGTTTCCTTCCTTATATCTAGTCTAAGTCTACCGTCTTTTAGTTTGAAACCATTACCCCTTGTCCTATAGCAACAGGCCCTGCTAAAGAGTTTCTTGTTCCCCATCTTTCTTGTAGGTCCCCTTTAGGTACTGCAAGACCACTGTAAGGTCTCCACAGAGCCTTCCCTTTTCCAGGCTGAACGGCCCCATCTCTCTCTGCCTGTCCTCACAGGAGAGGTGCTCGAGCCCTCCAATCGTTTTCATGGCCTCCTCTGGACTCACTCCAACAAGTCTACCTCCTTCTTATGTTGGGAGCTCCAGAGCTGCTCATAGACTGCACATAAACCATTTACCTCATATTTTATTGTTTTAAAAGTAAGTTTATTGACCTAGATTTGCAAAGAGTACATTTCCTTTGCTAAAACATATTCTGTTTGTTCCCTTGTAATATGTCCTCACAACATCCCTTTGATGATTCTCATACTGCTGTTTAGTCATATTAGTATTCAATTCTGATCCCTGGTTATGTTAGCAGATGAAGGGAAGCACATAGACAGAACACATTTGTTTAGCAAGGACTTTAAAAGATTTTTATTAGCTGGAATTTTGAAAGTATCCCTTTGTATAGTGTTTCGAGTGTTAACTAGCATCTCTGGGACCAACAGCAGCTGTTAGCTGATTAGCTGCTCTGCATTAAGAATGTCTTGGTTCACGTTTTTTTTCCTATTAACTGCCTAATAGTCCTATAGATAGGTGTGTATGTAATTACTATAATTGATATGAGATAACTAATTAACAGTGCTGTAGTAAGTACACAATCAAATTAGTGTTCCTATGGTGATATGGAAGAGAATGAACGTGTACAGAGCACGGAGATCATCATATTTTTCACTCCCAAAAGTCTTCTTCTGTCACTTGGGCAGCTTGCAAGATGGTAAGTTGCAGTTAAAGCCCTGAACAATAAAACATAGTGTTTGGGCTTGGTTTTTATCAGAACAAACATGAAGTTAATAATTCAGAGTGGAAATGTGAAAGCACTGTCCAAATTTGCTCAGTTATGCAAAATAGCTTTTGAAATTTTGTTCAAGTGTTCTTCATGAAAGTTTTTCAACTACTTTAGCCTGGCATTTAGTACTGACTTCAAAATGATACTAAATTGTTTCCTGGCAACTCTCTTCCTGCTTTGAAGTCACGGTGGGCATGGCTGGGTATATTCTCACCTTTATAAACACTCTGAATGAGAACCTCATGTCCAAACTACTGCAGGTAAATAAGAT
Organism: Chlamydotis macqueenii; assembly: GCF_036417535.1. Lineage (NCBI taxonomy): Eukaryota > Metazoa > Chordata > Aves > Otidiformes > Otididae > Chlamydotis > Chlamydotis macqueenii. The sequence goes on along the minus strand of NC_141556.1, from coordinate 5,782,955 downwards.
TAAAAAGACTTTAAGAAATGTCAAGAAAAAAAATATACCAAGAATATGACTGGTCAACATTTTCCCATCAATTTTTTTTTTATTCTATCATGCTCTGCTGTTGTCCTCAGAGGTACAAATACAGTAGCACCTAGCACAATTTTTCTAGTAAGTCTACCCAATAATACAGAAATGAAGGCCGAGGGAATGAAAAACTGTTCCCATAATCCTAAAAGGTTAGCTCAGGCACAGTGAGGCTGGTGTTAGACTGACCTTAAGTAATGATTTCTGCTTGGCTGGTAAACTAAGACATTTTGTTTGGTCTTATCTTTGTTTTGAGGTGTTCCCATAATCTTTTTCAAATCACAGTGATTTGGGATAAGATTACTGAAGTTCCTTTAGGGGAGAAAAATGATCTAAGTTTCCAAGGAAAATCTGCACGAACATGAAACAGTTTTCAGTTATTTTTTCCAGAAAAGCAAGCTAAAATCTATCATGTTTCTCAATTCATTCTATTACAGTGAATGACAGCAATTTACATCCTTCTTTCACAGTGATTATTTTATACAAGTTGAGAAACAGGCCTTTGAAAGTTTATGAGAACCTAATAGCTGCTCAGCATTATGACCAATAACAAAAGCCAGAGAGACACAGTCATTTCCATGTGAGTACAGTGCTTTACAGGCAGCATTGACATACTGGCCAGGACATGCACCCTCACTGCAGTCAGCTATATTTTGTTCTGATGTGTCTTTAAGATATGAGTGAAATGGATTCACCAGATTTTTCAGGTTCAGCCCATATTTTCCCACCATCCTCATCAGTTCCATGATCATTACATTATGTCACTAGTACTTGTATGTCACTTACAGCCACATTACTTCTGGCAGACAGTTTTCAAGTGTCGTCAAGTGTTAAGTGTCTAAGAGATTATCTCAGATGCATTTGTCAAAATTTTATCTCATGCAAAACTATATGGTTTCTCTGAAGTTCATAAACTCAATAGACTTTTTTGACTGTAAATTTTAAGGAGATTGGTAGACATGGCTGAAACATCAAAACTCAGATTCAGCTCATGTATAAATATATTTTAATTTCAGAGTATTCGCTGAAGAAGGAGTGGAATTTTTTATTCTGTGTCTTTTTTTATTATTATTTTTTTTTCCCCTCAGAAATGGTAAATCTTATGAAATACGACATGTCAAAATTCATTTTTTTCCTTACAAAGCATTACTTTTTTATTTAAGATGGCCATAGAATTTTGCATTACTAAATCTAATTCCTTAATTCTTACATATTTGAAGCTTTTAAACATTTATTTTACTTGTTTAAAAGTATGCTAGATGAAAACTGGGACTAAGAGCAGAAACAACATTTCTATAACACACTCTGAATTCAAACTGAAGCAAATGAAGGAATTGCTAACCTACACCATTTGGTCATCTCAGAGGAAATGTAGGGGCTGGAATGTTTCTCAAAAACAAAGCTGAGGACTTAGGACACAAATTGTTAAGCATAATAATAATTACTGCTTCACATTTCCTTCAGATCATATTGTAAAACTGAACTTCTAGAGAACAAAGCCAGAATCCAAGAGGAAGCATAAAGTAGTTCACAAACCAACAGGCTGTCACATCATGAGACCATAAAACAAATGTTCTGCTTATTTGAATGCTGATTTGGGGTCAGATTCCCCTTTTGAGCACACAATCGCAAAGACAAGGGAAGGGAAGCCCACAGAAGCCAGTTGTCTTTTTTTTGGAAGTTCTCTGTCACCATCTGCTGGAAGTCTCAATGCTCTGGAAATGTGCGGATAAAATACAAATATTCACTATTTGGAAGATATAAATCAGTTTCTGAACACTCCACTCTCTGAACTACACTCGATCTTCTCATCATGACTTGTCTTCAAAAGCAGTGTCACTATTCTGTTACCACCAGGAAGTTAAAAAAAAAAAATCGTTATCTTTCATTAATTCTTGTTCAGAATATATTATTATAAAATTATTATATTGTATAAGTAATGTATAATAAATATTAAACACTTATAGCACGTGATAAAATAAGAAGTATTAAATAATTAATTAAATTTCATTAATCGTAACCAAAAGTAATTCCATACTCCAGTGAAAAGCACATTACTCAATTCTAAGAGGAAAAATTTTTTCAGCTCTCATTAATGTTTAGGTACGTCTTCCTGAATGGGCAATGCTCCACGAAAGTGCTCACCAGAGCTGGTGAATATTTTGGAAAATCCAAGCCAGGAGAAGTTCTAAAAATTTTGCCCCAAATGTGGAGAAAGGCAAGATAGTTATTTTCATAGAAAAAGAGGTGCTTAAAAATGCGACTAAAAATATTTCAAAGTCAAAAGGAGTAATTGTGCTCTCTGATCACAAGGAATAGAACAAGAAACAAGGAAGATCTCATTTACATACTAGGGAAACTTTTTTTTTTAATGGGAAGAGAAGTTAATCACAGTTATTGACAGATACTGTGAAATCTCCTTTACAGGGGACTTTTAAGACCAGGTTAAACAATTCCCCATCAAGAACCAGAGAGTTACTGTTGATGCTGCTTTGAAGGTGAAAATATCTCAGATTGTTTTCAGCCTCTCTTCTGGGTTTTATTTATATTGAAGTCTGTCATGTCTTAAAGTACTGGTCATATCAAAGACTCAAGGCATCACTCATCTCATTCCGACTTCCTAAATTAAAATATATCCGTCAAGTTCAACATTTATATCTGTCAAAGTCAACATGATAATGGAAATTCTGCAACAACCTGCACCACAGCAGTAGATGAAAATCATAAGTGTTACTTAGAGACAATAAGTTTAACTGAAAATATTACTTCGTTTAAGACAAGGAATGGAAACCAAAATTTAATTAACTTTAGCTCTGTATATCACAAAGCCAATCAGATCTGTCCTGGGAGGAAAAATAGTTTCTGCCTCCCTAATTCAGGGGAAAATCTAGAATCTTGGGCTCTTATTTCCTGAATAAAGCAAGCAAACTGTTTAAATCAGGATGTATTTGGGGTGTAGGATATTCCCTGTAAATTGCATAAACAACTTTCTGTTTATGGAGAGACACCACAGCAACCCAGTGGGTAAGGCACATTATAGTGCACCTGCAGAATGGCAATAGGAAGGACTGGAGCCTATATTCCTCCAGCTCTTCATTTTCAATATCTAATAGCAGTTAAATGTAGATACCAACAGTTGTTTCAGCACCACAACAGATCTTTTCCACAAGGCTAGCAATTTTAATGGCTGAAGTAACACGAAAAATCTGACACAAATTCATAAAGAGTTTCAACTGTCTCTGAACTGTGTTTTTCAACAAGAAATAGTAATATTAAAAAAAAAAAGAACAAAAAACAACCCACAAATAAAACAAAAAAAATCCCAAACAAAAAAAACCACACACATATAAAAATCTCCATATATTTAGGATCTCTCTTCCATGCTCATAAGTTTATGTTTAATTCATTGCATAAAGAACATTTCAATGTGAAAATATTTTAATTATTCACTGAATTTTATTATACTAACAACATTTAACTATTCCAAAAGCATTACTGGAGGAGTTTATAATGGTGCATGATAAATTGACAGAGCTCAAGTAAACAGTAAGACAATAATACTACACTAACACCTTTTATTCAGCATCAGAACAAACTGCTGTCTTTTTTATACTGAATACACGTCTTTCAGAGACGGGGTGACCCATGTGTTTAAGAAAGAGTTATTGGAGTAAATTATTCCTCTCAAAATTGTGCAGAAGTAGAGATACTAACTGCTATGTGTGAGTTCTTCCAAGTCTTCTCCCTCAAAATGCCTATAAAAATCCAAACAGGTGATAATCAGAGAGCACTCCTCCTCACAGTAACAGTTAATGTGTCTTTTGGGAACATTACCACTGCCTGAATTTAAGGACCTAATCGAAATGCTTTGCCTAAATGTAGGTGTTAAGTATCACAATTGTAGGGTGTCCAAGAGTGTGCTGTCTCCAACTCCTGCTCCAAGAGAGCTCCTGTATTCAGAGACGCTGTGGTATCTGCCATCTTGAGGTTTTGCATACCATAGGTTCTTTAATATGCTTTTGTTTCAGCAACTTACTTGAGGTCTTGATGTCTACACATAGCTATTTCTACATAAGGTGTGTATCCTTGTGGTGTAAACTGAGTCACTCCCTAGGTTTCTTTGATGACGTTGACCAAATCTTCATCATCTATAATGGACATTGGATACTCAGAAAGCCTGTAACATCCACAGATAGATTCTAAATGAAGTCTTAAGGACTTTATTCAGATGTCTACGCAGAGGCATCTAGTGCCACTTGAAATATTCCAACGTGTTTTACCTGGTCTGCTGCTGGCACTCTAGTGAGCACTGGTGTCTCAAAGGTCAGTTGTCACATTGATCATTTTCCTGTGGATACTATCAGCAGCTGTGGCTTCTCAGATGGCACTTAGACATGTGCCCTTAATTTTGGCTTAAATCCCACCTTATCTGAGCCCAAAGTTAATTCATATATGTCAGTAGTCTAAGTTCCTTTTAGACTCGACTCTAGAGGTCAAGTCTGAGCAGTTCGAATGGGCAATACCTCCTAAAAGTCTTGAACACCTAAAATAATTTCCTAAATTAGATTATCCTTGGGATACTTATTTCCTTCCATTGGTTACAGTGGAAGGGATACCAGGAACACATTTCTTTCGTGGAATCATAGAATGGTTAGGGTTGGAAAGGACCCTCAAGGGTCACCTAGTCCAACCCCCCTGCAAGGAGCAGGGACATTTCCAACCAGATCAGGTTGCTCAGAGCTATGTCCAACCTAGCCTTGAAAGGGCCAGTTCAGGAACTGGCTGCCCCAGCGCAGGCCCTCCATGGGCCACAGGCTCCTTCAGGCATCCACCTGCCCTGGCATGGGATCTTCCACAGGCTGCAGGTGGATCTCTGCTCCTCGGTGGACCTCCATGGGCTAAATAAAACCAACACAACTTCCCCTAAAAGAAAAAACATATTAATTTAACTACTTGGGAAAAGAGACTGTTAACAGCACCTTCATTTCTTCTAGTACCTCAAGGGAGCCTACAAGAAAGATGGGGAGAGGCTGTTCAGTAGGGCCTGTTGTGATAGGATGAGGGGTAATGGTTTTGAAATAGAGGGAGATAGATTTAGATTGGTTATTAGGAAAATTTTTTTTACAATGCGAGTTGTAGAACACTGGAACAGGTTGCACAGAGAGCTGGTGGATGCCCCATCCCTGGAAATGTTCAAGACCAGGCTGGATGAGGCTCTGAGCAATCTGATCTGGTTGGAGATGTCCCTGCTCCTTGCAGGGGGATTGGACTAGATGACCTTTGAAGGTCTCTTCCAACTCTAACCATTCTATGATTCTGTGATTCTATGATTGGTGTTTGTTCCTAAGGGATGAAACCAAATAATGTGCAATTAGACTAAACAAGGCAAAAAGTCAAGGGCTTGCTAATATGTCCTGCTTAGGCTTCCTGAATAGACAAATAAGGTTATGTATTTTATTGAAGGCATAGTTTCTGATGGAGTGTTAGGCATTATCTTATTAAATATTTCTAGGAAAGATGTTTGATCTATTGTCCTAAAGATTTTTTTTTCCTCAAACAACCCATACAGTTTTCTCTGTGGAAGATGCTGATTTACAACAGCACAAAACACCTAGGTGACTAACAAAGATTTATACAACCAAGTTTTAGGCATCTAATATTGGAGGAATATCAATCACGCAGAAGACTGGTGTGTTGTCTGTGCAGGAAAGCAGTAGATTTTCTGAGTTCAGGGGATTTCTGCTTTATGATGTCACGCTTTCCTTTTTCCATGCATTAGTAGAGGTCATATAACTAGCCGCCATGTTCATTCACAAGCTGTTCGCTTCAGTTAAGGCAGCAGTGTGTTACTATCTGTTGCTCATCTGTCTTCTGTTTTTCTTTGAGTGACTGATCCACTCAGGTTGAAAAATATTCCTGGTACAAAGAAATATGTTGCACAAGCAATGTTATCCAGCAAAATACATTCATGCTTTGCTTTAAAACAGAAATGATCCCTTTGATGTAAACTAAACACATGCAGAAATACTTTGGTGGATTGGGGAGAAGGCTCACCATACAGTGATAATGAATACCTGGGTTCATGAGCAAATACCCTTGTTTGCATGTGAATGCAGCTGTTTCCCATAATATTCTCCAATTATTTCTCTGCATGAGCAACAGCGCAAAGAGGAATCAACACCACAAAGCACCTGTTTGAAATCTGAATAAAAGTTTTCCAGAAATGTTTTCTAGTGTTTACCTAATTCTACCCTTAATGAACAAATGCTTATGAAATTCTATTGGGGCGTTTTTGGTGATTGGTTTATTTTTTCCATGAGTTCAAACACCAACTGGACAATTTAAAGGAAGAAGAAATCAATTTTTTTAGAGTTTGAGTTTTTTTTTTAGTTTTTCTTTTAAGGCATGAAATCATGTCCTGTAGCTCAAGAAGTGTCAGAACCACAGCGTACTGGAGCCTGAGAGAGTACTCTGGGAAAATATCACGACACGCTTACCCACTTCTTATACTTTCTTTGTGATCTGCCTTCCTAGATACACTCATAACACAAGATGTGGTACTGTGTGGGTGTTATAAACAACTCATTGGATCCCTCTTGTAAGGAGTGCCTTTGACCACTGTTGGAGACAGGATGGTTGGCTACGAGGATCTTTCATCTGACTCAGTATTGCTCTTGTTATGCTCAGGCATTTATTTTTCTTTAACATTTAGCAAACAAAGAATCTACCTTCCATCCAAACTCTTCCATTATTAATTGACATAGGACTCATTCCCTCAAACTCTCAATGTGTAAACCTGAGTTACAACAGTTAGATCGTATATGTCAGACTGAGCTGTCCTATCTACTAAATTTCTGAACTGTCCTCTAAAAGTACCTATCCATTGACTGTGAAGGTTGTTTAAGGGCTCTACTCAACTAGCTAAGCACAAACATCTGATGTCCCTGGAAACTCTGCAGGCTGGCTGTGAAAACTGCACATGTTTGGAAGACGCAACTCCTGAACTAACCAGGGAACTGGGTTCTCCCAGAACAACGTACATCTAGTATTGAATGACTCATGGCTGAATCAAGACCTGAATGACTAGCATTAACCAGACACCTAAAGTGAGATTCATCTCACCAAATGTCAATATCTCAAATGTAAACATTCATATGAAAAATAAATACCTAGGCTATTTTCCAGCCAAAAGAATTAAATCAATATTCTAGCTTACATCATAAAATAGATATCTAAGATACTAGGTGAACTGAATTGAGTCAAACTTTGTATGAAACAGCTTTTTTTTTTTTTCCAGAAACTTTGTAAGGAAAACTCTCCTTCACACAAAGGCACCTTTTAAGTGTCCCTGCATTAAAAGATAAGAAACATTTTCACATTTTCTTAATTCCTTACTTAAAATTGGGACATCAAATTTGTATGCGTCCTAGGTTATGTGTCAGGAGTTTGGAGACTGTGAGGCACATGGCAAACCTTCACAGGCTTTTGTGTAAATGCTCCTTGGTTTTCCCAGAGTTGCAAAATACTCTGGGGACATGGCTCATCACATTTCTGTTGGTTTTTGCAGGCAACCTTCATCAAAGGATGACACTAGAGACCTTTTAGGCGCTCTATGACATGAGAGATATTTTAGAAAGGATTTGTCACAAGGATCATTTCTCAGTTGTTTTTTTTTTTTTTTCCCTACCTGATGACCTTACTACAGAAGAATCAGCAGGACAACTAGTGGTTTTACAGCCTGTTTGTACTCTGGATTTATATGCCTGTCTTTCCATATACCAATTGTACCTCAGGTTTAATCTAGAGGAAAAGTAGCAGCATTGCTTCTCTGCTGGCCCTAGAATTACTCCAAAAGTCATCTAATGGAGACAAGAGGCAGTTTTGGCCCAAGATCTGTATTACCGGCTCTGACACAGATCAGGTCCTGGGGAGACGTTACGAAGATAAACAGTCACATAAATTAAGATAGGAGTTTGTTTCATAGATATTATCTGAAATTCACTGGGTTGTGGACTATTCTACTTATCTGAAGAGCAGGTACTTGGTAGACCTAGTGAATCCAATAATTAAGTCCATTTCACCATCATTTTTTGTATCCTTCAGTGAAACACTATGATTTCAAAAAAAATAAATTTTAAGCATCAGTCACAGTAGTGATGCTGCCTCACAAAATGGTAAAGAAGGAAAAAGGGATAAATCTCGGGGCCACACCATGAAATTTTTGCCATTTCGTTTGACAGTCATCCTCTTCTGTTTGTCTTCACTCCAGACCTCTCAGTCTCTGATATTTGATCATCGGAGAGAAACAATTAAACCTTGAGTGTTGCACCTACCAAGACCATTCCATGAAAGATAACCTGATACAGAGATTTTAGCTGCAGGTTTTTTTTCTGACCTCTCAATAAAAAAACTTCAGAGAACTGAAACACTGACTTGGAGACAAAGGCTTTTTCGTGAGACAAATAATGTTTGGCTGTTCCTGGATATTGGTATTTTTTGATACATCTGTACTTTTCTGTCAGATCACATGTAAGAAAAGCTAACCCCTCCATTTTGCCATCCATTTTGAAGGGGGCAACCCTCCTATGCATACTCTACAAACTCTGGGGCTCGGATTACTTTTCTGGGTCTAGTGATAAGGCTTATTTCTGTATCTGTTAAAATACATATAAAATATGCTCAGATGGCCCTACCCTCTGCCTCACCAGAACATGCCTGAAATAGGCTTCTCTGGGCACTAAGAGCAGAAGGATGAAGGTTTTTCATCATCATGCATTTACCAGCGAGGGGGAGGTATTTAAGACAGCTTGGTGGAAGTTGAATAATATTGAAATTTTAGCTGTTGAGAGATGTGTGTGGCCAGTAGGTGCCACTGCTGCTCCATGCCACCAAAGGGCAGACACTGCATGTGCTTTGTCATCAGTGAACTGCTGTGTATACTGGTTCATCTATTTAATGATTGAAATACAAGGTATGGAGACAAGTATTGAACAGACTGTGAACTACATTTTTAGTGGTACTTTTTAATAGCTAGTGCATTATTGTACCCTATGTTTTCAGCAGATCAACTCCTTGCCTTCTGGGGCGAATGGGTATGTCATATCTTTCTGCTTGGCAGGAGGAAAAAAAAAAAAAGGCAGAAATTTTGGAGTTAGCCCTATGGGAATCACAGAGATTATTCACTGTATTTCATAAAGTTAGCAGAAACATAGACATAAGTTGCAGTTACAACTGTTAAAAAATAAATAAACACAAAGAAATCAATATTAGAAGCACTGTTTTTCCTTTCTCTGTGTCTGTGTGTGTGTATGTGTGTGTGTGTGTATGTGTGTGTGTGTGTGTGCGTGCATATGTATACGTGTGTGCATTTATATGTGTATATGCACTCTGCATTTAGCATATGAGGTACCTATAGGTAATTTTATATATATATGAAGTTATATACTTCCTGCGTTCTGTAGATCTACTGAAATGTTGACTAAAGCTGTTTGTCCTCAGTTTTTGACTGTATCCCCTGAGACAAGTAATTTTTTTGTCCACAAGATGTCGATGTTTCCTACAGTTTTCATCATGGTGAGTTTGCTGGTGATGATTACTCACAGTACCTTAAGAGGAATCCAGTTAATTAAAAATTAGTGAGGTGGTCAAACATGCAATTCAAAGCATTCTACTGTTTAACGACTTTACCTTAATTGGAGAAATGAAGCTATTGACTCTGCTTCTATAGTGAAAACTCAAAAGATAAACACTGTAAACCCAACATTTTATCCTCTTACTTTCTCTGGTATGACAAAAGATATGAGACAGTTGCCATATGGAAATAGGATGCTAGGAACTGTGAAGAATGAAAGTGCTGTTTGGAAAGTTTCTGAGATTCTTACCCAAAAGCAAACAGCTAAATCTGGCAGCAAGCATTTATTTAAACACCAGTAGCTAAATAATAGTAATTTTCTTTGTGCCCACAGGATGTCAGAGTTCACTTTAGAATACAGTCATTGAAAAATTAGGGGGACAAATTCAGTCTTTGTCATTACGATTTACAGTATTCATAAATATGTGGTTTAACCAAAAACAGTGAAAATGAGCAGAGTAGCTGGTGCTCAACGCAATAAACATGTTAGCACCCACATGTGCAATGCAAGTAGAGATGTTGACTTAATTTTTTTACTCAGAAGAACAGATTCAGTTTCATTTTGCTTCAGCGAGTTCTCGTCAATGGAAGCACCAACATCAGTAGAGTCCATGGTTCTTTGTCAGCTGGGTACTCGGGTATCCAAACCAAGCTGCAGAATTGTGTTACTTTCATTGTCCAATTAGTTCCAGTGAGACTTTTTCACACCAAAATATTGCAGATCAAACAGTACTTTAATCATCTGCCTTTTAGCCTGGTGTAAGTGACTGCACAATCAATAGTCCTATCTGTATCTAAACACACCTGTTCTTTTGCAATGATACAATCAAAAATGCAATTTTTGAAGACAAAGGTTTATCGATTTCTTATTGGATCTCATTATTTAATATTGTATTTGGACTTGTCAGACCGAGACACATGGCGTACATTTATTACCTAGCCAAGTTTAAGAGGGGTTCATGTTCCATCACATGTGGGCAAGCAAGCATCTCTGGGAATAATCCTTCACTCCTTCGACCAGCAAGCACACCATCTCAGACACCACTGCAGGCAATGAAAGCTTTGTTTTCCTTAAGGCTACAGAATCAAAGCTGTGATGAGAACATGGCAGGTACTTGTAGCAATTAATCCACTGGAGGACACAGACTGTTTTGTTTGCAAGTTATCTGTGCACAAGGCTTGTTTGGAGGATCTGTTTGTTCTTTGAGATGGTTTGAACCTTTTATTTCAATATGGGGATTATTTGGCAGCCTTTCACTGCCATTGGGCTGCTGTCAATTGGTAATTTGCTATGCAGCTAGCAGGTTCACCAGCTTGAGATTTTTATCACACATTTGATGGTATCTGGCATATTTTTTCAAGCCTCTGCTTCTGATGAGGGTCCCAGACTCATGTGAAAACTCTGCATGACTGAATGTCAGCTGACAAACAAAAAAAAACCCCTTATCTTGTTTTGAGAAAATGCAGGGCATTACCAATGTGATTTTTTTTTCCTAAACCAGCTTCTTCAGCAATCAACACAGATGGTACCTCAGGGAGATATCTCAGGCCATTCCACTTTCACTACATGTGTACATTACAGTATATTAGTGCAGACTGAACCATCATTTTCCCCAGTGACTCTAAAGGAATTTCTGGCTTATCTGGTTTCAGAATACTAACTCCAGGTGAAACCATTCCCAAAACACATACAAATCTTGGATTTCTGGTTGTTTTAATTAAAAAAAAAAAAAAAGGACAGTTGTAGTCGTTGAGTGAAGAGACAGGGTATCTTACACAATTCTACTGGAGAATCAGAGCTCAGATGAAATCTCTTGTGTTTTTTGTTATTTGTTCATTGCATTCAGTGAGCCAAGAGCCTTAAATTTCCTCTAAGCAATTCCACTGAATGAATAACAGCCTGGAGAAGCACCTACATAAACACTGGTGAGCTACATATAAACACAGGAACCTCTCTCTCTTTTAAAATATTTTTCAATGCGTTGTTTACCAGTATGCTTAAGGAACATACCACTCTCTGTTTTACAGTCTGCAACGTTTGCTTTTCAACAACAGCTTCTCCTGCAGGTTCATTAAAGCTGCAAGATGAAGACAGGAATTGTGAAGTATGGATGCAAATACAAGAGACCCAATACCCAAAAGGGCAGAGCAGAACTTTGCAGGGAGCTTTCTGCATCTGCTATTAAGACAGTAGATATAGTTAGTAGCAGAGTACTCAGATGTACGGCCACTCCACAACAGAGATTGCAGATGACTGATTTAATACAATAACCTTTCCTTGAACACAACCACTGTTGATTTTAACTGTGTTACACTTGAAAAAAAAAATCAGAATATGTTTCATAATTCTCTGTCTTATATTTCTCGTTCACCTGCTAGGTCCTTCTAGCAAACTATTTTATATCTGACTCATGGGGAACGTGACAAATGAATGATATCTTCTGTCTCTCTGAAGTCCTAATCTCAGTAGAACTATATCAGTTTTCACTATCTGTGTATGTGACATACAGTACTTAAGGAGAGAAAAAAGATGATCCAGTCATTCATTTTGCGCAGCTATCCTAGAGCTGGCTGTAAATTCTGCCTCTGCCCCAGGTTTCCAATGTGACCCTTTGGTGATCAGCTCCCTGTAAATAAAATGGGTCTAATGACATATTCAGAAAAAAAAAAAAAGTCAGAATAAACACACACAAGTTTCTGAGAATGTCAGATACAATGGTAATTTGTATAATTGAAGTACAACTTTATACTCCCATTTCCATGCCGTCAGTGGTCAAAGATGCTCCTTCCTCTACTGCTAGCAGTGAAGCGCAGACATGTGGTCTTCTAGTTCTCACGTGGAGCATCTCTCCTATTTCTTTTTTATTATTCAAATCAAATCTTTATACTTACATTACTTAAACTACACATTGTGCAAGTCATCACTGAATTCAAGGAATAAAGCTTCTAAACTTAAGCAGTCAATCCGTTTCCCATTGAAGCCAGTGACTTTTCGTTATTAGTGATACAGAGGACCAGCATCAAGCCCCTATACCTTCCATTTTGCCACTTAAAAGCCAAAGAGAAAATGGAAGTAAATTCCCCTCACAAGCACACTCCTTTTCTCTTTGCACACCTCTCAGTAATATTGAACATTCCATAAAGAATGAGTAAACAACTAATTTGGACTGGGTAAAGTCAGAGCCTCAGGGGCAATCAAAGTCACGGTTGACTTTTTTTTTTTAATCCAGCATTTCTTTGTGACAACACATTATGTCAGCTCCCCTAGCTCATTTGTCTGCTGCAGTTCTACTTTATCAGCCTGAAGTAAAAAGAATTGATATGTCTGGTTAGATAAAGTAAATGGAAACTCAGGACTCATTTCAATTTGCTGTACTTTGATATATTTCACAAACCTGAGAGGACTGCATGTAACACTAGTTGCTATTTGTATATAAATATTGCACATTAGAAGATCTCTTAAAGTAATGTTTACGTTGATTTCTCCCCTTCCTGCCTCCCCTGGTTGTGTGCTCACTGGTTTTCTGATTAGAAGACAAATGTCATGCTTTCTGACTACATTCTTTTTCAATCCAGGATGCTACCCCGAACAAGAATTCATCTTCATTGGTAGCTTGCTAGTCTGATAAAACAGAAGGAGATATTTTCCAGGAGCGCCGGATACTAATGCAGCTGTGGCTTATAACTGCAATAAGTTATTCTGTGCTGTGCAAGATGCGTTCTTAAAGATATTTGATCATTGCCACCAGCCAAATCTATCTTTGTTGTAATTTTCTTGGCTAGACTAGAAATGTGCTGGGAATGGTTCCTGAATCAGGTGTTATTTATTACAGTTTTTGTTCAGTGTTTTAGTGTGAGGCTCCAGAAGTAAGAGTAAAAACGAAAAATGGTCTGGAGGAATGGAGAAATGCTGGTTACCAGTGGCCACTGAGTATTATATTTCTAGTGGGAAAGGAGGATTTGGGTTTTTGTTCTGCTCTTACTGTGGGAAGCTATATTTTGCCCATTTGAATTCTTATTAGGGTGATTTACTGTTCAGGAAGGCTGTTTTACAACTTGACACAGTTAGACAGTGATATCTCCCTCTCACGATCAGCTGAAATGTCATAGCACATCAGTGGACACCTACTATAAAGAAGAGGGAAGTATTTCTGTTCAAGAATTGCTTCTTCTGCCAGTTGGCTTGAGAGGGGTAAGAGCAGGCTTTGGAGCAGGAGAAGGGAAAAAGACAGAGATTTGTGATTCGTTGGATTTTATGTTATTTCTCTCAACATACAAATGTAGGGTTTAGATCTTGTCCTGAGAAAAAAACTACATTTCTGCTCATGCAGGACAAATATAATAATACTATTTTTTTGTTGTTGTTTTTAGAGGGAACCTTATATAAACAGGCCACTGTCCTGTACTGGGAATGTCAAGAAATATTGCAGCAAATAAAGTCTCAGTACATACCTCTGGCTTCCTAATGATGCATATAACAGCAAAAGCTGCAATTTGCGATGGCAGCGTTGGATTCCTGTTTGGAGAGGACAAATATGACTTACTACCTCTCAAAGGGAAGGTATATAGGAAACCTAGAGTAAAGCTGGGTTCATAATAGCTTTTACATGTTGATGGCCAAAATATAACTGGGGAAAAATGGTAAAGTTGAACAGATATAAAACTGTTCAGTGTTGGGTCTTCATTTTTGAAAATAATAGTAAAAACATAATTTCAGGTAGACCTGTAAAGTTATGTTTGGTGTCAAATGAAATAACCCAGTTTGCTTCTAGGGGATTTAAATCTCTATTTTCCCACTTTCTTTATATGCCAGTTTTTAGGCAAAATACAGTGCTTTGTAATTAAAGGTATGTTTGTAATAGTGATATAATAAAAATTAACATTTTTTTAAAGAAATAAATTGTTTAGAGAATGTGAAAGCATATACTGTGTTATGTTCAAACTCTTTGTTTTGTTTTGTTTCAGTCAAAGCCACTCACAAAATTTAATCTGAATTTACAAGCAGTTTCTCTTTCTCTGTATTCCAAAAGGAAAGCTTCATTTCTCACCAGATTCACCCTTTGTTGAGAAAGAGCTCAAATTCAGAAACTCTTATCTGCTGTGCAAATTATACATCCTTTGGCAAGAAAGAAACCCTTATTTCAGCATCTAACAATGCACCTGCTATTCTTCCTTGAACTGATATTTTGCCTAAATAAGAGCATTTAGTCGCACATCTGAAATTGTCACCATGAATATTTTGTATTTGAGGATGCTAGAGACAACATGAAGACATGTGAATCTGAAATATTTGCCATTAGTATCAAGCCCATATAGTTATACTGCCAGCCCACAATTCATGTTCAGCAATGTGTGGAGCCATGGAGGAAGGGTCAAGTGCATGTACAGAGTACGAAGGAAAGCTCTTGTCTTTTGAAAGCGCAATGAGCTACATCAGTGTATCGAAAGGATGTAAGTGGATAAACTGAACAAATGAGTTTGGAAGTAACTCTGCTATGATGCACAAGTGTGTCCCAAGGCAAACTGAAAGCATTACTTGTGTTTGCAATTATATCCACAAATCCTACTGTCCAGTTACACCCGTGGAACATTTTCACACTCATTGGAACTGTATGCATGCAGCCAACAAGATGCCTGAAAAAGTCAGAATTTTAACATTGCAAGCTCTTAGATGTCCATTTTGCTGCTGTTAGGAACATTTTTGGAGGTGGGAGTTTGGACAAAACAAATCAATACAAATTCACAATATTAATTTATAAGTTTCAGTTTGTGTAAGGTACATTTTCTTACAGAAGAAAAAATAAAAATAAAATTACCCAGTCTTCAAACAACCCAATGTAATAGACAGGAAAACTGAAATAACTAATGTAGGCAAGGTAGCATATGAAAATTATTTTCAGCTCCACTAGACAGCCCAAATAACAGTACTTTAATTGATATATCAATCCTCAATTGTCCTCCCCAATTGTCCACCAAAAAGAGATCAGATTTCTTCAGTCTGTATAATATTAACACAATTTTATTTTAATCTGGTACTGCTGAGTCTATGCACTTATCTGTGCAATAATAAATATAAAGTCTCTGGGCATATGCACTTGGTTATTGGTAAAGTATCAATATCAGTCATGTTTTCAATTTCTGTCCCATTCACCCTGTGCCAATATGAGTTAGCCTGCGTTACAGAAATGAATTGCTTGCAAGATATTTAGATCCTTTTAAAAATCTTTTTAAAATTACAAAGCACCAGAAACATATTTCAGTTCTTGGAGGAGGAAAAAACAAACAAAAAAAAAATCCCCAAACAACTTCATAAAGGGAGACAAAGAAAAATTAGAACTAAGAAACAGATGACAAACTTCTGAGTCAACAGGAGAGGGGTCAGTAGGCAATGGGGCAAGGGGGCTTATATGGGAGTAAGTTTAAGACCATGCTGTAATATCTTGATCTTTCTCACTGTCCTGGTTCCATCCTACATCGTGTCTCACTTAGACTTTTACAAAAAGAATGCAGAATAGAAGATAGTCCAGCCCTCTGTATACACGTTTCACAACAGATGAGCTTCAGATTTCTTCAGTCATTTCACTAATTACCTGAGTTGATCATCTGCTTAATCTGACTCAGTCTCCACAGCAATGAATGATGAAAGCACAATAAAAGCTTGTTAATAAAAATGCTTTTCTTTTTCTCATGGTCAGTATGAGCTAACCTATACACAGCCTTGGAAAATACAGGTCAACATGTCTCTTTGTAATAGAAAAGAAAATTTCTGCAGCAAAACTCTGTGTTTTGCTGGAGAGCATCTATGAGGAAATTAAGAACCTGAAGAGTATTTCCAGCATTGACAAGAGTTTTATCCCCAGCCTGAATTACCAAATGACCATTGTAACTCTCACTGATGTTTTCCAGCCAGTGAAACTCTGCAAGGAGTTTGCACCTTCTTTATATTTTTGGAAATGGCCTTTGAGGACACTGTTCATTTGTCTTTTAAGTGAGCTAAACCGGAGAAGGAAGATAGAACAAGCAATCCGATACTTCATTTATGCAGTCTCTCACACCATGAACAGGCAAAATTCATGGCACATCTTCTCAAGAGAGGAGTAGCTGTGTTGTGAGCACATGTTTGTGAGAGTCCGTGTGGCATGTCAGCAGAAGTGGACAAGTACTGCAAAATCATGTATTTTCAACTCTGAAGTACCTCAGCTATCATTTTTACATAAGCAGAGCAGAGCCAAGCTTTGAAAGTAAAGTAGGAAACATATTCAGAAGAGGCAGGTTATCATTCTGTTTTTAAGGCTTTAAGTCTTTTTTTAAGTGGTTGGAATGAATGAAATTAATAATGGAAGTTCCCTGCAACACTCTCAGTTTTGGTTCTCGGTCTCTCTAATAGATAAATGGTTTCAGAAATAGTATTATCAATGGATTTTAATAGTTTTACATGCCACAGCTGTTGAATTTTCTATCTTATTTTCTCCAAATTTGGGTCCCTAATATGAGATCTCATATGAAGCCTCTTCTGTGTACTGCCAGTTTCAATGAAACCTTGAGCATTTCAACACACTTGAAATTTCTCCCTACCACATTTGGCTTGTACTTTTTTTTTAAGATTAAAAGTCTTTGAAAGGAAAAGAAGATGAGGAACAGAAAGAAAGAAAGGGGTGTACAATCACATGAAGTTCATTTATTTAGGAACACATGGGAGGCAGCCCTGGAGGGAAGAGGGGCCCAGGAAAGTTGGTCCATATTCAAGGAGCACCTCCTCCCAGCTCAGCAGAGGTGCATCCCAATGAAAAACAAGTCGGGCAAAAAGGCCAGGAGGCCGGCGTGGATGAGCAAGGAGCTCCTGGACCAACTGAAAGTGAAAAAGGAAGCCTATAGAGGGTGGAAGTGGGGACAGGTAGCCTGGGAGGACTACAAAGAGGCTGCGCGAGTGGCCAGGGATAAGGTAAGGAAGGCCAAAGCCCTGGCAGAACTGAATCTGGCCAGGGATATAAAATGTAACAGGAAGAGCTTTTATAGGTACGTAGGGGACAAAAGAAAGTCCAGGGCAAATGTAGGCCCCCTCCGGAAGGGAACTGGTGTCCTGGTTACCCAGGACATGGAGAAGGCTGAGGTTCTCAATGACTTTTTTGCCTCAGTCTTCACCGACAAGAGTTCCTGTCCCACCGCCCAAGCTGTAGAAGGTGCAAGCAGGGACTGTGAGAATGAAGAACTGCCCAATGTACTCGAAGAGCAGGTTCGGGATCATCTAAGGAACCTGAAGGTGCACAAGTCCATGGGACCTGATGAGATCCATCCGCGGGTCCTGAGGGAACTGGTGGATGAAGTTGCCAAGCCACTGGCTATCGTATTTGAGAAGTCGTGGCGGTCTGGTGAGGTCCTCAATGACTGGAAGAGAGGGAACATAACCCCAATTTTTAAAAAGGGGAATAAGGAAGACCCAGGTAACTACAGGCCGGTCAGCCTCACCTCTGTGCCTGGCAAGGTCATGGAGCAGATTCTCCTCGAAACCATGCTAAGGCACATGGAGAGCAAGGAGGTGGTTGGTGACAGCCAACACGGCTTCACCAAGGGCAGATCGTGCCTGACCAATTTGGTGGCTTTCTATGACGGGGTGACGGCATCGGTGGACAAGGGACGAGCAACTGACATCATCTACCTGGACTTGTGCAAAGCTTTTGACACTGTCCCGCACAACATCCTTCTCTCTAAACTAGAGAGACATGGGTTTGATGGACAGACCACTCGGTGGATAAGGAGTTGGCTGGATGGCCGCACTCAGAGAGTGGTGGTCAACGGCTCAATGTCCATGTGGAGACCGGTCACAAGTGGCGTCCCTCAGGGGCCCGTGCTGGGCCTGGCCCTGTTCAACATCTTTGCCGGCGACATGGACAGTGGGATAGAGTGCACCCTCAGCAAGTTCGCCGACGACACCAAGTTGTGTGGTGCCGTCGACACGCTGGAAGGGAGGGATGCCATCCAGAGGGACCTTGACAGGCTGGAGAGGTGGGCCCGTGCCAACCTCATGAAGTTCAACCAGGCCAAGTGCAAGGTCCTGCACCTGGGTCATGGCAATCCCAGGCACAAATACAGGCTGGGCGGGGAATGGATTGAGAGCAGCCCTGAGGAGAAGGACTTGGGAGTGCTGGTGGATGAGAAGTTCAACATGAGCTGCCAATGCGCCCTTGCAGCCCAGAAGGTCAACCGCATCCTGGGCTGCATCAAGAGAAGCGTGGCCAGCAGGTCGAGGGAGGTGATTCTCCCCCTCTACTCTGCCCTGGTGAGACCCCACCTGGAGTACTGTGTCCAGTTCTGGAGGCCCCAACACAAGGACATAGACCAGTTGAAGAAGGTCCAGAGGAGGGCCGCGAAGATGATAAAAGGGCTGGAGCACCTCTCTTATGAGGACAGGCTGAGAGAGTTGGGGCTGTTCAGCCTGCAGAAGCGGAGGCTCCGGGGAGACCTGATAGCGGTCTTCCAGTACCTCAAGGGGGCCTACAAGAAAGATGGGGAAAGGCTGTTTAGTAGGGCCTGTTGCAATAGGACGAGAGGTAATGGTTTTAAAATAGAGGGGGGTAGATTTAGATTAGAAATTAGGAAAAGATTTTTTTACGATGCGAGTTATAGAACAGTGGAACAGGTTGCCCAGAAAGGTGGTGGAGGCCCCATCTCTGGAAACGTTCAAGGCCAGGCTGGATGAGGCTCTGAGCAACCTGACCTAGTCAGGGATGTCCCTGCTTCTTGCAGGGGGGTTGGACTAGATGACCTTTGAAGGTCCCTTCCAACCCTAACCATTCTATGATTCTATGATTCTATGAAAGATAAATGGGGATTAATTCCTTAAATCTGCAAGTCTCTACACAAAGGCTATTCCTTCAGTGTGGAAGAAATCTCTAATACACAAGAAGCTCCTCAGATTCTCCTGATGCTGGCAAGGCTGATACTGCTCCATTTCACTGGCATCTGGGAGAGCTGTTCTCCATCTCCTTGAAGATGTCTCCAAACTCCTTCCTGTTTCTGCACTGGAGATCTTTCTTCTCTCATACAGATGAGCTGAAGTTGTGCTTCTCTGTAGCTACTCTAGCAAGGAGCCATGCCTTTATTTCCCTGACCCAGCATGTTCTGTGCATCTTCCTTCACTGCTTTTTTTTTTTTTTTTGCTAATTCATTGCTTTAGCAATAATGTTGCTGCTTAAGAAAAATGAAAATTTTTCCACTGCCTAGAAAGTAGTTCACAATCTGAAACTCACTCAGGGATGTTAAAGTGTTTTGGGGCAACTGTACTAACAGACCTCAGTGCAATGCTTAACATTTTCTTTGTGCAATCCCTACAAGTCTCATGGCTGAAACTGTCAGTCCTGTCTCCCTGGCCAGCAATTTTGGGTCCACCCAGCCCGACTCCTGGCAGACAGTCTAGCCTGTCGATGAATTTTTCTGACAACCTCCACACACTATGGATGTGTAATGACAGTGGTGTTTCAGGAGCAGTTAAAGGTTTGTTGAAAGGTCACAGGAAAATTGTCCTCTCCACTCATTGTTTCAAAAATGAAATCAGATGAGATCTAACAGAATTGGATCACACCAAGTTAAACTAACACAATCTATTTATGTTCCTTTGGGTTCTTCCAGCCTCCTAGTAAGCAATAACCAATACTACGCATGTACGCAAATAAGGTACTTTTATTAAGTCAGGAACGTTTTATTAATTGAGGTTTTATTAATTTATTCTCATCTTGGGAAAGAGAAGGGAGAACCTTCAACCTTGAAACGATTCACCAGCTTCAGTTAATGAGAAAAAACTCAACCACTCTTTCTTAGAACACATATCTTTTTGAGATGCCTGCAGATATGACATAAGAATCAATTAGAAAGATCTGTGTAGGTCTGATTCAGAGCAATAGAGAGGCAGTGGCAAACATACCCGGCAGAGCATCTGAGCAAACACACTATTTTCATCTTTTACTTACCTTATAGCCCTCAGTTTTGAAACTTACATTCTGCACCGCAGCCTCAGCAGCAGCAGTGAGACTGGAACCTGTTCCACAGGTCTGCATGCCCTCTCTCCTACATGTACAAGAGGGAGTTAAATGCTATGTTCATCGTGGTTAGATTTTTTTTTTTTTTTTTTTTTTTTCCCCTGAGAAAGAAAGAAGGAAGGCAGATAAAGTTTGGTCTGAAAATCTGATTCTAGAATTTTGGGCTTGAATTCACACTTGGTACTCAGTGAATATTTGATTTATCTTAAAAAAAAAAAAATTGATATCTGAGCTAAAACAAAGAAAACGTTGTGGCTAAAATATTATATTTAAGTTTATTAAAATATTAAATGCAAATAAAAAATTATATTTTCAGTTCTAGTGACCTTATTCTTTAGAATATCACAGCTTTAGCTCAATTTCCAAAAACAAATATTGCTTTTATTTGCTGGAAGGTTGAAAAATTTCATTTTCGAAAAATAAAAGTACGGTTTTTATAAAGATGCTTTGATGTTATACATTTTTCTCTCACATGGTTCTTGATTTTGGAGAGTGAAAGTGACTGTTGAATTAAATTTTGTCCCTAAATTACATAATTAAAACCTTGATCATAATTTTCAGAATTACACAAAAACTAGTTGCTGGGTATTACTCTTTCCTAACAACAATATCCATCACTTCCAGTTTTATGCATTTTTTTCCTATATACTCTGTAAACAGAAAATGCTTTGTTGAATTTAGGCTGATGATTTTTTCTATGTGGGACTCTAAATCTAAATTAATTTTCTTTCCTTGTATTTGAAACATTTTTAAATTGCCCTTAATCTAAAATTCCCTAAATGACCTCAGTAATTGTCCTGCAATGGCAAAGGGATGTTCTCAGTGATGCATATTTGTTTTTTCTCTTTTCTAATTCTCGATCTTTAACTTCTCTGAACAATGTACTAGATTTCCCAGCGACTGCGAGGCACTACAGAGATGCCACTATAGATTCAACTACAAAGGTATACATTATTTCTTAGCTCTATAAACTGTGAGTAGATTTTTTCCAGGCTCGTATATACTTATTTTATGCTTTATTGCTCTGCTGGCAAATTTTAATTTATTTTTATTTCCAATGTTTTATTATGTTTGCACTCAACTGAGTTAGAGACCAGACTGGGTGATTGTTATACAGTAGTTTACTTTTAAAAGAAATAGGGCTTCTCCAGCAGCTAATACAGGAAGATGTATCACCAGCTTGAATAATTGTGACAACCATAGACGGTATCAGTGCCTGTTTGTTTGCACAATACCCTACTGCATTAAGAAAGCCATCCCAGCTGTCTTGGGCTCTGGAGTCACCCATTTCATCACTTGACACTGCAGCAGATGTTATGGATTGATAACAGACTTCACTTCATTCACTCCACATCTAAGATTACCTCTGCAAAAAAAAAAAAAAAATCAAATACATTATAACACTCACAGCCATTTGTTAAAAAAAAAAAAAGACAGAGATCAGCAATTTATTCTCTCTTTTGCAGCATTAAATGGCTCCTTTTTGGCTTTGAAATATTTTTTTTTCTTTACTTAACATATTCACAGTGGTGAGTATGCATCTTAGTACCTCCTGAAAGAGAGAGACAGAGATAGACTTAATTATTTAATTTTATTAAGACTTGGACAGTTTTTAGGATTATGAGTTACATTCCAATTATATCAGATGCCTTATGTTTTTAGTGATAGTATGCTAATGCAAGCACATTCATTGTGCTGGTGGCAGAAACATCAGACAAACCAAGCACTGCTGGTTTTGATCTAGGGGGTGAATAGTGACATTTGGATGTGCTATGCTTCCCTTCTGGTGATGCTGGGCATTGTATTTTAGTTGAGACACAGTAGGTGAATGTGTAATTAAATATTGTAGTGTCATGCAAATAAATGACCAGAAAATGTGTATTTTTTTTTTTGTGGCAGGGCAGAGGTTGCCCTTCCAACTTTTAAGAGTGGAGCTAATGGAAGAACTGCATAAAATACATGATTGGAAATAAATGCGTGGCGCTATCCTGCCATTGCCTGCAACCTAAATGGTAAGGTTGATGACAGTCATGGGACTCTTTTCTCCATCTTTGAAAGGGCTGGAGCAGCTGGTGTCTTTTGTGGGACTGTGCCAGACATGCACCTAGTATCATGTCCTCTGAAAGTTCAAGGGATGCAAATGAAAGCACAGAGGTTCAGTTTCACTCCACTGACTCTGGGCAATTACATGAATCACTTGAAGTGGGAGCACAGTCATCTTTCATTCCTTGTGCAGCTGCAGGAGAGCAGTCCTGGGCAGGCTGGATCTCACCCTGTAGAAGATCACATCTCTGTCTCTCAGCAGCTGTACAAGCTCCTAGGGCAAGCAGGGTCTAGCTTGGCTCAACCAGCAAAGTGGCTAGAGATATGTGGGAGAGATGCAACTTAAGAATGGGATTTTTAGTGAATTCTAAACGAATGTGGTGGGTTTTACCTTGACTGACCATCAAGTTCCCACCAAGCCACTCTATCACTGCTCCTTCTCAACAGGACAGGGCAAAAAAAATACAACAAAAAGCTTAAGGGTCAAGATAAGGACAGGAAGATGACTCTGCAAATACTGTCACAGGCAAAAGAGACTTGACTTAGGGACATTAATTTAATTTATTGCCAATTAAACAGAGTGGGATATAAGAAATAAGAACAAACCTAAAAATACCTTGGAATCATAGAATCACATGGTTGGATGGGACCTATAAGATCACCTAGTCCAACCGTCTTCCCACTGCCATTGCTGCCACAGCTACTAAACCATATCCTGTAGCTTCTCATCAAGCCGCCTCTTGAACACTGCCAGGGACGGAGACTCCACCACCTCCCTGGGCAGGCCGTTCCAGTGCCTTACCACTCTTTGAGAGAAAAAGTTTTTCCTCAAGTCCAATCTAAACCTCCTCTGGTACAACTTGTGGCCATTTCCTCGGGTCCTGCTTGTTGCCTGGAAGAAGAGGCCAAACCCCTGTTCATCACAACCTGCCTTCAGGAAGCTATAGAGTGCAATGAGGTCTCCCCTGAGCCTCCTCTTCTTCAGACTAAACAATCCCAACTCTCTCAGCCGCTCCTCATAAGACTTGTGCTCCAGACCCCTCACCAGCTTTCTATCCTCCCCTCTTCTCAGACTCAACTTCACTCCCAACCCTTCTACCTCCTCTCTCGGAGTGGCACAGGGGAATGGGGATTGTGGTCGGTTCCTAATACTTCATCTCTGCTGCATGTACCTCCTCATGATCTACACGTCCTCCAGCGTGGGGTCCCTCCCATGAGATAGAGTCCTTCATGAACTTCTCTAATGTGGGTCCTTCCCATGGGCTGCAGTTCTTCACAAACTGCTCCAGCATGAGTCTTTTTCATGGGTGTTTTCCTGTTCCAGCCTGGGTCCTCTACAGGGGTCACAAGTCCTGCCAGAAAACCTGCTGTTGCGTGGGCTCCTCTCCATAGGCTGCAGTCCCTGCCAGGAACCTGCTAGAGTGTGAACTTTCCACAGGCTGCAGCTTCCTTTAGGGTTCATCCACCTGCTCTGGGTGGATCTCTTCTCCACTGTGGGCCTCCATGGACTGCAGGGGGAAAACCTGCATCACCATGGTCTGCACCATGGGCTGCAAGGGGAATCTCTGCTCCAGCACCTAGAGCTTCTCCTTTCCATCATTCTTCACTACCTTAGTGTCTGCAAGGTTGAGGCTCTCACACTTTAACACTCTTCTCTCCCAGTTGCTGTTCCACAGCTTTTGTACTCTTTCTTAAATATGTTACCACAGAGACACTATCACCATCACTGATTGGCTCAGCTTTGGCCAGTGGTGGGTCCATCTTGGAGCTGGCTGGAACTGACTTGGTCCAACACAGGAACAGCTTCTGGTGTTGTATCACAGAAGCCACGCTTGCAGCCTCCTGTGCTACTAAAACCTTGCCACATAAATCAAATACAGAGAAATATTTCCAGAGTTTGCACTGATACTGAGTGTTATTTGGACACTGATTTTCCCCTCACACTTTGAAAATCCCAGTATAAAACACCACGTCCCATGAGGGTTCTTCAATACCTGGTTTTAAATTGCTTTGAAGTATTTAACTTTTTCGTGTACAAACAGTATTGGCTTTTCTAGCACAGCTGATAAAAGTTACTAATTGTGATGTGTCCAGCACTTCCTTGAAGGCTGATCTTGTTGTAAAGTGGTTCCTGACTCCTCATCATTTACAGCTTGGCAAACCAAATCAGATGTTTTAAAGGCCACAAGGAGGCCTAAACTGAGTGTCTGCTTGTGGGAGAACAAAAAACATGTCCTTCATATAAAGCAATTTTCTGTCAATTTTCAAATCACACTACAAAAATTGATAACATCTTAACAAACTGGTTGTCAGAATGACTTTAGCATGAGCAACTTTTTCCACCCCAGTATTTATTTGTTAATAAAGTGTTCTATCAGCTATTACTTCTGAACTATGCAAAAAGATAAAAAATACAAGCTATATACATGGAGTTGATTGTTTCCATTAATACATGTATAGTTCAGCAAAGTGGTAAGGCAACGGAAACTGAGGTACCATGAGAAATGCTTTTAATATCATCTTTGCAGACAGCTCCATATAGAAAAAACGTTATTGCTCACCCTGGGATTCAAGTCTGAGAGAAAAAAAGCTTACTATATAGCCTCTAGTTTGCAGAGCTTGAAAATATTTAGGGGTGGTTTTTTGTTTTTTTTTTTTTTTTTGTTGTTGTTGTTGGTTTTTTTTGTTGGTTTTTTTTTGTTGTTTTTTTTTTTTTTTTCTGAAGAGGAAATGGTACATTGTGAGGAGCCAGTAATATTTCTTAACACAAATAAAACCAGGCAGATTTTGCCAGGTATAAATGAGGTTTAATTTACCATATTTTTATTCATCTCCTGGTTCTTATTCTCTTCAAAATCCTCAGAGCATGACTCGACAGTGATGGAAATTTAAGCAGAACCATTTTTGTTTAGCTGGTTTTTTTCACACACACTTAAACAACTGCAAGAGCTGAAGCAACACATTATCACTCTGACACCTTCTAACTTCTCCCTGCTAGTGTTAAAATAGCTGTTCCTAGATATGACAGAAATTGGTGTTGGGGACCTCAAGAAAAGGGTGACTTCTGGATACAGACTCTGAACATCTGCAATTCTGTTTCATACAACTGCAGAAATACATGTTCTCGTCTGATAAAAGACTTGGCAGAGAAAAGCAGGTAGATTTCTCTCCCATCTCTTATATAATGAAACATTAATATGAAGTCTCAATGAAGCTTCTCAACTGAGGAAAATACAGAAAATTTTCATTATATTAAGTCAAAGCCTCCAATTCATTTTGTCTACAGTAGAAAGACACGCAACAGTAACTTACTGCAGGCAACATTTCATAAATTAATATCTAGATCACTATTCTTGTGTATGTTTCCTGGAAAGAATGTTAGGTGTGTGAGTTTTTTCTATGAAATACATATTCAATTAGCTTATGAACTTTCTATTTTTATTGCTTGTATTCTGTCTATTGGACTCTTCTGACAAGGTACTTGCTGAAATCAAACCACCAAGCTCAGTAGACTTATTCTCACTCACTCCAATATTGTGGAAACTTGAATTAATCTGTCTCTTGGGCTACTTCTGTGCTAGCTGTTAGATATGAGATCATCCAAAGCTCTACCTACTTAGAGTAAACTCTTGTACTCTATATTATTCTATAGTAAATGCTCACTTTACTGTCCAAGGTTGTCCATCTGGGTGTTGGTCTCTGATCACTACAAACCATTCACCTCCTAGCCTGTTCCTTTTCATCGTTCATAGTGTTTGCTGCTAAACCAACCACAGAGACCCTAAACAAGGAAGCCTGCCAGCACTAACGCCTCCCTGCTCCAATTTTCTCTTTTCTGGCCGCTTATATCTCACGTCTAGTTCATAACTATAGGTAGGGGAAATAGTGAGTGAAGAGGCAAACTGTCCTGAGCCTGACTATTGAAATGTCCTTGCTTGGCCAAGTTAATGGGTTTGCATATGGTCAGAAAAAAATTATCTCTGTCTTTCAACACAAGAATATAGACTTTTGTGGGTCCCAGCAAAAGGAAGGAAGATACCAGGTGGAAAGAGCCTCATGAATTTTTGAGGACTTCCACTCTTCACTGCTCACAGGGCAGAAGAAAGAAACACAAGGGAAGCACATTTTTGACAGCTTTGGTACATGCTTAATTTCAATCAAGTCCTACCCTCTTAACCATTTTCCTTACACATACAACTTTATCCCTTCTCTGCACACATGCCATATGTTTCCCAGGTTATAACATATTTCTTCCATTCTTGCCCTTTCTCCCTAGTCCATCTAAAAATTAAATTTTGCACACACTTTTGGACTGAGGCTGTCCAAGGAAAAATTTGCAGGTGAAGTCAGGACCAAAAGGAATCCTTCAGATTTCTCATTTCTCTTCAAATAAACTTTTAACTCCATTGTTCCTGTTTGGTAAACTGTCTACAAATCCAGTATAAAAAAAGAAAATCTGAATGGATATGTAGCCATCCCAGGAAATTTAAATCACTATCATATACATTCTTAAGATTGGGATATTAACATACACAATATATGTAGATTACCCAAAGTCTGGCCACCAAGTCAGTAGCTCTATCAAAGGACATAGCTCTTGTGTTTGTCTTGGTTCCTTTCTCATGACAGTTGAAGCAGAGGCCAACAACTCTTGAAAACTGTATCCATTACTCTTTTGTTTTCCATGAGCTTTTTAGTCTGAGGAAGGCTCTTCTCTATTTTTCTGACAGAAAATCCTAAAATTTGTGTCCAAGCATTTCTGGAGTTCTAAAACTATGAGTTTTATCTCTCTATCCATAAAAAGAAAGTATGTAAATGACTGTGAAAAGCTAAAAGTAATTATGATGAAAACTCTAGGACTACAAAAGTCTATGCTCTCACATATTCTGCCTCTGATCCCCAGAAGAAATAGACTGAGACTCTCCACACATCTGAAGAGGTTCAAAATTTCAACTTATAAATCCCCTGTTCAGGAAAGTATACGCCCCAAGCCATTCATATTTCCACACCTTACTTCAGGAATCTAAATTAAAAGTACTTATATTTTTAATGTCATTACATATAGGAAAGATGAATCTGTTCCTCAATGCTTCATTCTTTTACCTGAGAGTTTCCCAGACATCTGAGACATGACATAGTTGCCTCAGTATTGGCGTTTAGTACCATCTGAGACACCCTGCAAGTAAGTAGGCCACTATGTGGGACTAGTAGATATGACAAAGGGTCTACTACAGCTACATACTTGCCACACAGTTTTGCATGAGTCTTAAAGATATATAAAACCAACTACCAGTAGACACTGGTATATCTCAGTGGAGATGGATCTTATTTCTGCGACTCTTTGTTCCATGTTGTACTACAGGCACCAAAAGAGGCACAATCCTGCTTTCCTGTGCACTAGTTTTATACTGGAATAAATCCATTGCCTGTCACAGTGTAATTCCTGAAACATATAAGTGTCACCAAGGGGAGAATCAGGTACCAGCAACTATGTTTGCAATAAGAAACAATTAATTCCTCCTTGGAGAGGTCAGAACAGGGTCACAAGGGATTCCCCACTGAAAAAGAAAACATTCATGCCACTATTTTGAAACCCTTTTTATTTGAAAAGTCGTGGCAATCAGAGGAAGTCCCTGGTGACTGGGAAACAGGGAAACATTGCACCCATTTTCAAAAAGGGTAGAGAAGAGGACCCTGAGAACTACCAACCTGTCAGCCTCACCTCTGTGCCTCAGAAGATTATGGAACGGAATCCTAGCAGCTATACTAAGGCACATGGAAGACAGGGAGGTCATCCAAGACAGTCAGCCTGGCTTGGCCAAGGGCAAGTCTTGCCTGACCAACCCAGTGGCTTTCTATGATGAAGTGACTACAACAGCAGGCAAGTGAAGAGCTGCAGATGTCATCTATCTGGACTTCTGTAAGGCCTTTGACACAGTCCCCCACAATATCCTTCTCTCTCAATTGGAGAGATATGGATTTGATGGGTGGACTGTTCGGTGGATGAGGAATTGGTTGGATGGTTGCATCCAGAAAGTATTGGTCAATGGCGCAGTGTCGCAGTGGAGATCATGACAAGTGGTGTCTCTCAAGGGTCTTTACTGGGACCACTACTGTTTTATATCTTCATCAATGACATAGACAGTGGAATCGAGTGCACTCTCAGCAAGTGTACCGACAACACCAAGTTGTGCGATGCAGTCGACACACTGGAGGGACCTTGACAGGCTTGAGAGGCAGGCACATGCAAACCTCATGATGTTCAACAAGGCCAAGTGCAAGGTCTTGCACATGGGTTGGGACAATCCTTGATATCAACACAGGCTGGGGGATGAATGGATTGAGAATATTCCTGTGGAGAAGGACTTGGGTGGTTTAAAAGCAAGACCACTTGGTACTGGTGGATGAAAAGCAGGACATGAGCTAACAGCCTATGCTCACAGCCCAGAAAGCCAACCGTATCCTGGGCTGCATCAGAAGAAGCATAGCCAGCAGATCAAGGGAGGTGATTCTGCACCTCTGCTCTGCTCTCGTGAGATCCCACATGCATCCAGCTCTGGAGCCCCCAACACAAAAAGGACATGGATCTGTTGGAACGTGTCCAGAGAAGGGCCATGAAAATTATAAGAGGGCTGGAGCACCTCTCCTATGAAGAAAGGCTGAAAGAGTTGAGGCTGTTCAGCCTGGAGAAGAGAAGGCTCCTGGGAGACCTTATTGCAACCTTTCAGTCCTTAAAGGGTGCTTTTAAGAAAGATGGGGACAAAATATTTAGTAGGACCTGTTGCAATACAACAAAGGGTAGTGTTTTTTAAGTGTAGACTTAATATAATAGATATAAGGCCGGAAATTTTTTCCAGTGAGGGTGGTGAAACACTGGAACAGGTTGCCCAGAGATGTGGTAGGTGCCCTATCCCTGGAAACATTCGAGAACAGGTTGGATGGGGCTCTGAGCAACCTGATCTTATTGGAGATGTCCCTGCTCCTTGCAGGGAGAGTTGAACTAGACAACCTTTGAAAGTCCCTTCCAACCCAAACTATTCTATGGATCTATGTTTCTATGAGTAGTATATTTTTTCTCTGCAAGTTTTCAACACATTATCATTATGGAAAGGAACTTTAGTTTTATATTGGATCATCTCAGATGGAAAACAACCCGACTGTTATTAATTAGTAACATGTATTTCCCTGAAAAAATATTTTGCAAGAAAATTTTTTTTTATATGTATGTCTTTGAGTTCTGCTGATTTTTTTCTGCCAAGACATTCTCTGCATACCTTTCACACTTACAGTGTACAAGCCCTTGTGATGTTGGAAAACACTGCTTTTACTCTTTCACAGACATTTGAAAACTTTACTGCTGGAACATCTTTGAGAAAATTTCTCAGACTGTACAAGAAATGTGTGGAAAGAACAGATGATGCAGAAAGCTGTTCTTGAAGTCTGTGTTAGCAACCTAAATATGAGAATCTTAGCAAGTTGACTGCTCCTCTCTTATTTTTTCTAACAGTGCATATGTTCCTATCTGGACCTTGGTATTAGATGTACACTATCTGTATTATATTTCAACAATCTTTCTAGTAGATAATAGATTCTAAATAAGTCACACTTTTAATTATTTTATCCATCTTAAAGGAACTATTGACAGAAAATTTGTAGACTTTTTGCTTCTACTTCTTTCTCTTGAGTGCCGCAGAACAGCTGATGCAGGCCAGCACACGAGAAAAGAAGCTGAAGATAAAAATTGTGTGATTAAGTTATGCCTGAATAATAGAAGTTACACATAGCCTGCAAAACTTGACAAGAAAGCTGTATACATCTCTAATTATATCATTTTACTACCTTGTCAGAGAGCTGACAAAATGGTGGTATTTCTTCACAGGCGTCTGGTGGAGTGAAAAAGCAACACCATCCTTTTTTACCAGCAGAACATGAAATTCTCAGCTAAAAAGATTCAGAAATGTCAATCCAGAACTACAGCACAACAGAAATTACAGCAGTAGCATATGAGGAGAGATGACATAGAAGAGGAGGAGAACATCACCCATCTCCACTCTCTCTCATGTAAACTTCATGCAAATGAGATTAATTTAGCACCTGTGAGCTGTATAGGCAGAAATATATGAGAAAATGATGTAACAGAAAAAGGAGTTAAATAAGGAAAACAAAAAGCAAAAAAAACCCACCTTTGGTTCTGATAGCAAACAGGAAATGAGGAAGAATTGTATTTTAAATCTGATGTACCACTGGAATCAGCATTTTAACGAAATACGATCAGTTTCACAGGATGAGTGGAATTCCTTCCTTCCTAGAATTAACTATTTAAAATGAGAATTAACTATTTAAAATGAGGCACCTAAAATGACACTCGTCCCATTCAATCCAATATAAAATTAGCTGCTGAGGCAAAGCTAGCTTTTTAAGTTCCTTCTTTAATCAACACAAAGAGTGTCCACATCAGAAACTAATTAGTGACAACTATCTTGTCATAGGAAGGACTGCATTCTGGAGGGGAATGTGAGATGACCTCAGAGGTTAGAAGCAACAAGGAGATCCCCAGTGCTTGTAGAGCTATAGATTCCATGAAAAAGGATAAGGAGTACATATTACCACCAGAAACAAAAGCTAGTGGCCCACGAGCTTCAGTCCAAAAGCAAGGGCTGTAAGAGAAGGTCTTGTTTGAAGTAGTCAAAGATGCCATAACAAAGTACAGAAGAACACCAATGCCTAAACAAACTCACGTGATGCCATGCTTAGGTTGCATAAATCCAAAAGCCATGAGAGAGGTGATGGTGAAAGTCTCTGAAGACTGACCTCATGAAGACAATTAAAATGACACTGAGCATTAGGGTACTGTAGGCGTGGTAAGAACATGATCCAGTTTCTTACAACTCTTCACAGTTATTTTACTGTTGTTCTAGTACAAGCAGTTCATTTAGGCACTTTTCACTTTGAATACTAAAATGTATGCTGTGGAAAAGAACAAGATGTTTCATGAAATTTGACTCATTTGATCATTTTCTTAGGTGTTTTCACTCACCTTTACATGATTTAAACAAGGAGAGAGCAGACATCATGCATTGACTTGGAACGATCTTTATCTCCTTTGAGGAAATATGATTTCTGCTGTGTGATCAGGACTTT
Source organism: Chlamydotis macqueenii (assembly GCF_036417535.1). Lineage (NCBI taxonomy): Eukaryota > Metazoa > Chordata > Aves > Otidiformes > Otididae > Chlamydotis > Chlamydotis macqueenii. The sequence continues at coordinate 5,751,044 of NC_141556.1, read as the reverse complement.
CTGGGAACATTACCTCAAGCCCACATATAAACAGTATACTGGGAGCTTAAAAAACAAAATAAAGGAGAAGTTGAAAATAAGTTTTCTTCAATAACGAGAATTTGAACAGCAAAGAATGGTTATGCGCCTGATGTACTGAAAGCGCTCCCTGCTATGCAGAGCAGGACAGCCATATTGCTTAATGTGCTCGAATATTTTTCTGTTTCCATTTGTCCTTCACAGAGACTGCAATGTCTGTGGGACAGGGAATTGCCTTTGCATTTGAATTTTCATGGTCACTAGTTTACCACAATTTCATATGCCACCACTTGATCATAACTGAAATGATGTATTTAAAATAGATATGAAACTTGCTTTGGATGGCAAAATAACTATAATTATTCTTAACCCTGAGAGCTCTTGAGAAGCTTAGTTAATTACTGTGATGGAAACTCCTTGGAAGACTTTTGAGCAGAAGCTGGTGAAAAAGAGAGATGGAAAATACCTTGAGATAACCCTCCTCTCTAGGCGTTAGGGATCACAGCAGCAGCTCAAGGCACTATAATGAGGAGTTCAAGTCAGCACTCTGACACTTTACGTTTCAGAAAGGAGGCCAGTGTAGTACTTTAGCAAACCAAATAGATATTACCAAATGTTGATGTTTCCAGGGATATTACCTTGATAGAAGTGAAGATAAAATACAGTCTTCTAATAAAAATAAACCAAAATTACCAGTTTTATCTAAGGACTAGCTTAGTCACCTTATTTATACATAATCTAATAATTCTAATAAGGCACAAAGATATTCACATTTAGCTGAGTGATGACACTATCAGGATTTACTTCAAAGAAACAGCCGATTTGTTTTTCTTCAATTAAAACTCTCCATAGAGTGAGTTTTATTCTGCATGCTACTCTATCAAGTAATGGCCATACATACGATAGTTGCCATCTTTCAGAAATTATTTTCATACAATGACAAATCCTAGAGCATGAAAAATAAAAAATGAAAAATCATTTAGTGTGGGCCGACATGTCTAAAAAAAGAGATAATCACAGCTAATACTGATCACATCAGTAAATTCCTTGGCTCTGTGGGATGAAGTTCTAATAAGAAGTGATTGCTCCCATATAATTTGCTTTACAGCCTGCAGCATTGAAATCCCAAACAGTAAATAAGGGCAACACTCAAAAAACACTATGTAGGTGTGAGAAGGACAGTGGCTATCTGATAGTCATAACTGGGATCCTAAATCGTGGGAAAATGTAGGTAGGCTGTGTGAGATAAAAGGTCAAGAAAAACAGAATGCTTGAACCAAAAAATAAGATTCCTTCTCTCCATGCACTTAAACTCTGAGTTACTATGAGAAAGAAGAATCTCTGACCACACACAAGTTTGCTTTAGATATTCCACTGCAAATATAACTTCTGATATTTATCAGATGCTCAGTAGTTCCTTATTACTACCATTGCTACCCTGAGTGAAGAATTCCTTCTCTAACACGTAGCAGTAAAAAGCATCCAGAGGGATGAAAATAAAGATAAAAATTAAAAATAAAAATAGTGGGGAAAAAAGAAAATATTTAAAACATTTTTTCTTTAATTTTCTCCCAAGCTTTACAGAAAACATCTAGTGCCTGATATTTCATAAAACTCCTTTATGCATGACTGCATAAATTTTACCATTGTAGCAGTGTACTACTTATTTAGTTACATGCCTAATTTTTCATATACTGCAATGAAAAATCTGTTCTCCGTGCTACCAGTGTCCCAAGGGGAAATCCAATTGCAAATGTAACTGTGCTTCTTCAGTATTCTTGCCTGAAATCAGAATTACTTTGGACTCCCTGATCTTACATACACCTTTATGTGTCAGGCTCTGCACATATAGGAGCAGTCTTCTTATCATGTACTGAAGGATTTCCAGGATTTAGGATCTGTTGAGAGATGGGGTTTTTTTTTTTACTATATATTGTTTTTAAATGCTTTCAGATAAGCCACTATTTCAAAGAATTAGAAGCAAGCAAATAAATTGTTTTCATTTGCCATTTAAATAGAATAAGATGTGCAAAAAGTGGCAGAAATCATTAAATAAAATCTTTATTATAATTAACTCTTTCATTTTTAGAAACCAAATGGCTAAAGAGAACATTTTTGGCAAGATAGTCCATCTCAGCTAGATCGAACAGCTTTTGAAAATATTGTTTGTAGAATCTGATTAAATGCAGATATATTCCTATTTATTTAATCATAAAATTCCATCAGAATTGTGTATCTGATAGATTGGATATACAACATATTTTAAAACTAATGCTTATTTGATTCTACAATTCTATCAAAAAATACACAGCAGCTGACAAGGTTCTAATGACTTTGTACATTTCTTTAACTCTATTGGGAGTGAGAGAAGATGAATATCATAGACACTGAGTTTTTCTGTTTGAAACTAATACAGTACATCTGGGTTGGCAAATGCTAAATAATCAGTCTTAAGAATCTGACATACTGAAAAGTCTGGTCAGACTGCTCAGTTAATGGATAAAGGTATCGTATGAGCCCTCTATCTGAAGCATTTACACATGACATGAGATCCCCTACCATGAAACAAAATCCCTGACCCTCATTTCTGACAGTAACAGTAGATGCAAGTACTTAATATGTTGTGGAGCTGTAGTTGTGAAAGCTCTCTTTCCCTATAAATATTCAGAGTGTGCTGTAAAGAGTTTAACTTCATGTTCCTCAAGTCTCAAATCACAGTTTGAGATGTGTTCTCGAATTTTAAGGGATTCTTCACATTATGAAACATTTCATAAGTTCTCAGGATCTTGGATATTACACTTGGAAAATGTTCTTTGAGAAAATCCTGCCACAGATTAAACCAGAGATCACAACCTCCCTTGATACAGATCAGATTAGCTGATTTTCCCCACTTGAGGATTTGACCAAGGAACTGTATATTATTTGCATTTGATTTGTAGGAACACAGTGAGGCTGATGTATTTTGAATTATTAAAATTTTGTATTAACTCTGCAAGTATATCCCATTTTAATGAATTTAATTTTATGAGCTGAACTGAAATATTGCCATCCATGCAATTAATCAGATGAAAGAAATGTTGCAATACCTGGTTGTAGAAAATTGTAGAGATCAATAGGCCTGTTTTCCCCTATCCTTCCCCTCACTGCCCAGTTTTAAAAGAAATACACAGGAATTACACTGAAAAAATAGCAGAGTTAAAATAGAAAAAATGGGAGCATAAATAGGACTGCTCAAGTTGTGTATATTTTGTTCCATGCCTGAACAGGTACATGTGGAAATCTGTGATTTTCCTAAATTAATCCTTTATTTCATTGTCTTGGTTTCAGGACAGTCAAATCAATATACACTAAAAAAGTTTTGTGAAGTTTGTGCACTTACACTCTCGCTTGAGTCTAAATTGCATAAATATATATGTGACTCTTTGGTAAATTGTCTAGATTGGACTGACAATATTCTGGGGATCGAAGGCATCAGCCATTCAGTAAAATATACTGTAGTACCTCATCCAGTATTATGGTATAAATCTTGGAATATACAATACATTTTACAGCTATACAGATATAACATTTACTGTAAAAGTGTTTTGCTTGGCAAGAAAATAACATATGCATATTTCTTATGCCACTGGCAACCGCAAATTAAACATCTAATTTTTATATATTCATTTCAGTTTGATGTAAATGAACTTCAATAGGGATTCAAAAATGACATGAGCATCAACTACATTGGGAATGCTCTTCAAACATGGCTTGCCCAACAAAGCTAGATGCAGCTTAATATGCATCTGCCTAGGTATCCTCCTGTTTGAAAATATATGGATTTACATGGGGATTTCGACTTTTCTTTAGATCTCTTTTCAAACAACCGATATGAAAGGAAAAGAACTTTAAAAAGCTGACTTTTCAAGTAGAATAAAACTTGGCTTGTCATGCTTGTTCTAGTATGTTTTTCCTCTGTCTGACCTTTACTCTGAATTTCTGCAATGGAAGTTTTAGGGTTGTAGTACTAGGAGGTAAATGTTTGTCAGCTTCATAAGCTTTTTTGGAGAGTACCCAGCTTCAGATCCAGCTTTATAAGGAAAAAAAAAAAAAAAAAAAAGAAGGAAAAAAATAAAGAAAGAAATATTTTTCATGCCGCTTCAATTAGGCCCCTGGGTGAAGATCATACAGCTTTGAAACTGTTCCGTTTTGACAAAGTTCCAAAGTGCTATACACATTAGGGAAAACTAGAGTTTGCTGTAATGTAAACTGTTTAACATGCACACTGAGGTCAAATCTAAATTTTCCCAAGCGTTTGGGTTTGTTTAAACATTAGAACATGGTTTGGTGTCAGTGAATAGGAAAACTTTAATGTTGTGGGTGGGAATCTACCCATCTTTCTTTGTTAAAGTTCCAAAGGCTACTGCAATAAAAATATTCATTTACCAAGGGGGCTATTGTGATAAGCGTCCAAAGACTTTATGCATTGGTGTGAAAGAAGCAAGCAGGAATAGACATCAGCATTGTGGGTGAAAAGAAACAAGTCTTCTTTTCTTTTCTTTTCTTTTCTTTTCTTTTCTTTTCTTTTCTTTTCTTTTCTTTTCTTTTCTTTTCTTTTCTTTTCTTTTCTTTTCTTTTCTTTTCTTTTCTTTTCTTTTCTTTTCTTTTCTTTTCTTTTCTTTTCTTTCTTTTTTTTTTTTCCTCTTTCTTTCTTTGTAGGAGTTCCAAAGACCAATTTTAAATAAGTTTTTTTTCAGGGTGGTCTGGTTATCTGCACTCCCATATTTTTCTGGTTGAATATAATAAAGCTTGAATAGCTGTGAGACTTGCTAAGTTCAACAATAACTGCGTATTTCCAATCATGACCTTAAAATCAACGTGTACTGTATTTACCTGTATGCCCTGAATCACACACAAGAGATTGCCTGATATAAATCAGTATAGCTTTCTTAGAAGAGCACCACAACTGATATAAATAAGAAGAGGTTCCGAGGATATGGTTTCTGAACTTAAAGACAATAACATTGCTAATCAATCATTACGTTTTGCAGTATCAAAGAGCAGAGAAGTCTCACCAGTAAAACACTCTACTGACTTGACTGAAATGTCCTATCCAATGTATTATACATTTAATACTTTTAGAAGATATTTGTATACTTTAGAAGACAAACCTTGTGTTTATTTTTTTTTTATTATTTTCTCTTTTTTAACCAGGAGTTAAAATCAGTTGAGTTTTTAATCTTATACCAAGCTGAAGTAGTCAAATGTAATCCTTTTGACCATAAATTTATAAAATTCAAGTGTCTACTGCTTGCTGATTACAGAAAGGAAATAATCTGACCCAATGAGCAAATCACCATACTATGTCAAATGGCAGTCTGTGTTTTAAATATGTACAGAAGAAGGCAGTAATGCATTGTCGTCTGTTAATCTGGTATCTACTTTTGTACCAAAAGGGGTACACTCACAACTACTCAGCTTGAGGTATCTAATTAAGCCATCTACATTAGATAGCTGGAAGTATGGTAATCCACCTGGCCAAACTGAGTTGTCTGCCTTTCCTTATGGTTCTCCACAGAGGCAGTGTAGACAACTAAGGGTCTCCAAAGACAGCTCAGAGCATTTAAGAAAGCTCCTTAAAGAAATAATACATTTCACGTCAGAGAGAAAATAACAGAAAGCTTCGGGAACAAGTGTAACAGATAGTTACAGTTTTATGAGAGTTCTGCTTCCTTACTTCAGTGCTCAGTGCTGAGCACTGAGATGTTCCAGCACATGGAGAGCTCATGAGCTGTGTTTTCAGATGATCTTTGCTGCTGTTAAAAAAAAAAAAAACAAAAACAAAACAAAAAAAAAACCCAAAAGCAACAAAAAAACAAAAACAAAAACAACCCCCCACCAAAACTCACGGCAGCTGTATTAAATAATGGAAATCCCAGTCTACTCGTGGTTTTTTTTGAAACCTGAAGCAGTATTCTGGGATGGCAGTTAGGAAGGCAGAGTAGGTTTAATGTGCTCTTGTAAGCCTTTGCCTAAATTATGTTTCATTGTTGGCAGCTTTGGGAAATGTCAAATGTTGGAATGAAGGAAAAATTGATGGCTTTTTTGTTTATTTGTTTTAGCCAGATGTCAGATTGTGGCACAAGTGTAGTGAACTTTGTAGACTTGTCCCCATGGAGAGAGCTGGTCATGTTATATAGCTGGAGATGAATTCCTACATTGACTTCAACTCACCTGACTATGCTCCTACAGCTCTCTCTGTAATCAGGGCTGCAAGGTTCCAGTTCAGCACATGACAGGGAAATAGTAACCTAAATAAGATCTGAATACAGAAAAACCTGTAATATCCTTTACGCTATTAAATTTCATAGTTAACTGTAGAACCAGGAAGAGAATCTAACTTCCATGACCAGTTTGGACATGACCAGTGTGCTTCCCACGCTGGCCTGAATTCCGTCCAAATTAATAGCAACTGAAATCTGTTGCCATCCAAAAAGCTGTTCAGAGGTCTGTAGAAGAAGAAAAGCTTCCCTTTTCTTGGGTCCTTTGAACATAGCCCTCCACACCTTCAAAAATGTTCACAAATAGAATAGGATGGTAAGTCTTACCCATATTATTCAACATAGGCTATTTGGCCTTCTAGGTAAATGCTGATTTCCAAATTTGCATTCATTGGTGAAGTCCTATCTCTGAAACCCCTTTTTATGTGGCAGTCTCATAAACTCTCTTGAAATGCAGTTTGTGGGCTAAATGCTCCTTATAAGAAATGGTAGTTGCACGTCCGAATACAGGCTTTTAATTGAGGGAGAGGGAGAATAAATACTCTGCTTATGACTGCAGAATCTAATTGTTTGCAGTCCAAAGGAAAACAGCTGGGGCAGATACTGGTATACGAACAGAGCTCTGGTGCACTTTCTAAACCCCTCCATCACCAAATTGGCCTTGCATAGCTGTGACTATAGATCAGTTTTTCCCAGAAATGTAATGGTTACATAGGAATTTGTGGGCTTTTCCAGAAGTTACATGTTGATGTTCTTCCAATCTCAGGCAAGGACATGATCCAGATGAGAAACTGGGCATCTGTTTCTTCAAAGCAAAAGGAAATAATTTAAGCCTTTGTTAGGAAATAGAAATATAAAGGAAATATAAAGCTCTATGGAGAGCTTAATGGACTTTCTTTGTTCTGTATCCATATATCTGCTGTATCATTCAGAGCATAGATGCAGATCTTGGTCCCCCTGGAAAAAGGGAGCTCTTAGATACTATCCCCTGACACTACCAAAAGGCAAAAGACAGCTGATGATGAGAATGGTATTGAAACTGTAACTCTGAGGTTTAGCTTTGAATAGAGAGCATAGCTTTGACCAAGTTACCAAAATGTCTTCTGCGCCCCTGCTCACTTGCGTATAAAATATGTATATAAAATCGGCGTAATACAACACTGTCTTACATGAGTGACAAACTCATGTATTTGCTAACAGATTTCTACCAACAGAAGACAAAAAAAAAGAGTATTTTGATGTCTTTATGCATATAAACAAATGGATCATCAGTGAAATATTGAGAAATGCATACCTCAACTGCCAGCTTCTGCCCCGTGCTTTGAGATCTGTAGGTGCAAAAAGTATAAATCAGATTCCAAGGCAATGGTCATATCTTCACAGGGGAATATATCCCAGAGGTGAAGGAGATGTCAAAAGACAGCAGGTGTTCAGAATTAAGAAATCCTGTAGAGTGATGTTTGTTATCAGTAGAATGATGTAATGGATTCATAAGCTGCAGAACACGTGCAGATCTGCCATAATGTTTCACTATAGAAACACCGTCTTCCAAAACCTGGGATAAAGAAGCTGTGTCTTAGTGAATTATTGAAATAGGGCTCTTATTTCCACCATGAGGTAAATACTAGATGGATGACTTCTCGCAATGTGTTAGATATACTGCAGAAAGAGGAGATCACAGCTTTCTGCCCCTCCAGATTGCCATCCATTTTACTCAGGTGGTGCTACGACAAGCCATCACTTCTTACACAGAAAAGTGGGGATATACTGTACTGACTCATGCAGCAAATTGTAGACTGACATAGGAACACTTTGTAGAGCCCTGTTCAAGGCTTATTCAAGGATTACCTTTAGGCACATGTCTTGAGTCCCAAACTGATAGAATCATAGAATGGTTTGAGTTGGAAGGGACATTTAAAGGCCATCTAGTCCAACCCCCCTGCAAGGAGCAGGGACATCTCCAACCAGATCAGGTTGCTCAAAGCCTCATCCAACCTGGCTTTGAATGTTTCCACGGATGATCTGTGATTGCATAAACCTATCACCTTTTGTTAAAAAAATAAATATATCTTGTTCTGCAGGTTGGGAAAAGAAAGCAAGCTCGACCACATGAGTTATATTGAGCCAGTACATGGAAACAGCCTGGATTTGCAGGGAAGTTGAAGGCTTGGAGGAGAAAGAGTTGTCTCAGGCATGATGAGTACAGCACAGTCTTTTTAAGGTAGCTAACTTAGAACCTCTAATACTGTGGAATTACAGAGGACATGGTACTTCTACACTTAAAGGTCCCAATTTGCTACAGAATGAAATGTCTGTGTAAAAAACTTGTGTTTGAAGAATGAGAAAATTTGTAATGAGGAAAAACTTGGCATCCCCAAGGGTTAAAAGGGATAATGTCTTTTCAGAGAGAAACATTCTTTAAACAGCAAAACTCTCACTTAATTCACATGAAGAGAAGCTCTTTTCCATTAAATCCACAAGCACTATAAGCTGTTCTGCAAATATCTTTTCATTAAAATCATATTTAATAAGCCAAAATTACTTAGAAGGTGAAATCTTTAGTATATTAGACCTTGAACAGAGCTCAGCTACAAGACATGGGTTGCAAATCCCCCCACATGGTACTATAACACTGGTTTAAACAGAAATTGTGATTTTCACCAGTCTGCATAGTCTATGGGATTTTCCATGTCTTAGAAGAATGTTAATCAATGTCATGACTCTATCAGTAAGAAATACTAGAAAGTACGGACGAAGGAAAGAATCTCTTATCTGGGAAGCTCCCATTGACCTCAGGAATATCTACAAAGTTTAAATCTTTCTTTCTTTAAGACCGATTATGAAACATTGATCTTAGTGACTCAGAAAAGCTCAGTATCTAGTCACTTCATACAAAGGCAGAACTGCTTTTATTGTCTACATTATATCCTTGATTCTGTCATAAGTTTCGGTAGCTTCTTAGATTACTTTTTCCCACAGAAAAAGAAAAAAAAAAAAAGGACATACATAAAATAGTTAAATGAGTTAATTAAAATATAACAAAATATCTTTTATTCACAAAAACCTCATTATGTATTATTAAGTGCTGGGTTTTCATCTTTGTAATATGAATTTTATTGATACAATTGATACAGACTATAACATTTGATATATGTGTTACCTTTACAGTTTAGGATCTCTGGTCCATTTGCATTATCTCCAATATACTGAAATAGTAGTGAAGAAAGAACATTTTTTTCCTCAATTTCTCTTTTCAATTCATAGGCATAGCAAAGTACCTTCAGGGTATGACTAACCCAACTGAGATTTAGCTCCATTGACTGTAAGGACGCCTACAGCAGCTTCATTCAGCCAGATGAGCTGAATTAGTAAATAAACAAGTCTGGTCTTGTTTAACCAAAGTCACCAAGTCTTCAGCTCTCCCTTCTGTTTTAAATATGTATCATCTGCAAAGCCTTCTGATTAATATACAGGTTTTCATTTGCAACCTCTAGATCTATCACAAAAAGAAGCTGTGATGACACTTCTCATATTCTGTTGTTGATATTGTCAGCAGATGCTTTTCTCTTGGTCAGATTAGCACAACATATTCAAATAAGAAACTGGAGAACATTTGCATGTTAGAACCAAAAGTGAACTCTGTTATTCTTATCACCATCATCTTCCTCCTAGCTACCCTCTTGTGATACCATGACCTCCTACACTGATGAATACTGCAAGAGCAGAGAGGTAGATATTAAGGGTGTATGCATGGCTTTTCTGAGGTCAATGGCTGTTTTGCCAACAACTTCAGTAGACGCACAGAGTCATTTCATGGAATAATTTGGCATCAGTCCTGCATATTGTTGCAAATGAATGTATCATGCCTCCTACTCAGTCCAATTAAGGTAAATTCTTTATCTAACTACAATTCCTTCCACTGAATATTGTCAAAGACCTGTAAGCATAGATTCTGCTTGACAAGGACATCAGGAGGACTTTGCACAGATCTAAGGGGAAATGATGCAGATACTCCTAGAAATTCATGGCACTATTTGAGTATAAGGAAAGGATTATTAAACAATCATCTTATCTTTTACCCATGGCAACATGAATGAAGCCAGTAGAAATATTTTTTTTAGTTTATGTATACAAGTAACGACTCCAGTATAAAAAACTGAGGGGAGAATTGGAGACATTTTAACTGCTATTATTTTTCTTTTGCATTTTTTGACCCAAACTTCAAAAACCACAAAATCTTGCTTCCATCATTAAAAATGAAGGAAAATAGTTTATTTATTTCAGTTAAAGCTCTGCTTAACTAAGGGCCATAGAATTTAGGTGACCACTTATACTGTGTAATGCCAATGCATGTTTGCTATGCATGTTGGTAATATTAATTAGAGAACAAAGGAGCCTTATTTTGTAGAGATGTGGTGATATTGCCATGAGTAAAATTGTACATGGAAATAACCAAATTTGGACATTAACATAATCGTACCTCTCAAAAGAAAGGAAATTAATTCCCATTATTTTTCACAAGATAGAGAAAAAAATCCTAACATGTGAGCACAGTTGATCTCACAGGGCATGTCTTCCATTGTCTGCATTGCCAGTTCCCTCTGATCTTTTTTTTTCTCCAGTTACCAGATTTAATAGGAACAGGGGCAGCAGATGTCACCCTGTCAACAGTAGCTCCAAGAAGAATAATGCACAACACTAAAGCTACATACAGCAAAATATGGAGCCTTACATACAATAATGTCCCAACAAGTGTAAGGAAGGCAGAATTTAAAAATTCCAATTCACCATGCCATGAAGAATATAAAACAATAAATTTATTTTCCTTTCCAGTGCCACAACTGTAGTATAAGAGATAACGTCTCCAAGTGAAGGAAGCATGGGAAAATAATTTGTTTCAATTACGTAAATCTGCACTACTAAATTTTGAAATAATTCATTGTATTAATTTTCAAAAATATGTCTAATTATATCATATGGCTATCAGATTTTTATATTCTGAAAACAACCTCATAATCCGTGGTTACATGTTATTGTTGAGACACTAGAGAGAGAGAGATAAACAGAGAGATTGGTCTAGGAATCATACTTGAACTAATAACAGAACCTACCTATCTGAAATCTTTATCCTGACTTTTTTTTCCCTCCAGTGGAGGCTACAGGATTATCATCATTTCTGAAAAACAAAAACCAACTAAACAAACAAACAAAAAAAATAAACCACCCAACTTTTTATTTATGCTGTTTTTTGCTATTTTACCTAGGAGAACTTGGGAGCGTTGAAAACCGCTTCAGGAAACTCATGCCATCTGACCTGATTTCATGTGTTCCCTCATATGAGCTGGAACAAAGGAATGGGCTGGGTGGGATTAAAGAGTGGAGTGTGTGTGTGCATGTGTGTGGTGCATGTGTGCCTGTGTGCCTGTGTGTATAAAGAAGGGGTGATCAGACGTTACTGATAAGAGAAGCCAGTGGTGCTTCTGGGTGATGTGTGTATTCAACTCCAGGCTGACTCCTCTTATGCTAATACAGCCAATTTCCTCTTTTATTTCATTTCTGGAGCCTGAATCTGTGATCTCTGATAAGGTTCCCAAGGATACCGCCTTCACTCACAAATGGGCAGGCAAAGGGGGGGTAGGTGACGGAGACGTGTAACTCACAGAGAGCACTAGTGGATGAATAATTTAAAACTCCACCCGGAGATTTGAGGCAAAACGGAGAGATAAGAGACACCACAGGGTCTTCTCTGTTTATTCAGAGCTTCATCTTCCAATGACAGGTGACCTCCGAGGTCAAGGGCATTATGGGAAATGGAACCAACAGTGGGAAAAGGTACTACATCCCAGAAGGAAGTAATGATTCATTTGGTGTCAAATGAAAAATTGATCCTTTTCCCCCCTCTTTGCAATTTTTCTCTCTCCCAGTTTTCATGGAGAAACTTTGGGCCTAAGGCTGATACAGGTCTGAACTGCAAGAGCAGATCTCGAGCAAAATGGCTGGTAGCGATGGGACTGCACCAGTGTGAAACTGGTGCAAGATAAGAATCAGGACCTTTGTCTAAGCAGCATGCTGGCTGTGTCTGTACACAAGGAGTCTGCTTTGCTAGCAGTTTTATCAAATCAGATATGTATAATGGTGATACCTCAGAAACATCACAGGCTCAATCCACATCATGTAAATTGCTGTTTTTCATTGGAGCAACCTTAATTTACATTCACTCAGAATCTGCCCTCATGTTTTTAAACAAAACACTCCCTCCTAACTGTTTTATACCTTAATTTCATTTATTTTATCTTGGTCTGAAAGTATGTACTCTCATGGTTTTATCTGGTGTTTATAAAGAAGCCAAAAGAGCTGAAAATTCTCAAGAAACACCCAGGCTTCCTTGGGCCTTATGTAAAAATCAAGGCATACTCACAAGCTCTGGCTTTCATTGTTGCCTCTTTCATTTGAGAAATCCTGAACTCGATGCCTCCTTTGCAATTAGAAAAATCTGAAGCTGTTCACTCTGGTCATATTTATATTGTTAGATTTAGTATCTTACAAATTCTGACAGTAAGAAGTATCCCTAAAAGAGCTCTGCTCCACATTATCAAAACCTTCTGCTCAGTCATTCCTATTTGTTTCAATATAATGCAGCCATGACCTCTACAGCAAAAAAAAAAAAAAAGGCAAAGTCAAATGTTTCTCAGTGCTGGTTTACATTTCCTTGCCTCTTAAACTGCTGTTTCTGCTTTCCTCTGTTTGAATGTTACCCATGTTTTCATTCTTGAGCAATCACATACCTTTTATCTTTTTAGATAAACATGAAAACATACTAAGGTCACTGCCCGGTGAGAAGTTAAGGTTTTGCGTGACTGCCACCCGCTTGTACCATGTATGCACTTCTCTTCCAAACCCCCTACTCCCACTGCGAGCCAGTCCCATCTCAGAAATGTTTCTCGCAGGCTTTTGGAACTGTTTGGACAAGTCCTGGGGCTGACTCACATCACACCTCGCTTACTAGTTAACCTAACCCAAGCAGAGAGCAATGTGCCGGGCGGCAGCAACCTGCCTGGACTTCTGGTGCGGCTCCCGCCCAGCCATCTTGCCCACTTCTTTTCATGTCCTTGTTTTCATACTCATAGCCTGATGAAACAGATGTGCTCATGGGCCTAAACCTGAACATCTCACCCACAAAAGCCACACCACTGGGAGGGCTTGAAAGAGTTAGGTGAGTTGTACAACCGTGCTGCTATTGATGTTTGCAACAGCTGTTTGCCATTGGGGTCCTCTTGGGTTCCTCTAGCTCAGCCAAAGACAACTTTTGCCTCATTTGTACCAGTTTGACTAGGTGCAGTCCTCGCAGTCTGAAATGGTGCTGAACTGGGGCAAGTGAGATGGGAATCAGCCCTCCTAGTCTCACAAGGGTGTTTCTCCCTAGCTATGAGTAATGGTGGTGGGTAAACAAAATATTCTCCTTCATGTTGCAAGTGAGAATAGGGAGGTGAGTGATGCAGATACTGACTTTATTTTAAATCATTGCATCCATTCAGTAATGGGATTTTGCTCTGGAGGGCAGGATAACAGCATGGAGACTAAATGGTCTAGTATTATAATGGCCATCTGTGTATACAATTTTATGTCTCAAAACCAAAGTATATGTTTGTACATGTGCATACTTATATATTGGAGAAGTCTATAGTATTTCAAGACATTATACCTAATTAAGGTAGAAATGTATACATATCCATGTTATGTCTAAAGCAAAAGTGTCCTACTTCCAGTTCATAGTCATAGCCATAAAACCTGTGTTGGACTTTACTGCTTAAATAATTTCTCTCAAAGGTGTGGGGGGGTGTTCACTTTTATTTTGAGATGCAGTTATAGTTTATGCTCCAAAATTCATTCCACTTTTAATAGGATATGAGAAAATACACATAATGTGAGAGGTTCTGGTTCACTTCCTTCTTCTGTCCAAGAGGGTTCAGACACACACATGTAGACTACTTTGGCTTGGTTAAATGTTTATGAAGTTCAAGATTTCCTTCAAAGAGAAGGAATCTTTTCCCCATTAGTTATTTAACAAAAAAATGTATATCTAGCTGCTGAAGCAGGACTCAGAACTCATGCCACCTCCTCAAAAAAAAAATGTCCTGACCACTCTGCATCTCATCAATTATTTCCTATGAAAGGGAACCACTTCAAAAGGAGGGTGAATTAATGGAACCTGTAGACTGGAGGTTACATTATTTTTGAGATGAACAGTATCTTAAACAAAGTTAACCACTTCTTGGTATGAGCTCAATTTCTGAGATGTCTTATGAAAGCAGAAGGATTATGCCACCACACCTTTTGAGCAATGTGATGATCGGTGCCGCTTCTTGTAGGTTTGTTCTAATGATGATAAAAGAACACTTAAAGTATTGGATCCCTTGGAAAGTGGAGAAAGGGAAGGTTTAGATGACAGATCCTAACAGGTCTGAGGCATAAACCACAGAGGTGTTCAGCACACAGACGTGAATGAAAAATTTGCTTTGCAGGGCAGAAAACACCAGTCTGGGTTTGATGAAAAGTTACCAAAAAAAGTTAGTCTTGATACACCATGATATTAAAATTTTATCAGTCTCTTTTTATTTTTCTAGTTTTGGTGATTAAATACTCTCTTACTAAGGGCACTTCAGTTTTGAAACTGTGATTTGCTAAATATTAAACAGCAACAGCTCTTCAGAATGAAAGATATTGTCTATCAGTTTTGGGCAGAGAGATGCAATGCTGTTAGAGAATCTTGTATTGAATCTGAAATATTCATTCACAACAAGGTTCTCTGTAAATTTTGTCATTTAAAAAAGTTCTCTGTAAAAAAAAGAAGCATTTATGACAATGATATTTCTTACCTGTTCACAAATTTAAAAGAAAAAGAAAAAAAGAAAAGTTAGGTAGCAAATCTAGCACTTTTAACACTAATCTAAGTTTTTTTTCCAATGAACTGACCTCTGTTTCCCTTTACCACATCCCAACTCTGATACTGATTGAATTCACTTATTAATAGAAGAAAAAAAAAAAAAGAAAATATATAATCATGCTGTTTAGAACCTGTCATTTACAATTTCCTCATTATCTACATTCTCTAAACTTCAGAAAAAATATATTCTGATTCTGTTCTGAGCAATTGTCAATGGGGAAAAAAATGTTCCAGATGTTATTCAGTCCTGTTTGCTTTACCACACTGCAGTGAAGATTGCTATGGGACTTCCATTGCTGAATGAAGAATGGATCAATCTGATAAAATGAAAAATGGAACCAAAGTGAACACAGACAGAGTCTGGGTAAATTTTTCTTATCTCTGCTTTACTTTTAAACATCACCAAATATCCCCTCTTCCAGATTATGGTTAGTACAGGAAATTAAAGTGTGAAGAGACTGGCTAAAAGACTGGACCTGGTTCAATGAGGTGATTCATAGTTCTGTAATAAGTGTTGATGTTTGAATCTTGGACCCATTAAAATCAATGTCAGGCTCAGTGATTTACTCATATACTACAGTTTTCTGTCTCCAGCAATCATATTCTCCATTTCATAAAAATGGAAAGAATAAGGACTGTAGACATTAAATAATAGAAATATAACTGTGCATCAACTTTTCTATGCAGCAGATAGGAGAAGGGCTCCTGAATCCCATAGGCATACTCAATTCACTCAGCTTTTACTGCTGAACAGAACTTTCAGGCATTTAAAATTGGCTTACCTGTCAGTGGCGAGAATTTCTAAATGAAGGACCCCAACAGGAGCATAAAAGCAAGATAAAGGGTATACCACATATTAGGGGTTCCTTTTGGGTCCACCTCCTGCAGAAAGAACAGTAGCAGGAAATAATGTTAAATTCTTTTCTTTCATTTATGTCACTTTTATACTGACATCATTCAGTTTGGTAGAGCTACTCCTGATTTATGATGAGGTAAATGAAAGTAGAGCCAGACCCCAAAGGAATATAATATAGACCACCTGTTTTGAGAGAACAACTGGGCTAAGAAATGACTTATATACTGTGCATATAAGAAGCATGTGAAAAGGGCATGGTGGGAGTAACAAAAGCCTTCAATTATCCAGGCCTAGACTGGATTACATTAAGTGGAGGAAATAAGGTTGGCAGTATGTTTGTGGATCTGGGACAGGATTGCTTCCTAATTCAATATGTGCCACGACCAACCAGGAAGGAAACCATATTAAAGTTGTGATTAAGCACTGAAGGGCCATGATTGAATACCTTCCCTCCCCTTCAGAAGTAGGGGACACGCAAAGATCATAAGCTCAAAAACTCAAGGAGAATCTAAACAGAGAACCTGGAGTTAGGAAAAATTACCTACTTGCTGAATTTGGAGAGATTAATATAGGAAATATTGCTGCATACTGTTTTTAAAAACTTGTCTATTTGGCTTCTGTTGTCAAGGTGATTGCATGCCTTGACACCACTAAAAACAACCCATTGCAGATTCATAGACTGTGGCAGAATCTCCAGTTTGTTTATAATAGAAGTAAAATCCATAAAGAAGGCTGTAAAACCAAATAAAACAAATAAAGTCTCATCTACACTTAACAGTTTTATAGGGATAACTGCACTAACAAAACTTTCTTTTTGTGGACTCTGCTTATACTGGCAAGATTCACTTTTTGCTGGAATGGCTTATATTGGCTCAGCAAGTGCAATGAGCTAGGAAAGGAAAACCAATATTTTGCTGGTTTAACATCTGTCCTGTAACTGGGACTCACCTCCCTTAACCTTTTCCATCTACTAGTCTGGTCCCAGCTAGTCATCTAGGCCATTCTGTGGTCAACAGAGGGAGATAGATATTTCCAGAAAAGGATAATTCCCACTTATGTTTAATATCAACTTTATGATGGGTTCAGTTTCCTCTAGAGTTTCTGTTTTTTCTTCCTTGAGCTCAGGAATACAGATGGCCAAAATTAGATGTGCTGTATCCTACCATCAGGCTTCTCTGGTAACTACACTATGCAAGGCTTTTAAAGGTACCCAAATTACTCTTGAAGAAGCAAGTGTGAAAACACAGACTGAGTCCTACAAGCAGTAGGGTTACATCACTGTGGCTATTTCCTGGGCTAGTTAACCTGTTCCTCTGGTGCTATTTCACGACGATGTGGTTCCACTGCTTTAGGGTCCTGAGTTAGGCCCAGTGTTATTTACAAAATCTCTGCACAATACTGGTTATCATAGACAGATCCTTCTGGCAGATAGACATTGAAACAACAACAATAAAAAACATATCTGTGACCATCACACAGTGAGGTTTTTTTGTGAGGACCTGGCTTAAATTACTGATTGAATCTTGGTTCAAATTCAGCTGCCCAGAAGAGCAGATTCAGAGATCAAGCCACCCTTCAAGAGTCCATCCTATCACATGAGGTCAGAAGCAACTATCCTTATGGATGCTAGGAAAAGCAGCTAGAAACCTTGCGTCTCTGACTCTTCTCCTTTCCTACAGACATTTACTGCTTGGAATGGTAAAAAAAGCAAAAGGTATGAGTTGAAAGAACTGAACTGTAGACATCAACTTGTGGTTTTGACAGGAGTGTTCCGTTTGGATAAATAAACAAAGCATATAGGCTTTTCAGTGGTTGTGTTTTATGAGTAATTGTATCCTAGCCAAATTTTAATTTGAAAAGCTGCCTAATTTCCTTTCAAACTAGAATTTCAATGGGATAAGGTGACAACGTTTCCAAAGGCTCTTAGGGGATTAAGAGGCACAGTTTCTTTTCATTTCAAGTCCAGGAGCAGGGCACACCTCGCTCTCCAACAAGCTTTTAAATTCTTCTTGCAGTATACTCCCTTTCCCGTGTTATGTTATCCAGTGTTTTACACCACTGTTTTCCACACCACTGTGACTTCATCAGTGAAGTTATTTCTAATTGTCCAAATTCTCTGAGAACCACTGCTCATTCTTGTAGTCATGGTAGCTCTTCTTCAAAACTGGAATAGAGACTCAAAAATGGAAAAGTACTGAGGTTACTAAGCTTCTCCTAAGGCAAAACAGCATAATTACAACAGTTTTTCTTTCAAAATAAGGTAATGATTTCTGTCCCATTTGCAGCCCACACATTAGTGCTTCTTTCCTTCTGTTTCTTTGATTCCCAGATTTCACAGGGAAAATAAAGTGGCAGATTGGGACTATGAAAGATAGAGGTGGTGGTGGGCTGGAGATGATGAAGGGAGGAAGGATTAATAAAATGTCAGTAACAAAAGTGAAGTGTTATAAAAAAATTACCAAAGAAGGCCAAAAGCAGTAGAGGGAATTGAAGGCCTAAAAGGAGAAAAATAATACATAAAAGAGGCAGATAATTTGAAAATGAGTCAGTAAGACTGTTAATAAATAAGTGTGGGAGAATCTGTGACAAATGAGCTTGACTTTTGGCAAGAGTTTCAATTAATTCTCCCCTGTGTAAAAAGATGCTAAAAAATCAGATATCTGAGACTATCATACAGATCTTTAAAGAACAGTAGTAGTCATTTGTCCCCTTACTAAGCACTTGTTGATCAAACATCTGGGTTCAGTACACGAACAACTGATGAAATACGACAGCTTTTGTTTTAGAGGAAGTTGAGTTGCATCATTCCATATTCCTTTCCAGCTTTAAAACCTTTTTTTCTCTGAACCTGAGGTTTTCAGTGGCAGATACATTCCTTAAGCATCAGTTCATTTACCTGTTTAACATAACTCCATCTCTGGTCTGGAAAGCTGTATTGGTAACAACAGACTTAAGCAAGCACTTGACTGCCTCTCTGAATGGAGGTGTAGATCACCTCTTTAACATTATAGCTTTAAAACTAAGGTGGAAAGAAACATTGTGCAGGTAGAAAATGTACATTTGAACCCAGCAACATTTTATGTAGTCTTTTGTGGCACGAAGAACTTTTCCTAGAATGTACATTATGTGCAACACAAAATATCAGTTACTAGAAGTAGCAAAATCATAGCACAGCATGTTGATGTTCCTGGATCTACTGATCTGTATTATCTTCCTGGTGGAGAATTCAAGAGGAAAAAAAAAAAAAAAGAATGAACAATACATTTTTTTCCTTTGTTTAGTTCTAGCTAAAGAAACAAACATTCTTCACACATTTTTGGAAACTCAGTGTACTTCCATAAGGGAGATACCAACACAAATAGTCCTTCATAAATGCTTATTATAAAGACAGAAGAATGGATGTAACTATTTTATAAATGCATGTGAACAGAGAGGAGATGATACATTTCTTCTCCAGTAGTGCTGTTATCTGTGGCAGATCCAAAGTAGAAAGCAGAGCTTCTGATGGTCTAGTACTATAAAATCCACACAACACTTTCCATTCAACATATGTACACATACATGCCTACATATGTATAAATACTTCAGGTCAAACAATCATCTTGTAAATATGTAAGAACATTTATATTGGACATTTCATATATCCTACCAGTATTTCCAAATGGGAACAGAACCAAGCAAAAAATATGCATGTTCATTCCCATCTCTATTCACTTTTTATTCTGCTGTCCTCAGTCAGGTTTTATAATCAGAATGTCAAGCATTGCAGAAAGCAGTATGGAAAAATAGAAATCAGATCCTGAAAACCCTAAGAGTGGCTTACTAATCAGGAGCTGGTCACATGCTTGTACGCTCATGGTTGTTTCATTTTACATGCCTTTTTTCTTCTTTACAACTACACCTTCCAGTTGATTCAAATGTAGCTCCCTCACAATGAAATGACATTTTTTTCCAGCTTCACCATGTATGAAGCCGTCAACAGCTAATACTGGATAATACTATCTGTGACATATTTTTAAACTTGCTACCAGAACCACAAGGGGAAGAGACTTATCTTTGATAAGATTAGCAAGAGCAGAATAGAGTTATGCTGCACCAATATAGGATATGCATAACCTACTAAAATATTCACAAAATTTCTTGCAAAATGATGTTTTTTTCTCTTACTTCTGATAAAAATTTGACATTGATTTCATTACAACAGTCCAATTTAAAACTGATTGGCTAGTTGAACTAGGGCAGTGTTAGCAGACATGACAAAATATATATCATGTTTGTATCCTCCAAATTGCACATAGTCCTGTTTAAATTCCTCTGGGGAATTTTGGTAACATTATTAGTCATAAGGAGAAACTATCCCAGAGGTTATTAAAAATACTTGGTTCACCATGTTGCAGCTAGTATTGACCTGGTATTTTTAAAGTCTATAGTTTATCAGCCAAATCTATCTTTCTATCAGTTAATCTATAGAACACATTTAATTTCTTTCTCGTATTCAGTATAGTTTCTTAAATTTCTTTCATTTCCAATTGTGCAATGTATGTGTAATAAACGTATTGAGTGTAACTCATTCTCAATCTCACCCTTTGCCCAGAGGGAAGCAAATTATTGCCATAGAACGTTTTGGTTTGGTAGTGCCAGATGGTTGCGTGCAATTTTTTATTAGGGAAATCAAGGTAAGACGCACCTGGTCTGAACAGAAAACAGAACAATATTTGGGATAGTCTGTTGAACATCCCATAGTCTCTCACTTTTTTCAAGGAAACTCTGTGTCCTGTACAAACAAGCTTCTGTTATGGTTTCTGTAAAATCTTACCAGAGGACAAGCTTTATTGACCATAGCAAATATGAGCGAGGTAGAACTGGATTCAAAAGTTCTCAGTTTTTCTTCTATTCACTAGAATAATTTTTCCTATTCCTTCAGAAGTGTTTAATATCTTTTGAGACTGACATGCCTAATTTTTTTCTCAAGAACAAACCAAAACAAACATAGTTGACTTTGAATGCTGCAGTGGGTGGACTGGATGATTATCAAAATCAAACCTCTGAAAACAGGAATACTTGAGAATGAAAATGTTTTCTAAATATTTAAGCTACCATAATTTCTCACAGAGATAAGTATTTATGAAACCATCATAAATGTCTTGCATGTTTTGGGTTTTTTTCTCATGACACAGGAGGTCTCAGACAACTGCAAAGCTAGGTGCCTCTATCAGAAATGGGACCTGAATCCTGGCTACAATTTATATTCAGATGACTTTCCACACTATAAAATACTATGGAAGAAAACCCTCAGCCATTCAAAGTACATGATTAGGAGGTAACATCTGAAGATGCATCATTTGAAAAAACATGACAACAGCAGCGCTGCTAAAATCAAATGAGCTTCCCTGTCCATATGGCATCCAGGGTCAAATTCATGAGCAACAATTCCATCTTAACCGATCTGGATGTTTCACAGCTGCTCTGCCTCCTTGTTACAAAGCAAGTGTAGTGCACTAGTGAATCTGATGCCAACTGTAAATCTTATAAATATGAAATAGCCCAGGGGGTTGAATTCATCCCTGATTGAGATGCATTAACCTTATTCATTATCTTATGTCACTTGTTTTATAACTTTACAATAGTGTCAGCTTTGTTTAGGATGTATTGACACAATAATGATAGCAAAATAGCATGAAATACGGTGGTTAATCAGGCTTATAGATGGCTTATACTCATGCGACTAGTAACCAAGAGAGCAATCAAACTGCTGATGACTACATGTTTTCTCCACGTAGCAACCTCCAGCTCACAATTTGACTGGGATCACTTACACTGTGTGAAACATATCACAGTCAGCTATTGTATCCAGCATCCTCCTGATTTAGTCATAACTTTTAATTGTCACATAGACTGCTACTCCTCTCTTACTTCATATCGGACTTTTCCTACCCCTACAATGGGAAAGATTTTTAAAATTCTGTTTCTATTTACATTCCTTGTCCTAAGTGGAGATTTGTTTAGTAATAGGCAAGGACTTGGATTCTTCATAAAAGCACTAAAATATATTAATCACTTCACTTTTGTCTGTGGAAGGGGAAGTGGGAAAGGGAGAAAGCTTTGTAGGAAGATTATTAAATTGAGATTGTTTGAACTCATTATTGGAATTATCAAGCTTTCTATTCACTTGAAAGAAAAGTTCAGATCAATTATATGCACTCACTACATGTTCTTATTTTTGTAATAGCTTAAAGACAGAAGTTGAATTTATTGCATACAATTGCAGTTGAGGCATAAAAGATACATTCTATTTCTGCAGCAGAAGAGAGCAGAAGGAACAAGTTTGATTGTCATATCTTGGTTTTTCCATAGAAAAGAAAAAGGTTAAAATCTTCTATCCAGCCCTATGCAGATGTCCAGTTCAAGCCCCAAGCAATATTTCAGCTCTCACAACCCCTTGAGATGAAGCTCATGTGCTGTGGAAGTCTTGTACTGGGGTGAGATGTGTTTTCTGTGATGTGGTGTAAGGAGGGTTTTTTCATACATATGCAGTAGCCCATGGTACCACTGGATGGCAATGGTTACATTTGTCACTAACAATTCTTCTCCAGTCACTGTGATCTGTAAAAAGAACTGCAGCATTGAAGATCTGGTTTTCTTCCAGTGAAGCTATTGAGAACTTTTCCTTTGCTGTCTGCCAGAGCAAAATTAGACTTAATATCGTTTAAAGAATGGATAAGTACTCCCCAGCTTTCTCCTATGTTCCTACTCTTAACAGGGTAGGCAGAGACCCTAACAATATGGGCTGTAGGTTGCTGAGCCTTGGTAACTTTCATCCTATATGTGAGGTAGAACAGTCTTTGGGCTACTCTAACACTGTGAGAGCATAGGAGAACTGGCATGTCACCGTCGGCACCTCGCTTGCCTCATCTGTCACACATGCTATGAAGGACCTGACTGTCCTGATTCATGTCAGCAGCAGCATCCTTTCCCACAATAGGCATTTGCCTGTGTCCTCTTCTGCTCATCTCACATGAGTAACATCAGAGGCACTGGCTGTACTCAAGAACTTGGTCTGTAGAATATAAAGAAAAAAAAACCTGCCAGCATCTCCCCTTTTCCTTAACCTTCTCTTGCTGTTCAAAAGAGTGGACTGACCAATTATACGTCAGTTGTGCATATGGTCCTGTTCACGAGACATGAAGATTTTCAATGGCTTATTCATTTTTCCTCTAATCTATGCAGTGACAGGTAATAGGCTTGCAAACCTATGTGCTCAGTTTTGGATCAATTGGGAAAACAATGCAAACTCTGTGATTTACAGACCTGTAATTTGTTAGGTTTTTTAGCTTCACACAGATGGTAAGCAGTGGATCTGCAGACTCCAAGTGCAGAGAGACCGGGATACTTACTCCTGTCGCATGTAGCATTGCTGGGAGCTTGACCAACATCTGCTGTTGCAAATGGCTGGATCCAATGTTTATCACTGAGATTTGTGTTGCTTATTTGCTACTGGTGTCTCAGTTGTGTCTAATCACAGAAGGTGCTTAGATCTTTGAATTTCTAATCCTGAAAGTTTGGCGTTGCTGCTCATTCAAAGTAGCAATCATTCAAAGAGAATAGATCAAATATGACCATTATACACATTATTTTGTTGTTGTGGTGATGTTTTAGCTCTTCTGTTATTAATTAGGGAGAATGTCAGCTATGAATTTCAACAAATCTATTGAAAACTTTTCCAAATCTGAAAGTTTTAATTAATTTATGTTTCCAAAGACAGAGAAGAAAAAAAAATATTTCTTGTTAAATGTGCTAGATAGTTATAGCCATTGGTATTATAGGCACTATTGTCAATGCAGAGAGGTAGACATGTCTGTGGTGTGATTCACCCGACCTGTTTTATAAACCTACCCTAACAGAAGTAAACTATGCTTACAAACATTTAGCTCCACTCATTGACTCTAAGGGCAATGTTCAAGGTTAAGTGATGTGAATCCCACCATTTTCTGTTGCTTTTTGGCTGTGACAGAGGAAGAGTACAGCATGCTGGAGTGTTTAATAAAAAGTGCAATGGCTAGATACCACTGGCACTAAGTTGGCATCACAAGTTGCTTTGTCTCATTGTATTGGAGATTGTCTCCTCTGTGTGTGCCTAGCTAAGAAAGTTTTTATTTTTTCAGGTCCACACTAAGAAAATAATGAATCAGAATGTCCATGGCAGAGCTTCACAACTGTCTTTTATTTGTAGGATTATAGAGTCATTCAGGTGGGAAGGGACCTCAGAAAATTCTTAGTCCAGTGTGCTCAGCACTTTGCCCAGCCTGGTCTTGAAATCCTCCAAAGACAGAGATTTCAAACCTCCCCTCTTTCAATGCTTATTTATCCCTATAGTGAAAAAAAAAAATTCCTCATGTCCAGTTTTCTTACGTATTTCTATTCTGTTTTAATTTATAACAATTTTCTTTCGTCCATCCACTATACTTTTCCATGAAGAGCCTGGCTCCATCTTTTCAGTAACATCCTCTTTAATATTGAAAGGATCCTATCAGGACCTACCAAGCCACCCCTTCTCCAGGCTGAACAAGCCCATGTCCCTTTGGATGTCCTCACGGGGCAAGTGCTCCAGCTTCTGACCGTCCTGATGGTCCTCTGCTGAACTTGCTCCAGTGTATCAACGTCTTGCTTGTTCTTGAGTCTCTAAACTGTACATAGTACATTGGAAATATTTTTCACAGGAGAAACTAATTCCTGTTTTGACCTACATACCACCATGAGATCCCTCCATCAACTCCTTCATGTCTGGGGTCTGAGCCTAACTCTGGGCTGTAGACACAGACTGGCACTGTGTTGTTTTGCCTCGTGTGTGGAAATGGGAAGTAGTCAGGGCTGAGGAAGTGGAAATATGAGCTAGCCTTTACAATGACGGGAAAAAGGGTAAGGAAAGCTGATGTAATTCACCATCTTCATAAATCAGCAGGAATCACCTTTCTTGCACATGGGGAAAGGACAAGGAGACAGCACCTTTGGGGGCATGTGCCCAAGCATCTGACCTTACTCAAAATGATGCCTCAAAGAGAATTCTAGGAAACCATGCTGGAAACTGTAGATAAAACATTTCACTGTCATGGAAATGAGCTCATCTCTGAAGTGAAAATGGGCACAGAGAGCAAAATTGCACACTACTTTCACCTCTCACTCTTGGTCGTAAAGTATACACAATTTGAAACTGGGAAAGTCATGTTGTCTAACTTTAGGTGAATGTGTTGTAAACTTCTGCATGTGAACAAGTTATCTATCTCTTGACAGTTAATGGGGAGATATAGGCCTTTCTTGGGTACAGTTCACCTCATCCTAAGGTCGTTATTTAGCTCCAGTCTATAAAAGCCTATGCTCTTATTGTGAGGAGAGCAGTGGATGACTGATTCAGCTGTCTACCTTTATACTCTAGCATCTGAAGGGCCTTTAGGAACTTTTAACAACTATAACATTTTGTGTTAATTCATCTGCTCCACAACATCAAGAGCTGAAGGATACAGAAGGAAATTGTAGAAACAGAATGCGGATGAGAATTCAAGAGGAATAGAAAAGGAGATGTGGGAAGACAGGAGGAAAAGCTTGGTGAGAGGAAGAATGCATGGAAAAAGCTGTATGAGAAATCAATAAAAGTTGAACTTAACTATACCATTGTCTTCTGTTATTCTAAGCTGTGGGAAGTTTGGGGTTTTTTTTTAATCTTTTTTTTTTCTGCTAATCTTTTTTTCTTAAATGCTTTCCCTCAGTTCCATCAGTAGTTGAATGCAACCTCCCTCTTTCCTCCCACCCCCTCCACACACTCACTCTTGCCTCCTCCCACAGCCAGGATGCTTGACCTTTCACTGATATCAGCCATAAATTAGCTGACCCAGGGCTAAATTTTAATCATGAGAGCAGGCTGTAAGGAAATGGATTGCTGTGCAGAATTGTGCAAGTTTAAATGTACC
Organism: Chlamydotis macqueenii; assembly: GCF_036417535.1. Classification (NCBI taxonomy): domain Eukaryota; kingdom Metazoa; phylum Chordata; class Aves; order Otidiformes; family Otididae; genus Chlamydotis; species Chlamydotis macqueenii. The sequence goes on along the minus strand of NC_141556.1, from coordinate 5,725,004 downwards.
TTTTTTTAGTTCACCCAAAAATGCTGAAAATGCAGCTTTATTTGAGGTAAAGGTTGTTTGCAACAATGTGAGAAAGAGACTGAAAAATTCTTTCCAGTTGGAGGAAGGACCGTCCCACAGACTTTGTAGGCAGTTTTTTCTCAGCCTACAGCGTCAGAGGAAGATGCACTTGTGATAAACTGTTTGACTTCAGCAGATTAGCCACCTAGATGACAATTTTCAGAGTTGAGTCTATTGAAGGTTTGGTAGTACAGTTTTCCTGAAAGATGAACAAAATAATATATAGGTGGGATACTCATCCATGATGAGTTAGAATGAGGTCCATTCAGTGTGGAAGTCAAAAGTCTCCATCAGCACTCACATGATTGTGCTGTTTTTAGCAGACTATATTCTATCTACATGAACTCTGGGCCTTCAGCATTGCTGTTGTTACACAGCATCCTGAAAGCTGGGGAAACAATTTTTCTTATTTGCAAAGAAACACTAGAAGTAGATTACAATTGCTTCCCTAAAGTGATTTAAGGAGAAAGATTTTAGAGCATGGTTCCTCAAGCCTACACAGTCTACTCCAGTGTGGTACCCATCACAGAAGATACAATATATACTTGGTTAATGGGTTAACTGCATCTGCTTATTTAGCCTGCAAGGTCATGGTGGCAAACCATACTGAGTTCTTCCAGCACTCTCTGCTAGAGAATGATACAGATTCTGGACTACTGTGTAATTAGTGTGAAACTCAGCCTGGGCTTGTTGTTCACTCATTATCCCTTTTCCACTTCCAGCTGTCCACATTGTTTCTCCTGGGAGCTGGATTGTGTATACTGGAGATTTACCAGTGAGGACATTAAATGAGTGAGGGTTGCACTGGAAATGAGGCCAGATCCCTTTCCCAGACTGCTGACTATCTGTTATGAAATCCTACAGAGATTAGTCAGATCTTCTTGGTACAGAAAATGTTGTCATCTTAGGCATCCCTTAAAGGGAAGATGGTCACTTATCTTTTTAGGTATCTCTGCTCATTCATAGCACACTTGTAAAGTAATCTGTCGAGGGCTGGGATTCATGTTTAGAGAGAAGGAGTGGGTGAGGGATAAAAAGTAGATTGCTTTGCTTTGAATAAAGCCTGAGTGAAAGAAAGATGAGGAAATACATTGTCTTTACTCCCATGGGGATCATGTGTGGGATAGAAGAGGTAGACATTTAATTAAAGATGATGTGCAGATCCAATCTAATATGGCTGAGTTAAACACAACACTTATGGAATGATCTGAAGTGAAAAAAAACCACCTAACAGATTGTTCCCTCTAGTTAACACCTCCTGTCAATGATGATAGAAGATGTTAGAAAAATAGAAGATATCAGAAAGAAAAGACTGATACATTTTTCCCCTAATATTTCCAAAGAAGATTCTCAATGGTCAACTGTAGTGCGAATTTATAAGTCCAAAAGTGAACAGATGTCTTATTTCTGGTTTTGATTATAACAATGCAAGTCTGCAGTAACTCTGGTAAAGTCTCAGTGCACAAATGGGGCCCATAAATTAGGTCTTAAAGAAAAACGATTGATGGAGAGCTAGAGTCACCCAAAATCGAACATTCAGCCTTTTGCATTAAGTTCATAAACTATTGACATCTAAAGCAAAGGGTAAGACTTTCTAACTGCAATCTTTGTTCCAACTACATGTGTTCTGTTGCTTAGACATAGTACATGCTGAATAATAAAGTATAGACATATTTTCAAGCCATCAAAGCAACCCCTAGGCCCTGTCCGGCAGATGTGACCTCAGAGGACTTTTTGAATCAGTCCTACTGATGGCAGTCGCTGTGGTTATATATAATGTTTACACTTCTTTAAGAAAAAAAAACATGATGCAAACTAAGACCACTCACATGCCTTCAATTACATTGACATTGACTACAGAAGCAATCCTTATTTTCCACGCTTCTGAGTGACTGCTTGAATTCAGTCAGTGGAGTCGGGTCTTAACTTTGATGTTTTAAAAGCTTGAAGAGAAACTATGCAATCAGAAAAAAAATCTAATTAAAAAAAATACACGATGAGATCTGTAAAAAGTTGCAGAAGTCAGGAGAGAGTGGGAAGGACATACATCTTAAGTGGTTGCTTTTAACTCCAGGAGAAGTTTACCTTTAATGTAAAAATAAATAAACTAAAATATATTGTTTTTAAAATTCATTTTTTAATGATAGTGAAGCAAAATTTGTGCAACTACACAGAAAAATAGAAAAATTCCAATTTAGAATTCCATCATGTAACGACACCATTCTAATTTCTCCAGGCCACGGTTTGTTAATATTCCACAAAGTCCCAGGATGCAACTATAAGACAGCATTCAAATCTATGAACATGAGGCAATCATGCTCAGCAGAGTATAACAATAATTATAATAGAGATTAAATAAAAATAATTAGAAAAAGTTCATCTAGTTTTGATGTATTAATTATTCTGACCCTGTTCTATTCAGAGTCTAATTATCTGGTTCAGTGAAAATGCCAAGATTTCTACGACTCATAAAAATTACATTCCAGTAATTATGTCAGCAAACTAAACAGTATTCATTTACCATACCTTTTTATGCACACATTTGAATATGTTTTTTTTAACTGTTTTTGCTCTTTGTTCCTATTCATGGGAAATAATACCTGTAGAGAAATTTGAAAGTCAGTAGCACTCTAAACGTAATGTGCAATTCTTGCTGATATTTTTCTTTTGTGAGGCTTCTGTAAGTCTCATATAACCTTTGTTTAAAAAACATGAATTAAAGTTCACTCTTCAGTTGTTTCAAAGAAGCATTTTGAAGTCTGCACTGTAAAAGAAAAAAAAATGTTTAAAGTGGCAGCACAAAGCAGAATTTCCTTTCAAATATGTTGGCCATAATGAAGGCTACAGACTAGTTCATCCCCACAATGACCATGGTGCAGTGGCTTTTAGAGGGACAGATTCTCATCCTTGCATGTCCTTTTTTTTTTTTTTTTTGCCTGATGCAAAGGTAAATAAAATGCATATCACCAGCTACACAATGCTAGATGATAAAAATCACTGAACCTCAACAGAATGTGAGAAAATTACAGTCAGGTGAGGATCTGGCCCTTATTTTGATGAGGCTGAAGATGAGACTAAGGCTGCCTTTTTACACAGAAACAAACTTCATCTCACTATGGGGCTGTTGACATATAGTTGGTATTATCTAATTTTGAACTATATAATTTTATCTGACACTGTAGCCTTGTCCCAGTGCTTCTTAAACTGTTGACCTCTGTCCAGATGAAATGATGCACTAAACTAGAATGTTACCGACCAAGAGACCAGTAAAATCACTCCTAGGTTAAGAAAAGGGTGCAAATAGCTCGTAGTATTTTAGTGTAGAAATAGCATGGATGCTGCGTGAGGGGAAACAAACCAGAGACTAAAGCTTTCAGTAATAAGGAAAAATCTTCAGTATATGAAATTTATTTGCACCCAAGGGAACAGTCTAATGGTTAACAGACCTGGCTGAGTGCTGTACAAGGAAAATAAAACATCCCAAATCAAAATGTTGTAAATATCCGGTTGATTTAAAAATTGGTTCTTCAGATCATATTCTGTGATCAAAAGCCTTCAGCTTCCAATTGATCTTGTTTCACCTGCACAGAACAGGATTACAAATATGTATATTTTGGGTTTGATTTTGTTTAGGTTTTTGGCTTTTTTTTTTTTCAGGAAAAAATGGTGAGAATTAGCTGATGTCCCCTAGAACTTGCCCTAAACAATATCCTATTTATTTGGCAGATTAATTTCTCCATCTACTTTTGCTGCATAGGTGACCAAGCAGGACAGGAATCCAAGAGAAGGAGAGGTCCCAAGACTTTTCTCCACTTTGTTCTTGTGCACAGTTACATGACTATAATCCTTACACCTTTGTAAAGTGAAAATTCACATCTACCTCTTTGTTACTGCTTGTGCTGAAACAAAATTATATTTAAACTGTCAGAAAGCATTACAATTTCAGCTGACTGCAGAAGTTTTCCTTTAGGCAGGATAAATGCACAAAGTATCCTAAAATTTCCCACTCCAGTTTACCTGTTACTCCCTAAATTTGTGTATCTTAGGAAATGTCAGAGTTTGGGAGGTTTCTTAAGGCTTCATGTAAATCACATTTCAAGTACACAGTTTTCTGGTTTTTGGTCTAACAATTTCCAGCTGGTACAAGTCAGCAACAAATAGGCTTTCTCAAATAACTATTGCTGTGATATTTTCTGTTCAGCAAACGACAATACTGGTTTTATGATTTTTTTTTCGCTTTGCTTTCTGCTTTATTGTAGATTGAAAGACTTTGTAACATTGGCCAAATCTAATGAGCCATGAAAGAACATGAAATATTACAAGAAAAAAATCCTAAATGCACAGCTCCTATTCCATTTCTGCAATTGCCACTTGTACAGAAAATGTGAGAAGACTAAAAAAATACTATATAGTAGATGTACTTTGATTTTTTTTGTATACTTTTGAGACAAGAAGGGAAAAAACCACAGACCTTTATAATCTCCTCTTGTAAAAGGCGAAAGGCCAGAAGAGAAGAGAAGAGAAGAGAAGAGAAGAGAAGAGAAGAGAAGAGAAGAGAAGAGAAATAATGTTCATATCAATGTTATCTCCTCTACAGGCAAATTTTGCTTACACAAATGTACTAAAAAATCAATCAACAGTTCCCTACACTTCAACAGAATAACTGTGTTTTTTAAAAAACGAACAAACAAACGAACACAAACCACTCACCCCAAAATGCCACACAAAGCCTCATTTTGTGGAGATCTAAAATATGTCTATTGTGAAAGGAATAAAGGAGTGATTCCTTATTATTCCAAATAAAAAAAAACAAACAAAATTAGTTATTTGCCATTGAAATTGAAACTTTCCTCCTCAAAAAATGACCAAAATAGCAAACCAAAATCTGCCAACAGCAAACTCTCTCCCCCGCCCCACATCCCGCTTTGTCCTTTAGCTGGCAAGGCTCAGATCATCTAGCAGTACCTATCTCAGCCCACAGCATTTTGATTTAGTGTTGAGACGTCAACTTAAATTATTTCTATGGATAGTTCCCTTATGAGAGGAAAATTATCTCCATCAAAAAATGTATCAGATGGGTGGGCTGCAGCTATCAATTACCCTCTGAGTACAAGCTTTGGCTAAATCTTGTTTGCTGCTTATTCCCTCGTGAGCGAGAGGTTAACCTGTTAAGTTGAGAACTGATCCCAAAGTAGACATTAATGTCTTAATGCATTTAGTGGCTGTGGATCTTTTTGGCGGCAGGCCCCTGGGATTGTATTGTTTCTCATACTTGACTAGGTCACCAATTGCAGAGGGCACCTGGAATGCTTGAATAAATATGGCTCGGTTTACCCTCTTCCCCCAGTTATTATTTCAAAGCTGTATGTCTTTCTACTGTTTGAGAGGTTCATGTGTCATGAAATATTTCCAAGGAACCAATAAGAATAATACAATTGGTCTTTGAAGTGGTGTGGCCTGCCTTTCGTTGTGTTGTTTCAGGAACAGTTATTGTAGCTTTACAGGACTGTAATTTTTACCAAAGCAAATTATTTGGGTTTCACCTTTTTCTGCATCGCACCTCAGTACTGGAAATGAGCTAAAAAGCTAAGACTGTTCACCACAGGTCAAACTCCAAGATTTGGCTTCAGTTTTACCAGCAAAGACTCAATTAGCATTTTTTTCCTCTGGTATTTACATTTAGGTATTCTACTAGGTAAGGATAAAATTGGGGATTAAGCCGTAGCACAAAATAGGTGACAATGCATAGATATTTAGCGTATTTTAAGAGAGTTGTGGGACTTAAAATTGTGAGTTCTCAGAGCTGATAAAGTATGTTCCCTGTAAAATCATCTATATAGGGCTTCAGGAACATTGTTGTTGTGTAGAGTCTGATCTTTATTCCTGCCCAGTCGTAATCCTGGCTGGATATTCTGTGAATACTGGGGTTCGTACCTGCTAGTGTGGCTTCGCCTTTTTTGAGTGGTGCATGGAAAACTGAATGAGAGTCTTTTACACTCAGTTACACTTCTGGAAATTTGACTCTGGTGTTTCCAGTTGAAATTAAGTGTTTTCTGGGGTTATTATGGCAAAGAAGAGAGAGAGTTTTGCAAACCCTGTGCCAGAGCTTCTAGACCTACTGTATTTTTTTTTTTTAAAAAAAAGAAAAAAACTCATACAAGAGTTTAACCACAAATTTCACAACCAGGACTATGGCTACAGGTATTTTATAACAATAAGAGTGGCTGCTGATGAAAGAAAATTAGAGTAAAAATAATCAGACTTGAAGGAAAACAGCAGTTGTATGGAATAAATAACTGGGAGATGATGTTTGTAGCAGCCCTATAAGGAGGGGCTGCTCTTCCAAAGGACCACATTATCTTCCTGCAAAGTCGCAAGCTTCTGAGTTAAAAGGACTCAGCTGCTCATGGGTGATATCAGCCTTTAGCTGGATCAGTCCCAAAATGAGCCACCCAAGGATCAGACCACACTGTCTGCAGCCAGGACTGTGCATGCATAGGCAATTACTCCAGGAGAAAGTGATGAGAGAAAATGTAATGTAAACTCTGCACTCAGCCAATAAATCTTACAGTAGCCTAATTTTTTTCTGGGACTGATGCCTCAAGCAATACCTGTGTGGGCCGGAAAGGAAGGAAGGAAAAAAAAAAGTCTTGAAGTTTCTAAAATTCCCTTATCCTGTTTATCGGAACAGTGCTACTTCTCTTAAATTGTGACCTTTCCCTTGGGGATTTTGCTCTCCAGATGAGGCTTCAAAGCCTTTGGGTTACTGCAGGAGACGTCCTTGTCCAAGAGTGGACCAGAAACACGTGTTATGCTCAACTGCAACTAATTTCATGCTGTCAAAATGGAGTGTAACCTCTGAGTCAGCAGCTGCTGCCTGTTTTCAAGAGACTTTTCTAAATCTGACCAATGTCAGCTGACTCAGATTGAGAAAAAAAAAATCTTTATTTTTGGGTCATATTCTCTATTTTCTGGTCAAGCATTGCATATTCAGCATCTCAAACAGGTAGCCAGCTCAGCTGCAATTTGCTTATGATCATTATGCATGCAGGAAAAAAAAAAAAAGCTAGTTGCAGTCTTCAAGCTTACAATCACTTTTCTTGTATTGGGGAGGAATATATGAGATGACTTCATCTACTTCAGTCAATGGCCATTGTTTTTCAATAGTACTCATCAGGGGAGTAAGAAATGGCAAGGTGAAGAAATCATAATAACTCTGAAGGACTGAGGTTGTTTCTGCTTTGCAGAGAAGAATCTGAACAGCTATTCACTTTGTCCAAATTTCCCCACTGACTCTTTTTTTACTCCCCAGACCCACTTTCTCAGTTTTTTTCTTTAAAAAAAACATGAAGTCTTCAGTTATTGATTTAGCAGGCATCTGGTTTCAGTCAGTAAAAGAAAAAAATCAATAGCCATTTTGAAAAAACATTTGCTGAAAGTTTTTGCTAAATGGATTTTAAAACATCATTTTGTTTTTGCTAGATTTTTTCAGTTCCTTAGAAGGACTTTTGTTTTTTCAATTAAACAAAGTTTCAGTGGGGGGAAAAATATCAAACAGGAAACAAATCCCTCAAACTTAGGTTCAACTATAATTTCCCTCAAGAAGTCAAGAAATCCCTTGTGTCTCTCACTAGAACATGAAGTATACGATTTTTTTAAAATAGACAATGTGACACTCATTTCATATTTACACCATATTTATTCTTACTGAAATATAAAGTTGAATTAGCAGAATTCCCTTTCCTGTGCTAAGACAAATTTTGCTTGGTTGTTGTGTCTCTCAAAATCACATACGGGGACAGCTAAATCATGAGTCAAATAAAGCATCGTAACTTATTATGCTGTGATAACCACTTGTGAGTCTGAGTCCAAACTTGTAAAAATTAACTACATTAAATTTATATGTTTAATTAATGGAACTGTGCCTATATGGACTGTTGTTGTGGTTTAAAAACAGCTCACTTGAGAATACTTAATTCTATTTTGCTATTAGTTTAAGTCAGGAAAAGCGTAATTTTAACCAAATCAGATGTATTCAGGAGGGGATGTGACTAGGAAATAAATTCAAAGTTTTATTCAGCTGTAATTTTGATCCAGTAAGGTGGAAATTGTTTTCAGCCTTCATTAGGGTTGTTGTGACTTTATTGTAAATTACTCAAGTATTACTCAACTATAATGAAATACCTTAGCTATTTTGCGATTGTGGGATACTTATTTACTCCATTTTTTCATATATTGAGTGTAAGTATAAGGTAAATTATATGGCAGACTTTAAGTATACATTCTTGGAGCGTACAACACTTGAGATGCATTTTCAATCACCTTGTTAGCAGCAGCACGGTGGAAACTCTTAAGCTTTTTCACAAAAAAAAAATTAACCTGTAAAAATAAAAGGAAAGTAAGCTATTTCTGTTAGGGGTTGTGGTGACACACACTGGTCCCACCTTCCTTGTCCACATTTTTAGTTCTTGCCCCTACTCAGCCTCAGTCTTTTCTATCACATAATAGTGGTGTCACATGGTGAACAATAACATTTTATCCCTTTGGACTAGAATAAATCTTTTTTTTTTAATTTGTGGTGACATTTTGACTGCTTATTTTTTAGCAAAATCAGTTGCCTGATCCAGTTTTACTCAAGGTCCCATATCAGCATGGATTGTATGAAGATGACAAACACCAACTAGGAGGGACGTGGCAGGGGAGAGCTGCTCTCAAGCCTCCAGCCTCCAGCAGGAAGGTATGTTTAACCATCCTCAGGAGTTTTATGCACCAAAGGGGAGGAGAAAGACAAGGCAGTGCCTGAGCTTCAACTTTGAAAATGTCATGGTGGATTTAGGTACCCAAATCCCTTTAATAACCCGTCCCTAAGTGATTTGGCTGAGGTCATAAAGACATTTTACAACAAATCAGGGAATGAAGCCCAGATGTGCTGTGGCCCATACAGACATCCTAACTCCTGTTCTAGGTTTCGCCTTTTCCTCTGAACTCAATAGGTATACGTCTGCTATATCGTCGTAATGTTTTCCTAATGTCTTTAAGACAGGCAAAACTTGTAGCCTCTATCTTTCTGTCTTTGGTGGTTTAGAGCATCAAGGACCATCATAAAATTACCATGGGGGACAGGATTTGAAACAACAACAATAACAGCAAGCATGCAGAGTTTTTTTCTCTATTTCACTCCCAAGGCGAGGAATTTTTACAATACCCTCTGGAGTTCCCCTGGCCTCAGCATCAAACATAGAATGCAGCAGCCAAGAACAGGCCCACACCCTGCACAACTTGCCAGCAATAATTAATTAACTAAGGAGCAAACAGCAGCAAATATTCCTTGCATAGGATCACACGGTTTCATTTGGTTACATTCCAGTGATTGGAGTGTCACTCCATCTTTTTGTTTTGCCTTTTTTTTTTAAATGTGTGGGTGTTTTTTGTTGTTCTTGTTGTTTTCCTTTACGTGAAAACTCAGAATCTGATTTAATAACTTAAATCTCCAAGCTAGGCCTGAGGAATGTACATAGAAATCCAGCAATTTAATCTCTCTTATACCTTGCTAAACTTGAAATCTCAGTGGCCTATCAGCATTCTTTCAAATTGATTATTGCTGCTGCATGGGTAGGGCAGCTACTTCTCAACAGTGTCCTCTCCTACAGTGAATGTTTCTGGAAGCATTGCTCCTCAGCAGGTATTTTGCACAGTGTTGTCAAGAGACTCATGAGGGACCTCAGCAGCTTGTTGTCAGCTTGTCTGATGCTGTTGCTACCTAATAATAATGTTCCCTAGAAGCCACAAGTGCTCAGAAGTAACTCACTCAGAAGTACCACCTCACCTCCAAGACTTTGGAATTTGCCTTACGTTTAATTCCGAGCCCAGAAAGGTAAATACAAATGACATTTTTTTCTACCTATTTTGCTCACAGGAGAATATCTGGTAGGTGTTTTCAATGCACATGAGCACAAAGTATAGCTGCAAAGTTAGGAGTAGGTACTGCAGTCCCCTTTTGTATAAGGGCTCCCCAGTTAGAGCCTACCCCACTGCCAAAGACCTGCACTGATTTCTGTCTCCACTCCACACCTCTAATTTAACAGGTATGCATCCTAACCAGTCCATTATAGGAAGCAGCAATCCTCCTTTCAGGAGCGTTCACATCTCTTGCAAGACATAGAGATCACACTCCACAGTTTGCATCCCTGTCCCGGGAACTGTGATGTGACTAATCAATTATGATTGATCATAAGCAAAGTGCAGGATAAATTGTTCAAGGTGTTCTAGGGGCATGGATGATCCCAGATCTCTTGGCTGACGCCATTCCAGCTTGCAGGTAATAATTCAATATTCCTTAAGCTCAAAATAAAAGTGCATGAAAGCGCAGTAGGGAAGTTGCTGTTGCCGAGTGCCTATGAATTACTCCTGGAGTTCCCCCTCTCCTTGTCTCTCCAAGGTATGTGTTTCTGTGTGGGTCTTGACTATAAAGAGATCTTGATATGGCACTGTGCTGCTTCATAACCTAGTTAAGGCACTCACCTGGCGTGAGGGGAGGGGGAGGTTCTAGCCTGAAGGCCACTAAATATTTCAGTACCTACTATTAAGTATTCAATGCGGTGGGAACTTGAGTCTCTCCTGTCATTAAACTATAGATCTGTGTTTAACTGTGCTTTTCCTTTAACTGAATTGATGGAAATTCATGCAAAGTGAAATAGCCTTGACCAGAAAGATTGTGGGAATTTCCCCCGGCACTTCACAACCCGGGACACTTATCAACATGGTGCTGAATATGGGTTAAAATAGTTGCAAAGACAGAAGAGATTCAGTTAAGATTCCCATTTTTTGAATAAATACACTATATCTTGAAGTGTTTTGAGAATAAAGGATTGATGCTTTTTTGTCACTTAACTTTGAAAATAAAAGATCTGGGTGTCTAATTCAGAAATGTTCCAGGATATGCAGCTTCAATGCAGGAAGACTTACAAGCCCCATGAATAAGAAGGAAATAAACAAGCTTTCATTTCAGACATTTCTTTCTGACAGAATTAGGCAGGCTTTTGATGAATATGATGACTGTTATTGGCTCTATTGATAGGCAATTAGAACTCCAGCTTGCGGGTAGCTACATGAAAATTGGTCACCACACTGCTCAACATTGTGATGCTCAAGTTCCCTTAATGGATTGGCTTTTATGAATTAAAATGAACATCATGAAGGGCAGGCTCTGGCTTTTATACTCTGCAGAACACTGGATGCAGCTATCATGAAGACAGTAGAGAGAAACTGTGGTCACTTCCTTGTTGAGTCACACCAAGAGATCCTGGGGATGGAGTGCTGTGACTTCCTCACGTCTTACTCTTGATCCTCCACAGAATCTAGCCTATATATGTATACAGCAGCTCCTTTAGGTATACTTCTACAATTATCTCCTTTTTCAGTAGTTCTTTTACATGTCTAAGACTTTTAAAGGTTATATTATTTATTCAGTGTGGCTACAGGCTCCACTAACACTCATGGGGATGTTCTCTATTGCCTGGGCCTGTCCTTTCTATAATTGTTCCCATCTAGGCAAAGCAGTTATAAAACCATCAACAGTTCTAGAAAGCTCAGATTTGCTACATAATTCAGCTCCCAAATTTTCCCTTTCCTTTACTGTATTACTCCATCTGTTAATGATGACGAATCAGCTATCCACTTCTTTTAAAACACTCATTGAGCCAAGTCACGTGTATAATATATAGCTTGTCTCATCTTGACCAGATTTTTAAGTGCAGAAGAGCTAAGCAAATTAATATGACTTTAGGTACATCCTGATAGGCTGAAGAAAGCCTTAGTCACATAATGAAAGTGGCCAGAATTTACTCAATGAGACATTCTTGGGAAACCTGCCCTGGCTGTAGCTTTTGAAAGCCTTAGCTCTTGTGGTTGCACTTTTATTAAGCTTTGTTTCCTATCTGGGCAGTGCAAGTGAGGGTTACTTATGGAGAAGAGGGTGAAATATTCTTTCACTCTCAATAAAAATTAGACAGGGGGGCTCTTCGTGCTCTGCTTTCAACCCAGGTCCTTTCTTATGTTTGCAACAGTTCTCCTTTGTTGTTCCTGAGTTAAATTTCAAATGATGGCACATATGGAAGATTTCCCAGAGCTGACTTACCAGGGGATGCGTGTGTAAGGAATTTGAGACTAACCTAAGGACCCATCATCCCAGTACAGGAAACAAAGGAAAGAGAAAACATTTAGACCAGTCTTCAGTGCCATGCATTGCTTACAGGGGAAGGTTTGGCAGCCAAAAGCCAAACTTGTTTCAATTAAAAGGTGAGTGATAACAGGGGAAAAAAAAAAAAACAGAAAAGAAAAAAAAGTAAAGGGAGGATAGAGTTTTCTGGAAAGGAAAGCAGCAGGCTATAGTCTTTCCTTTTGCTTTTTCTGGGCTCTTTATTTACTTATTTATCATCAATTAATTAGCAGCACTGCAGAAACACTAGCTCCCAAACAGCTTGCCACTTGTGCTCAGAGTAAATACCCAGCACACACAATGTAATTAAAAATGTAAATAATACTATCGTCAAATGCTAGCTTACGTGTCACTAGAAAGGACACTGCAGGACTCAGGAGAAGGAATAACAACAGTGATCTGAAGGCTACAGATCTGCTCATTGTGTGTGTTGACCATAGGGTAACACATGGGGTCTAATCTATTTACTCATCGTGGTGGTACCTCATTGTTGATCGCCATCAATATGCACGCTGAGCACTAGCCAAAAAGAGAGCAGCCACTGTTGTCATGGTGATGTTGTGAAAAGAGGCAGGAAAGAAAGCTCATCCAGTTACGGGAGTGGTGGCTGGGGGCTTGGGAAATATAGGTTTGAGTCCCTCCTTGTCACAGGGCTTTGAATAGGATGCCGGCAATGCATCCATTGGCTTGAATACCATTCATTTATTTGAAAGAGGCCTTTAAATACTTTGGAGAGTCCTGCCTCAGTTCCCTATCTGTACTACCTCACTACTCACTGATATCTTGACTACTTTGGTGTCTATGAGCATTCATGTATTTTTTGTGGGCATCACCTACATGTAAGATCCCCTTCCATGTTAATTCTTCAGTTTCTACTTAATAAGATCTTTCCTTTGAAGGGGAGGAATAATAGCGACTATCTTCTCTTAGTGACTTTTTGGTAATTTCCTGGAACATGACTATTCTTGCAAGCTTTAAGCCTCCTTCTTAAAAATGTTTGGAGGGATGTACTCTGACAGGCACATATACACTGAACCTGATCAGAGAGCTCCCTCCCCCAAAAAACGGATTGAAAAAGGAGGGAAAGAGGTGTCTCAAATCACAGTCATTACGAGTGAGAATCTGCTGAAATCTCATGGGGACTAACTAAAGCTAAGGCCATTGGGGCTTTAATTTTAATAGGATATGAGATTAACAGGAAGGCTGAGGGTACAAGGTACAGTGTGTGCTCTCATCAAATGCAGAATAAAAATGTTTTGTGATTCCAATGTCACCTCTCATCCCTTGCCAAAGGATGAAACACCACAAGTCTTTTTTGCTTCTGTCTTGCAGCAGCCCTGCTTGAGTCCTGTCAACCACTTCTCCCACCTTGACCCCAACTTCTTGGAAAGTGAAGGATACAAAAATCCCAGCACTTTTCTCCTTACTGGGGCTAGGATTTGGACAGGTCACATAGCACACAGAATGGTGGTTCTCCAGGAGCCTGTAGGGTTGCTGAGATCCAAAATATCATCATTCCACATCTCATCACGTTGAAACAGGCTACAGACTTGTGCTCATTTGTCCGTGCAAGGAATCAAGAACTCCTCCAAGGAACTGGAGACATGCACTGCCCTAAGATGGGCCACCTCTGCAACAAGGTGTGATGGTCCTCCTACAGCATTGCAGACAAGGGAGCATTTTTAGCAGGACCCATCTCAGCCTTTTTATCCTGATTCACCTTCAGCTCAGAAACATTACAACACATTGCTTAAACTCCCATGCTCTTTCAAGAAAAAATGGAACTACTTCCATAGGAGGAAACCATGTCCAAGTGTGTGATCACAGAAGCCAAATTTTGTGTGAGAGGAGCCACAGGATGAGAAAATACTGAGGAACAACTCTGTGGTCACATTTCTATGGTGCTATGGAGCTCATAGCTAGTCCCTGTGCAAATACTTACTGTGCTGGCTAATTTGGACTAGGTGAGCTCTGCCAAGCACTGATCTGAGACAGCTCACATAGCTCGGGACTGTCTGGACCCTGCCCTCCAGTCACCGACTCTCACTGTACACTCCGACCTTACCATGAAGACTGGGCAGCCCTGCAGGACACCTCTGCTTCACGACCCTGGCACTAGGGTGAAAAATACAGAGATAATAAACTTTCAAGTGAACATCCTGTAGGCCTCCTCCCAGCAGTGGCATTTCATTCCCCGTCCTCAAAGAGAAAAATTTTGCTTTGTTGTTTTCCTGACCTGAGTTTGATTTTTTTTTTGTTCCCTAAAAAGCTCTGAAGCCCTGCTGCTGTGGTTCTGTCACAGAATTGGCTTCCTTGCAGCAAGATATGTAGAAAATCCAATAAAACAAATGGTGTGCATTTCCCCAGCAGCAACCGTAGATTTAGTTCTTCGGAACAAAAATGGCTAGTTAGAACACAGCAGAGCATTATTATCTGTCTATTAATTAAGTTGCCAAACACAATTCCCATATAATCACAAAAAAATAATTCAAAAGGAGCAGTGTATTTTCTGTGCAGTAGGTTATTTCTATGAAGTGACACCAGCTGACATGAACAGCAGAAGTAAAAGGTTTATTTTAATTCTCCGTTTTGTTTTAGATCCCATGACAAATTAAAGGTGCTTCTCCACCCCTGAGTTAAACTACATTATTATTTAGAATTTAAAAAGTAGCCTTTAAAGTTGTTAAACTGCCTCCTTGTGTTATGAAGTTAGGCTCTGAAAAACTCTCCCTTTTGTCACTGAAATGCTCGTTCCCTTCCAGCTGCTCAGTCCTTAAAGATGAGCGATTGCCATTGCTGTTAACCCACTACCTCACAGGAAAGTCTTTGAGCATGTCTGTATGTACACATATTCGCATGTATGTGTGTCTTAATACATAAAGCATTTAATCCAGTGTATTCAAACTCTGACTGGGGCCACTAATTTCAACTAGGATATTAAATAGTAATAATAAGAAGCAATCTAGGATATATAGAAGAAAAAGAGCTTTGAAGGGAGGTCTGCAAGATTAACAAAATCACTTTTTCCCCATTCCTTAATGCAATCTTAATTTAATATTCTGATCAGGAATTAAGAGGGAGTTGTGCAAAAAGCTTTGCTTGGTTTATGCAGGGTTTTTGCATCATTAACATTATTCCTTGATAGTAATATTTTCTAAACTGAGGGCATTGAATATGTGTTCTGCTAACATACCACATGGAAGAGTTTCCACTGCTGTAGTAGATTTGTGCTAACTGCCTTAGCAATTGAAAGGTATATTTAAAAAGCTTAGAATTTGTTTTTTATATAATGGTATTGATCCAAAAGAAACATTGCCCATGATTCATTTTAGGTACTGCCTAAATTTAAAAATATATATCATAATGTTTGTCTTAGATTATTCCACACATCTGTAGAAAAAATCAAATTATGATCTCTGCCTAAGGCCTTCACATGATTTCTTGAAATTTTAATTAATAAATAAAGCATGTCTGAAATGACTGTGAGGTGTACTTGTTTGTAGACTGCTCCCTGAGATACGTCATTTGAATAATGATTTTTTAAAATTTCTTTTTATTGGGAAACATCAGGAAGATTTTTGTGTTTTTTACTGAAAAATAAAAAGGTACATTTAGTCACTTACATGCATGTAAAGTCTTTCTTCTTTCTCTTTGACAATAGCATTCTTACTTTTCCCTTCAGTTTTCTCCTAGTGCTGTTTATATGCCATATTACACTCTCTAATTTCCTTTTATCTTTTCTTTATTTTGCAATGTCTCAGTACATGTCTCTTTAAGACAAGTTAATTTAGTCAATTACTCCAGTTTGGTTTCAGATAAAATCTTTAATTTATCCAGGCCCCTCTTTATTCTTTCTAAGATCCTCTTTCCATTAATTTCACGAAACATTCTAATTCTCCATTTTAGGAAAAAGCTAATTTCACTCACTTGCACAGACTTCCTCACTCTTTTTCCTCTATTGCATGTTTTACTTAAACTAAAGCATGTGGGGATTGCTGATGTTCTTGCATATTCTGCGTAGCCTTTCCGTTCCCGCATTGCCTGTAAAACAGTCACAGATCCGTTTGCCTTGTCCTGCACCTTTGAACAACAGGGAAAATTGTGAGTTCCCCAAAGGATGAGAAATTCTTCCTGTCCAAGTATGGGAGGACCCACGTGCCACAGTCATTGAAGCCGTTCCGTGTCTGGCAGAGGTGCCCCTGGCCTGTACGGTGCTGAGGGTAGTTTTTTGGGACTGGATGGGACACTGGTGGGACAACACTGCTCCTGCCTATAGGTCAGCATGTAGAGGCAGATGTGTCATGCAGCCATGCTGAGGTTTCTCCAGTGTTGTATATGGAGGCTGCAAAACTGTCTTAAAGCCTTTCCCTCTCCTCTTACCTAGGATTTTGTTTTTCATGGGTATTTCACATCCTGGTGGTTCCCTGGGCTCTGCCAGGGACTTGTTCTGTCTCCTCCAGCAAGTTGCTCTCCTGTGTCTCATTTTCCTCATTTAAAGATAAACCCATTGCAAAACAGCTTGACCACCAATATCGCCAAAGGGCATGAAGCAATGAAAAGGCAGAGGTCGGTTGTTACTTTAAGTAATTATATTGCTTCAGAAACACCTTTCCTCATTTAGTAATTTTCTCACTCATCTCACTCCTTACTAGCTTCTGTGAAATGATCTTAGACACAGGGATTACCATGTCCCTGGTTATAGTCTTCTTATACTATTACAGTATTTAAAAAGTGCAATGTGGTACTCTGCACGTACAGAAGAAGAATGCTTCCTGCTTTACCAGACAGATGCATGGACAACAGGATCAGGAATCTGAACTTGATAAAACTCAATCAAAAAAAAGAAAGGGGAAAAAAAAAAACACAACAGTTTTTAGGTGGCTTATCAGGCTGATCACAAATCTCACCTTGAACATAAAAAGATGGAAGTGGTTTCATGGCTAAAGTGCTCAAAATCTGGAAGTTGTGGAGGACCTTAGAGAGATACTAATTGCTAGCAAAAAGGACACTTAAATTCCTGGAACTGTAGATTAAAATGTATTCCTTAATTTTGGTAGTAAAAAAAAATATTCTAGCATTCAGCAAAATGAATCTACTTTATTAGGAAAAATTCTATTCTTTTTGCAGAATTTTAAATCATCATCCAAAAAAAACCCCATAAGACATCAAAAAAGACTGTAAGTTTTGAAATGCTGGCATTCTGCCCCATAGGAGATGTATTTTGGGTTGTCTTCTGCTCTCCATCTTTGTAAGTGGGTCTCATGAGTCAAAGTACCTTTTTTATAAATTATCTTATTTGCATTGGGAGTGTGTCAAGGACTGGGATTTCATGTAGTAAAGTGCTTAGAACCTGAAATTGTACTGCAAAAGATTATTCAGCTATAACTCTGTGAAGTATTGGAAAACACGGTCCAGATCCTCAGCTGTAGGGTAGCAGGTTATTTTAGAATAACTCTATTTGATTCAGGCGACCTGTGTTTACACTTACAAAATCTCTGTATTTCTGTGCAGTATATTGACCTGGACTCCCCTAAATTCAACTCATTTTTGCAAAGCAAAAGCAACCTCCTTATAGAATGCCACCTCAAAAAAGGTTCAAAAATCCTTCTTCTCAAAAAGTAGCCTCCTTATAAAGTACCACCAATTTGAACTACATTTTCAGAGATAACCCCATCACAGTGGACTCACATTTGGAATAATATTTACATATTCAATTTTTTCTATCATGAAATGCTCTATCAACTGTTACATTCCAATAACCATGAACGTAAATTAGTGCAGACTTCAAATGGACAATCATTAACCTATGCTGTAATGATTATACAACATCCTTCAAATACTGAATGTTTTGAATGTGATCAAGTGATTCTTTCTTGTTATTTTGACTTTCATACTTATTATTAAACTTTAATTACCCATTATGGGTAATTATTAATATTTATTGCACATTATTGTCATTGCTCATGGGCTTGTATAAAAGGAACTAGACTTGATATAGAAAAAACTCCATTAAATTAAATATTAATTTATATGTTTTTGCAGCAACCTATTTTTAAAACAAATGGATATGAGTCTGTTTTTCTATTACTTGTTATGTTTATAAATATTTATTTAATATCCATTATTCTTCTTGACTACAATTCTGTGGCTTTCTATACCTTTATGTTTTCTCTATAAACATTTTCTCACTTGTTAAGATTACAAATGTGAAGAGAAAAAAACATGTTAGAAAAACAAGCAAACAAAAACTTTCTACTTTCTGAAATTTATTGCTAGTGCTTGTACTTGGAGTAAGACAGAAGTGAGATGTGCAAGCTCTGGGTGCTTAATAAATAAATAAATAAACACATAAAGAAACAAATATTTCATGGATTATTTTGCTCCAAAAATTGAGATAGGATAAAGCAAATTTTTCAGGAAACACACATGGATTAGCTAAATTTAAATGTGCTTAACATAGCAAGGTTCCCAGTAAGATTTTCAAAGGTGTCTTTAGGAAAAAGAGAAGAGAGTTTCCTGTCACAGGGTTTGGTCTGGAGGTGAATGCAAACCTTCAGTGGGACATTTATAGATCACAGAGCAGAACCCAGCAAAGTTAGTATGGCACTTGGAAGCTGCTCAGAGGTGACTGTTGGGTCTGGCATATTTCAATATATATCTCAATCTGCAGTGTATTTTTCTTAAAGGTACAAAGTATCATTTCCCAACATCCTCATTTTTTGGTAGCCATCTACAGGTTTACTTTCAAAATACATGTGGTGCTGAGTTTCTCTTTCCTGTTGAGACACAATTAAAAGTGTTTCAGCTTTAAAGTATTTGTCTTACATATAAAGAGAAGAGAAGAGAAGAGAAGAGAAGAGAAGAGAAGAGAAGAGAAGAGAAGAGAAGAGAAGAGAAGAGAAGAGAAGAGAAGAGAAGAGAAGAGAAGAGAAGAGAAGAGAAGAGAAGAGAAGAGAAGATTTCAGTTGGAGGGGGCCTACAGTGATCATCTAGTCCAAATGTCTTTCCGCTTCAGGGCTGATCACAAGTTAAAGCTAAGTCCTTTTGCACTCTGGGAGAGTTTAAGGACTGACAGATGAGCAGTTCACAATGTTTTCCGGGGTTAGTGAAGAGGGGAAAATCCTTTATCACCACCCAGCACCTTGATCTCCAAAGCCCTGCCCCTCTTGAAGGTGTTGCATCTTATAAGTGGCAGATTTATTGAGCCAGAAAGAGAGTTAAAAAGGGGCACAAGACCTTAACCTATTCCTTTGGATGTTTAATGTTAATGATGAAAGCTCTGCCTCTCAATCTTTTTAAAAGACCTCCAGAGTGGTGCCATGGTGAAGAGATGTAGGAGACTTCCTAGGAAGTGAAGAATGTCCCTTTGATTTCACTCAGGAAGAGGCAGGGCTCAAAGTGGAGTTCTCTGTTTCCAAGTTCTCAGAGCAGTTGGGCATATGAAAAGATTTAACATGTACTCTCCCTCAAATTCATAGAATCATAGAACAGTTAGGGTTGGCAGGGACCTTTAAAGGCCATCCAGTCCAACCTCCCTGCAAGGAGCAGGGACATCTCCAACCAGATCAGGTTGCTCAGAGCCTCGTCCACCTGGCCTTGAATGTTTCCTGATCTGGTTGGAGATGTCTCTGCTCCTTGCAGGAGGGCTGGAGTAGATGGCCTTTAAAGGTCCTTTCCAACCCAAACCATTCTATGATTCTACAATTTGGCCCACACTGGGAACAATGCATGATGCTATGCCTCTTAATACTAAAACAGGACTGTATCATGCATGGTTTTATTTAAACCTCACATAATCAGATGTCATGTTCAGGTTTGAAAAACCTTGGTTTTCTGTGCATAGCTGGATTCCTCATAAGAACTTTGATTTGGAGCAAAGTGTACTCAGCATGCAAGGAGACAGGACTAGCATCTGGTTTATACACACTTAAGTGCATACTGATATCATTCTTACAGGTTCATGTAAAAATAATCTCAGGATTTACTTCCAAATAGTCCAAATCCCCCTTTCGCTTTATGATAGGCTTCACTGTGCCTGTTCAGATTTCCAGGTGTCGTTTAGGAATGTGAAGTGCTCCTGAAGGAAGAGGCAGAACAGCTAAACCTGCTTCTGAAAGAAATGACCCCAGCTCCTCTGCACAACAGAGCTGGCCAGCGGATCTGACCTGGATATACATCCACCTGTTTTCTGAGGGCAGAAGGTCAATATTTTATTGTGTTTTGTTGTTTTCTTTGAATAATGTTCTGACTGAAATCTAAGCAAAACGCATTAAAAATAACGAATGTGAACCACCAAAAAATATTGCAGAGGTGTAATCTTTGACCTGGTTTCCCTGAAAATGTGTGAGAGACATTTATATTAGCACAGCAGAATTTTTTACAGCTCACATTTCTGCTCCATGGTGCTCTCAGAGGGGCAAACTGCATAGAAAAACATTAGATGCTCGATTAGATAATAGCATTAGCATTTAAGATATACTTTCCTTTCTCCACAAAGATAAACCCACATTATTTAAAATGTGTTTCATCCTCTAGCTCCTCCACAGGAGATACTTCTGCAAGCTACCTGCCAATAACAATTAAAGCTTAGTCTGCAAGGAAAGCAGGTTTAATTGCCAAAGCACTATTTATAGGAAGTCTCCCATGAGGATTACTGAGCTGCAAGAATGCAGATTAAGCAAAATGAGGGCAGCAGGGAATGTGATGCACTTTGGCTAAACAGCTCTGTCAGGCTCGATAGGTGCGGGTGCCGTAACAGCACCGATGACAGCCTGACGCCGCTTCCCCCACGCTGAGCTGGGTGTTTCAGACACCGCAGTATGACAGCATGCCCTCAGAAATTTCATAGCAAAACCTCTTCTCTTTCCATGTGTTTACCCTCTCCCATCATAGCTGAGAATCTCATCCTTAGGGGTTTGCTGGCTTTGGGATTACGATTGTCTCCATCCCGAAAAGATGTACAGGGGAGACCCATTCTGCCTGAAAAGGGGCTGGAAAACTTCAGGTGAGGGCATTAGCCTGTATTTCACTGCACGCCTTGCAGCAGCACACAGGTGAGTTTATCCCCTGCCTTAGCATTGTCCAGAAAACAAAGAATAACGTGACAGGTAATGAGAGACGACCACAGCAAACTCAGTGATAAAAGTTCTCTGCCACTGCCTGTCTTGCTCGTCATCTCCAGCCGCCCCATGCAGAGCAAGATCCGGACTGTGTAAAAGCAGGGTTTTTGTGTAATGCCCTCTCTGCCGTTACCTCTGAGCCTCTTCAGCCACCTCGTTTTACCTGGCGGGTCCACCTGCCCTATTCACCATCTCAAACAACATCTTCCCTTCATTCAAATGGAAGCTAGCTGGGAAAACGGGGCATTTTATGCTTTGCTGTTAATTCTTCATAATCTTCATTATCATTATCGTCATCAGGTTGGGCAAGAACATAAATGTTGGGACATTTTGGCAAAGCAGGCACTGAAAATATAAACATCTTGGCCTAACATTGTTTAATATCAAATGTTTCACTGAGCTTTAAAAATTATTTCTAATTATTTAAATAGATTTTTAAATAATCTTAGATAAAAAGTTCATGATTGTTAATTTTTAAAAGTTAAAATAAATTATTTTATATTTTCAAGATATTTTCAGCTTTGTTTAGTGAATAATTTAGCTCATTTGACAGAAATTCACAGGAAAATAGATGTTGTCAAATCTACATTTTCACCAAAGGGGTTCCAGCTGAAAAATTACATCCTTCTCTGATTAAATCCCTCATTAAGATTCAGGTTTTTACTGTCAGTAAATCAGTAATCTGGTAAAAAAAAAAAAAAAAAAAAGAGTAATATCAGCATATTCCTTGTTGGCTTGTCTGTGTCCATCTTATTCTACCTTTTTTAGACTCTAAACTCCTTGCAACAGGGATTGTGTTCATAACGCTCTCCACAACTTGCCCGGTTTCCAGAGCTCTGTCATTGCCTATTAACTCTTACGCTCCCTGAGCTGCAAATGCCATACTTTCTACAATGATGATAATACAACAAAATCATGGCATTTCATTTCTTTTCAGGCTTTTGCATTGCCCAAGCATATGCTTGGGTTTTCAAGATATATTTTCAAGATTTCTCTGTGACTGCAAAAGTTTGGCAGCTCTGTCTGGATTCATTTTTTAAGGAAAATTGAATGATCTCTCATAATGCCTTGATTGTTGGAGTCAGAGCTTTAGGAAAAAGAAAACACTCCGGAGGGATTATACTGAAACAAAGGTTGTCTACGTGCGTATGTCTACAGAAGCACAAGCTGTCTAAGCTTCTGTTATAGTCCATGGAGATGATAGTCTATTGGAAGTTCAACAAGACCAACAGCAGAACCTTGCAATACCGTAATACTTAATGTTTAGTTTCATAATTTCCACATTGCCTTTCTCAAACAGATACACATCTTATGCTGTAGCACGGCATCATGTGATTCTTTTGTAAGAATCTACAAGAAACAGTCCCTCTTGCAAAACAGAGCCATACATGGTATGTAGAGTGGGACAATAAGTGTCCTTAATTAGCCTCATTGGCAACCACCTCAACCTGGAGCCCTTCATCTCTCCTGATGGTGCAGGACTAAAATCCTAAGGAGTGTGAGTTACTGGAACATTTCAGTGCTGAATCAGGACAGATATTTAATGACCTAAATACAGAGATACATAACAACAGATCTCAGAAGCCAAATTCTTAGAAAAGTCATCCATTTTTCTGCCATTTTTCTCTGGGGCAATCTGGAAAATGCTCATAAAGTGTCTGTGAGTGAGAGAAGAATATTGGATCTTGCGTCACTCAGTATTTCAACAGCCAAAAGTATGTCACTTGCAATTTTTCCCAAATATTCATTCTTCTCCTTATTTTTCTCTATTTCTTCGCTCTTTTAAGACCTGCTTTCTCACAGGGATCGACGGAAAGTGTCCCACTGACTCTCACTGACTTTAAATCTGGTTTCAGAAACAGAGATGAGCCCACACTGAATCCAGGAGCCTCCTAACTTTAAAGCTTGAGGATATCCAGATCTGATCAAGGCTTGACTTCTCCTCATTCAAAATAGTTCTGTATTTTCCCATCCTTCTGACTGGATCTTTGTTCCTAGCTGGCAGAGGGACAACGTCATGATGAATAGCTGAACTACACTCCCCAAACAGAAAGCCAACAAAAACCAGGGTCTGCCTCCATTACTGACTCACAAGCACCAGGAACAAACTGCAACACAAAGATTTTGAGGGGGAGAATCTTGCTCAGAACCCTATGAAGTGTGCTCGCTATTGGGTACATTCTTGTCAAAGATTATCACTTCTAATTTATCTAAGACAGGGGGAGAACTATTTTTGAAACAAACCTCAAAAATAATTCTTTTTAAGGCTGGTAAATCTATGCTAGCCAGTTACTGGTGCCATGTTCAGAAGCTCAGACAGAGCAAAATTATGCTTCAGATTAATGTATTGAGCAGTTCAGAGGTTAGACAAACAGCTGTTTCTCAAGCAGGCACACTACAAAGCTTAACTGTTCATTGGAAGGGCAGATACAGCCTAGCTAAAGTCCCAGTGGGTTAACTTTTATTTGTTTCTGATTGGGAGATATCCAAAGCTGACTCCATGCTACTGATGACCTCCCTTTGCAGGGGCAGAAAGTTGAACCTTTGGAGCCAGTGTGATTTTACCAGTCTCTGGGAAAAAAACACAACAAATCTTCAGTGACTCTGAGATAATCTGCAAAATGTTGCACTTTCAGAAACGAGCTTTAAAAATTCTGGAAAAAGAAGTCTCTGTGAATATAGACAGACTACAGGGAAAAACCACACAAAATCCCTCAATCAAGCATTGCTTGTGACATTTTGCAAAGCTGCTAGCTAACCAAGAGCAACCATTTCTTTGAAAGTGGTTATATGTGACATGCATGCTGAACGAAGTATATTCTAAATGCCAGATTACTCAATGGGAAAATCACAGCACACACTGTTTAGTTACCTGATATCATTGTAAGTATTTCAGTAAAGCATTAGGTTCCTCATTTAGAGCAGCAGCTAACCACTTCAGAACAATTCTTACATGCTTACTCTGTTTAAAAGAACCGGCTATATGAAAAAAAAAAAAAAAACAACAACAAAACACCCTAGATTGGAACACCATTTTCAAAAAAACCCCCAGAATTAATAGATTTAATGGCAAAAGTCCTATTAGTTTCAATGAGTGATTTGATCCCAACCTGACACAGATCTGCTCACAGAATCTCACGGGAAACATTTAAATGACATGTTTTAGACAACTTCCTTCTGCCTAATATTTAGAGGCTTGTGTATCTAGTGCTCCAGAAGTGCCTCCATTCACTATTATGTCAGAAAAAAAAAAAAAGCAGGCTAAGCTAGGTAAACTGGAACTGACTCAATAATAACCACGGAGTTTTCTGGAGCTCCATGGATACAGGCTCAGAAGACTTCAATGCAGTAACATGTTTTCTGTGACCTGTAGTGACTTTTCTGACAGTTTTCCTGCCATTGCCCCATCTGATTCAACCGTGATGGGATGTGACTAGAACACATCCCTGGACATTTTCATTTAGGAAAACCCATGGCACTCATAAAGTGATCTCTACTGATCACTAAAAAAAAAAGTATTGGTCTGGAGAATCAGAGCATATTTCAGCCTATATTCTGAAGTAAGGAAAAAGAAACCTATCGCTCTCAAATATGACACCTCTAAAACTATGTATAAATTGAGGTGCATGGTAGAGGACCTTGCAAAGTACTTTTCCAGTTTTACAGTCTTGAGACAACCTAATTGGGTTTATTGGCCTCCAGAAGGTGTTACTAGTGAGTATCTCTACTTTCTCACCACTCACAGTTCGCTGCCTTTTCAATGAGATGCTGCAGTTCACCATGCACTTAGAGATGGGAGCTAAGCAACACTTGCCAGTCAGGCAGCCTACGGGGCTTTTGTTGACAAAGTGAGAGCACGAACCGTGTTTGTGGGAGTCAGGCTGTAATGGCTCTGTCTAAACTGAAGCATCTGCACAGAGCTTGACACAAACTCCAGTGGATCCACACTGTCTGCCTTTTAGATCCTGTTCCAGTAGAAGACAGTGCAGATACACCACTTGCAAGTCAACTCAGTTGTGCAAGCCCAGGCCCATTAAAAGCAACAAAGCTTAAAGAACTCAGTGTGTTTTATGTATGTCAGGAGTATATCAGTTTTAAACACAGTCTCTTGTCAGAGTAATGGACCATCAAGAAATGCCATGCTGCAGCTGGATGTGTGTCTGCAGCCTCCTTTCCATCAGGAGGTCACCAAGAGGTCTAATGGGGGGTTCGGTATAACCATATGACTCCGTTGGGGTGGCTTGGAAAGTTGTCTGGTAGCTTAAAAGCAAGTAACACAGGGACAATTCATACTGAGAAATCCAAGGGGAATAACTGGTTATTAGTTCACTTCTTGTGGGCAGTATGGAAGAAGTGAGTCATTACAAAGGATAAACTCAAATTGCAACCGGCTTTACTTTTGTATTGATAACATCTATTACTAAATTATAACAATAACAGTGACGTTATCTTGAGAAAAGTGCTTCAAAGTGCCACTTTCCATCTTATTTGTGCTCTGTACCAAGAGGAACACTAGTCGTCTAGCTAAAGCACGGAACAGATATGGGTTTGATTCCTGGTCATGCTATGTGTTTCCTGTCTTGCCTTGGGCAAGTCCCTAAATCTGCCTGTGTCTCATTTCCACCTCTGTGAAATGGGGATCATAGTACTGTGTGCCTTTCATCTGCCTCTATGTAGAAGGCAAAACCTTTGTGTCACAGACTGCTTTTAACATATGCACATCGATACGTGTACATGGACAGAAAGAGAGGAGAGGGCTTAAAATAAGATTCACATTTTTGTTGGGTTCCATAAGTACTGAAGTAATAGAAACACTGATAAATGATGGAATTTATGTAGAATGTACAATATAAGCAGAATGGGATTCTTCTGAAGAAATATTAATGTTTCCACCTGAGCTTGTAGTCCAGAGTCACAGCCAAGGATTACTCCCTTCTTCCCCAGAAGTATCCTGGACTGAATAAAAACAAGTGTGGCCAGCAGGTCAAGGGGGGTGATTCTATCCTTTTGTCTGCTCTTATGAAACCCCACTTGAAGTACTGCATCCAGCTCTGAGATCCACAGCACAAGAAAGACATGAACCTGTTAGAGTGGATTCAAAGGAGGGTCACAAAAATGACCAGGGGGCTGGAGCACCTCTCCTGAGAAGAACAGCTGAGACATTTTGGGTTGTTCAGCCTGGAGAAGAGAAGGCTCCAGGGGTACCTTATTGTGGTCTTTCAGTACTTGAAGGAGACCTTTAAGAAAGATAAATAGAGACTTTTTACCAAGGTCTGGAGTGACAGGACAAGGGGCAGTGGTTTTAAACTGAAGGAGGGTAGATTTATATTGAACATAAGGAAGACATTTTTTACAGTGAGGGTGGTGGAACACTGGAACAGGTTGCCCAGAGAACTTGTGAATGCCCCATGCCTGGAAGTGTTCAAGGTCAGGTTGGACAGGGCTCTGAGCAACATGATCTATTTAAAGATGCCCCTGCCCATGGTAGGGACGTTGGACTAGATTATATTTAAAGGTTCCTTCCAACTCAAACCATTCTGTGATTCAAATTCTCTGATTCTAAAAGTAGATAGCATGAACAGATTAATATAAAGTCATCTATTTCTCCTAGTACCTATAAAGGAATCCTTTCCATCAAAAGCTAGGTGAAATGAGCATTGTTGTTCTTTTTTTTACATGTGGCAACATCACTGGAGACCATTGCAGAACACGTTTCAGGCCCAGAGGGTAATGGTTGGTTGATGCAAGTCAGCAAAGAGAATTGTAACACAATAAAGTTGAAAGCTCTGACTAAAGACAAAGCTTTTTGACAAAGCTTTGTTGCCATTAGTAACCGGAAATGGGCAGGGAGAGCCCCTTACCTCCAGCACTGTGCCTCTGACAAAGTCAGTGCTGCCACATTGTTTAGAGGAGAGGAGGAAAACCTGGGAGCAGGTAGATTCCTACCACCTATACCCTACCACATCCTTTACCCTAAAAGTTGGAGAGAAAGCTAAATCCTGAAATATACTTTTTAAACCTTTATTCTGAAAGCAACAACAGTTTTTACTGTAAACTTTGATATTTCCTGGAACCCTTGGAACCCTGATTGCTTAGGAAGTTCTTGGCCTAACCTTTCTTAAAAGCTAAGGAGTTTATTGGAGTTGACTCCATCTGCTTATCAACATTAGTTAAAATCACAGTCAGTTCCCTAGGTGGATGTTAAAACTACTCTCAACAAACTTCACTACTGCCACTGGTAGCTGTCTCAGGGACAGACTTCCTTTAGTCTGTGTCCTTTCTTAAAGTGGTGGATGGTTTCTTACCCTACCTGTGCCAGCTCAAGCACAAAGACCTATCTTTCAAGCAGACATGAAACGTGCATCCTTGCAGTTGTTAATCCTTGTTGGTTGATTTATCCGTTGGCCAAGTTCAATGGCCATGCTCCCTAAACCATCTGTCAGCAGGTTGCTGGAGCCAATTATTTACTATTTGGATGTAAGAAAGAGTTGTATGCCAATGTTCCTCTGCTCAACCTGACTGATACATAGAAGTGTGAAAACCAGCACAAAGGCAGTTTCTACACCTTGCTCCACAAGCCATACTTGCTAGGGAAGTGATCCTATACCCACTGAATTCGTCAGCATGCTTTTTACTGACCTCAAAGATTGCACATTAAGACCTAGATGGATTATCATCTTCTGCGAGGAGGTGATACTGTTTCAGCCTGCACACTCAAGTAGGTTTTTTTGGTTTGTTTTTTTTTTCCCTTTTTTGCCCCATGTAATTGAACATTTATCTTGGAGCTACATGAACTGCTGAAAGCTGTCACCACTTGCTGGAGTTTCTGAAGGTTAAAATGTCAGCACTCATATGGATCTTTACACTGTTGGGGAAAAAGGAAAGAAGAAAAAAGAAAAAGAAGAATTTAGTGATTTTTCTCCATGCATTGTTATAGTTACATGTTGCACCAGTCATCTCAAATTTACTTTTTCTCAGTCTCCAGTTTCCTAATATTCACCACAGATAAATAAAACCAGAAAATAATAGAAAAATTACAGAGTTCTGTCTTATCCTCTGGCCAATATAATGCTGCCTTATTGTTTTTCACCAAAATTAGATGAAATTCTTTTTCAGTAGGAAAAAGATTCTCTCCCATTCTTGACTTTCTAATCAAATTACAAACTATGTACACCTGAAATAACAAGAATCATAAGCCACATATTCCCTCTGGGTCATAGAACACTGTAACAAACAGCCAGCAGGCAATTTATGAAAATAAGTGTCTCCTTGGAGCAAACCAGTGGACCATCTAGCTTAAGAACCCTTTCCTATCAGTGTCAAGTCAAGATACTCTTTAGGACGAGCACAAGATCCCAGCCACTTTCTGCAGTTCAGTATTCCAAATCACATCTCTCAAAGTGCTTGGAGTCCTACTATGTGCCTTTAGAGCAAATAGACCTGAGACACGTCGTTAAAAGGTTTGGTCAAGATCAAGCAGGGATTCCCAAGAATGTACTCAAAGGCTAGAAGCAGATTCTGTACCAGGTAGGTGTATTTTTCCGTATGTTTTACTTTAAGCTAATGTTTCACCCAAGAAAATGAACTTTTCTTCACTTGATATCAGAATTTCACTATAGTTACAGTCTCTTGTGTTACCCACTCATGTACTTTAGTAATCCTTATCTTTCAGCTGCGATGACAGCAGAATCATGGATTGGTGTCATAGTTTCCACAGAAACAGAACACTTGGCCTGTAGTAATACTAATAAAATCTTAAATTATCCTTCCCCAGGCCTCATATTTTTTAGATTAGCCTGTGCAATCACACAAGACATCCAGCACTGACAATTTTGGACTACAGGGCTTTGCAAGTCTTCAGCAGGAATCTGACTTGCCCCTTCTTGCTCTCTGTGACCATGAGTTCCCTCCTGGATTAGAGAGAAGTGGACAGGGATGGAATTTGGCAGATCTTTCCTTCTCTCTGTGAAATTATGCAAGGGGTGATGAAGCAATGTCTGACTGATTGAAAGTCGCACAAGTTATTTTCCCGTGGGAGCAAGTGGAGGGGTAAGGAAGGAATTTTATAAGGAGAGGCAGTAAAAAAATATTGTATTTCTATGGATGATGCTTCAGTTGCATCAGATTTTCCTTTCCTTTCCCTTTCCTTTCCTACACTTTCCTTTCTTTTTTCTTTTCCTGAAATGATGTGGGAGACTCATTTGTGATTACAACCTGCCCAGTGATTTGTCTGCGGCTGAAAAAAACATTGCACATGTAATACACAACTGGTTAAAAAAAATCATGTCTCTACAGGTTCATGAAAAATAAGACATCATTCACCCCCAACTCAATGGCTTTGGAGCAAATAAACAACTAAAGAAAATGAATGCATTTCTGGTTTGTTGTTGGAGGGAAAAGTTCATTACTGGGATCACGTTGGAGGGGAAAATACAACTTGCCTAAGAAAATTATTAATTCAAGCCTGGGGCAAAAGCATGACAATTCTTTATTTACCTGAGAAAGAGAAATAGATCTGAGAGATACTGCATCCAAGGAAAATCCCATTTCATATGTATTTCCATAACTTCTTTACCATAAACCAAATATATTTAATTAAAATATTGGACTGAACCTGACTGTTTTTATAGGCAGCCTCCTGTCACTGATCAAAATCACTTTCTCCTCTTTGAATGTTTTGTCTTATAAAAAATTAACCAGTGCAGGTTTTTTCCCTTTGTTTTGCCTGAAGCAAAACAGTATGTTTACCTGCCAAAGGCAACCATTTTTGAATTTGCTTTCTTATGAAAAGGAGTCATCAGTGTTCAAAGCAATAAACATGAGCCTTTTTTTCCCTGAAATGTTCTTCTGAGCAGCACGAACCCACTCGACATCTGGAAAACTCCACCTGTTCTGCTCACTAGCTGATCACCATAAGACATATTGAAAATTAAAAAGTAGGTTGAAAGAAAGATGTGTGTGAATGCGCATATGAGTGCACATGTGAGCTAAAGAGAATTGAGGGAAAACACAGTAAATAACAGGGGTTAAAACCTTACCAAGACATTAGACTACATGTTTTCTTGATAGCATTTGTCAGCAAAACAGTTATGAATGAGGATGCTAAAATCTACCCGTCCATGTATTTGTTGATGAGGTTTTTCATTTAGAAATTTGGGCAGAGTCTAGAAGAGATCGTGAGGTACCAGGAAAACAACACATAGCATTAAAATCAAACATTAATTTGAATTTTTTCTTTATTTTAGTGATTGCACTGTTAAATTTGGTTTAGAATATGCACCAAGGCAGTTGAAAGTACTTCATCCAAAATGCCAAACTATAGCTTTGGATCTGGTGATTCACCTCAGATAATTCCTAGGATCCTCACATTGTTTTATAAACCCTAGGGCACATTGACCAGGACAATACCAAAAAAAAAAAAAACATTTGGATGAGAGATTTTTAGGAAGAGTAAGTTTGCACCTCAAATACAGGAATGCTTCAGTATTTTCCTTATAACCACTCAAGTTAAATCACCTCTTGACGGGACTGAGGAGCTGCAATGTGTGAACTGTGAGTAGGCAAGCTACCGATCCTGCACCCTCGATATTGTCAAGGCAGAGAGGCAGGGTTTAGAAGGTGGTTCAGCATCTAAATTAGAAACTTGATTTTTCTCATTTTGCTGCGTGTGGAGCCTATAAGCCTCTGTGTGTCAGTCAGTGCCGTGTACTGAGCTCCAAAACCAGCAAATATATACACAGGGTCCTTCATCCACTTAGAAGTAGGGTACTGAGATAAATTTTAACGCTAGTGGACTTCCTTGGCTAAATACCCTTACTACATATTTGATGTAGCAATGGAGCAATGGTTTGTTCAGTCCCTGGGAAACCCTTGGGTTTTAGACCCTTATAGAGCTATTTCACTGCTCTACCACACTTGATGAAAGCTGGGACTTCCATGGGTACATCTGCCTGATGCTCAGTCAGGACAGTATTGAGTTGATACTAGCAGTCGGGACATTTTGAAGAATTGTCCATTTCAGACATGGGCTATTTGTCTCCAGATAGTGTTTCTAGATGCCCAGATATTAGATATCTGTACCTCAGAACAATTCTAGGTTCTTAGACTTTGTCTGGCAAGAATGGTTCTCCTGATACATCCAAAGCCATGGCTATTTCATCCCAACCTGGGTTCCTGCACCTATACTTACCTGTATCCAACGTTGAGGATCATAGAAGATCTAACCGATGTAAGCCTTTTGTGACACACTGAGGAGAGGAAAAAAAGTTGCCTCTTAAATATAGGAAGTACTTTCAGCACAGAAAATTTTCAGAACTTTTTTTTTCTTTTTACTCATATACTCACCACAAATACTGAGTCTGCAAGTAAGACAAGGATAAGTTAACTGTATATTCATATGAATATTCAGTAGCCAGCTCCTCTTCTCTTTGCGCTCTTGGATATATACCTCACAAGGTGGTATGAATAACTGGTGAGGGCACGTGACCTTCTCACAGCATTTTCCTCTCTGATGCATTAACTCGTGAAGCTTCTAGTGGTATCCATGGATGATCCATGGTAGTTCCCACACTGCCAGATTTAGTATGTGGTTGGGGTAAAAGAGAGCAATTGAGTATATGTAAGCATGTAGATCCACCAAAGCTCATCTGATGCCCCTGAAGAGACACTGTTATCCTCAGTGTACGTGTTATCTGTATATCTGACTCTATCACCCACTAGCCAAAGTGCAGAATTCCTAACATGGTAGAGATTTTCTATGACACAAAAGGGAAGTATGAAGAGTGTGGGAGTGTATTTGTAATAATCAAGGCTGCAAGTGGAAGGATGCCTTAGTAAACCATCTGGAATTACCTTTCCCAGGCTAGTAAGTAGTTTGGGATGTTCAGGTCCAAGTATTGACTGGTTTCCATTTCTCTTACTCTTTTCCATTTCCTATGATTTAATATCATATTGAAGAATTTGATTTGTGCTGAACAGTTAAACACACTGAAGTGCTAGCAGGAACACAGGGACTCGATTTTTTCTCTTTTTTTTACTTTTAGTAAAAGGCATAGTGTATCAGTTGTGAACAACAAAACGGTCTTTACTGAAATAATTTGGGGCTCTTTTCAGGTCCTGTTGAACAACTAGATACTCTGCAATGAGGTCCAGCAACCCATCTAATGCCTTTGGGGAGAATAGAAGCACCTGGATCTGATGAATTGCTCAAAATTAAAACTTGTCAGAGTGAAAAGTAAAAAAGTAATCCATCCAATCAACAGGTATAGTTGCAGCAAAATACCTTTTTATGATTGACAGCATATGAGGATGAGAGCAAATGTAGGAAATAAGGACCATAAGAAATCTGGGAAGCAAACAGTCAGCATAGACTGTCTGAGTAACTCACACCACAGTGGTGATTTGAGCTGACAAAATGTTATTGGAGGGATCACTCTCTTCAACACTGTTTGCTTTGGGAAGTCAGGGGAAGATTTATTATGGCTGAAAGCCTTTACAGCTGTCAGACACAAGTGCCAGTTAAAAGGAGAGAATATAGTAGCTTAAATTAACAATGGGAGCTTGGGTCTGAATACATGCAAAAGCACGAGGTTTTATCTGACTGAGGGTATCATCGAAATCTTGCTTGGAAATGCATTACTTTTAGATCAGCTTACATACTGGCAAGGTGTGTTTATTTTTCATGTATTGTGCCTTTATTAGAATACATATTGATGATAAAGAAGTAATGTTAGCATCAGACTAAAAGCTCCTAATGAGATCCCCAAGCTCTGTCTTCCTTACAGCATAGTTTAGACATGGGTTTCTTCACCGCTGACTTTAGTAAGACCGAAGATATGAGTAAACACACACCACTAGAACACTGCAGGAATATTACCTGAAATATCATTAAAATGTAGCTACTTCTATTTGACAGTGATTACATTTTTTTTTTCAGCCAGGCCTGGGAGCAAATATATGGGGATAAACATAGCATATACAAAAATTCAGAGCTTACCTTTATATAAACTCAGCAGCAAAATGTATAGTTTTTTATTTGCCTTGGAAAAAAAAACCCTGAGTCCACACGTAAGTAAACACTCTGAAATCTGAAACTGTATTTTAAAGGGAAGTGAATGATTGATGGGAGGACTCTCAGTTTATATTTTAATGGTACTTGGGCTCTAAATATATTTAAAGACCTAGTCGTCAGCCCTTCTAAGAATGTATTCAAGTTTCTCAGGACTCATTCCACCTTACTCAGATGAATTAATCCAAGAGTTTTGTCAGTCAGGCTACCTCAATGTAATGATTAGCTCACTCTTCAGACAAATGTGAGTACAGATACATTATATACACATAAATATACATTTCATAATAATGAGAGGATGGGATGCAGAAGGGAGGAAGATCCAGAGAACATAATTTAGGGAAAAAGTTATAATTACAGCATCATAGAATTATTTAGGTTGAAAAGAGCTGCTGGAGATTTGGATCAATCCTCCTCTCAAAGAAGGGCCAAATTAGATTACATTAGTTTGTCACATACCATAATAACAGCAATAATGCATCAAGATGATGTACATACTGGAGAAAGATATATTTTGACTTTTTTTAAATGACTTTTCCTTACCTGTGCCACCGTGTCCATTTCTGTCACAACTTAAATAAATGAGTGTTTGGCCATTGGCTTGACTTGTTTCTGCTTTTGTGTGTGCTGTGGAAGCTATTGAGAACTACCCTTTCTGTTGAAAAGCCTGAAATCTAATTCACAGAAACACAGATTGGATAAGGTTGGCATGGGCCTCTGGACACCATCTAGTCCAACCTTCCTCCTCATGCAGGGCCACTCAGAGCTACCCAGGACCATGTCCAGATGGATTTTGAATCCCTCTATGGATGAAGATTAAACCAATTAGTCAAATAATAATAATAAAAAAAAAACAGTCAAAAAGCAGGGGGGGGAGAGGGAGACCAACTCCTCTAAAAAAAAAAGTGATGTGCCCTATAGTCACCAAACAGTTCAGAAATCAGTCCAAAGTCTAATCAAGAATCAAGGCATTTCTAGGCAAATGACATTACCATCCCTTTTTTTAAAAAAAAAAAAAAAAACAAAACAACCCACTTCATTGTGCCAGATTATCCAGCATTAGAAGTTCCTTTTAATAAAGCTTATTTTTTTTTCCATCATGCTTATTAACACTTCCA
Source organism: Chlamydotis macqueenii (assembly GCF_036417535.1). NCBI lineage: Eukaryota > Metazoa > Chordata > Aves > Otidiformes > Otididae > Chlamydotis > Chlamydotis macqueenii. Next base: position 5,690,423 of record NC_141556.1, on the reverse strand, counting down.
GGAAATAAGAGGGCCCTGAAGTCTGCAGCAAAGCGATGCTTTAAAGCTCATGAAACGTCTGTACGTTCTTTATTATTAGAAGTGACACCATTGTGCCATCCAAATGGAGGACTGCCAGAACATGCTGCCAGTCACATTCAGAGCAGCATTGAAAACTCTAACAAAATGCTCTCCTCTCACAAGTGCTCTCCCAGTTCAGCTCACAAAAATAATTTAGCGAGAAGAAGGGTTGTCTGAATTATTAGTGAGCTGTTGAGCAGAAAGAGATAGCTTAGAGTTGCAGCTGGCATCACAAGCTTTTGAGGTCATGTGGCAAGCCGCTCACCTCACATAGACTTGCTTAGTGTGCTGGGTTTGTTTTATGGCAAAAGTCCATTTTTAATAATACAGACATTATTACAGATTTTATATGAGAGAAGGTGTGTGGTCTAATGAGTTGAAAGCTTTGGCACAGATTGACTGTGTGACCAAACAATGTGTCTATGCCCAAAGACTGCCAGCTCTTGGGCGAGGAGGGAAGAGCATCTCATTTTGCATATATATGGTGCTTATCACAATGAGAGCTCTATCCCCTGATAGAGCTAGTGATAAAAAACCCAGTCTGCTTCTTATTCTGGGAGTTTAACCAAGGGAGGTGCCAGCCAGTCACGTATTTTTTTTCTGTTAACATGCGATATACATTATTATCATATTCACTTGCATAATAGCTGTGTATATTTCCCCAAATTTGTCCCTTAAAAACCAATAGTGCGGTCAGTATTTAAAGTGTTACTCATGACCAGTCAAAAGGTGCAGTTACACAGCAAGACCATTGCGTGCGCAAGGCTGTTACGCAAGCAAACGTGGTGTTATTTTAACTTGCTATTTGACTCGAAACACGTTGGCTAGAATTAATTTGTGTTGTGGTAGATGGCAGTAGATTCAGTTCTGGTCAGTGGCCTGTAGTTGCAACAGTACTAGAAACAACAATAAAGCCAGGCTGTGAAGAGTTGGGTGTTTTTCCTGCCCACTAAAGACTAAGAGGTTAATCCTGATAAATCTTGACGTACTTTATTAATTCTCATTTTAATAGAGAAGAGACTAGGAAATCCAATGGAGAATCAGAGCCTCGCTAGATAGGGGATACCATAAACAAGTGAGAAGAGACAGTCCCTGAGTTGGAAGGCTTGCCATCTGTACACCAGACAGGAGACAACAGTGGATATTAAATGGACAAGTGGGGGCTGGCCTGGGAGCGTGGGGAATGAGGCAACAATAAAACCAAGTTAATTTAGTGGGATAGAAGAGGTCTGGACTTGTTGCTTGTCTCACTTGAGCACTCGCTATGTGCCTGGGAACAGCTCGTCAGCTCTATCGCAGAGTAAGAAGTTACAGGCTCAAGACAGGTAGAGCTGCAGATTCTCCAGGCCGGTGCACAGAGACAGGCAGAGATGCTCCACATACACTCAAGATTCACAGCACAATAATTTCAAACTTGGGTATACAGAATAAAGTGCTTTTCTAAAGCATCTACTGTCCAAAGTTGTCGAGCAACTATCTCAATGCATGACTAGTTTAAACTTGAGTGTGACCCAATTTACATTATTCTAGCACTAGATTTAACCAAAGACAGAGACTAATTCTCTTTACCCTCTGAAATGGATATTTAAGTTGTTCAGTACTTAAGACTTTACAGCAGTGCTAAAAATATTGGTACTCTGGAGTCAGGTGGCTGCATTTGTATGGCAAATTTGTTCCACTTTATTATGTATGTAAATATTTGGTATTTGTGTCCAGTGCACGGTCATAAAATCCTTTGGAAAAGATTTATTTAAACTCAGGAAAGCAAATAGCTTCTTTGGATTGATAAGATGCTTGGCAGGGTAAGGACTGGGACAATTTTGGCCTGGTGAGTGTATCAAGGTGCAAAATAGTAGAATGAAGAGCTTGAGAGAGGTGTACCCAAGAGCAGAAGTATTTGGCATGTTGGTTTATTTTGCTGTGGTGACAAGTATTGCCTGTTTCTATTTCAACCAAAACCTGGGGCAGTGGTTTGAGTGCTGTGGTAGAACTCAGTCACAAGCACTTCCCTAGGAGTTTTCGGTCCAAATTACCTGGTTTTCTTCACAGAGAGGAATTGTCTTTATTTACCTCCATGTCCCTAGAGCACTAGGCACTGGTCATTTTTTAATCTACTGTCCCTCTGGAAAAAGAGAGAAGTCTGAGCCTAAATGCATCCCAAAAAGTGACTAAGAACCTTCCCAGTTCAAGTTTATCTCGCCTTCAGAAGCAATTCTGGTGTTGCACAATCCTCCTTCAATTTATTATTAATTCAGTTCATATTCATTCAGTTCTTTCTGCTATTTCTGATAAGATGGCAATAGAACTATTTTGTTTAATGAAAATAATCACATACACGCCCACACACACACGTACAATCAATCACATTTTAACTATATTAAATAGTGGTGCCGTAAATACTGTGGGAAGTAAGTGGGTTTAGAAAGCATGACCTTAAAACAACTGTTAAACAATTTGTTGCTGACAACATTTCTTTATAAGGAACAAGTCTGGATTTATTGTAGTTAAATGGTCTATTGGGAAACATTCACTATTTTCAATGTCACATACAGGAAACCCACCACATATCTTATTAAGACAAAATGTGTCCTTTCAGATTGTAGATTTTGAGTGAAACATTGCTCATGTGTCTTGTCAAAAAAAAAAAAATCATTATTTATAGCAATGTAGATTTATTTTAACATTTATATATTCACAGAAGTATGCAAAAGTTGGGCAGTTAACCAAAATTGCTAAAACTCTGTTTTCTACCATAAGTCCAAAGCAGGGAACAATAGAAAGCTGAGCTGTACTAGGATCAGACCTCAGAATTGCAGAGGGTCCAGCCTTCAAAGATAAAAATAGACAGATGTGATCTTTCCTTCTGCTGAGAGCTGGTCAGGTGGAAGCCAGCTCTGGTCTGGAAAAGCTATACAGCTGTTCGAGCTTGCACTGTTCTCTGTCAACATGGGCCTCTCAGTAAGGTTCCCATGTTGCATCCATGCTAACTCCTGAATTAAAGTCAGCCTGTGTGCAGCCAGGTGGTGCTTTGCCTTTACAGACGCTTAGCACCAGTGTGTAGCAGCTCTGCAAAAGTTGGTTCCTGTTTGCATGAAAATTATGTCAGAAAAGGGTCTGAAGGGTTATTCAGTTTGGAGTAACAGTTTGGGTCTCAAACCCTCAAATCCTGGTCTCTCTGGGAGTCCTTGTGGGTATGCCTGTGCCATTGAACCACCAGCAGCAGGATGGGCTGGAGTGTGGCTGCTGTGGTCTAAATGGTCCAGCCATCACCATGTCACCATGCTTCGTGGCACAGATCTGGGCTGGACCAGCTAAAATTCAGACATAATCTAGGGGATAACACAAGCCAAGCATTGTTCTCAGTAGGCTATTTGGATGCAGCCACCCTGATATTTGTTGGTTTGTTGGGTTTTTTTCTGGAACGGAGAGTTAAGCATGTGGCCATGAGTCAGGCTGCAGCACTTGGCCTCAGGGCCGGAGCGCAAGGCTCGCCTGGGTGAGTGTTTCTATGTCTCAGGTCTCCAGCTGTAAAATGGAAATCACTGCAATTCCTTACTAAGGACAAGACCTCTAAAAATAAGAGAACTCAGATGAGACCTCAGAAGCAGGGCACAGTGTGTGCAGTCTTTATATGACTTTTTACACTGAAAACTTGTGTTTTTTCTTTATTAATTTAAAAAAAAAAAGGCAACTTTCCTGGAAAAAATATATTTTAATGTGTACTTGTGCCTTGAAAGCATAAGCTACTGTGATTTAAAAAAAAAAAAAAGGCAGAAAAAGTTTATGATAAACCAAAAAGTAAAAACAATAGAATTATCACATTTGGCTTTTTAATGTATTTTCACTTGTTAAGTCACTGTTATACCTGCAGACTCATGAAACTAGTGTTGAAATTTTTATCTTTCTAGTCCTCTGTCACACTTGAGAAACCTATTTTTTTTCTGTAATTATTCTGAATTCAAGGGAACCGATCTCCTCCTTTACATTCAAAATTTATTTCATAGTCATTTTTGCAGTCAAAGATTTTACACATTTTCAAGTTGAAAACAAATTGCCTATAAATACATGAGAATTATTAATTTACATTTTTTCATTCTTCTTTTCAAATTTCACACAAAGAGGGAGCAAGAGGGTAAGCAAGAAAGGAAGAAGAAAAATGGAAGGAAGGAAAAGAAAAAGAAAAGGAAAGCTAAAAGGAAAGAAAAAGAAAGATATGCACTTGTCACACAAATAGGGAGAGAAAATAAATGTTTAATGAGATGTTCTTGGAATATTTTGTGTTGAGCCTTCAAAAGCTGGAGGACAGTATGTCCCTCAGCCCTGAGTGGGATAATTTTATGTTTGATTGCATATGAAAATTGGGGCGAATTAGTAACTTTGTTTATGTGGTTTTGCTCCATGTTACAAAACAAATCTCTTTATTGGGTATAAAAGGTGGAAAAGCAGAGAAGGAGAACAGAAAGGCAAGCCCGCATGGCAATGAGCAGTGAAACTGGCAGGAGCTATTACTTTACATTCTCCTTGCCTGAAATTATCTATTTCCATTCTATAGCATCTTTGTTTGTCATTCCCCTGCTTATGTGGTTGCACATAGACATTCTTTGTTTCTGCATCCAAAACCATTCTCGTGTTACCTTTAAAGTTTGGCATCCAGGGACACAGGGGTCACGAGTGCCACTTTGTGCAGGGTTTGTATGACTTCATTAGCTAAATAGAACTGTGGGAACAGATTCTGGTGACCCTCAAGCCATGGAGAACTTGGTGGTGGTTTGTTTTTTTTTTTTTTTCTTAATATCTCATTCCAAAGACACCCAAAATACTATTTAAATGATGTTTCTAGTGACAGTCTTATAAAGACACAAATACATAGGGGAATATAGGCTAGATCTGCTTTGTACACAAGGCCAAATTTTGCCTCACCATGGGTAGCTCTGAGGGTGTTCCCAGAATCTTGCACTTTGCTTATCTGCTGCAAAAGAGCGACAAATTCCCTCAAATGCACAAATTTCATATTGTATTTATTGTGGTTGCCAGAAATTCTTTTTTTTTTTTTATTCAGAGATTTAATCTATAGAACCAAATTACTTTTCCTCAAGTATCTGGAACCAGATTTTGTACCTGGTACCTCCTTCAGTGGGACCCTGCATTAGTCTCATAGATGGTTGCACAATTTTGAAATCAAACCTCCTTTAATAAAAGGAGGTTTGGTAGCAGGAAATAAGGATTATATGGCATGATATTTTTTCCAACCGTGGGGCCTTGGGGAATGTTACCACATCTCTTGTTCTAAGAGACAGAGGCTGGAGAGGCAGCATCACCACTAGGACTTCCATGACTTTCACATAGTTTCTCAGGTGTGTCGGTGTTTTGCTGTCAAATAATTTTCCTTGTAACAGTTCAGCTTCTATTATGCAGAAGGAAGTGCACAAAAGAGAAGTAATTGCAATTTGTTGATTACTGACGTGCTGAACTGTCAGCACAAATTTCATGGGTGCCTTTGTTTAGTGAAGACACTGGAGTTTTACCAAGAACTTCAACATGGCCAAGATTCAATCTCTTGGACTCATTACAAGGAAAAAGAGAGCCACTTTGGACTTTGTGTCACATCCTTTCTATACACCTGTTCACATAATGCTTTGATGTAGCTGCTTTCTTCAATGAGTAAACCTATTCACTGCATTAGAAATGGCCAGCTGGGTACTAGTGGGTCTCCCAAGCCATGTGCTGGAAGTGATCATATGCTAATAAGACATTTGGTTCATGGACAGGCAGCTATAACATATTGCACTGAATGAAATTATTACCCAACATGCTTCAATTGCTGGGCTAAATTCTTATTCTCCCACATGCTTCTTCAACTTTATCTTATTTAAATACATTAAATCCCATCTCTACTGTCATCATTAATGACCTACATAAAATCAAATGTGTAGGAGATCAAGTGGAAGAATCAATGTTTATATTTAGATGTTATTGTTTAAAGCAAAGCCAGATCATTAGATCAGTAAACAGTACTTTAGCTCGAAGCTTGGTCAGATGATAAGCGCATAGTTTATTATTAGATAGTACTTTATTATACTTTCAAAGACAAACTAGATTAACTGGGTGAAATTATCATTTTCCACTAGTAATTAAAGTGATGCAATATCTTTGGAGCTGAACAATTATGAATTTTGAAGGGAAATGGATTAGAATTTCAACATAGAACTGGACCCAGACTTTTATGGGAAGGCTCATTTTCATACCATTCACATGGAGATCCAGAGCTTACTTCAAAAGGCAGCTAACGCAAAACCAATGTCTGTTTAAATGATCTTTATTTGAAAACAATATTTAGCCTGGGTTTAATAAAAGTCCAGCTCTTTTAACCTAGCACAAATCATAATAAATCCACTGAAGTCAACAGTCAGATTATAGTGCCAAGGTCTGGATCTTTCAGAGGGTTAAAAAAGGCAGAAAAAAAAGAAAGGAAAGTAAACAAGATTTCCAAAGATTCTTGATTAGATGTTCAGTGGGTTCATATCTCTCTCCCTAGTGCCTACACATGAATAAGGACCCAGAGCAGGACCTCAGCCTCCCACTCTGACTTCCTGATGAAAGTAGATATGGATGTGAATCTCTGGAGGTGAGCCAACCTATGAGTTCTGGCTTTTGGTTCAGATCCAAAATTGATAAAAGTTTCTCCTCTGGATTCACTTTCTATACAGTTTTACCACAGCAAAACAAAGGAAGAGATTTCTAGGTTGTCTCTGGGCCAATCCTAAACCTAAATCAAAAGCTGTGTTTTGTCTTTGTGCGTTTCGATCTTTACCTCCTGGCCTACTTCTGTACGGTAGGAAATCCCAGAGTATCAGAAGATTTGGAATATTCTGCCACTGCAAACACTTCTACTGCATCACTTGGGCTATTCACTGACTTCAGCTGCCTTTGAAGCATTTATTGAAAAATATGAAATCTGTACCTTGGTTTCTTGTTTATGGTTTGTCAAGCTATGAATTAAAGTTCCAAAGTTATGCATAAGTCACTGATGTGTTAATTTGGTTAAAGCTAGAGGTGAGCAGCTCATCATTGTGACTGACAGATACAGTATTAGCGTCTGTGTCTGCCTTGCTTGGCTTCTCTCTCTTTCAGTTGTAATTGCATCTAAAATCCATAAACGGAGACAGTCAGAATCACTCGTCAGAGCTGGTGTCTCCTGGAGGAATGGCGGCAATAGCTTTTCGCTTTTGATTATCATTTATAAAAATAAATTATGTTTTTATTCTTGTGCTGATCTGTTGCTGGTGGAAGACAGCAAGTAAATTTAGCAATATTTACTATTTCTCAAGTGTCAGCTATTTCTTATTTAGTTCAATATGTTGAGATTCACTCTTGCAGGATCTGGGACAATTTCCCACTGTCTTTTTGCCAATCTTCTGAAGGATCCCATCTCAAGTCCAAATTTTGCAGCCTTGCCCTCTCAAGTGAATGTTAGTTTAATACACTGTTCCACATAGTTCATCCATCTTTTGTCCATACATGCATGCATATAGGGATCTCTTCCAGTGCAAATCAACTCCCCAGTCTCACATCACCACCATTGACTTCACTGGAAAGATAGGGTTGATTTCAGCAGAACTGAGAACCCCATCCAGAGCCCAACACATGGTTCATACTGCTTATCTGCTACTGATGAGAATTTATCTATCATCTTCTGCATCTAAAATCATTCTGAATATATTTCAGATTACTTCCTAGTGTTTAAATCTGATGTATGCTCAGTAAAGATATGCTGGAGATACAGCAAGGGAGTATAAGAACATTTGTAGGATGAAAAAAGGAAAACAACTGTTTTGTTGGGTTTTTTAACAAAAGGAGTTGAACACCTACATTTTATTTCATAGCATTTTTATTTGTATTTTTGCAGCAGCTCAAATGTATCTGGCTATAACTGAGGAGAGCATTCACATATATACAGGTATTATTCTGAATTTTGCTACTCAAAATAAAAATTACAACTTTTCCTCTTTCCAGTTTCAATCTTAAAAGTACTCAGGGAAACATTAGATAGCTATCAAGAGCTTCCTTAAGCACAAAAATGTCATCCTCATCCATTTGACCTGCTAAGGAATTAATCTTATATCGTTGTAAGTTTGAGAGAGTTTTTAAGAAGGTAAATGCATTTTTTTTCCCCATTTTTCCCCTTTTTAATAGCAAATACTATCAAGAATGTTTGAAAACTTTTAGAATTCCCATCCAAGTTAATCCTTTTAAACCTAGCTATGCTTATTAGCTTTCTTTGAACAGATAAGGCTTAAACAGATGTGTCATTTGAAGAACTGAAGTCAATTTAATAGCAAAGAAGGATACAAAATAGTGGCTACAGAAGGTGAAATGTGGCATTTGATGAAATAGTGGTGATACATTTTTAAATCTCTTCTAAAACTATATTGTTGAAATGACAGAAATTACTAGTGAGCTGTTATGGTTTTAGGAATTATAGGCATCAACCTATTTAGTGGTGCTAAGAAGCAGCTTGAATCCCTGGCTGTCTCTCTCAAGTCATTTCTGATGGCATGGCAGCTTCTGCAGTTCACTGCATCTGCAGACAAGAAGTGCCTTGAATTTATCAGCCGGTGGGTTGAAATGTAAAGATAGGAAACGTCTTTATCCATCTTTTGGAGTAGAAGGAAATTCTTAAATCATCTGAATTAAAATGGCAATTTTAATTGAGTTCTCGCCTCTATCTCATTGTATATCCCCCCGGACGGTGGCAGCTGAGAAATACAACATCACCTCATTTGGATTGTCCTATTGTGCCAGCGGATGTGTCTGCTGTGGCTAGGCAGAGTGGCTTATACAGGGATGAATATACTAAGTGTCTATGGAGTTGAAAGACATTTCATTAGATGCATCTGCAGCATACATGAACGGGAGGACTTTACAGTAAGGGCATATTGTGCTGCATCGTCAAGGAAGACTCAAAGGAAATTTTTCCACTTCGCCATACAAGGGTTATCCTGGAAGGTTATTAACAGTTATATTCCAAACAGGAGCTTCTGAGTTTCAGAGACATCTCCGAAAGTACACTCCAGGAATTTATAGCAGAGGCAGTTTTGGAAACAGGAGGTATAGAAAGAGTTGAAGGGGGAGTTACTGGTTGAACACCTTTTGTTTTCTGCCTATGGCTTAGCAGACACTTGGAATCTGGAATCTGAATCCTTAATTCAGCAGCCCACTCACCCTGGAAGAGACTTCAGTGGATGCAAGGAGGTATCTCTACTTTGGGGTCCCTCAGCAGGGCTACAGTAGGGTAAAGAAGCCTTACACCAAACATAAGTCCTTTGGGCAGCTTCCCTGTAATTGTAAAGCATCATGACTCCCTTAAAATCTCTGTGCCTCCTCCAGGCGCTGTAATCAAACAAACTCTGTGTGAATTTTTCCAGCATTGCTGTATCTGAGCAAAATTCACCAAGCCCTAAGTTTCAAATAGTCTCTCTTTGCGAATCATCCCAGAAGTAACCGGGGGGTTTGGGAAGGGTTAACACCTGTGTCCAAGCTGGACAGGAGGAGGATCAGTCCAACAGATGAGGTAATAGGGTTTTGCTGAGGCAGAGGAAAAGGATGGCTTAACGAGAGATGAGCAGGAGCTGGAGCCAAATTTAAATTAATTAACTTCAGCTAGACTGAAATTCTATTGTGAAAAGTCAATGGTTGGGGCTAGTGAGTAAACTTGGAAACACCAGGCTGGGAAGGGAGTAAAATAATTAACATGGATCTCACAGTGACGCTGTTAACAAAGCCTTCAACGGCTCGCAAGTAACGGCACACTGTGATTTGCCAGAGCTGCTTCTGGGCCTGTTTCTGAGTGACCAGTGTTGCTAAGCTCTGAGTGGTAATACACACCTGCCTTTGCAAATTCAACTTGAGGACTGGGGAGATCCTTGTTTTATAGAAATTGCCAGCTCCTGAAATAAATACATTATAAGGTCATTGCAGCTGCTTTTTAGTTTTCTATTCTTTTTTTATGTATTTCAAGGGGTGGTGGGGTGGTGAATCTAAATGTATACAAAATGCTTCATACATAAGCATGATCCTATCATTCATTTATTTTGCTTTTTTTTTTAAGCCAACTTCCTGATTTTGAGTGCATGAAATTCTCGACACTGTCATGCAACAAAAGCTGAGTTGGAATAAGCAAGATCTCTTTCACTAAGTCTTTTAATATTAATGCTTTTGCTCATTTTCAGTAAGAAATTCCTGGGCTAGATCCTCAGCTATTGCCTATGGGAGAGGCACCACCAAAAAGAAGCTTCATAGAAGTCAATTATACTACTCCAATATATGCCATTTGACAATCTTGCTCTGAAGCAGGATTTTTCATTTTTAGCTTTTTAAACAAATCAATTAAATATACAGATGCAATTCATTTCCTCTAATTTCATTCATCAAAGTGTCACATCTTGTTGCATGTTTTGGTCCCCTGGATAGGCAATCCAGAGAGCACCATCCTCCTCTCAGGTCTCTGGAGATGCCCCCTTCCCGTAAATTTTTGCAGAGGCAGCCAGAAGTATTGACTTTAAAAGATTTGAACTTAATGGAAAGAGTGGGAAAAAATCCTAAGAGAAGTACGTACAAGAAAAAAAACTTCAAATTCGGGAGGGTCTCTGGTCTTTTATCCTGATTCAACAAAGTGATCCAAATTCAACACATAAGATAAAGTGCTGATTATGTGTGTTCATGCTTTGCTGAGCAGAAGTGGGCCAAAAGTACAGATGCCTAACTGTTCAGTTGAACCAAACTTCCAGTCATCATTTTTTGGTAGTCAGGGTGATATTTCACCATGAACATTCATTTTGAAGTCTGTGAAAAATTAAAAGCAGAGGAAGTCACTTGTGCCCAGCACGGCGACCAGCAGCAAGGGACTGCCAATGCCAGCTCAAGGGTACTGTCTGCGCGCCCGCCACGCTGATGGGGTGACACAGGTTACAGCTAGCTCAGGGTGTAACACAGACTCAGCAACGTCGACTAGCACTCCCCTAGTGTGCCTGTTCTCTCCTTTAATAGACTAAACACATATGTCTCTTTAGTCACTTAGAAAAAGATGTTATGAAATGCCTGTAGTCACAAATGGGGTTTTAAATGGTTTTAGTGTAATATGACAATCTGTTCACAAATCCTGATGTGTTTACAAAACATATCCTTGCAGCCTAATACGTTTATTTTAACACTTTATTCAGGCTTAAAGGCCATTTTCACATGCGAGGTTTGTTTGGATTTTGCATAAGGTTGTACCACTTATTCAGGAATGTCTGACAATAATGCAGCATTGGGAAAGAGTTCAACTTTTGTTTGGGTTGAATCACATTCAACTTCTGTTATTCACCATTTAGGGCCTGAGTCATCAAATAACAAAACACATGGGTTAGGACTGTTTAGTTTCTGCTCTCAGTCAGAACAGGTGACCTTCTCTTTAGCATGACCACAGGCAATAAAAGTTAGTCTCATCTGGACAGAGCAGGAGAGAGGTTAAACGATTTCCAGCGCAATCAAGTATTTTGCCACAGTGCAGATTCATTAATTTAGGAACAGATACCCACAACTTTGCAGTTCAGTGTAAAAGTTAGCAATGTGGTTGGATTCCTCCCCAGTTCTGTGCTTTTTGTCGATAGGGTCCACAGTTCACTTTTTTCCCCTGTTCTCAGTAGGTGAGGCAATATTTTTCCATCAAGGTGAATGATCACTTAGCATTGGTTGTGTTCATCCTTTCCTAAGATGATTTCAGCACATGCCATATCTGTGTTCCACACTATTTACTTTGTAAATCCTCCAGCCACTGTGAATACCATAGGGTACCAGATGGCATCTCTTCAGCCACAAATATAATCATTCTTCCATACAAGGGCTGTCACATAGTAGTGAATCAGATCCAGAGTTTCTTCCTTCTCAAGGTGCTCAAGAGCCAGTATATCTAAAAGATACCAAAATTGTGGAATGAAGATCATGTGACATTTTGCTTCTTTGATATAACGGACTTCTATAGAAACGTTAAGCTAGCTTGTGCTGGAGAATGACCACCAACCACATGTCTGGTTGTCATAGGCTTTTTTAAAGATCAAAGCAGTCATGTCTCTTCAATAACCTCTCCTGTGGACAGAATTGACTTTTGGCTTCATTCAGGCTTTGTATTAGTTTAACTCCTACAATTTTAGACTAAGCAATAGGCAAGTTGAATGCAAAATTTACAGACATGCTCCAATTTCCCTACTGAAATATTTGATCATCCATGAAGTGAAAGAAAGAGGGCAAACTCCTGAATTTGTGATATCACCTTTCCTCTCATTGTCCTTTCCCCATATTCTGAATTTCTCATCTGTCCACTAAGCAGGACATTTACTGATTTATTTATTTTCACAAGAATGTCTACCAACATGTAATGACTTTGTCAAGAGAGAAATAATAAGCAGTATTAGTTAGAAGGAAAGAATTTCCAGTCCTTACCACTTTCTAGGCCATGAGTAATTTATATCATAGTTGACATAGTAGATATTAAATATAACATTTAAAATACCTGTTGTTGTGGATCATTTAAATCATATTTATCCATAAGTCATCTTTACTGCTGGTGGGGAGTTTAGCTTTGATGCTATCCACTGGTGGGGATTTAGCCTTCCTTTCATCTTCTTTTTCTGCCACATTATTATTATAGACTCCAAACTTACAGCCTATATAAAGAACCCCAAAATTGCAGGACATGACATTATTTTAGCCTTTAAGGTAAGGAAGTTCCAAAGGAATTTCATTGTAGCTTTAGTTTTATTCAAACGTCACCTAACTCAAGTCAACCTGCCCATCATTCATGTTAGCATGGATTCAGTACAACAAGGCAGCAGTAGACCACACCACATACGCCACAGTGTATTATTCTTTCTAATCAAAGGGTTTGCTTTGATTTCCAAAGTGTGGGAAACCTGACACAAGATGCCTATTGCAGATAGGGAAGGATCCTCCGCTCTTCAGCATAGTGTAATAATAACAACAACAATAACTTTGATTTTGTTTCAAGACTTCTCACTTGGGATCCTACAGAGGTTCTAATATCCCGCCATGCCAGCATATTATTTTTGGATTGAATGACTGGATGAGCTTGATTTACATCTTATCTCTCTCCATAGCCCATAATGTGTTTTTAAATCATGTCTAAACAATTTACCACAAAAGCAAAATTGGAGGCAGGCGGTGGGAAGTATCTTGAATAAGTTTAGCATCAAAGAGAGAAACCTCAGAGGACGAAGAGGGGTTTATCTGCAGCTGGCTGAGTCATGTTTCTTGTGGAGTATGGTCCCTTGCTAATAACAAGCAAACTGCTAAAATACTATTCCACACTTTATTAACTTGTTCAGTAAGTTAGTATGTCCTGTGCAGACATGTTTGCTGGTAACTTCTCTTCTTTAAGAACTTTTCCCCTGATAGCCTTTCAGATAACATTAGAAAATAGCTTTTTTTTTCCTACACTTTTCCTGCCTTATGTCACACAGAAAAGCCTCTGAAGAGGCTTCCGTTGTGCTGCAATGATGCTTACACTGTGAATCTGCAGCAAAGTGTCTTCAAAGAAAAGTGATAAATTACATCAAATGAACGGTTACCATTTTAAAAACATATTGGTTCTGCAGCTGTTAGGAACATGCACTGCTATTGTTCCAAGGATGCATTTTAAAGAAGTGGTCTGTAAAGATGCATGCCCCCATAGCATTTATGTGAAAACATGCTAATCTTAAATGAGTGAGGGCTGATGGGACTGACTCATGTTGTTGATGGTGGGAGACGGGGCAGTATTTTCCTTGTGCTGTGATGAGAATAGACCCATCAGTTTTGCACCTATTGAGACACATGTATAACCCAAGCATTTAGGTCAGCTGTGGCTCTCCGGCCATGAAAACAGATGTACAGCCAGAACAGGACATTAAATGGTAGCCTGAGACTTATCTGATTGTTCCAGCAGAACAGGACCAACAGAACCACCCCTTCTTCTGCCTTCTGGCTTCCATTGGGCCAAGGCATCTCTCACAACAGCTGAGCTCCACAACATATGTTTTGTGTTGCACTCTTGAAACAATTATCTTTGTGCTTGTGTTGAACAGTAACAGATTTTAGACAATAATATTATGACTCCTAAGAGACCACAGTCAGTGTCTTAAGTACACTGCCTGAGAGACTGCACTTTGTCTTAAGCCAGGTCATGGTTCTCCTTAGATAACTGAATATAATTTAAAGTTTCAGAGGGGGAAAAAAACAAGATTTGATGAAGGACAGAAGAAAAACAGAAAGAAAAAGAAAGGAAAAATTGAACTTATAGTCAAAATGACAGACAGCCCCCATGCTGTCATCTTTACTCTTAAAATAACCAGTAGTACCGTATTTAGGACATTGTGGTTGGGATGGAGGAGGTAAAAGTTCTTGTACTGAATCAGACTCAGAATTATTTGATCCTTGGTCTTCCCTATTCAATGTAATTTTCTTACCCTGTGGATCCTGGTGGTTTTGAGAACTAGAGTGCAGAAGTATCGAAGAATGATCCCCACTTGGATGAATAATTCCGTCTTTGCTAAAGAAAACATACATGTTCCCTTTACGGTCCCCATTTGTAAACTGTGGTGTTTTCAGATGTCAATGTTTTCTGTTTAAAAAAAAAAACCAGAAACATTTGAAAATCTTTTACCTGTCTCAATCCCAAAAGGGAAGAAAACCCAACCCAACCAACCAATGAAAAAACCTTCTCATTTGAGCAATAGGATACTCAAGACTCTTTTAAGCAGACCTCAGGTGTTTCTTCACTAGTTGCTGGACTTCTCACACGATAATTTCTTACTCCACAGGAAAAATAACATCTCCTGAGATGAAGTCACACTGCTTCTCATTAGTGGACCTGAGGATCCATACCTGCTAAAAAGGATGGATTTGGCCAGCATTAGCACTTCTCCTCTAAGGGTCAGCGCTAGAGGGCAATACAGCCACACACTTGGCCACACACCAGTGATTTTCAGTGGACGATTGTTGCTCCAGTAACACAAAAAAAAAGGGAGGGTGGAGATGAGTTGTCAAAACCATGAGTCAGAGAGTAAACTGGTCCCACCTTAACCACACTGAAAATGCCAGTCCTCTGCCATGCAGCAATTTACCTTATCAGACCACTCTCAGAAATTAACATTGGGCAAAACTGCAAGATAAATATCATTAATTCCATTAGTAAAGATAGATGTTATAACACAGAGAAGTTTCACAATTATCTTGGAAATTAATAACTTGTATTGCATGTATACTATATGCAACTAGCAAATCCAGCTTTATTCTGATTAATTAAAAAAAAAAAAAAAAAAAAAAAAGGTTTCAAGACCAGCCAAAAGGGGTTACAGTCCAGCTGGATAAACAGCAGAAAAAACCAAAACCCTCAGACAATTAAGTAAAACCGATATGATTAATGTCAATCTCTGCTCAGGGTGCCATTCTGAACTTGGCCTTGCCCTCTACTTTACTGAAACCCTATACGTAAAAAAGGAGATATGGCTGATACAGGACAGGCTAAAAAGTTCAATCTGTTGGGACAAGGATTCATTTCAACCCATCAGTGTTCATTATTCTGCTAAGTGGTGACATAATTACAGACTGGAGATCCTCAGGGACTCCTGGAGCTGGCTCCCATTTGCTAGTCTTCCCGCAGAAGAGTGCCAACTCCACAGCCAAAGCCAAGCAACGGGTTTGCAGAGATGATGGTTAACTCCAAGACATGCTGAACATGAACTTATTGCCTGTAAATCTCTGACTATCTCCCCTATTAAACTGATTTCAAGTCTCAGGGAAAACTGAAAAGAAACAGAGTTGAAGTAAATGCTGCCCAGCCTGTGTTACGCATAGCACTGTTTCTTCCCCTCTGCAGCATATTAACGCTCATTTCTTTTACCATTATCACTCTTCACAAAAAAGGCTAGTGAACTGACCTTATCTAATTGTATTTCGGTACTCTTATCTTCTTGGTTTAGTAGGCACAAATCTCTGTATTTATATAGACACCAAGAATGGAAATTTTACGCTGTGAAGGGATCTGGCCAAGTATTTTTACACAGGCTCATACTCATCCGCTCATCATGACCCAAAGCCACGTAAGTATTCATTAGTAAAGCAATGGGGATTGAGACCTGCAGAAATGTGGTCTTTTGATATCTTTTCCATGTTTGTATGGTAGAACTGTGCCAGGTTTGCTGCTCATTGGACTGCGTCTTTGTAACTAAGATGGTATTGGTACCTGAATGTGTTTGCTTTTGAACCTGGCATCACGTGTCAGCATGTCCTACACACACAGGGGAAACATGAAGTAACTCTTCACTGTGATTTAAGTAACTTGGCCACTCAAATTATGTATTTTATAGTGCAGTGCTTCTACAGCTCCCTGCTGGCTTTATGTCTCCTCCAGCGCTGCTGCAGCACAAATATATAGAGTGATTTCAAGTCAACAGAAACTCATCAAGGCCAAAAAGGCCATGTGTAGCAAGATGCAGCTCAAGAATAGACATCCTGAAACCCTACAGTTTAAAGGACTCACTATGACTGAGGGAAAGCAGAGAAAATATTAAGTCAATATAGAAGAAGGTCTAGAGAAATATCAAGGCAGATCATTGCCTATGGTGGTGTGCAGTGGAGAGTTTTTTAAACATGTCTAGAAATTTTGGAGCAGTTTTGTACTGTTCATGGATCACATACAGAGGAGAAAGCGGACCAGATAGCCAGCAGTGGGTTGCATACGCCAGGGAAGATATAATTTGAAGAGGAATCTAAGCTTACACTGAGTCATAACAGAACTTTTATTACTACCTCTCCATGTGTGGGTATAATACCTTACCTAAAGTTGGAAATACCAGGTACCTCTGAAGTGAAGATTACAAAGCAGAAAGACTTTGGAGTGGTTAACAAGATATCACACTAAATATCACCCTATGCCAGGAGATGAAAGGAGAAAAATCAACAGGAATGTAAACACTTAAGAGTTGCTATTGTTATTTTTAAATTTGTGCATCCTCAATGACTATATATGCACAGGGAGGTTAAGCTATCCTGTGTTTGCTCATCCCTGGTCTTTCTCAGCTCACCTACCGCTTAGATACATTAGAAGCAAATGGTACCTTAAAAAAAAAAAAAAAAAAAAAAAAAAAAAAAAGCACCTCTGATTTGAATCGAATCAAAGGAGTTTGTAGCTATCTGAAGTTTTACAAGTGGGGACTTCACTTTAGTGACGAAGTTTCAATGGCTTATTTCCTGGTACTTAGAGGAGATTTGTGCTGCACCAGTAGCTTGTTAAGCTGTTACCCTGTTTTGTTAGGTACTAATTTCTTTTAATGTGAGTTTACTTTGTCTTGCTTTATTTGCTGTTATTTCTTGAGTGGGTTTGGTTATCTCCTCCTTAAAAGGAGATTTCAGACTGATAGTATTTACCTAAGCGAGCCATAGACATTATCTTAACCTTTAATGCATTTGTCACTTGACAACTATTTGGGAGGACGTACTTTCTACAGACTTTACTAATAAATGCTTCTGAGTTAATTGATGACTGTGAAAAAATTCTTCAGAATGACATATGAAGGTAAAGGTTAATATTGTCATATTAAATACTTTCTAACTAAAACATCAAAAATGTATATGAAAAGAGGAAAGAGAAAATAGTAGTTGTGTGGTGGGTGGGTTTTTTTTCCCCTAATGTTTGCTCCAAAGCTCAGTGAAGCCAAGGAAAGATACCCTTTCATTCTGTTAATTGAGTTCTATAAAAAACAAGACTCTTGTATATTTACTACTGTATTTCTAAAACACCCCAAATAAGTAATATGCATCCAGCAAAAGCAAGGCAACAGTAGGTTGCCTTTGAGAAGCTCACAAGCTGTAAATAAGCCAAATGCATTTACTTGAATGTACAACTTGTTGAACAGCTCAGAAAAAAAAAAAAAATCCCTCACAATGAATATTTGTAGGATATTGTCACTAGATCACTTTTTTTTCTGGTCCCAATTGTCAGTGAGAAACAAAAGTTAAGGCTTGGGCAAAAATGACAGCACCTAGTAAGGACTTCAGGGAACTCTTCCATGTCAGGTTTTGGTGTAAGTGGAGAGCACTGCGGGCCACAGCAAGGGACGACCTTACTCTAACAGATGCATCCCTCACAAACTTGACGTATATGGTCATTCTGACAAAGTTCCTAAACTTTACAGTTGTCTTTCCGGTTGCAGTTACAGTAAATTGTGCTACCTAGAGATAAACAGTAACAGCATGAACATTAGTCTCCAACCCTGTATGATTTCTTCAGCTGCAAAGAGAAGTTCAAGCAGCAAAGATGTGAGCATGTTAGCGAAGCTCTCATGAATTCAAGGGCAATCGCCTGCAAGGGTTTGCCATGTCAATAGATCAGATACAATAGAGAATTTAGGTACTTTAAAGTGCCAATTATTTGAAAAAAAATAATAATTTACTTTACCAAGTGACTTTTTAAAGTAAAATGTAAAAATCTGGGAGATTAAAGCCTAGCACTCTCTTCTTCTAGTTGAATATCTCTTCATCCGTGCTCTACATGTTAACATCTTTTGGGAGTTTAACGCAGGATGACTGTGTCGACAGAAGTGGAAATTGCATGGGTCAGCCAATTGAGGCCGAATAGAAAACACCGAGCAACTTTCTTCTGAAATCTGAATTTCCACAAAGAGTTGAAAAACCCACTTTCTTCTTGCTTTTTATTTTAACTTACGCACTTCCCCCCCCCCACCCAGTTCCCCATCTTCATCACTTTTTGTGAGTTTCACTCTTGAAGAGTGAAAGAGTTTGAAGATCGTTGAATTAGGAATTTTTTGTACAACATTTGACTGGGCAGAACACCCAAGCACCTAAAATTAGATCACACAATGTTTCAATTTCAAAGTACATGCAATTGCTAAAAAAGTTCCCTTACCAAAAAAATCTCTGGAAATTCATATTTTTTCACCATTATTTGAATCTCAGCTGCATAACAATGTTGAGCATTCCCAGCTGAAATCATGAGCATCCTTTAGCTCTTCTTTCTCATCATTTTGCTACCTTTGCTAACCACTGTGTAGGCTCTCATCCTTTTACTTGGAGAACTTAGGATCAAAACCAACAAAAAACACTAACAAGTATTATATTAAATAGGAGAAAACAGAATTACAAGGATTCAGTAATTTGCCTGAGGTCCCACTGTGTCCACTAGCAAGACAAAGATTCAAGCTTGGACCTTGCATCCCAGTTTACGACTCAAATTATTAGATAATTTATTTATTTAACTCATTCACCCACTTTAAATGTAAAAGCAACTACTGTTTAAAGTGCAAAAACAGTCTCAGATGGGTTATTCCTGGCTGTACTGTATATTTTTCAAATTGGAAGCTCAAGACTTTAATGAATTCATTATTATTATTATTATTTATTACTGTAAATTGGTTTATGCGAGACCGTCTGAGATTGTATTATCATAATGAACCTGAGTAGAGCACCCACAGTCCCTCCTACACAAGGGAATGAAAAATTTCTAAGAATCTGATTTCTAAGTATGATCTTTGGTGAATACCAAAGAAATGTGAATCACTTCTCATGAGTCACACTAAAATGTTACGAGGCATAAAACAAGATGTTCACGTGAAACATTTTGCATGAAAAAAGGTGGCCAGCTGACTAGGTCAGCAAAGTGGCTTCGAGACGTGCGAATTTCCACTGAGATTTTTTAATTTTTACATACGGAAAAAAAAAAATATCTCCTTGGCTCGAGACACTGTGATGCAGTGGGAAATGTGAACTGCAAGTAGCCATATTTAAACCAGAGCCCAGCAAAAAAAACCCCACCCCTGTCAAGATCAGTTTACTACACCACAAACTTTTTACTGGATGTGAGAAGCAGGTTGATTCTGAAAACAAAACTGGTTAATAACAGGTTTTCTATTGTTCTTACCACATTAATGCCATAGAGTATCTGTCCAAAAGACAACAATGTATCTGTCTTTAACCCTCTCCTTATTACATGATTCACTGTTGTGTCTGCTCTATAATTTTGATATACCTGAGCTAGCTTTACTGCAGGTCTGTAGTGTGGTCTGTACTGTGTAAGCGGCTGTTGTTGGTACCTACGTGAGCCCGTTTAGAGATGTCTTGGGAATCTCCACCACAACCACAGCTTATTTGGAGCGGACATGCCCAGAACATTTCTTTGTGGATTTATTCACACTGTCTGCCTGTAAGACAGAGAATTAATATTTTCTGTCAACCTTATTCTGGAGATGATAAACTGCTGCCTGGTGAAATGGTGGGGCTTGCCCACAGTCAAACAGAAAGTCTGGGGAAGAGCAAGAAGCTGCCCCCAAATCATCTCAATCTTGCTCAAAAAAAAAGTGCTTTGCTGTTGTAGCGTCCTTATCCCTGGATGGACAGCAACTCTATGCAACTTTGGGAATATTTTAGCTATTAATTTTCCGATTGTGAGTCTTTAAAAGACTGAATTTTAAAAGAAAAAGACTAATCTAATAAACTGCACTATGGATTAAGGTTTGGTTTGCCAAGGATAGGGTCTGTCATTGCTGCTTGACAGACTACACAAATGCCAAATAAAGGCAACAGAAGTAGTTTTGGTTGTCCTGAAAGCTAGGGAAAATATATCAGCATTTTTTTTTACACTACATAAATAGTACCTGGTCTGGTGGTCCGCTGGCAAATGAAACAGGAGCAAAGAGCAGGGAGAACATGACAGATCTGATTGAAATAGCTCACATCTGTCATTAAAATAAAGAGGCTTGTCCCTAGAAAACATTTATGTTCTATTGCCAGCAAGCCACTCCCTTGCACAAATAATGCTGCTCCAACAAAGTTGACATAAGAAAATGGAAAAAAGTAAAATAAGTTTTCAAAGCATTGATTTTTTTCCCCAGCACAATGTTTACTTCTCCTTTAATATGCTGAAAATAAAAGATCTTCATCCCAGAGGAAAGTTCCGGACATGCTATGCTATGCAGTAACATTATACTCTAACATTTTCAGTCATCTAAATATTGTTTTTGGGATTACTCGTGGAAACTTCACAGTGGAAGAGGAAAGGGAGGGGAAGATGCATGGACAAGGGAGGGGGAAGCATCCTTTTTTAAAGCTCTGTTAGCTCCAGAAAAGGACTATGCTAAGTGCATGAAAAATATTTTGGATTATTCAAAGACATTTATAATTTGGATGTCTGTTTTCAATGTCAAGTTTCCTCTTAACCCCTATCACTTTTTTTCCTCTTTTTTTTTTTTTTTTTTTAATTTCTGCAGAGGAGGATAACGATTATTTCAGAAGCAAGTGGGAAAAGATGGATTGTCTTTACATGAAGTGTAAGTGTTGGGTAAGGCAATTAAGCGGAACAGAAAATAACTAGGATTAAAACCCTTTTTTAGATCCTGCCAGGGCTGAAATCGTTGTCACACGGAAGATGTGTCTAAGCTCCAGCAAAGTTTGGGTGAGGCAATTGTGGCTGTCTAATGACTGTAAAACCTTCAAAATGGCAAATGGAGGGCAAGGCTTGCCTCAAAGGAAGGGTGCCTTCCTTTTTTTTCCCTCTTTTTAATGTCAGATATCGACTGCACACCTGTGATAAATATGACCCAGTCATTCAGGACTGGGAGCCCGGGGAGGAGTGGGCTGGTGGGACAGCAGCTCTCCTGGCCCCACACATGGGCTGTGTTCGGCTGGGGTTTCACCTCACGGTTCCAGTGAAAGCAGGTGGCAGAGCTGGGGTGAATCACTGAGCTGGCAACGTTTGAGTCAAGGTTGAGGAAGGGGTTATTACACAACTTTCACGTTTGGGGTGGAGAGCGAAGGGTGCTCAGGAAAGAGCAAACCCACACATCGGCTGCTGGGGAAGGTAGGAGACTTAACCCTTTGCTCTCCCTATTTGCCCTCGCAATTCTTGCAGGAAAGCAACTCATAGGGGAGACTAGAGATCAGAACAGAATATGTGAAATTACACGGTGGTTTGTGTGGTGCTGATTCGCCATCACCATCAGACCAGACCTCTTTGCTTTGTACAAGCAGATTCAGTAGACTTCAAGCCATGCGGAGTGAGAAAAATCAGGAAAAAACCCCTCATACACACACACAGAGTGAGAAAGGAGATTTGTAAAACCACCTCAAGTCTGAAGTGGGTTGCAAGCTGCTGCTGGATCAGTTTCCCCTTCATCTACTACAAAACAGCTCCATTTTGCCACCTCAGGTGCATGATCCCTGGATGCTGCAGCCCTTCCTCCTCTCTTTTCTGCCTCTACAAGACCCAGGGCACTAGCTCACCCCCTGCTAGGTCAGGATGACAGATCTAAATAACAGGAGTAATGACAGCTGATGGTATAATTAGGGCAGTGAATTAAGTGTGGGAGTCTTGCAATCTGAGAGGTAGCTTGTGACCTCTGGGCTGTATCCATCATTGATGTGTGCCCTGTGACACCCCTCCGCAATCAGTGGGATGGCATGGGCAGTGAGTGAGCACACGTTTCATCCCTTTCTGGAAAAAAAAAAACAAACCCCGTGCTATGTAGGAGAAAAAGACACTATGTTCAACCTGCCCCACAGTTCAGGAAAAAAATGAATTTGATGCTGGGCTGAGATATTCTTGCTCTAGTCGCGGATAATCTGCTTTGGTATTACTATTTAATATTAGCAGTGTGTAATATTTCTGAATTGCTTGTACTTGAAGTTGTGTGATCAGGCACTAATAGACCTTGCTACGACCTTCTTATCCCCAAGTGGCAGCCGGAATTTACAGGCTGGCTTCTAGTTCTTGAGATCACCACGGTTGCATACATTGCCTTTGCTGCTGACGGGATCAAAACATTATTTTTTCCTTGTGTTACACAGTGAAATTTCAAACCCAGAACTTTCTGGCATTTGCTTCTAAGGAGAAAGTGGGGAAATTAATCTGTTCTGTTTGTTCTGGCTTAAATATGGAAACATCTGTTAAACTGTCTCCGATTGCCTCCTGGCTGCATTGAAGTGATGACAAATTTTGCCACTGATTACCGAATATGTTTCATACTTTTTGCATACGAGTTCTGCGCAAGGCTCAAGACCGCTGTACCTGGCGCTTTGAATGCCTACAAAATGACTGGGGTTAGATTTGCTGATCAGCCTTGCTCATCGTACTGATGAGTTTCCCCAAAACCACGTGTCAGCGCAAAATTTTGTCAACTTTCCAGGAAAATTCCAAATATCTATAGACTTATATTACATTAAATATAAAGAACCTGTACAATCTTTATATATGTAAAAATTATACATTTTAATATATGTATTTATTTATACTTTTCTAAATATACCTATATACTTTGCATATTTGATAAATGTAATACATATAAATGTAATATATGATCTACTTTATAAATATAAATAGTTATGTATATATTGATACTTATATATACATATATATGTGCGTATCTATGCTTGTACCTTGCCTCTGGGTCAGCTTTCTGAACAGAAATTTATTTGAAATATAAAAGGATTTAAGCAGAAATCCTGTTGGCAAACACAGCATATCAATGCTAAGCAAATAGCTCAAAATGGAGGTGCAGAAAGAAGTACTCAACTGAGTAACCCTGGCAAGGACTGGTCAGCCCTTTGCTGGGGAGATGGGCCAAGCTCAACAAGCCATGGTCACCTCTTTCCCAGGAATCTGAAGATAACCCATAGGCCAACTAAGTTCTACAAGCCCAGAAAGTATTTAAAGGAGGGGGAAAATTTTAAGGGAGAAAAAAAAATCTTACAGGTGTTTCTGGGATGGGGCAAAAGCTCCTGAGTATCTGAAGAGAGAAGAGAGAAAAGCATCTAGAAAATGGAGAAGGAACAAAGGAAATAATGGGCTATGGGTCCAAACTCAGAAGTTTGGTTCAATACCTACTGCCCTCAGGAAAGGGCACTGACATGCATTATGGGACGGCCCTAATCTTTCCTCAGCTGCTGAGGCAACCCAGATTGCAGAAAGCATTTAAGTGGGCTGAGCATAATTACCTGATTGGCATTAACTAACAGTGTAATTAGCACTTTTTGGCACATCTTCCTCGGAACATATGGTATTCAATGCTTTTGTAAATAAGGTATTTATATGACACTCCCAGAGATACTCTTAATGATGACTTTAAAGATTATTTTCACATTTTGCAGAAGCAGTATTTAAATTAGGGGTGCTGGACAGCGGGGGTTTCTAATGAGTCAATGGGCTAAATTCTGCTGACTGGTTTAAACTGTGGCTAGCATCGAGAGCTTTGGTGAGACAATGTTTGAGGCTGTAGTGGTAGAAGATAATGCATTTACAGAGGATCAAGGAAATTCCTTTTCGCATGTGGAACCTGGGGAATTCTTTGCTGCACAGTAAAACTGAAGCGAGATACAGGAGAACGGTTCAGGATTATTGAGAAAAATTATTTTAACATAAGCTATTGGAGATTTAAAATTAATGGAGGAAGGAACTGCATCTTCATTCTGCAGCTCTTTGTTTGGATCTAACAACTTAATTCTTAATTTCAACAGTATATATACATTGCTTCGGTGCATTTGCTGCAATTTTGCAATGAGTTTCTAGCAAAATAGTATCCCAAATCACCACTAAACTTTCCCATTTTCCGATAAGAGGATAAAAGTAACAATCTCAGAACGTTATGATTATTCATGCTGTATAAACTCCTTATTTTTACCAGAGATGATTTGCATAGAAAAATATTCTGTCTCGACCTAGAATAGCTAAAAGTTAAGGGGAAAGTTTCTTCTGGGTCATTTAATCACAACTTTTCTGCAGGGCTTCTTGTATGTATGATGGTAACGACTGATATGTTGATATGTTGGATCAAGCTTTCCTTCCTTCAGAAAATGTGATGGTTTCCTCTTGTTCCAAGAGAAATGCATTTGTTAGGTATTTGGTGGAACCCTGTGGCTAACCATGAATCACAACTTTTGGTCAATCACTGTTCAATACCTGTCTACAAAATGCTGGAGCAGAGGAAGGGGAGAAATGTAATAAACTGTGCCTTTTCTGCAAAATTAAATTATTGCAGTGAGCTTTGGATGACATTAAGAAAGTGACATAGTGAGAAACACAACTTTTTTCCCTCTGTTGCCTTGAGTCAGTTGATAATTCACAGCGGTGAACAAAAGAATGCCGGTGGATAACACATGTTAGCAAGGTCTCTGCAAAATTACCATCCGCATTAGACTTTATCAGTGAGATCCGCTGCCAGTTCACATTAAAATTCAGAGTGCTGACAAATGCATTTCTCTTAACAAGATCACCATTATTTTATTCTTTTTACTAGGCAGGAGCAGGGCAGCCACTAGTAAGCAGAGCTCTCAGTGTTCCTGAAGGCTGTGTTTTGAGGGGGAAGGATCTTATCGTTTCAGGACAGCTACACATCCAGCTCATGGGACCTGAAAAGAGTGTAACCAGCAGCATGAAGAATTGATTCACGGTCCTTCGTACCATTGGGGAAGCGGAGGCATCATCTGATGTGCTGCCCTCTCCTTTCCTCTCCTCCTTCCAATCCGTCCCCTGGCACTGGTAGCCAGCATACGCTTTCTCGGAAGGGGATTATTATCATGATGTTGCACCTGTCGAAGAGGAGGTCAGGACCCCACAGCGATGCAGATTGTCCTGGCTCAGAGAGGGAGTTTGTGCTTCAGCTGAACTCCATCTCCTGAGCTCTGCTCACTGGTCACCAAAAAGGCCTAAGGCAGAAGAAAGATTTACTTATTCTTATATAATTATATTATATTCTTATATTATAATTATTACTTTGCAAATGGGGTTGTAATGGCCTGACAAGATGCTGAAGTTGCCACCCACTGCAGCTGGTTTCCTTCGGGGGAAGTTTTACAGTTTTCATATGTCTCTATCCTGACCTTCAGCTGTTACTGAATCACCCAGGCAATGAACTCGGATACTACACTGCAGATATCTGGTTTTACACTAAAATGTTTTGCTATACTAGACTCATAGTACTTATTAAAAAAAAAAAAGGTAGATAAATCTTTATCAGGGACAGGTATCAGGGAATCAGCACAGATTATCAATTTTGCAAGATTGTTACAATGAGTTTCACCTTTTGACCAAAACCATCACTTCTCATTTTGATAGTAAAAGTTCCAGGGAAGCGATTTTGCCCTGATTTGGGGTGAGAAACTTTCCACCTCTTTGCAAGCACTGGAACTGTCAAACCTGACAACCTACATGTAACTGCTGTAAAATCTGTGCTGATAATTAGTGTCTTGATCTCTAAAGATCTGAATGCTTTCAGCAGATCATCTAACCTCTCCAATAAAAATATCTAACCTCAGATCATCTAATCAAATCCTTTAACTTCTGTAACCTTGCTAGGTATTTATGAATCACACACACGCTGTCAGAGTGCTTACGCTGATAACAAATGTAACAGGATAGGACACCATATTACCCCTTGTGATAGGACAAGGGGTAATGGTTTTAAAATAGAGGGAGGTAGAATCAAAATGGCCATAAGGAAAAATTTTTTACAATGAGGGTGGTGAGACACCGGCAGGGGTTGCCCAGAGAGGTGGTGGATGCCCCATCCCTGGAAACATTCAAGGCCAGGTTGGATGAGGCTCTGAGCAACCTGATCTGGTTGGAGATGTCCCTGCTCCTTGCAGGGGGGTTGGACTGGATGGCCCTTAAATGTCCCTTCCAACTCTAACCATTCTATGATTCTATTAATACTCCAAAATCCAAAGAGAATGTTGGTAAGACAGCTATCTGGACAGACATTGAGGCCCACATTCTCCTCTTGGGGTTACCATCATGAGTTGAATGTAATAGAGAGCAATTTAGGGCAGCATTTCTCAGACGCTGTTATGTGGCACAGACTTTTTCTTTTTCTAGGCTTGTAAGCTCAGTTTTCATTTTTCATTGAGAAAATCTCAAAAAAAAAAAAAAAGCCCACAAGACAAAAAATACTGAATATGTCATCACATTTTTATTCTTACTAGCTGTACTGTGTACCATTGGACTTTTGGTGTTGGGTTTTTTTCTGGCATCGGGACAGTTAATGATCAGTTATGGAAAAGGAGAAACTCAGACTCTACACACATCATATTTTGTGCACCCCACAATTAGGCATCAAACTCATGATACTTAGCTGAGAGCTAGAATTCTTTTGAGACACCTCTAATTTTCCAGAGTAAAAGAGACTAAATATGAACAACTGAGTCTTTTTCAGTTTCAGTGATAGTTGGAGAGAGAAGACCTGAAACTCTTGCTTTACACTCACCATCTGTCATATATAGTCAGACTCCAAATGGGTAATTAAGAGTCATTTCACTGTTTACTTAATATGATAACCATGGCTCTAATCTGGAGTTTTAAAGCGTTTATTGCAAGACAGGAGCATAAACATTCAAGGAAGTTTCTTTTGCGATTTCTCAGTGCACTAGATGGCACTAAAGCATGGCTTTTATATATTGGGGAAAAAAATCCCCGCAAAAATTGATATGTAGGTTCAGTAAACCTGAACTATTTTGGTCAGGTATGTTTTATGAAAGTTCTTTGATATATTATTTGTAATTTTTCATTTTAATTTTCAGATCATCAGAAACAGAGAATTAATTACACCCACTTTGATATTAAAAGAATTTCAAATTGAAAATAAATAATGCTGGGAAGTTGAAAAAAAAAACCCTGAAGAAACTAATTTACCCCAGGCTAGATGCAAAATTATTCTAATGTTCAAAGATTAGGGGGTTTGATGCAAGTAAAAAAGTTCTGTACCAATTACATGGCTTTTTCATGAACTTTAGGTATGAAAACCATTAAAGTCACAAAAAAAAATAAATAAATTCTTCAGGTCTCCCATATAGAAAAACCGTTCTTACGTGCAAGCAAATAGTTAGCTCCATACTGTCTTACAGGCATATTACATTCAAAACAATAACAATCTTTTAAGAGCAGGGCACTTTTTCTCCCACATAAGTAGTAAGGAAACAAAACAAAATTTTAATTTTTCTTTACTTCGTCCCCTCCCTTCAAATGAGGAGCTATGGTTTAGTTTGTTCGAAATGTCTCTTAACGTATTTTTATGTGTTGTACACAGCAGTGCTTGCTTTCTTATATGATCATAATAAACAACAACAAAGGAAATATGAAGGGTGGATCCCTTGTAAAACTAAGCCTTCTAGACAAAACGGTAAAGAAATATGTCTTAGGTCATCTTCGGTATTTTTGCCTTGTTGTAATGCTAAGGGTGCTTACAAAGACGTTTCAAGTCTTTATGATGTTCAGATGACTCCAGGATTATTCACTGAGTATTTCTTTGAGAAAGGAAGCAGGAAGAAAAGAATAAGGAGTTAAAAGGAAAAAAAAAAAAAAAAGCAGAAAGGTGTGGACTGTATTTAAGTTTGCTCCAGCACTTTATTTCCAGCAGCTATATACAAAACTGGTAATTGCTCCATTTATGCTGCAATCACAAAGGTGAGATGTGAAGTCCAGGGTCTAAATACCCACAGCCTGGGCCAGACGCAAAGCAGGCTGCAAATGTTAGGGTTTCATGCTGAGGACTGTCACTGGTTTCATGCTAAAGACTGTCATTGATTTGACATTGGTTTCAAAAGCAGTTATTTACCTGCAGGGACTGACAGGATCGGTTCCTCCACTAAGAGATGTAGCTTCATTTACCTGCAAAGCCAGTTAAGGGTCTGATCCACCAGATATTGACTCTGCTATGGCCAGCACTGTTTTATTTTGGGAGGAGAGACCTGTGCATCACTGTTGAGAATTTGCCCTCATGTTTATAACAGAAAGCCCATGCATACACACTGTTGAATTTATTAGTTTCCTGTCAACTGAATCAAAGCCTGCATCTCAAGAGGAGGTATTTCATGGGAAAAACCTGAAATGCCCACATAAACTATTAAATGTGACCCAAGAGCATGCACGTCCTTAAATTACAGTGTTTGCAGCAGTCAGCTCATGCTATTCTGAGGGCTAATATTTTTAGCACCTCTACAAAAAATAACTTCCCTGAGAATTAGAAGTTAAATGTTTCAGGAATACTTGTTTTTAGCTTCCCAAGCACTCATTTTCCACATTTCAAACGCATAACTACAGAGAAGGAGGAGAGATGCACCAATCCAACAATATTTTTTTTTAATATATATTTGGCCGACAACTTCACAAAACCAAAAAAGAAACAGAAGATAAGAGAGTTGCATCCTCACTAATGTAAATTGGTACAATTTCACCACAGAGTTTGGACTTTACTGTTTTAGACATGATAAACGGCCTAGGCTATTTTGTAGGGATACTATTGATCTAAAAGGGACATCTTAAAAAAATAATTACAGACATTATTGATAACACCTCAGGTTATTAAAAATGAAAGAATGTTAAACTTCCCAATTTACTTTTCACTATGCTGCCTGCAACTTATTTAGTCTAGACAATTTCACTTTTTTTCTCATTTGGTTTCATTTGTTGATTCTCCTGTGATAAGTTAAGGTTGCAGCTACCAAAGGGGACTTTTTTTTTTGACAAAGTTTCTTAACAAGAAAAAAAAAAATTAAAAGCAACCTGGTTGTCCTGATTCTCTCTCCTCTTGCTTTTGTGACACATTTTTTTGTTCACATGCAAGGGGAATTACACCAAGTAATTATTATACACTCAGGGTCCTTCAAGTGCTTGGCTTCCAGTTCACTAGCTTCACTGATTTGGCTGAAAGTTTAGATAGTTCGGGTCCTCTTCCAAGCTCAACAGTGTAGGTCTTTATTCCACCTACCTTCAGTCACTTAACTGAGGAACCTTCTTTAGGAGCTACAGTCCAACTAAACATTCAATATGAGTCCATTTTACCTAATTTCCATACCTACTGAACACTGGTGGCATCTTTTTTTTTTCCTACAAGCTCCCAGGGCCATCTGCATACTCTTCAACCAGAGGATAATCACCTGAAAAATTGATTCCAGGCCCAGAGTGGGGAATATCCAAATTAAGAGCTCTACAGACTCTCTTCTTGAAGCTAAACTACGGGAGCTGCGGGGTCAGGGGGACAGTTGGGTCACTAGTGGGATGAAATGTCTCTGATCCTGTTATCTCTTGGGGAATGAGACTAGAAAATCACTTAGACAACCAATTTAAATCCCATACAGAGACTTGTCACAGAGTTAGAGGAACTTTGGACTGGTCTCCAATTCAGTGAGTAATTAAGGACATGGTTATGATTATGTGCATGATTAGTTAAGTACATGGTGTTGAATAGTGACTGTCACTATTTCACATAGCTGTGGCATTTGTATAACTTCAGGCATGTGCCTGGTAGATTACTTTATTAATTCAAAACAAGATTTATATATTTTCCATTAAAAAATACTGCCAACTTTTAAAATCAACTAAATTAATTTTTGTAATGATTCTTCTTGAATTGTGTCTGAGATTTTTTCCTATTTTTTCCTTTTCCAGTTCCCCTTCTTTCCTCTTTTTCAACAAAGAAGAAGACAGATGATGGAAAAGCAGAGCAAGATATTTAACCTGAACTATTAACAAACAATGTTTCAGAGTTTCGTTTCTGGTTTTAATGTTTCCCGTAGATGATTCACACACAAATAAATTATTTTATTAAAGCAACCATATATTAACACAGCCAATAGCTAAGGTCTTAAATAAATATTAAAAACAGGTTTAATTTTTCATTTAAAAAATAAATAAAACAGCTTCACTGAAAAGGATTACCTTGAAAGGAAATACTGTTCATTGCTTCATAGTTTAGGTTAGTGTTAAAAAATACATGTAGATTATACTGTAGAATAGAGATATCTTTTCTTTGCATTTCCATTATCTGTTGAAGGAATTCAATTCTGAAGCACGAACTGCTATGAACAACTAATGAACACCTTCAGAGAACTAAGTTAACTGAAACCCCATCACATCAATACCGTATTCTGATACTCTTTTTTTTTTTTAACCTGAGTCGGTTGTATTCTTACTATTGCTCTCACTACCTAGTGGGAAATGTTATTAAAAGAGGAAGCACTTTTAGATTACTGATGTTGATCCAGCCTAACTCTCTAAAGTAGGGAGGGAAAAGAACAAAATGCAGAGAAAAATCAATGCAGCACAGGAGGTGGTTTTCTTTAAATATTTTCAGTGTGCTCCAGTCCAACCTCTACTGACAGAACACAGTGTAAGAATTACTGTGTGGTATTCTAAGTCCTTGTTTGCAGAACATCTGGCTATATCACCACCATCCCCCCTGACCTTAAAGTCTATGAATCAATGAGGGGAAAAGTGGTGAGCTCCAGGGAAAGAAATGAGTAGCTTGCAAATGTAAGGTTAAGGAGATTCTGCTGTGTGTGTGAGATTTTTATAGACATACATAATATGTACGTGTGGGTCTATATGTGTCAGAGTATATCTATAAAATAAAAGTTGGTTACAATAGATGTTCTTATCTGACCTACTTAAAATTGTACATGAAAGCACAGTTAATTTCATCTGCTATCTGTCAGATTGATATAAATCTCCTGTTCAGTATTAATTATTGTAAGCATGAATATTCTTCATTTTGGGGGGAGACTTGATGATTAAAGCTACTGCAGACAGAAATTCCAAACTCATTAAAATTCCCTCCCACACCCCCTCACTGAATGTGCGTGCAACTTTTCAGACAGGATTCATCGTTGTTCTGGCTGTCATACAGTATTTGCACCTTTGGATAAGGAGTGTAAAATACTCCCTCTATGAAGCATTCATGTTTTTAAACTCAGTTTGTATTCATTGTCCTGGGAAGCAAGCGGGAGCAAAGCGGTCTCGATTTTAATCGAGCCTCACCTAAATGCTCAGAGCTCATTTTCCTTCTGTTTCTCTCTGCTTTTAAATCCTGCAAAGTAGCTTGACCTCAATAGCTCATGAGGTGATGCAGGGTATTAGTGGCTCTTTTGTTCTCTTTTAATGAAATAATATGTCCCTATCCAAAATTATGTCAGTGATAAGTGTAGAAATCAGGAATTCAAAGCTAAGGTCAATCGGCCATAGCAACAAACCCAGAACAAAAGCTTACTTTACATCTTCATCTCTGTTTATGGCTTTAAACCTTGTAGGATGGAGTTTCCTTCTACCTGGAGGTGTCATCTTCTACCATGATGGCCCTGATGCTCCCATACCCTGATATTTCCCAAGCTGATGCTTCCAAACATCAATAAGAGTCTCACAGACTTCTATCCCCTACCGAACAGAAGGATCTGCCTTTTATGAGATCTGGGATCTGAACCAGATCAATAATTAACACTTTCAAATTAGGGTGTTTGGGGAAAGGAGTAATGAATTGTGTGTTAATGGTCACAAGTGCCAAGAGATTTTAGTTATCTGTCTTATACCCATTATTTTCACAGAGAAAAATGTATTTCAATGAAGAACAGACCCAAAGGAATAGGGAGGGTTGCAGAAGAAGAGAATACAGTTTTCCTCAGAAATACTGAGCTATTAATAAGTTGTTTCCATTAGAAGCTTTAAATTAGTGTAATGAAAAAAAAAAAACAAAAACTAATCAGACACAATCATCTCCCAAACCAAGAAAGACACATCCCAGAATAGTCAATAGACTCATAATTATATGCTCAGCCAAAGTGCCTGAAAATCAGGTTCAGCTCCCTGCTCTGTCAGAGCTGAAACCAGAAATGTTTCTGATGTGTCAAGTGACTCCTACAATTGCTGGACCGCTCTGGCTATGAGGAATATTCTGAAAATGGCATTGTGAACATCGATATTTTTTTTTTGTGGAATCATGGTGATTGTAATTTTATTGTACCTCTTAAAAGAATAAATTAGGATCTGCCTGCACAGGTCTCACTCTGAGTTCTTGAAGCCTGATTTCTCAGTGTTGCCTCAAAATTGTCTTTCTCAGGTACATGAACCCTTCCTGTAGTGCAGATAAGAAGGACTGTCACTCCTGAGCCCTTCAGAAGATGCTGGCTGGAGAGGCTAATGTAGCCTCTAACAAGAAAATGAATTGATCATAAGAAGGGCTACACAAACAACATTGAACAGAAATCTTACATCTGCAATTTTTGTCTGTGGTACATTTAAAAAAAAAAAAAGAGAGAGAGCAAGAAAGAATACATTTGCTTGTTGTGCTAAAAGTGAGGTGAAAACGTGCAATTTAGGCCAGCTAGTTCTAGGTACCTTTGTCTGGCTTTCTTATTCTCACAGCCAGGAGTCTCCAAGAAATATTTAGTAAATAGTCTTTTACGCTGCAGTCAACAACCCTCATGCCACCATTTCCAGTGGGAAAAGTACCTTCACATCGGCCAGCTCATAATATTTAGTTTAAAAAGTACTTGGTCAGCACAAAGCATCTTCACTGAATTAGACACGTCTGTCAGGGTGTGTAAGATTTTTTGAAGGTAAGATTTTGAAGGAAAAAACAGAACAGCAGATGAAGGACAACATAAACTGGTTTAATCTAGATATTCACTCCCTAATCTCGCAAACATCTTTGGTTTTCTTTAACTCTACGTGAACCTTTGCACAGTGTGTTTAGCTGCGTAGCGCACTGTTTTTTCAAAGTCCTTTGGTTTGGGAGGGAAAAAAGAAAGAAAAAACCTCTCATCTCAGAGTCATTCTACAAGCCATTTATTCATCAGAAATAATTGTGGTCAGACATTTAGCTGAGAATGCTGGTATTTGTCCTAATGTTCTATAAATGTTTATACCAAACTTAAATGAATGTAAATACACCATCTCTGAGCTCTGTGGTAAAGCGTTTGTTCTGTACAGAGAGTGTTTAGTGGGGAAGTTATGCTACAGCCCATTCCTACTGAAAAAGTTGAGATCGATGGCAACTGGCCATCTAATCCCTGAGCTCAAATGTAAACACTTTGCTCCACAAGCAAAGCTGAAAAAAAATCAGTCCAGGTTTGGGTCACTTTTGTTCCAGAGAGAAAATAACCTGTACCAACCCCTTCCCTGACACAACTTATTTATCTCTGCATGCTGCTGAGCTCTGCAACCTGACGTATTAAAAGTCAAGTCTAGGCTCTTCCTCCTGTCCCTGCATCTCAGAGCTCCAGTATTTGCTTGTCTCCCCACGCTTTAGCTCATGAGTCAAAGGGATGAGTAGATAGCAAAAGTTTCAGTTTGCTTTGGGTGAAACCTTGAACACTTGTTTTCACTGTAGGGAAAACTCCCATTGATTTCAAAGGGAAGAAGAACTGCAGGCGTGTGCTTCCCACTTCTGAAAATCAGAGCTCCCAGATGCAAATTTAAGACTTGCAATAGACAGGTATCAGTTCCACTAATTAAGTCTCATTTATCTTAACCATTTCACTACTTAATCAGATAGCACGGTGATAAGATGCTATAAAAATATATGACAGATAGTCAAGGTCTAGACTTCTCTAATGTGGCATTTTTTTATATTATGATCTTCCTTTGTGTATGCAGATGAACTGCTCTTTTATTAACTTCCCTTTGTAAGCATTTCACATGCAAAAAATCAGATAGGGCGTTGAAAAAAAAAAAGCTTTCCAAAGTGATGAGAATGAATTAGCCCATAATTAGACTGATTGGTAAAAGTTCAGTACAATGCAATGAAAGTGCACCATTATCGGGATTTAAACTTAGTATGGGGAATTTTTATTGCTGCTCATTTAAAAAATATCATCTTTGTCTGCACTCTGCAGGAACTTACCAGTGTTGAAGTAGGTAAAGAAATCTGTAGGAGGAAAGGTACCCTCATACAAATGTAGGTAGAGCAAACATTCAGGTGTTAATATTTATTAGTTGAATTACATTATTTTTCATGAGCTGTCATCTGAGGTTTAGGATTTGTTTGATGGGTGCTTTCCATAAATCTGCACAGTATCTGGTGAACAGAAACATTAAAGAAGAGCAGCCATCTATCCTCACAGAGCACCTCTGCTACAAACCAAAACATCAGTATGTTTTGCCCATTAACAGCAGCAGGAGTAATACACAAAAGATCTACTCAATATAGCAGACAAAAAGATAAGAAGATTTAATGCCTAGAAACTTAAGCTAGGCATCACTCTGACAGGAAAACCATCACACACTTTTGGGTTGGAAGTAGATCAAGTAAAAAACTTAGGTGCCTGGACTTTTGTTGTACTGTTTAGCTCAAAATGGGGAGTGTTTCTCACCTTGTTGCTTTGTCTCATTCAAATGCTTCCAGGGGAGGTGTATAGCTTCTGCTTTGCAGGTAATCAGACTCCTTGTGGTTTTCATGATCCTCTAATTTGCAAACTTCTGGAAATTTCCAAAGGGAAAGGCATCCTACAGTAAAGGCTTCTGACAAGAAACTTCCTCAAGAAACTTACTTCTCTTAGTTTCTTTTGGGTGCTCCCACAATATCCTTGAGAACTCTATGGATGTCAAGGGCCCTTCAGGATCTCAGAATTCATTAAAGAAAATTCACCATTTTTCAATACCCTAATTCCCGCACAGACTCTTAGAGAAAGAGACACCCAGTGCAACTTGAAGGTTATCTCATTGGGAATATTTCAGAGATGGGGAAAAGTAAATTCAAAGTGCACTTTATAAACTTATCAACTCATTCTTATCATTGTTAACAGAGCTCCAGTTAGCTCTGTCACCAAAAAGAGGCAATATTTGCTGTAAATAAGCAGAACATAAGGGAGTTACCATGATGAAAATTAACGTCTCGATCTTAACCTAGAAACTTTCTGGTTCTCATGGAAAAGTCTAGTCACAAGTTAAACAAAAACAAAAAAAAAAAAGTGAGCCTAAGCGAAAAACCCAAACAACCCAACTGCCAATCGTAACATGCTTAGCAGGAAAGGAAATATGCAGAATAGCCAAAAATTTAAAGGTCCCTTTTGGTGAACAGGAACTCCTACAAACAGCCGAATGGTGACAAAACTATTGAGATATATGATCCCGCTATCAAAACTGCATCTTTTGTTCAAGGCAAATTGTCACAGCTTCTCTGTCTGTGTCTCTCAGGCTGCTGAGTATGACCTTTGTAGAGCTAACAGAAGGCAAAAAAAAAGGATTGTAAGGCTTTCAAATGTTTTTGCAATAGAAAGGTACCTACGTCTTACATGGCCTTTTCAACCTTGTCCTTCAAAGTTATGATTTCTCCATTTACACAGGGATATCACTGACAGCACAAATAGGTCTTTGGTTAGATATTTTGCTTTTCTACAGAATGAGGAGAAGAGTTGAAAAAAAATATTTGCTACAAAAAAGGAGCTTACAGTTACAGTTTAAGCATTGCCAGTCTACTTACTGACTGGCTTTATCCTGAGCCTTGGTACTTTGGCTGTAAGTAAAATGCTGTCATATAAAAGAAGGAATAGCAGGGTGAAGTATCCTATCTTTTTGCAAAATTAGTTTGTTAGGTAGGACAACCTGAAACTTGTGACTTGAGCTTTAAAACAAAAAATCTTAAGTGGTTTTATTAATGTTTATAATTTGTTCTGTAGTGTTCTAATCACTAATTGAGATTTCACTGGTGAGTAGACTATTAATATATTAATATCATGACTACTATTAACATTGATCCATCAGACAATTTAAAACTCCATTTTCTAATAGCAATCAGAGACCGTAACTCATCATTCCCTTTTGAGATTTGGAATTTCTGACAAGGTTCATAAGTTTACACTTACTGAAGTCATGTAGTTCCATAAGAATTTCAGTTTTATGACAGTAAGGTTTTAGACCTTAGGGACAGCAGAAAGACAAATTTTTATTGCAAATACTCAAATAGGAGAAAATAAAAGAAAATGCTTAAATATAGGCAAGCACCCTAAATCTACTGTCTTTCCTGTTTTTAAATCTTGTGATTGTGTGGCTCACTTCAAGATTTAAAGAATGAGGTGATTTATGAATATTGAAAGAGTAAATAATTAAAATTTCTACAGCAAAGAAAGACCCTCTTAGATCTTAATGAACTAAGTCATGCTTTTTAGCTGTGCTTTGTAGACTATTTTTTATTAAAATTATGATGATTTATGATTAATTGACCCAAACCACAAAAATGTAGTTAAAAAAATCAAAATTTCTCACACTTTTTCTTCCTCTTCTTATTTCTCAACATTTACGCCTTAAACTGTGAAGCTATTTTTTTCTTTGTCTGATGATCTCTGACTTACATTGGAAACATATTTGAATAGCCTATGCCTGTTTCTTTGAGATTGCATTAGGCTATTGATGACAGTTAAACCAGAATATATTTTTAAACTGAAATTCAGAGCATGTCAGAACAGAAATTGAAGTCTATTAGGTATTTGAGTAGATTGTAAAGAAGATATTTTATCAGCATTAGGGATATTATAAATGTATTTACATTGCAGGAAAATAGATTATAAGGCATTTAACACAAAAAGATATACATTATATTAATTTCTAGCTATCCCTCAGAAATTCCATTCAGTAATATTCTTTGTCCTGTGGTTCTAAAACAACATAAGTTGTGTGGAGATAAAGAGTACTGTAGTGTTAATTGCCCTTTCTGAAAAGGAAGTTACTCTGCAAAGCCCTTTACTAAGTTGTTGTCTGAATGCTTCCAAAGCAGAAGCCTGTACTGAAATATTAACACATCCTGAAATTGTGTTATCTTCATCTTATTAGAGAAGAACTAGGCAGATGTGGTACAGACACCACTTCCCCATGCCTTATTCCCACACACTGATTAAGTTATGTCACCTGTTTTTGTCTGACCGTAGATAACCAAAGAACAGAGCCAGAGTAAAACATCTGGGAGAATTTTAGTTTATTTTTCTCTCCACCTTGTTCTTCCTCTCCCAACAGTTGCTCTTGCAGAAACCAAATTTTGTCACTGGGGCTTCAACAGAGTTGGATGTTGGTGGGACCTGGGAGCCAGAATCCACTGGGTACATTTCCACCATTATAAAATGTAGATTCTTATTTACCTCCTGGTTCTGGTGTTCTCAGTGTCTTTTTCATGAAAGTTATTTTGCTCTTGACTTCTCTCTGCAAGTGAATCAGGTCCTTTGCAGAATTAAGCGCAACTGGAGTTCCAGGGACATTCACTGGACAGTGAAACATTGTAAGGATGAAACTACTCCAGGCATGGGTCGTTTTGCCTTATGCAAGCCTCCAACTCCTATTTCAGTGAGCTTTCTACCCTCATATACCTCACCCTCCTAACGCTGGCCAGCTGGGGAACACATATGTTCAGGTTGCATTTTAGAAATACTGCTTTAGTGAACTTCAGCACAGCCCTTGTATTATTTCAGAAACTTTAAAAATAAACTAGCAACAGAAAAAAAACGATAATGATGTTTTATGGGCACTTCCTGGGAACCATGTCTTTACAGATGGAAATGTAGCATGGCACCATGCTACAGTGTCTATGTGGTGAGCTCCAAGCTCTGTGAAACTGAGCACTTTGCATCATTTAATGAGGGCTACAGAGATCACTCTCAGGTGAACATATTTAACAATGCACGTGCAGTCAAAGCCTCTTCCGTTTACGTTTGCATCCTTCATAACCTCTCCTTGTTGTGATGTCCTGGAACAGGAACAGGGTATGGGGTTGTAGCAAGAGTGACCTTTAGTATCCCCTGTACACTCAGCTCAGAGCAACAGGGTCTACAAAGGGAGATAATGACTGCCATCATTTTGCCATGAGCAACAAACCTCCGTGTAGGCTGTTAAAAGAAAGAATTGCACCGTGTCTTCTCTTGGAGGATAGCACAGTGACTCATAACAGCCTTGGTATTGCTCAGCCCGAGATCGAGGAGTGGGAAGGGAAGAGCCCTCACAAATACTGAGTTTACAAATAGCAGTGAATTACTGATTCTGATACTTGCTGTCGCGAACTCAGAGAATGTCGCTTTTTCTCTGTGTACAGTCCTGTTCCTCCCCCTGGAAATCCCTTATGGACCAATGAAAGCTTTCTGGATGATGGCATCCTTTTAAGTTAAGTGCTCTTAATTCATCCTACCCTAGCCTGCTTCTTTCCGAAGCACCTAACTTTAATTAAGTACCTGAATTTAGACTGTAGGGACAATCTGTCTCCTGTTTCTCTAAGATACGGAGAAAGAAGATGCTGTCAAATTGAAAGAGTTAGTCATTATAAAGAAAAAAAAAAACCTCAAAAATATTTCTAAGGAATTAAAAAAAAAAATTCCTGTTTTACAGGTGAGTAAACAGAAACCTAGAAAGATTTAAAAGAACCAGGCTCAATAATAGACTTAAATAGGAAGGGAACCTAATTTTTCTAATGTGAGCCTACTGTCTCTCACTGTCACGCCACTCTCGCTAGTAAAGTTATCAGAGAACCACTCTTCCTTCCTTTCTCATGCTTTGCATGTCCTTTGAAATAGCAAAACGTCTTGTTGATACAGACATCAGTGAAATATCTCTGTCTAAATGTTTCTGCAGGCATCTTTTTAAAATAAAGTGGACCATTTAGCTTGACGTGTTCGGGTCTTGACACCTCATGCACACATATAAATATTCCAGGCCTTGAAGGGACCAATTAAAAAGGAATTTCCCAAGTGTGGGTTTTAAAACAAAATTGGATAAGCAGCAGCCAAGCTTCAGGTTTCCTTTCATTGGCTCTTTGTCTGCTACATCTGCATATAAAGTTATTTTATGAGCTAAGAGGAATGAACCAAAGACAAGACAAAGATCATAGCCAGGACCTAATCAGCACATTTTAAAAACATTTGATAATTAAACTTTGTTATACCAGTAAGAATGATTCTGACCTTATAGGCATGGAATCCTTACACCTTCTTCCCAGCAGGATAATCACCAGCACCATGCTGCTCTGCAGAGGATGCACGGTGGACTGGAAGAGCATGCACAAACTCCTTGGGGTGTCCAGGGAGAACTGGGGGCTCCCAGGGCTGTAATGTATGCACATGTAGGACAAAAGCCCACCTTGTCTCTTGGTGAACTTAGTAAAGTAGGAGTGCACAGTAAGTGCACCTCCTTGCAAGCAATGGGCAAGGTAAGATATTGCAAATATTCTCTTCTTGTATCACCACACTCCTGTGGCTTCAGGAATGGTAACATTTCTATAGCACCTGCAAGCCTTGCAAGATGGAATTGGGTGAAATGGCCTTCTACTTCAGTTTCCCTTTCCGTACAGTAAAATAAAAATGCTGACCTCTGCTTACAACCATTGATATAGTTTCGATTTTAAAAGAAATATTGTATAAAATTGTATTAACGTGAAGATTCATTTGAGGATGCAGTTGGCTGATGCAGCTACATTGCATCAAGTGGAAGCTCCCAGACTTCATCGAGCTGCTGAACACTCCCCTGGTTATAATACATCTAGACTAAGGATTTGACTCTCTAGGCTACTGCAAGGCAACTGCACAGTGTTCACTTGTGGCAGATACTGCAGTATTTCCTAGTTCTCCTCTCCCCCCTGCTATGAACGCTGCAGAGAGATAAAGAGCAAAGGAAACAAAGATGAACTGATGGGCTTCCTCCTTCTCTGTCACAAAACACTAAGGTTAATGTACCGGGAGGAACTGCTGCAGCTTTCATATGTAAAGCTTTAAGTCAAACTAGTTTGCTCAATGGCATAAAATGTCTTCCTCATGCCTGCTGGGTGGGAAATCAGTTGATTAGAGGCATTTGCAGAACCAAAAAGCTTTTTTTTGCATGCTGCTTCCAGGTGACCTTTTATAAATCCCCCAAAATCCTAGCTTGCTTCCCACCAAGTTAATAATAGTTTGATCTGTGGCCTGCTAATGAGGTACATATTGCTTCACGTCCAGTAAAGGTATTAAGGTGTCTGCTTTGTTCAGCAGCACCACGGAGATTATAGTTACTTGTACCAGGAGGAAAAGGAATTTCCAGGGCATAAGTCATCATTTAGAGCTATTAACAAAAGGATTTATTATGTTGCTCTGTTTCAAATGGCGGTATACACGATGCCTAGAGCATGCCGGAGTGCAGCTACCTACCACATAATGTCCTAATGAATCACCACACACTGGAGGAGCTGCAGAACCTCAACATTCAATCACACATTTCTCCCACACACACCAAATTGACAAATAAGGCCATAATGGCTTTGCATTTTTATCAGGTAAAACTGATCTCAGGAAGATGAGTACATTGAAACCGCGTTGAGAACTATGTGGGGTGGGGGGGAAATCCATCTTTTGAAAAAAAAAAAAAAAAAAAGACCAAAAAAATCTGCAAAAATATGGGAGCAGCAAAACAGCTCTAATGCAAAGCAAAGTGCTAGCCCCTAATCCCACAGGCACAGGGTCTGTTTCCATGGCTGGGAAGTCAACGGGATCTTTAACCATGACTTCAGGGCTTGCAGAGTCAAGTCCAACTGTAAAAAGAACTTTGCTTTCCAGAGTTGTGAAGATGAGGATGACTAAAGGCTATTGAATCCGACTTGTCCATGCTTGCCCTCTGTGCAATTTATAGTAATTCAAGGCCAAAGGCTCTCCCCTCTAAAACAAGCAGTTAAGAAATAATTTTCCTTTTACTAAACCAGGGTCCGATGAGGTTTAATTAAACAATGTTTAAAGTACATTTTGAGTTCTCCAGGTGGCAGGAGAGACAAATTATTATTTATTTACTTTTCCATATTTTATTGTCATTTTCAGGCTTAAAGGCTAAAATGACTATGTTTTGTTCTGATTTTGGTTTCAGTAAAGGTGCTATATATTTTCTTATTTCTTCCAAATGGAAGCAGACTCAATTAATATTTATTTGTCCATGGTTAATAGCTAAAATAATCTCTGAAACAGCACAATCCTCTCCGGTTGCGTTTTGGGAGAGATGAAAAAAAATCCTGACTTATCATTTAGTCCTATTTGATAACGTAAAAAATTTTGGCATTTTTCAACACTCTGTATTAATTTCAAATTCTCACTAATGCTTTTTTAGGGACAAATCCTCCAGTGGCAAAAGCTTCTTTCACCCTCATGAAAGTAAGTTTTTTTATCTTGGAAGAGAGCCAGCCTTTAAATGTACTGAGAAACATGTTCATCTCCCTCTGTACAGCCCCTCGTCCTCTTCCTCCCTCTCTCATCTTTCCCCTCACCACACTCTGTGTTAAGAAGTGAGGTTGAAACAAGTCTTGTAGTCAGTTCCCTTGGCAGATTGCAGTATTTCTCTTGCCTTCTTTTATTTATTCTTCCAGCTGATGAACCTTAGGAGTGTGGGCTTTTAGCTTTTTTGGTAAATTATTGATTCCTTTTGATAGTTCATGAGGGAGAAGGCTGATGGCATCACAAACAATTATTTTTAGGACCTTGTAGTATCTCAAAAGACAGAGTTTCTAAGAGGGGAAAGCAGCAACAGAGGTAACAGTCTATTTTTAAAGCAAAGCATGGGTCAAATTCTGCTTCCACTGAACTCTGTGGCACAGCTCGCAAAGCTTGTGCTAAGAGGAAGCTCAGGCCCAGGGGATGACATAGCCAGTGATTATACAACACATTATGTTAAAGAAAAATTAAATCAAATGCAGCTGCTTTTATATAATTCAAAGACAGAGCTCAGTGTTTTCTTAAATCATTTTTGGTTCCTTTTCCCCTCTCCCCTCTCTGCACACTGATTCCTTGCTTACAAAGAAAAGCTTCAAAGAACATAAGCAAGTCCAACCCTTTTATTTAAGTTTTGCTTTTTTACCCCTCTTTTTTTTCCTTTTTTTAAAAAAAAAAGAAAAGAAAAATAAGTTTCTTCTACTTGAGACTGTTGCAAAGAAATCCTGCTTTTTAGTTCCTTCTGTGATATGTTTGTGGTGCTAGAGACTCAAAAAAATGCCTTAATGGAGGACAAGGTGATGTCTGAACCTCAGCTTTGGAAAATTGCCACTGTCCATTACAGTCAAATGAGGCTTGCATTAAGTCACATCCAGAAAGACTGATTTTCAGATAAGAATCTACATGCTACTGGTTACTGGAGCCTAACCTGACTGAAAGGTAGATCAGAAATCCACAGTGGGTTTGATAAAAGCTACGTAAAATGAGCTGAAAATTCACATGTTGTTACTAAGTGGGAAAAAGTCATTTAATGAGGAAAAGAGCTTTAATGCAAACAGAGGCACTGGAAAGTACATAATATTATATCTCCTTCTAGAGGAAAGGCTTTAGCTGAAAATATTTGACTTTTTATTGAATCATTAATGTGATTCCACAGTTATGGGCATTTTCTTCTTGCTATTCAGGTGCTGATTCAGCAAACTTCTTAAGCCCACATGAAACCTGAGCCTGTTTGTGGTTCCACTGAGTTCAACTGGGGCACAATCACATCAATAAAGTGAGATATGTGAGTGCCTTTCTGAATCAGGGTCCTATGCCAATGGCAAAATTTCCAATTGCAAGATGTACCATCAGGCAATTTCCACTACAAGCTTAATTTCTGTCTTGTTTTACTAAATCAGTTGATACGATTTGGCTCTACAACTGAATACAAGCAGACATTATTTTTAGCAGATTCTTGACAATGAGTGGTTGTGGAAGTAATATTGATGATAAAATTATGATAAATTTTAAACTTTGTACATCTCTTTGCCTTACTTTACATCTCTCAAGAAAAAGCAATAGCAATCACGTAAGAAAACTCCCCACAGACCTGGAAGAAAAAAGTCTCTGATGTAACTGCACAATTTTTAATTGTTTGTGAGATGTTTAGAGTACTGCTGAGAGCATCTGAACTTGTGACTAAGTAGATAATTTTACCCATATTGAAATCCAAAATTTAGCACATGTAGTTTTAAGAATTTAATTATTTTATTTTGGTCAGGGAGAGAAAGTGAGAGAAAATTGCCAAGGGAAAAAAAAATAAGAAAAAGAATGAGAAACAATTTTTTCTATGGAATTGTTAAGGAAATCACACACTACAAGGTTGCGTACATTTATTTTTCACATATAAAGTACTTTATCCTAGAAGACATGTTCACAAAAGACTCTCAATTCAGTTATTTGACAGATGAGATCTGTTCTTGATGTCAGTCACTGAGTTACAGGTCTCTTCCTCTATTCTGCTACTCTGGTTCTTATTCTGTTTATCTTTGTGCCCACACAGTATATCAGTATAAATTTATATGTGTGTATGCATATTCTAT
Organism: Chlamydotis macqueenii; assembly: GCF_036417535.1. Taxonomy (NCBI): domain Eukaryota; kingdom Metazoa; phylum Chordata; class Aves; order Otidiformes; family Otididae; genus Chlamydotis; species Chlamydotis macqueenii. The sequence goes on along the minus strand of NC_141556.1, from coordinate 5,646,285 downwards.
ACATACAGTCTATCTTTATTATGCAGATGATAGCAGCGTTAAGCTTGCTGCAGAGGGCATCCCTTTCATATTTCAGAGGAATGCTAGGCAAGGAGATCTATTCTTGAAGCCCACAAGATTAGAATAAGAATGAAACAATTTTCATAGCAATGCAGTGGGGGAAAAACAGTAAAACTCTGTGAACAATAAATGCAGGGCCTTTTTTTATGAGACGAGCAAAACAAAACTTGGCGTTGAAAACATTTAGAGCAACCTCAGCACTCAGGAATGGAGTTACTGGGGTTAATTCACCACTGTGCTGTGCTCTGCACAGTCAGAGAGCAAAGTGGGTGGAAATCGTTACTGTCCTCCATCCCAGCACAGGCTTGTTCTACTCCCACCTCACTGGGTGCAAATGACTACAACAACAACGCAGTGGAAATACAGTCGTGGTTCTGTGCAAAATAACAGATTATCCATTTTTAAAACATCATTCTACAGTTCTTTTTTGTGGGTTATTTTAAAAAAAAATGATGTTAGTGCTTCTATTATTATTGAATTAAAAATGACACATTCATATTATGGGTTCAGGTTTCTGTTTTCTACTGCACACATAAAAGGTAAACATATTAATCAAGTTCTGTGACCTGTGAAGCTACTGAAATCTCTTTCTGAAGACTTTCAGTGTAGGTTTCCCACAGGTTGGACATTCAATAACACCTATGTATTCCATGACCTCTCTGGCACCAAGTCATACTGAGGCCTTTCCATCAGTCCAGAGTAATTGCAGCTTTCTCATTACTCAACTTATTTTTAAAGAATTCCACAGGATTCAATATCTTCTGAACTTCTGTGCTTTTCATGCACTTTGTTTAAATCAATTAATAAGTTAAAAAAACAACTCCCAAAACCTGGGGGGAGGCAAGGAATATACAGTGAACAGACAATCAATCAGTGTGACTGCCTCAGTTTTCTTTTTCACTAAAATAGATTTTAAATTTTTTTTTGCACACAAACCAGATTTTGAGCATTTTATTATCATCTCCAAAGGTAAGATTTCACCTGACTTAGCCCTAGTTACCTAATAGTTAGGCATCGATTTGGAAGATGTCATCTACGATGAAAGGGCATGCACAGGGAGAAGGCAGTAAGTGCTATAGTGCTGAAACAGATACCTCAAGCAAACAGCAAAACTTGACACTCTGGAAGTTCTGTCCTTCTCCATTTCTTACCAGGGAAACTCTTAAGGCTGATTTACAGTAAATGTCGAACCCTTAGATGAAAACAGTCAGGTGGGGTTTATCTGGTTCCTGGAGAACATCGTAGGAAACCACTGGGAGTCACAGCAAGGATATTCTGTATCTCCTGCAATTCAAATCTGATGGCTTTTCCGAGCTGTTTTTTAAAGTTCAGTGGTGTCTTGCTCTTACGTCAGCTAGCGTGAACAGTGGTATTTGACGACCCCAAAATCAAATCCTTTGAGATTGCTACTGTAAGATAAACTCTTTGCTAAGCTGAACGAGGACTGAGCTCTGAGCTTCTTCAGTTCCGTGCAACTTCAACTTAAACTCTAATGGCACAATGCAGCTCCCAATTCCAACATAAAGTGCCCTGAATCAAATTATCAACCACCAGCTTATAGGTTTGCCCATTCAGCCTACAACTATGCATAAGGACGAGCTGTTTCATTAGACCTCTGAAACAGCTATTACTTTCCCTAGGGTCTCGCTTTTGAGGTCTCTGTACCTGACCTTGGAAAAGTCAATACAAGATTATGATAAGCTCTTGTGAAATGCATGAAAAAGAAACCACATTGGAGCTCCCTACACTTAGATTTTGAGGAGATTCAATCAAGAGCTACTCACATGCAGTTCATAAACAGCGTGGAACAGTTAATGGGTTTAAGATGGGGTTACTTCGGGGGATTTTTTTGTTTGTGTTGTTTGTTTTTTTTCCCTTCTGAAACAGCCCAACAGACCAGCTACAGAACAAACGTATCTGTAAGAGACTACTGAGACAGAGAGGAGTCCTACAATGCCTAGCACTTTCTGAGGTCTGGGTCCTAAATTTATAGCGAAGAGTGTCTACCCACATCTATTGAAGTGTAGGTGTCTTTGAATCAAACTCACCAATGTCCACAGAAAATGCTGCACAAAATTTTCCTTTGGTTCTTGCAAACTATACACAATCAAGCCTCAGAAAATCTCAAAATCAAAGGATTGTAAACCGTGGTGCTTAACAGAGCAGCTTTTGGTTTTGATTGCACCTACAAATGCAAAAAAGGGAGCTGGAAAACTGACCTTCTTACTTTTTGTGGTGTTTTTCTCACAAAAAAAAATTCTCTATAATTAACAATGCAAGAATTCCAGTTTATGAATGATAATATGCAGAAAAGAGCTATTGAGAAAGGATTTTAAAAACTGCGCTACTGTAAATCACTGCAGTGTAAGACTTACTTCTACATAGATAATATATCCCCAAATGCCTTTGAAATTCTGCAATAAGCAAGAGGAATATAAAATGAAGGGTATGAGATACTGTAAGCAAACTGCTTCTTAACATCTCTATCAAGGCAATACATTTTAACTTGGCACGTTAAAAATGCAAACAAAACCTTTAACTCCTAAGATCAATTGCAAGCATAGACAGACTCTGGGTTTAGGACGAGCATTCTGTCTTGTCAAGCTCACCTTATCATCATGGAAGAATAAACAGCGTAATTATTCTCACCTTTTTGTTTGTTTTCTAATTGGATCATTTATTACTTTCAGGAAATTCAAATCAACATCAGATTTATAGTGCAAGGCTTCTGAAATATTGATTTGGTTATAGAAATGTCAAACCTGGCAGGTAAGCTGTCTTGTTGCCTCAGGAGTCTTTTGCATTAGCAGAAATTATGGAAAAGGCCTTTAGAATTGAGTAAGTTTAACATTTTGTTTCTGTGTTATGCATGGTTAAAAACTCTGTTATTTTACCGATATTTTAGGCCTATTTATCAGCCCACGGTTTCTAACATTGGTGTGTTCGAATCAAATACACAAAGGATGGGATTGTAACCGTTCTGTTTTGCAGAATGTATTCTACTTCTAGATTGGCTACAACAGGTTTTTCAATGAAAGTTAACACAATTTTTCTGGTTAGTTACTGAGTATCTACCAATGCAAACCATGGACGATCCTGAAACGGCTCCTCTGCGTTCCTTGTAATTTCCCAAGTGCTCGAAGCGTATCTTATTTAGCATTTGCTGCTCAGCAATGCGTTTCTGCTGTTCCTTTCACCAAAAATGCAAAGTAAGACCTAAAACATTATTATCTCAAACATGTACCTTAGGAAATGTGGTTTAACTCTCTGTCTTATGGTGTTGAGGATGTTTACTCACAGATTCATGACCTCATTTTGTGAGTCAAATTAATCCTACTAAGTAGCATACAGTATGTCTTCCAGCCATGCACATACTGCCGCTTATGCATTTTGAGTGTGTTAAAGGGACTGATTTTGTATGTTCAGAAAAAAATCATGGATGACAAGGAGTTTGGCATTTGCTCTAAATCTCACTGAAGTCACTGGAAAAACAGAGTTGAAATCAGCAACGACCCTAATAACCTGTCATGACATAAAGAAAAATCTCGCCACAACTTATGATGTTACTACACATAAGAAACTCCCATTGGCACGAACAGTGGTGGTACATGGAAGTGGTTTTCCATTTGATAAGATTTATCTTTACCCTAGACAGGAAGAAGCTGTTGTGGGGGGATGACTGCATGTATACATGTGCACTGAGAAAAGTCATCGTAGAAGCCCTTTAAAACCAGCAAAAGCAAATGGATGCCTTTAGGACTTAGTTCATCTGACTACATTTATAAATTCACTTTTAAAAAATAAGATTGACAATGCTGTAGAGGAGCTCATTTATCTTTATAGTCGATACTGGGAAAATAATTTGGAAGTAGGTACCCATAGAGGGGATGGCCAGAAGATACTTGCACGAGCTTTCAAATATTCCCCAAGACAAAGTAGTGTTACGTAGTGAGGGCCCAGAAGAATTGCAGGAAGACAGGGGAAAATAGAAATAAAAGAAAAAAAAATAGTATTCTGCTTTTTTTTTTTTTTTTTTTGTGAAGAGTGGTGCTTTAGAACTAGTGATAAATCAGGAAGATCAGAACTTTTTCTTTCTCTTCCTTTCTTAATACATACATATGCAATTCTTAAAGACTCTGAAGTTTTACAAGATAACAAGCAGAGGAACCAAAAGAGAAAGTAATGGTTCATGTATATACTTCTGCTTAGAGCCTCTGTTGCAATTACATATTTCAAATAGTGAATGAAAATGTAATCTAATCCTTACATACAAAAATTATTCAATTTTGCAATTTTCTCCTTTCTCACAAAAATTGTTCAAACTCAGCATTTCCAATGGGAAGCAGAAAACATACAAAAAGTTTTACAGTTTGATTCGAGAGAAAACATTTGGTTGTTCAGAGTGACTTATCACTGACGAAAAATTTCAGAAATTAGTTCATAGTTAATATAGTTTGTATTAAAATATTTTCTGTAGGGTAATGTGAAAATATTTCTCAGGCAAAATATTGCATCACTCCAAGCTATACAGAGCGATTTGTAATTAGGACATTAAGTGTTATTAGGCATTAGGAATAGGAATGTTATCAGAATGTTTCACTTAAAAAAAAAAACCAACACATTGAAATACCAAAAATAATTAAAAAAAAATAGAAAACAAAACAAAGCCAAACAACTGTAGGAAAAGGAACAGTAGAAAATACATTAAAAACAATGAAACAGAAACAAATTACAGATTAGCCCAATTTTTACAGAAAACTAAAACAAAAATTGAGAGTTTGTTACATAGTTATACAGGTAATAAATAAAGACAAGCTGATCAGAAGAATCATAGATAAAAACATAGGATAACATCCCCAAAGCCAGTACTTTCATGTGCTAAGATAAAATGCTGCAATACTCTCTGGAAGTATATCAATGATTTTTTTTAACAAAGCATGACAACAGAACTACCCCTAAGTACCTGGACATTATTACAAGAAATGGATAATTTTTCTTCTGAAGTTCCAAACCTCTCTTGCTGCAAACACAAATATGTATAACAGTAAATGTATATAAATAAATTGTCATCTCTTTAAATAACAAGATTTGTATGTTTATGTATTTGTTCTCTTACTCTGACAGATCAAGGCCAGGGTTTTCAATCCTGGTCAGGAAAAAGCATCTAGAATATGTCTTAGCACCGATGAGATTCATTAGGGTTTTATGTCACATTTAGATCCATGATAAGAAATCCCCCTAAATGTAACAAGAATGAGGATTGATTCTTTCCTTTAGCTTTTATTCAATTACTTGTCTAAATGACAACCAAGAACCCTGAGCACAGGTGGGACCTGCTGTAGTTCAGTTGTTAAAGCCAAAGATTAGTAACCATATCACCTTGATTTTAATCCTCATTTTTTTCTGATTCACAGTAACCTTAGGCAAAACGTATTCTTTTCCCTTTATTCACCTGCAAAACAACAGATTGTAATAATTCTGAGCTGCCTCCGGGTTGCTGCCTCGTAATTATTTTTTTTCTTATGTGTAATATGTACTTTAAAAATGTTTTCAGATGATAAATGAAAAGCACAATAGTACAAAGTACTATCACCATAATGACCCGCAGAGCTTTGTCTAGCAACTGAACAAGCCCTTAATCACAAAGAAAGCTTGTATGTATAATATAATCTTTGCCTGGTGTAAACTGGTGCCGTTCACTGATACCTGCTCATGGAAGCCAGCTTATACCAAGTGAGGATGTGGCCCAAATCATTTTATTCTCAGAAATTTGAGCCTGTAGTGAATCTTTAATAGCCCCAGTGGCTCTCCTGTCTATTTAACAGCTGCATACAACGAAGCGTGAAACTCAGCATCGCCGGGCTAAGCTGCAACCACTTCCCTTTCCAGCAGAACCCAAAGGGTCGGTATCTTATGAAGGTAGGACTGCATTTTGCCAGGGCACGCCAGGATGTGGACATGGACTTTTGTGAAACAACACTGCGATCAATTCATGCTCTGAAACACTAAAATATCTGGAGTACAGCATAAAAACAGCGACCGATTTGTGGCCTGCATCTGGCAACCATGTTCTTTCCCTATGCAAATCAAACCACACACAGCGCAAAGGCCCTTCTGGTCCACTTTATAACAGGAAGGAAAAACCCACTTTTTACCAGCATTGGTCGGAAAAAAAAAATGAAATATTCAAATTTAATCCAAAAAAAAAAATCATCAGCACTGTTTTTCACAGAATTTCTTTTCACCCTTTTCAAAGTATTCCTTTAAATAGATCTTTCCTTTTCTGCATGCTTTTTCCTGTACAATACTTCTTTTATTCACTATCTTTTTCCATACACATCTTTTGTTCTAAGCAGAGAGAAAGCATTACTAAACAAAGTAAATGGTCTTAATTCACTTAGGGTCTTGCTCTTTCTCCTAATTACAAGCTAATTTTAAAAATATTATTAAAGCATTTTCTTAATGTTTTTGAACTTACCTTAATTTTTTCTTTTCCCTCCACTAATGAGAAATGTTGCTACTCATTCACAGTCCATCTGCCTTAATAGAAACTAGCTTCTGACAATTAAAGTGCTAGCATGTAAATTCTTGTATGACATGCCCCTATCTGAAGATTAATTTGGGCAATTCAAGACTGAAGAGATGCATTATTATCTGCAAACTTATCACCTCTCTTACCCAAGTTCCAGCTCAATCTGATCTTTGTTAAGACTTAATGAGAACAAACGCAGTTCTTAAGAACAATGGAAAAAAGGTTCAAAATGCAATGCATTTTGTTTAAATCATTTTTGGAGATACTGTCTGTGGGTGTTAGTATAGTTATGAATCGTTTTATTACCAAACTTGAAGCAAAACAAAACAAATCAAAAAACCAGAAAGGCCACTTGTTCTTAGAAAACTAACAGTCTGTCAAAATGTTTCCCACTGTAGTATCACAGAAGGGAAAAAATGGAACTTCAAAGGATTTGAAACTATAAAGTTATAATTAAGGAACACAAAGTCAAGCAAATGATCCTTGACATTTGGAGAGGGTTTTTTTTCATTTTAAAGAAAATTGATCCATTCAGTCCATCTCTTTGGGGATTGTCATGAAAGCCTTCCACAGGAAAAAAAAGTTTATCTTCAACAGTTTCTTGTAAGAAAACTAAAGATGACGCTTTATGAGCAAAACTGGTACCCTGTGGGATTTTGGGGTTTGTCTGAATGACTTGCTATGGCTGCTGGGTTTTGGGAGTATAGATGCTCACCCAGAGCTGCCACGAAGGCTGGTGCTAAGCTACTGTTGCAACACAGCAGTAGACTTGACCATAGTCAGGCAGAGCAGGAGGGTCAAGATCAGCAGTCCAGTCCTGGTTGCCATTGTCCATGGTCAACATTACAGTCCAAGCAACGTGCACAACATCATTTAGCATTTAGCATGTGTTTTATTTGGGGGGAGCTATGGTGGCAGCTTCTTTAAGAAGCTTCTAGAAGTTTTTTCCCCTTTGTCCAGTGGACTTAGCCGGGCCTAGGGCGGACCCATTGCTGGCCAGGGACAAGCCAATTGGTAGCAGAATGTTCTGTGATAACGCCTCTGTTATAACGTATTTAAGAAGTTGAAAAACAGAAAAAAAAAGAAAGAAGATGTGAAGATGCTGAGCAGGGGCAGAGAGGCAGAGGCGTGAGCCTTGTGAGCCTTGCGGCCCTGACCCTCTGGCCTCCTGCCGGGCGGTTGACTGGGCCTGACTCCGCCCGGCCCGGCTGCAAGAAGTGGAGAGGAGATGAGAAGTGAATAAGATGTAAAAAGGATCCTGAGAGGCATCTGCCAGCCTGTTGTGAAGAATTTCTTGTGAGAGGAACGGCTGCAGGCACCAAGGTCAGTGAAAGAGAGGGAAGAGTAATGCTGCTCCTAGCAGAGATTCCCCTGCAGCCTGTGGTGACGACCATGGTGGAGCAGGCTGTCCCCCTGCAGCCCATGGAGGTCCATGGAGGAGCAGAGATCCACCTGCAGCCTGTGGCGGACCCCACATCGGGGCAGGTGGATGCCTGAAGGAGGCTGTGGCCTGTGGAGGGCCCATGCTGGGGCAGCCGTTCTGGAGGGACTGGACTCCATGGGAAAACAACCCAGGCTGGAGCAGTTCACAAAGGACTGTAGCCCATGGGAGGGACCCCACAAAGGAGCAGGGGAGGAATGTGAGGAGTTCTTCCACCAAGGAGGAAGGAACGCTGTAAAGCAACAAGTGATGAACCGACCATAACCCCCATTCCCTCTTACCCCCTGTGCCGCTAAATGGGAGGGGAGAGGTAGAGATAATGTTAAGCCCGGGAAGTGGGAGGGGTAGAGGGTAGTTATCTTGTTCTCTTTTTCATTAACCTGCTTTGGTTTTAATAATAAACAAATAGTTTTCCCCAAGTCAAGTCTGTTTTGCCTGTAATGGTAACTTTAAGGATTTCTCCCTGTCCTTATCTCAAATCTCAAGCCTTTTTTCTTCTTCCCTCCTATTCTCTTGGAGGGCGGGGGGAGTGAGAGAGTTTAGCCAAGTGGGGCTAAACTACAACAGTGTTTTCTGTGCCAGCCTTGCATTTTGCAATGGAGGCATCAGCTTGCAGCTGGGGAGTGTTACATGAACACAGCGGCAGCTGAGACATCTGAAATCTGGTTCCACATGTTCTATAGATCTACCTTGCAGGGTGATTATTTAATCTTTCTACCTCTGTTTCCCCTCCTACCCTTGATCTGCCTTGTCAATTTAGGTTGCAATCTCTCTCAGCCTCTATACTTTTCTTCAGTGTGAGGTGCTGATTTCTAGAGAGCTTCTCAGTGTTATCAAAATAAAACCAAATCTCTGTGTCCAGGAGACTCCAGGGAGTGAAATCTGGTCTCACATGTGCTGATAAATGCCAACATAGTAATCTGCATTGCAGTGGCATATCAAACTAAACTTGAGCTTCTCTTACTAAGCACTGTAGTAGGGTGATACTTTCTTCTGCCAAAGATCTGTTCTGGTTTGGGATAGAGCAAAACCTCTAGTTTCTGTGGTACAGACATAGTCTCAAGACACGTGATTTCTATAGTTCTTTAACCCAACTGTCTTGACCACAGAAGTGAAGAAGAATGGTTGGAATGAGCAAAAGCTTGAAGCAAACAGCAGAAGGACTCTGAAGACTACTCAGTGGGAATGCTGAGGACAGATCGAGGGCTTGCTGAAAAAAAAAAAACAGGAGCCTTTACACAGGTTTCAGGGAGCTTTGGAGGAAGCCCTCAAACAATTCTGTTAATTCATTCTGCATTAATTCTTTCCTCAGCATGGAGAATTCCTGTGCAACTTACAAACAGCACTGCCAAGGACAACAGTTCATGTTTAATATCACAGGTGATTGAAAGGGCTGGGAGGGGAAGAGAAGCCTAAAACGTCTCAAAGACTCTTGCAGTGTCTTTTCCTTCCTGTGCTGTGCATTGATCTCCTTTGCTTAGATTAAAACCTCCAGCTTCTGAAAGACACCCACAACTAACACCTATCCCACTAGACTGAAAATCATTTGAAAATTATGCTGCACTGTGGTTTTTTTTACAGTCACGCAATGATCAGAGTGGAATAGATTTAAGACAAGGTTATTTACATTTAAAAAAAAATTAGATTGCTTGTCTAACAGTAAAACATTGTTATATGCCATTAAATGATAAGGACTGAATACAGCACAAGGATATCTGTTCATTTCATAACACTAAACACATTTCTTATCCTTCTGACATTACAGTAATTTAACTTTGCAAAGTTATGCTCAGATCCTGCTAGTTTTAAATGCTTCTGTACATGCTTATACAATTCATACTGTGATATCCATTCCCAAAATAACTGTCAAGCTCACCTGCTTTAAAGAAGACATAGTACATTTCCCTGAAATGGTGTATACTGCAGCACTAGAGCAAGGAGACTGTTAAAGAATTTTAAAATAATGATGTCAACTATTATTGCCTTGCATGGTAGAATCATCATTGATCAAAATCTTATTCAGCAAATTGCATTTCAAAAGAGATCCTGCACAGCACAGGATTGAGGCTTTAGCCTGTTTGGGAAGGGAGGAGTTTGAAGCCTTTTCCTTCTTTTTTTTTCATATTTCATGTCTAGGGACATGAGTAATGTCCTTGAATATCAGAAAATTGAACACTACATTCAGGCCTAGATCAGCCTGGTTGAGTGAGAAAATGCAATGCTGAATCCTAAAAAGCACCATTGTGTTCATAATCTACTTAGTAACCCTCAGGCTGTGATTCAGCTCACCTGGGTTTCACAGCCACTGAGTCACCTTGATCAGGATCCTGGTTGCTGATGGCTCCCCGTGTAGTCAATGGGAAAAGATAAGCTCTTATGGAGGCTGACTCACATGGTAGGAGGCCTGAATCACCCTGAGGATTGACATCAGTCATGTGGAATAACCCATGCCCAAGAGGCACGCCGCTGTGAACCACCCCTCTTTGTGAAATTCAGGGAACTAAATTAATTTTGGTAGAAAAATCCTTCCTTCTCCATCTGTTTTTTAACAAGGAAATATGTTTGTTTTTCAAGGGCAGAACAGAGAAATAATTGTCTTGCGGTAAGTAAAGACTGGGGAAATAAAGCGGATGCACTTCAGAGAGCTCTTTCATGGCAGGAAAGGGAAATGGCTTTAAGATCATACAGCAGTACAGTAGGTTTGCTCACCTTTCACTTCAAAGGTTCACTCATCTAATCTTCTGTTCCTTTTTGGGTAGTAGGATGGATTTATATGTTATGCCATTTGCTTGACCGTATTTAAAATGGCCTTCCTTGCACTATGCTGGCTAACACCAGCCATGGTCTGCAACCCACTTTCTGTAGTACTCTGTGCCAAGTTTTCTTGAGATGGCACTAATATAACCCATGGTACAAAGCATAGGAAACTTCTAAGAGAGCCTGAGCTAAGAACAAATGAAAAATAAAGTAAGTGCATTAATATCAAACCTTTTTCTCTCACTGGAAAATGCCATTGCAAGAGTGACATAGGTCAATGAAGATCTGAATATAGCCTTCCAATACCACCTCTGTTAATAGCAGTTATTCCCTAAAGCTCCCAGGGTTTGGTGATCCTGGACAGTAGACTATGAGTCAAATCCTGGGGACAATTTTTTTCCTAGTCCTTCTTTTGATGTACACTGGCTCAAAAATTTATTTGAATTGCCACATTCAGGCATAAATTAGAATTGGCTTCACTCATCTATGGAGTCTGGAAATACTAATTTTTTTACTGTTTTCTTTACTTAGTGATAAAATATCAAGAAAAGTAGGAAGAAGTGGTATCATACTATTGAGATCAACTAACCCTGAAGATTTCTCTTCATATCTCTTAAACATGCCAGTGTTATTCAGTTATAGCGGAAATCTACCTGGAAAACTGAGAAATTTAACAAGAGTGGCCACTACTGTTTATCCTGACTTGGTGAAGGAGAGCTGAGGAGTCTGAGGTGAAGCAGTAAATGCTACACAGTGGTGGGTGACCACAGCAACAGACCATCAGTTGATTACATCCTCCAATGAACTCACAACCATCAGAAAAATGGATTTGTCCTGAGTATCTATGTGAGATTGCATCTTAGTACAGCAACAGGCTCATGAAAACAAAAGTTTGGGTGCAGGTGTCACTGTAAATCTGTGCTTTTGTTACCTCAGGATTAGGATACTCCATACACCTTCAGGTTAATTTTAGCAAAATTAATATAATACGAAGATCTTGTGACATTTTGTTTTTTCAACAAACATGGGCCAAATTCTGGAAGGCACTGTGTGTGGATGCAACTTTTCAGCTGAAGAGAAAAACAATGGGAAATAGCAACATTGTGGAAGAGAGGTCATATATTTCTGTGTGATTTTCCTGGACATATGCAGAACATAATCCATAATTAATAACAGACTGTGGATACTTAAAGGAGATATTTTCTGGATTCTGACAAGGTTGGGACACACATCCATGCTGGATTGACAACATATATATAAAGGCTCCATTTTAAAAGTCCTTCCATTTTGAAAGGCTCTAAGATACTTTTCCCATTGCTTATTAAGTTGAGCAATTAAAGAATCTGGTAGATTCTTTTGACCCTTATTGACATGTCAACTTCACTGACTAATTTAGAGAGCCAGGAAGAGCCCCAAAGAATCAGGTGGCAGGGAAAAAAGAACAAATCTGTTTTCATTGCATGTACAGATGCTGACAAATAGAGAAGACTTTGTAAACTACAGTTTTATATGGTTGACTGAAATCTAGGGTACCATCAAGTTTGCCATCCTCTGTCTTTCCTGTCTAATGACTGTAATGTATGGGAGGGGGGAAGAGATAGACAGATAAAATAGGTCTTTTCCATCTCTTTAAATTGTCTGTTCTTTGAAGTTATGCACACAGTCACATGGTAATGTCATTTCAGTAAAACTAGCTTTTCTGTCAAAATCACTACCTTCATCACTGTTGACTGCAAGTGCAGCAGTATGTGGTAGCCTTGTGTTAAATACTGATAATCTACTGGGTTGCCTTTTAATTTCCAGGGTGCATCCTCTGTTAGGCAAACAAGGCAACATCAAAATGGTTAATAGAAAAATGTTTTTCAGAGACCTTAACAAGCAGGGGGTTTACATATTGGTTGGAAATTTTCATGGCAGAATTGAGCTAAGCACAAGTCACTAGGCATGGTTGAGGAGCAACACACTGGGCTCTGCCAGCGAGCAGTGCCAGGGTACTGGAGTGTGCACAGTGAATTGTCAAACACATTCTGGGAAATGTAAAAGAAGAAGACTGGATTCTTCCCCAGGTACCACCAGGCCAATTAATCGGAAACTGCTTGACAAGTCATGAAAAGCAGGTTCTGTGACATGGAAGGGGAAAAAAAAAAAAAAAATCAGAATCTGTCATTGTGCCAAATCAATCAGAATTTGTAGGCTGGATCTTGAAACTCACTTGGCTGTATTTTTTATTTTTTTTTTCTAAATAAAGGATAAAACTTTGGACTCTGCCAGTATGCTAATTCACTGATCAAAACTGATAAAAATGGGTAAATCATATGAATGTGGCATTCAAATATGGGATTTAAGATTGAAATCTGATACTCTGTAAATCATAAACATTGACATGCTTTAAGGTACACAAGGATTTTTTTCATATTTATCAAATACTAAAAGAATGCATTGTAATGAGCTGCTGTTATTGGACCTATGGCTTCTGAAAACTGCTGATGTTAAGAATTTTAGTCAGCATAGCTGCCTCAAGTGCAAAATAGATATATTCCTCTCCTTCTGGTTTTTCACAAAATCATAGCAGGCAGTAGTTTCATACTTATTTACTATATATTAAAAAAAAAAAAGCTTATTTGTAATTCTGTATCTATTCTGAAAAAAAAAAGGAAAACAAGTTGAAAACAAATTGAAATATAAAGCACTGAGAAGTTAGAAATTCTAGCATTTCAGATTGAATTTTCAGAATTAACTTATTCACAAAATTCATTTTTCCTTTTTACCACTCATTATTTTTATCAGTTAATACAACAACAAGAATAATATGAACAGTAACATATTTTACAAATTCATGTCATGCTTCCTATTCAAATTGCTATCATCTTAAGCTATCTCAGACTATGGGAAATATTGAAATGTTTAGGATGCAATTGTTAATTTCTCCTAATTTGGATGCAAATGCTGAATTGAGGTGTATACAACTTTAGACCTAGTTGTTCGGTTTCCTTCAAACTTGATTTCATTTGTAGATCTCATTGAGACTTGAGGAAAATTGTTTCAGTGGTTCCAGGCTTCCAGCTGTTTAGATTTGGTAAGATATAAATTAAACTGAGATTAAGTTAATAAAAGAACCACTGTAAAAAATAATAACAACAAAAAAGGAAATACAAGTTCCTTTGCATATATTTTAATAAAACTGTCTAGGAAAAATACCTATGCTTTTCATTTTCCTTAAGCATTTTCCTACACATTTTGCCTAATCATTACGTTACTACACAAAAAGCAAAGAATAGTCTCCTATTTTAAAACAGCTGAGAACATATCCAACTTTTATAACTACAGCCACTTGAAGCCTTCAAAAGAAATTGGACCACTCCCTAATATAAATGTACCTAGGCACGTTCACAGGTCTGTGTTTCAAGTTTTAATGGTTAATCATTTTTTATTTTTCTTAATTACCTTTGTAATTGAAACATACAAGAAAAAATATGTTAGATTCACTCTTGAATAATTCATATTCAATCATCTTAACATTAAAAAAAAAACTCTCAAACATTTACCTTTCAGTTGAATCCAAGCATGGATAGCTCCAGCCCCTCAAATTTATTTTGAGAAAGTTATGAGCGTCTGAAAAGAAAGGGGAGGGAATAGGCTGGAACTGACTTATGAATGCCATATTGTGTAGCTAAATCCTGTTTCCCTCTGTTATTACAGAATGTTGCTCCTTCCCTGCAGATTAACAAATAAAGAAAAATATATACTAGAAAGATTCCAGTCTCTCCAAACTATGTATTATACGCACTGCTTATGATTGCTTTGATCTTTTCAATTTCAAAATTGTAAGTCTATTAAAGGTTTAGTACACTAAGAATCAGGAGCTAATCTTACATTAAAGTGATTTGACTCACAATAGTGTAAAATGTTGATACAACCCCGTATGCAATTTATTTAGATGCCGTGCAAAGACCCCTGAAATGGTGGTCTCACTTTCCCATCACTAGAAGGAACATAGCTGAGTCTGATGGCTTCCTTCTGTAAAGAAACCAGCAGGGTTTTGACCTGAGACGTGGGCAACCTCAATTTCACTGAAATGTCGATGTCCATCACTTTCACTGGTGTTAGCTTGGCCTATTACTACAGAAACAAATAATAAGGCAAACAAAAAACCCAACCAAAGCTAACATACTTTTGGATTTACTAGTGTTATGTTCTTGGTAAAATGAACCTGGTTTCTGTGCAGTCAAGAGGTATGCTATCACATAAATAATGATAATTCCACAAAACTAATATAATTCACTGTGGAGTGAATAAGAAGGACATGGACCAGTTGGAGTGAGTCCAGAAGAGGGCCGCAAAGATGATCAGAGGGCTGGAGCACCTCTCCTATGACGATAGGCTGAGAGAGTTGGGGCTGTTCAGCCTGGAGAAGAGAAGGCTCCGGGGAGACCTTGTAGCAGTCCTCCAGTACCTAAGGGTAATGGTTTTAAAATAGAAGGAGGTAGATTCAGACTAGATATAAGGAAAAAAATTTTCACACTGAGGGTGGTGGAACACTGGAACAGGTTGCCCGGAGAGGTGGCGGATACCCCATCCCTGGAAACATTCAAGGCCAGGTTGGATGGGGCTCTGGGCAACCTGATCTGGCTGGAGATGTCCCTGCTCCTTGCAAGGGGGTTGGACTAGATGACCTTTGAAGATCCCTTCCAACTCAAACTATTCTATGATTCTGTGATTCTGTGGTGTTTATGGTATGTTCTTAACAATGTGGAAGGCTCTAGGTTAACTCCTTTCTTTAAAATCAATGTGAAAAAATCTGCTTCTGAACATCATGTTGCAGACTGAAGTATCTAACTCACTGTTTGTAAATCATATACTATCTCCTTATTTTTCTTGTTGTGGTTGTTGCTTTTGAATATTGTCTGAAAAAAAAAAGCCATGATTCATACCTGTGAGGAACGAAAATATTCTTTGATTTCTGTCTGGTTAGAAGAATTCTCTACAGTTCTTCTGGACTTTTACATCAACCTTCTTGCATTTTTTAATAGAAAAGTGTTTTAGGTATTTCTTTCTTCCTCTCCTACAAACTCAATTTCTCAGAAAATCAAGTGCATTATTATTACAGTGTTTATTATTTTAGTTTTTTTAATATTTGTATGTGGAATATTTCTTTATGACAGAGACGTGGTGTATTTTTTCATAGCAAAATTCTGTGTTCCTACAGTTGTTAGATCACACACACAATACATTCACTCACACATAAAAATGAAAAGAATTCTACTGTCTATCTGAAAGAGATTTATATTCTTTTAGTAGCAATTATAAATTTTCTTCCTAATTCTTCCCTGGGACAAACACTGATGACTTATATCCAGATAATGTTGAATTCTTTAGACATTATACAGATTCATTATATCCAATCAGGTTACACCATTGATTATGGACTGGAGCACAATCAAGCGCTCATTCTTTTATAGGCTATGTCTCGATGGGGTTTAGACTCACAGAAATATTAGGGAGTAGGATGTAGATTGTAGAATATAATAAGAAAATAAGTATTTCACTTAAAAACATATTCACTAGAATTTTTCATTTTCTACTCAGACTTAAGCTACATAGCAGAGTTCTGCATACCCACTGCTTTGGTGAATGAAGAAATTTCTGAAGGTCTGAGTCACTTTCATGCTGTGTAATGTCTGGGGGTGGCTCGCAGGCCACAGCTTCACACGTATTGCTTGGTTCAGATGAACACCACTGAACCTGTCCCAGGTAGTTTCAAAATAATTCAGAATCCCAAACCTTCAAAGCCTGAACAGTGAATGAAAGTTGAACTTATTCAGGCACACTCGTGACAGGAAAAGTTTCATGACAATTTAGCAATTATTACTTTTCCAAGGAAAGAATGAAGCTTTTTTCTCTCCACCTCACCTGAGGCTAACACACTAAAAGAACAAATTCATTCTCTATGCATGTGTGTGCTAAACTGAAATCACTCTTTGGACCTTTTCCCTTTCTCTTGAGCACTGGTTTGGTCTGAAACATGCAATACATCCACTGTGTTTTTACACTATACATTCTTATTTAAAGCAACTTCTAGCACCTAACACAGATCTTATTAATGGCAAAATAATCCCAGCTCTGTTAATGAGTCACTGGTGCCGCCATTCATCCCTCTGAACTCTAGCTGCCTGAAAGCAGGCTAAATTACCCATCCATGATCCCTATTGGCAAGAGACAGGCACCTGCAGAGAACGGTTGCTCCCAGTCCGAGAAAAATTGTCCAGAATAGACAGATTGACATGTCTTTGGAAATGTCTGTGCTTCTGCGACAACATTCAAATCCCTTTTCCTCAGTTAAGTCATTTTAACTGTAGTTATTATGCTACTTTGCTTCACAAGATTGTCACTCAGATTGTTCACAAGCTGCTTTGAAGGTGGAAAGCATTGAGTTATGACTCAGAATGTGTGATTGTGGCCTCCCTCTAATGACAATGGATACCAGTTTTGGTTGATGTGCTAAATAGGAAATAAAGACATAAGTAAAAAAACACAATGTGTTTGTTAGGCAGTGAAATATGAAGTGAAAGTATCCTCTGTATTTTAGATGGATTAATGTTTCTTCACTTCTGTGTAAAAGTACAAATATTTGTACCAAAAAATAATGTACTCTTTTAACAGTGAACTTGTACGAGATAGCTGCAATGACCAATTTCTATCATCTTTAGAATTCAAGAACAAAACTGAAACATAGGTTATTTACATCTTTATCAAAAATGTATTTATAATCTTGATCTTTAAACTTTAAGGCAACACTTTCCTGTTGAGAAGCTGATACTGTTTATCCTTTGAATTGCCTCCCCTTTTCCACTGTTAAAGTATTTTTAGCTCGAATTTGGGATTATGTCAAAGAAAGAAAAATTCTTGCGAAAAATATTTGCTTTCTAAGTAGTTGTAAAGAAATCAAGTGGTTTAAGGACAACTGTGTCCAGTGCCAGTAACAAAATACAAGGGATATATATATCTCATCTTATGTAGAATCGGAGGGGAAAATGGACTTCATAGGAGAGAAATACAGAAAGAGAGAAAGAGAGAGAAAGAATGAGGAAGAAACATAGTGCTATCTCATTTTAAAACCACAAAAAAAAATCCCACACTGAAGATAACTTTTCTTTTCTTTTTTTCTCTTCTGTTTTCTTTTTTTTTCCTGTTGAAAGAGGGAGAGTTATGAAAAAAAATGATCCAGAGAAATCTAAAATCATAGAATCATAGATTCACAGAATGGTTTGTGTTGGAAGGGACTTTTGAAGATCATCTACGTCCAACTCCCCACCCTGGGTAGGGACACCTTCCACTAGACCAGGTCACTCAAAGCCCCATCCAACTTGATCTTGAACACTTCCAGGGATGTGGCACCCACAACTTCTCTGGGTAACCTGTTCCAGTGTCTTATTACCCTAATCATAAAGAACTGCTTCCTTTTGTCCAATCGAAATCAATCTTCCTTAATTTTAAAACTGTTTCCCCTTGTCTTGTCACTACAAGTCTTGGCAAAAAGTTTCTCCATCTTTCTTACAAGCCCCTTTTATATCTTGAAAGGCTGCAATAAGGTCTCCCCAGAGCCTTTTTTTGTCCAGGCTGAACAATTGATAACAATCACAAATAACTTCAGTTTTTATAAAAAATGATGAAAACCTGAAGAGTAAAGGAAATTTTATTTAGTATTTTTGAATTTTTCTTCACCCTTTGGGAAAATTGAAATTTATCATACACACACACACACTCATACACACTCCTCTTCATTATTTTTTTTCTTCTAAAGAAAGGTTAAGGTGACAGTATTTGCGTGTCTTTATTTCTGTATAAATGATTCATAATAATGTGTATACATATCAAGTTCAGATTATGTGGGAATGAAAATGCATATTTTGAGAAAATCAATTGTGTTTGGCATCAGCACTTGTATAAAGGAGTACAGTTAGAAACAGGTGGGCGGTTTTGTGGTAACAGTAGGGGGAAAAATAAATTCTAAGAAATTAGAGAGGGTTAGTAACTATCTGGAAAAAGGTGTGTTATTTTTAGACATAAGGAACATGCTGTGCTAATATGAATGTTTAAGACTTCAACATTGCCTCTGTGTAAAAAGTCAAGTTAAGTTCTCAAATTCCATTTTTTAGATTGACTTCTTACATACATAAAAAGTGGTAAAAACATGAAAAAAGACAGTATTAATTCAAGTGCAATAATTCAGTTTGCTATGTAGGATTAAATTCCATTTTATTTATTCTTGTAACACCATAAATTTCATATTAATGGAAAGTATTGGATTAAGGTCTGTGATAAATAACCAGCAGATAGTACAAGAAATCTATTCTTTGCTATCCATTCTTGACGGGGAGGACTTTCAGGTGTCCCTAAAATTGATGTATCCTCCCACATCATCTACTGTTTTCCTGTCTAGCAGGTTGGGCTGTGCCAACCATTAATGGCACAGAGTAGAAGTGTCACCTGGACAATCAGCTGCTACAATGGAAACCCAAACGTAGTGTTCAAAACATTTAGAAATACCTGAAAGGGCTAGGGTGGAGTGGGGGAAAGAAGAAAAATCTCAGTAGGTCTCATGTATAAGTAAGTTCTCTGCTCTTTCAGGACCGATTGATTTCCTGAAGTGCCTGTGTGGCAGATGGATAGTTGTTGGTTCAGTTAAACCATCGAGTAGTATCCAACAAAACTGAAGGATAATTGCTACATCATATTTACAGCATTTCCATGGACACAACGTGACAGCCACTCTGGGCAGACATATAAGGGAACTAAAGACCCTTAGTGCTGGGAAAAAAAAAAATTGAAAAACATCTTCACAAACAGGTACAGTTTGGGCTAATAATCCTACTCCAGACACATCCCTGATGTAAGAATCCCCATAATCAGTGCCTCAGTTGCAAGCAGGGGTTCGTATTCTTCAAAGGGTGGCAACAAGACTAAGATGTTCCCAGTTGGCTATTTTTTGCTGACCCTAGCCTCTGCATAAAATACTGCACAGATTGCGTGAACCTAATTGTAGGACCCAGCTTGCATTGGCCAGTCTACTGAGATGGAGGTACCCAGTGCACTGCATAACACAGGAAAGTAAAAGTCTTTGATTATAGCTCATTGAGTCACAGGTACTATCAATATGAACTAGATGACAGTGTTTCTCTCACCTCCCTGAGTTCTTACCACAACACTGCAGTGTTTCTGTTTCACGTGTGGGGACACATGAACAATTTTTTCCTATGAAACGGCACTGAGAGAGATGTGGGCGATCTAGTTGACCAAGGAGAGTTGAATTCTTCCATTCTAACTCAAGTCATATTTGGTGTTGAGGTTAAGTGAGAGAGTCCTAGAGACATTTAATCTCATCCAAGAGTGGTAAAATTAAAAAAGTTCTTGAGGTGCCTTTTTCTGTCCTTTAGATTTATGAAGAGTCTGTACCATTCACTAACTTACACTAGATGCCTAATTTTTGGATGTCAAAGGAAAATTAAACCTTTCCCAACTAGAACGAAAATGAGCCAGTAAAGTGATTTGTCCATGAAAGAAAGCAACTAGCAATTTAAGGACGTCACATCAGTTGTTTCTTGCAGACGAAGAAGACAGTGCTGTTTACAAGCACATCTCAACCTTTGTTTGGACTAATATGGACAGGGCTGATCATGCATTTACAAGAAAATTAGTTTAAAATAGGAGAATAAAGATGGAAGGTAGTGTAAGTGTAGGAATAAGTACAGTGGTTGACAAAAATTTGTGAGTTGAATGCAAAAGAGAGACAATCTAAACCACAACGTTATTATGAATGAGGCTGATACAAATTGCCCGTTAGTACATTTAGTCTGGAAATAGGGATATGATCATACGTTTTAGCAAGAGGCTGACCTATATAAAGCAGGATTCACCGTCCAATTCCATGTGCCTATGATACAGGCTGTGCAATCTCCTTAGCTATTCATGTCTCATTATACATGACACATCCTTCTTGATTCACATTAGCCACAGAATGCTGATTTTTGCTGACTGCATCTTTCTCTTAAAAGACATTAAAAGGGGTGAGGGAAGTGAGAAGAAAACCCTTAACTGTGAAAGTAGGAAAAGAAAAAAAGAAGCTTAGTGCAATGTGTGCATGTGTGTGCTCATTTGCAGATGTCCCTAACACTAAACACAGTGTAAAACGTTTAGTGAGAAATGGATTAAGACATCAGGCTGGAGCTGAAATTCAATTTTTTATCTGTCTCACAGTTCTTAATGGATTTGTCATTTCTTAGCTTATGAAGTATCTCAGAAAATGCATTGAATGCTAAGACAAAACTTATAGTTGACCACCTCACCTTATAACAACCTTGTCTAAGAGCTGTGTCCTCAGACATATGCTAGAAGTAATTCTCCTGTTGTTTAAATACAGAACAGGTAGATGCTGGGAAAGTTCTCCAAAAGAGTTCATTTGTTAGGCTCAATGGCTCCAGTCTGGGACAAGGTATTGAATTTCTAGGCCACAAAGACCGAGCACTTAGTCTTTGACCTAGTGACTAATCCAGTTACTCCTTGGAAGAACATCCCACCCAGAGGCATATCTTGAAAGGCAAAGTCCATGCTAATCAGTGCAATAGCATGACCTACATCCTACCACAAAAATCCATGTATGTGAAATATCCCTGTGAGGCCTGGGGCACTCCAGAGGTTAAAATAAGAAACATATTTACTTAATAGTTAGCTAAAGCCCTAAGAAAAGCTCTTATAATTATACAAGCTCCCAACCTTTTTTTCATTCCCCTTTCTTCCTCCTTCCTCTGAAACTACAAAGAGAACACACACCAAAATACTGGTTTAGGGCACAGAAATGCATCCAGTTAGATCTTTTGGGGTTATGTGATGACATGCAATTTACTGGCTCAAAGGTCAGAAAATATGAGGAAAAATTCATTAAGAGACCAAGAATTAACCCACAAATTTCCGCACCAGAGAACAGCAGAGCAGACACTTGCAGATGTGACTAAGACAAGGTAATGACACCCTTACAGAGCAGGATAGGCGTCCAAAGCCTGTTCAGTTCACTGTGGTGACAGTGCCAAGATGTATGCCTGAGTAAGGTGAGCAACGGTCAGACAAACAGGTATTTCTTATAGGCAAATGCCACAAAAGATGCTTCTGTTTATAGATACAACCAGCTCTGGTTCTCCTATTGACTGCCTTTGAGTTGCACTATTTTGCTAAGCAGAAGCCAAGTTTTAGCTGCTGAGCCTAGGTGGAAGCACATGGAGGACATTTTGCTCAACAGGGATAGTGTATTTTAAAAGGGATATACTTTTTAAAAAATAATCAAAAATAACTTCTCAAAAATCCCAGCAGGAGAGTGAGTTTTTGCTGTTGTCCACACATAGAAGATAAGATAGAAGTAGCTGGAGAAGGTAGATCTCTAAGACTTGCTCCAGACATGTACTTTTCTATTCTAATACTGTTCCAAATATTCCCAGAAAAAAAAAGTACCACCATTCCCCCTCAGTGCACCCATGGAGAGATTTTTCAAGAGCTCAAGTTATGTGCAATCTAAGATATGATTTACCTGCCTCCAAATCAGAACACATTCAGAACTTTATTCTTTCACCATCTCTGAAAGACAGGAAGGTTAAGGGTGTTGTGATAAAATTGCAAGTGGGTATTGCAAAGGTATGGAGAAACTACATCAAAAAGTTTTCACTAAAGTGAGGAACCAAACCCAAGAAGTCCTAAAACCAAGAGTAATCTTCCTTAGTCTTGTCATAGTCTTTGGTCTAGTCTAATCTCAAAATATAACCTAGTCCTGAAATACAGAACTTGTGTGGTCGCAAACTACTGCTACATATTTTACATATATTCACATATATAAATAAATAATAGCTAATTTATGCAAATACTTACTAAATCAGAGCGTTATTTTGGTGTCTGAGAAGGAACTGAAGCCCTCTGCAGTTTATAGTTTTATTCTTGTTTTATTTTCATGTATTGGACATCTTTCTTCCTTTTGCCCATCTACAGAAAAGTTAATGAAGCTCATGCTGAACAGGGGAGAGTTACAAACATCAATGACACTGACCTTGAGAGAGCATCGCAAGCAGAGGATATCACTATGGGATTAAAATTGGGTAAGTGCAGAACATATAAATAATCTGTAGGAGAAAATATATTGTATACAAAGTTTAATATGGACTGGAATTAGGAAAGGAAGCCAACTCCCTTTAAATCTGGTCTTTATTATGAAGCCAGCATTTCAAGAAGGGAAGTAATAAGCAGAGAACTAAGATATCTAGTAAGAAAGAGGAAAAATATCCCACAAAAAAAAAAAAAACAGCTGTTGGATATTTTCAGTGCCTCATGGGGTAAAGCAAGCAAGCAAAAAAAAAAAAAACCCAAAATAACAATAAAATCTTAAAATAGAGCTAAAACATTAAATTATTCACCTCTGTCATCTTTGTCTTCAACCATTTGTATACCTCTTTTTTCCCTCACGAATGAAATAGCCTGTAACTTTATCAGTTTTGATATGAAAACTCTTATCCAAGGGACAACAAAATTTTTAAAACTCAATTTTTTTAAGTGAATTTGTTGATTGTACCTTACAATTTAACAACACACTTTTTTACCATCAGAAGATAGTAGACAAATAGAGAAAAGTCAGAGAAAAGGAAAAAAGGAGAACAGGTAAAAGAAGAATAATAGTGGGTAGATAGATGGACATTACCTGCCAAAGCCCTCTTATACTGCAGAAGAACTGCTTACATGTTAAGTAGATGTTGAAGCATTTATCTGGACCAAGATCTGAAAGAAGTTAGGGTGTGATGAAAAACTCATTGGAGTCAGTAGGAAGTCTTCCATTGATTTCAATGGCTATCGATAAGCCGTAAATCTGACATGCTACAGAAGAAAAATAGAGAGACATAGGTGCCCATAAATATTTGTAGACTTGAAGTCCATCCTATAGTTCATATGTAAAAACTTTAAGGGTATTTCATCCACACTGATTTATTTTGCATGCCGCAAAATGAAAGACATTTGAACCTCTCCTTCCTCTTTCTGAGAACAAACACATTACCCTGTGATGCTGATGTATCTTCTGTCATTTTGCATTATTTCAGGTGACTTCTCTGCTATTCAATAATGTGAGATAGCCAGAAAGATAAATGTATTTGGGAATAGCAAAGAACAGTACAGCAATATTTTAATCTGTGTCCTGGGTTTCTCTCTTTTTTTTTTTTCATTTTTAATTCCCCCATTTAAAGTTTACTTGACAACTGCATTTATTTCATGTTGCAGTTGTTACAGGTTAACAGTATTGTTTTATCAGGAAACATTTATCTTCAGGAAGAAAGTTATCCTAATACAAGAGATATCTTATCCAAGGACAAATAGAAAGGGGAACATTTCAGGAGGGTAATGTTAATGTCTCTAATGCTGTAAAAATAAATGAAATTTGATTAACACCACTAGGAAGAAGTAAGTCATAACTTGTATATAAAATATAGTTGCCTTGGTTGGGAGCATTGTTTTTTGGCAGTTTAAGGCAGTGCGTTAAAAGATGTGATGGCACTAAAACTATGAAAAATATCTTAGTGCTTTGGCATTATAAATAGAGCTTGAAATTTGGGAACCTGGAGAGCTTTTGAAGTCAGCTTTTCTGCAGTGAGAAGGAAGTAAGACACTGCACCATCCCCATCTCCTCAGCTTTCTGGGAATGGCATGGAAAATGCCACTTGCACTGTGGGGAAAGATGGGCTGTATGGCAATGGGGACTTTGAGCGCCTGGATGTTGATTCATCAGGGGGCTCCTCCAAGTGCCAGTATACTTTAGAGCAGTCTCTGATATGCTGCAAGAAGTATTTTTTAAAATGA
Source organism: Chlamydotis macqueenii (assembly GCF_036417535.1). Lineage (NCBI taxonomy): Eukaryota > Metazoa > Chordata > Aves > Otidiformes > Otididae > Chlamydotis > Chlamydotis macqueenii. The sequence continues at coordinate 5,621,617 of NC_141556.1, read as the reverse complement.
CCTTACTTTATACAACTTCTGAGTGGAGCACAAAGTAAGGAACAGTTTTGCAGGTACCCTTCATCCTCCTTGTCTCTGTAGAGCACGCAATGCCCAAAGGTGAATGCTCAGACCTGCCAGCACATCCTGAAATCAGGATGATCTTCTAACCAGAGACAGACATCTAAGATGTGAAGCCAGCCAGGGACAGGAGATTTGTCATGAGAGATGCCACCTTGGCAGCAGAGCCCAAAGACTGTTATCATCCTGCTGATCGGAGAATGACGGGACAAAAGCAGCTGAAAGTCACAGAAAAGGCAGTGCTGATCTTACTCACGCAGCCATTTTTCAAGCCCTTGCGATAAAGAGGGTTGCATGAGGATCCTGGTGAGGCAGTGCGTGGCGAGCAGATGTTTTTTCTGACTGAGCACAGAATGACCTTGCCTGTGAGTCTTAAGGCTATGACAAGTAACAGCAAAAGACTTTTTGTTCAGCCTCTGCTCCATTTATTCTCTCGTCTTCTGGTAAATGCACGCATAGTTGCTCATGCCTTGCATGCGAATTCGGGAAAAGGTACACTATAGGGCATATGCTCGAGGGGCATTGGGAAATCCTCTGAAGACACCTAGGGAATATAAAGAGGAAATACTGAGGACAAGGAGAAAGAGTGTTAGTATATGGAGTCCAGCTCTTCCAAGGAGGACTTGAAAGGAAGCCCGTATCCTATGAGTGTGCCTGAAGGCTTCAGACAGGGAACTCCATAGAAGTGATGACCACAGGATGACAAGCAATTGAATCTGCTGGTGAGCCTTTCACAATTTCATCTGCCAGGATAAAACTTCAGAAAGGAAAAAACATGTATCCAGAACACTGAATAATAGCCATCACCAAGCAGGAATGCAAACAGCAATTCTTCTTCAGGGTGCTGAGATCATTTGTTTCTTCCTTTTTTCCTTTAATCTTCTGTTTCATAACAAATTCAAAGAGATATGGAAACTAAGTCACCACTAATGATTCTGGGCATCAGTAACTTCCAGGGCTATTTGAAAGAAATTTTGTGAGGCACAAAACTGAAACCCCAGTGTCAGATCCAGACATTGTGTTCAAATTCAGACGAAGTAAGATGACTTTTGCTTGAATAAGCTGGGAGCTAGTCTGCTTTTGAGCTGGCAGCATAAATGCAGTCCTGTTCCTGTATTGTATCTTGCTGTTATTTGTTAATCATTAGTATGAAATCTAGGTGGAATCAAACAGGAATCAATACCACATTCCTGTTGGATCTTATTATATCAGTTTCAGAATACAACATTTTGAAAGAAGCTGGGAGGGACCTCAAATTTGCCTCTTAAGGAGATTTGCATTGTGACTGACTTGCATTGCATAAATGACGTAAACACAAAAAAAAATCCTCTCCTTCACCTTCATCTGCAAAAAGTAAATTAATGGGCCAGATTCAACTCTGATTTTCAGTTTCCGTGAACATTCTTGTGGTTCCTGTGGTAGAATTAAATACAGAGTTAACAAGGTCTAAAATTTTGCATTGGCTCTTACCATAATGCCAAAACACTAATGCAAAGAGAAGATGAGCATGGCTTCAAGGATCTAGTCAACAAGCTAGACATCTGCTTTGGATCTGAGTTGTAGGTGTTAACTAAAGGAAGCTTTCTTAAATACCTAAATTTCCTATATAGTCCACAGAAATAAGTAGGAGGCTTTGAAAGCCTTCAGAGGCTTTCTGCCTTCAGAAGCTTTCTGCCTTCAGAGGCAGCTCTCTTAAGGACTTTAGGTACCTAAATTAGATAAATGAGAACTTACTCTGGAGAGCTTCAGAGGTTTTTAACTCTCCACATCGTACATAGAAGCCTTGCAGTAGGTGCCAAAAGTGTTGATAAATATAAAATATATGAGGTAGACTATATCCCACATTGCACGAGCATTTGCAGAACAGAAATGGAGAACTACATTTTAAAATCAGAATTACAGCTGCAGGAGATTCTACTTTTCTGCAAAAGTGTTGAAGTTCTCTGAAATTTACATCATCACTGGAACTGGAAAAGATGGTTTTTCACTAGGAGATGTCACTCAATGGAAACTGAAAATTTCAATGGATATACATGCTCGATCTTAGGAAATGATGGAATTTAAAAAAAACATAAATCAATTTTCTTTCTCTGGTAGCCTGGTGTATGAGAAACATTTGCAGTGAAAGAAAATTAAGGTTCAAGTCCCTGGTGTATGTATCCAGACCAGAATACAGATATTCTGGGTGTCCTATCCAGTAGGTCACTGTTTATCAACTGCCATGAACTTCCGGAGAAAAATCCACATATCTGGAAAACTGAGGTTTTTGTTCAGCTCGAAAGAAAATTTTGTCCATGATGATTATTCTGTTGACACAAGCCACATGAGTCAATCTGAAAACAAAGGAACCAAAGGAGTTAAAGTTGTCTTCCTGTTTCGTCTGTTTTGCCCCCCTGTATTTCTATGTTTTAATTATACTGATAAAGTGATGCAATGCTCTGTTCACCTTGAGTGCAAAATAAAATTTTTGTATCAAAGACTTTATACCATAGACAGGAATGCTATAAATTCCTATATAGAAATGAGAATAATTATAGCAATATACGGTACCTGTATTCACATGGCACCCCCTTGCTTTAAGGTGTGACAACCCAGCTGATGTTAATTGAGAAACAGTTATTCCTCTGTGAAAAGAGGAAAGCTCACCTCCTCTCTAAGATATATCACCTCGTCTTTATTTATTGTATTCATATGCACATCTTGGGGCTGCAGAACTAAGCTAGACTAAACTTACAAGACAGTGAGGTCAACATTTAAGACCTTGGCTCTGGCTGGATTTTCACAGTGCTGTGAGGCAGTGGCAGACACAGCTTTGATCAAAATAGGTGAGGTCTGCCATTGCAAGTGTGCAGTTGGATTAGTTTGAAGTGTAAACCACAGGAAGGAGGCTTCCAGTAGTGGAAAAAGGTTAGTGTCTTCCCAGTAAATCCACACCTGCATTCAGCTGCAGTGAGAAGAAGGAGAGGTATGACTGGAGCCAAGAAGAACCTTTCAAAAGACAAGCTATATACTGAACAGTTTGAGGAGAAAAGGTTGGCTCTTGTTTCACATCCATTCCTGTTGCTACAAAATACATAAGCAAAACTGTTTCCAGAAGCAGGAGAGATCCAGGGCCACTGAATTTCCCACGACTGAATTCATTTACATCATTAAAAATTAAAATCTTCATATTTCCATTATTTAAAATTTCCAAGTTAGCAAAGCCTGTAAGCTTTTGCTATTAAGCTTGTCCATACTTCAACATTTACATTTGCATCTCTTTTTCTGGTACATTATTCATTTATCTATCTTTTTAATTTTTATGCCCATCTGCTTAATTATCTTCTTAGAGAGATTATCAATGCTTTCCATTTTCTTTGATGTCAATTTGAAAAGGGACAATGATTTTACAGACGACTATTATTTCAGCCATTTTGATGACATCCCTTGCCCTTTGACCAGCTTGGCAATCATCTGACCCACCCTCCTGACCTTTGCATAATGACCTATCCAATTTCCTTATCACCATTCTCCCTTGGTGTTTCACTCTCTACTTTCAGTTCCTAAAAGCAATGTAGCTGTGGTCACTGTCAAAGTCATGGTGACCTTGTTAGAACTTCTTCTATAGTCCTAACAAGATAACCAATTAATGACTTATTCCTTTATCTCAATGTCAAGTAATTTCTAAAACTCCTGTTATGTCTTCTTTTTTAATTTGACTAAGTGTTAATTAACTTGACCAACTTTTCCTCTTTTGTATTCATCCATTATCTAAAACATAATAAAATCTATCTGAATAGTTTTGCTCCTACATTTCCTACAAGTATTCGGAAAGTCCAGTTACTTCCCAGACTTGTTTTCTTCCTCTACTACACATTCCTTAAGTAAACACAAAGTCAAAGGAAACCTTATGGAATAAAAGTCTGTGAAGTTGTTCCACAAATCACTCCCAAGAATAAGTATCAGTTCTTTTTCTAGATGGAATAGATGGAAAAAGCATAAGCTTCAGCTTGCTTTCAAGATAAGGTTGGAGGATATGCCACCTGCTTTACCTGATGATTTCCTAAGTTGTAAAAAAAAATCCAGGAGAAACAGATGGACCACTCCTAGATACCATTAAAGAAAATTATAACTGGTAAAAAAGTAATTTTGCTTACAGATTTTCTCATTTTCCACCCCTAAACTCTTTCTCTGCTTCTAAAACTTGCAGAAATCATTAAGTATATTCCATACTTCTTGGAGGAAGTTGCCTCCACACAGAAGTTGTCCCAGTTTAAATTTATCAAAGATCAGGGCAAAACGAAGGCAGGAGAAAAAATAATGGACTAAAAAAAATGGGTCCCTCGGGTCCATATAAGTGCAAGGGAGTGGGTTAAGGAGATCTTAGATTTTCATGCCAAGACAATCCAAGCTGTTGCTGTATAGCATCTGTCCAGGTATCTATAGCCACAGTCACATTTACCCTGTTTTCAGCTTGAGTTAATAAGCTTTACACGCACATGCAACTGGCTCAGTTAAAGTCAGCTCAGATGTCCCTGGCCTATATCTCCTCTCAGGTCTGATTCCAGGGGTAACTTGTGAGGAGCCAACTCAGGTGTATGCAGCCACAGGATACATGCCTCGGGAGAAGTTGAATCAAGGCTGAGAGTACAGGATCCAGCATGTTATTTGGGGATATCAGGCAAGCTGGTGTACAGAGAAAAGACACATGGAAAAGAATATCTTCCATAGGATGTCAGGTGAGACAGGCATTCTGTAGTCCTTTCATCTGAGTCCCAGACAAGTCATTACAATGAAAAATTGAAGTGAAATCTTTTGATAGACAAACAAATTTTGAGGTCAAAAAGGACTATTCTGATTATCTACTCTGATCTATGAATAGCAGTGCTGTGGGCTCTTACTACTTCCCCATTAGACTATTTACCATCCAAGAATATTTGCCTTGAGAGAGGTAAAGTCTCATCAACAACATTTCTCTGCAGCGAGTGCTCTTAAGTTTGCCATGAATCCCCCCAAAACTGCACATGAACAAAGTCAACAGATGTTAAACGTATGATCAATAGGCAAAGCCTGTAACTAAGCAGTATTCATCTCTCCTTCAAAACTGACATATTCATGGAAGGGATCAGTGCCAAAACAAATACAAGCAAAGCAATTGCCTGGAAATACTTTAAACATATTATTAAATTCTCAGAAGTATCATTTTTAACTTAAAGTAAACATTGGCATGCAAACCTAACAGTCTGCGTAATCCAGTCTTGAAGTGTAACTTTATTTGTTATGGGGATTTGCTCAAGGAAAGGGAGAGGGAGGGCGAGGTGGAAAAATAAAACAAAAACATCCCTCCTTCCCAAAAAAACCTCCTCTTCTCCTACTACAAAGAGGAACTGGTTGTTTCTGCAACGCTGCAGACATTCTACAAGGTCATGGAAGTGACTGTCTCAAGATGCTTTAGTAATTTGGGAGGAAGGAGGGATTGAATTGTTGCGCACGTGGATGTTCATTTGGCACACTGGAATGAGTAGTCTTTGTCGCTGTTTTAATAGGAGTCAGAGGCCAGGACATGCCAGCCAGATTTCCATCCTCACAAGTGCAGGCGCTGGGAGCTGTGGGATTGCTCTTATGTGAGGAAGGAAGGGCCACAGCCCTCCTTCTTTGGGAGTCTCTTGTGGCATGCTGCGGCCCACCGGCTTTTCTTGAAATAGTGGCAGCTTCTGGCAATGTCCAAATAAAGTCTTCAATTAATGGGGAAAACAAAGCCTCTGAGGACTCTCGCCAGAATGTAGTGTTAAATGGGAGAGGTGGTGAGCACCTTTTCCAGCTGTGAGATAAATGAGGAGAAGCATGCTGATAATGTTTTAACAAGACACTGTTGGCAAAACAGCCCTCCCTTGATGGGGAGCAGTTTATGCAGGAGGCAAGAAACAGAAATATTTATGGTTTGTCCCATCTAAATAGTAGCCAATAACCTTAATTAACTAATAACGTATATAGGTCTTATTGGCTTTATAAGCATCAAGTCTCCATCTCAACAGAGTTATCTGACTTTCAGGACTCAATATTCCTTGACCAGGCTTCCTTTTGACTCTATTTTCTTCATTGCAAAACTAAAACCATATTATTTAGTATCATGCCCAATAACAATGGTGATACACCATTTATACTTAACACCTGAAAAACAGAGGTTGATGCTGTCAAAGTCTAGTCATTTTAAAGGAAAAATTAGTTTCATCTCCATTAACTTTATATATCTAAAATTAAGATGTCTAGTTGAAGATTATTATCTAGATTTTCTCTCTGGACAGAGAAACAAGCTGTGAAGAGATTTGTTATCTTAAGGTATTTTTGCAAAATAGATAACACAAAACACCCACAAGAAGTATCCAGCTCTCCTCAGTGACAATAAAAAGGAGTCCTCGCAGACCAGCTTAAACTAATATCTTGACTTTTAGCTGATCAATGATGAGGTGGTGAACCTGACCTGTACTGACCAGTTTTACGCACAAGGTCATGTTGGAACAGGTAGCATTGCTGTCATTTACCAGTGGGCAAGCAACTGGTACTGACAGCACATATGTCAGATTACATGGACAGCCTACAATAGATTTCTGCTTTCATATACTCCTCTATGTAGAAAACTGAGGTGAATTTGTCTCCACTTAATATTAAATAATTAAATATTCATTGGAACAAAGAGACAACCTGGTTAAGTAGTTAATGCTTTTGTATGGATCATATGGAAGATCATATTTTAAGTCTCTGCCTTAATGACTGTTTAATTATTTAAAGAAAGTGAAAGCACTTCAATAAGAAGTTCTGAGAGACACCTACCTTCATACTGTCACTGTCACAGGAACCCAGCCAGCCCTCTGTGTTTGCAGCTCTTATCTGGGCTGGGAAAATATGAGGCTGAGTTCCGAACCTAACAGGAGAAGGACTTGAAATTAGATACTTTCCATTCTTGGTGAGTCCCAGAAGCCATTGTACATGTCAAGATGGACATCTACACCTTTTCCCCCCAAATTCATAACAATTGTCCCAGTGTAGAATAGACAGGGGGAAAAAGATCAAAGCCAGAAATGAAAGCTACATTCAATGTTTTCACATCTTGAGACCTCCTGATTTCAACTGAAAGAGTCAGCACAGAAGATTTTAACTTAAGATTCTCAGCACTACTTTATAACAGCAACACATTTTTACAGTGTGAGTGCAGCCTCACGGATGATTGAATGACCAGGCACATCTGCTGCGATTAAAAAGACAATTACAGACATTGCTATTTTAAAAAAAAAAAAAGATTTAAAATCCCAACCATTATCCTCTTCCCCACTCTTAAAAAAAAAAAAAAAGAAAAAAAAAGAAAGAAAAGAGTAGAAAACAAAAACTCTGCATAAATGAAAGCCAGCTCACCTGAGGAAAATAATTTGGCATCAGCTGTTATCGACAGCTGCACTTCACTTCAGCACCTGTGTGTATCATTTCAAGTGATGAATGATTGGGGAGGCTGTTTTGTATTAATGAAACACGTTGTGGCAAAGCATGTATTTATATTTACAGGATGAGTTTGAGTTGAACATGTCTTATGAGACTCAGAACTTGGTGGTAAAGGTGGGATGTATTGGCTGTGTCTATATTACTAAAGTTAGGAGTGCCTCCACACTCTAAGGTCTGAGTAGATATGTTGGCCATGTCCCAACTTGGTGTTAAGGTAAGACCATCTCCACCCTATCCCAAAGTCCTGGTTTTCATTCAAAGGTAGCACAATTTTGTTAAACAGAGGCAGTGCTGCTCACTAGCTGCTATATGATCATGGCATTTCATTTTTCATTCAACTTGTAGAAGCCTACAAGAAGAAAATAAAGATTTAGCTGTAGGAAACCACAAAAAAGAAGTTAGATTTCTTTGTGTAAGAGGAGGTAGAAAGATAAGTTGTATAACTGAACTTAGTGCAGAAGGAACTGGAATTTTGTGACTTGTGTGAGGCAGAAGGTTAGTCTAAATACTCAAGAGACTGTAAAAAAAGAAGTATTGAACACAAGGATTTTTCTAAACTCTCAAGCGTGATGTCTATGTAAAGCACGGAAAAAATATATGGCAAATAATAACTTAACTCAATAACAAACTTTTGCAGAAAACAAAACTATTCATGGTGTTTCATGCAAATTTAGAAATAATTTCAGCCAGAATAGAGGTGGGGAGTGAAAAGAAAATTAAAAGAAAAAGTAGTCAGAGTAAATAATCTTGCTATTGTATTTAAAAATGTCATTATCACAAAGAGATTAACTTGCATTAGGGAAGAATCTTGACATGAGGATAAAAAATAAGCAAATCAAACATTTCATAAGGCATTGAACAAAACACTTGTCCACTAAAAGTAAAGAATTTTTTCACACACAAAAAAGAAAAGCAATTGTTTTAAACTAATCCAAGCTGAAAATTATTTTTCTGGAGATTTTTGTTTTTCTCATTAGATTGAAAGCTCTTTTTGTTTGTACTGCTTTAATATATTTATTTCCAGAACCTTGCTTCAAATCCTATTCAGATCAGCAAAAGACTATCAGGTGACATTAGTGACTATTCATTTAAAGCCCCATGAGAGTAAATGTTCTTTTTTTTTTTTTTTTTTTTTTTTTTACTTTAAAAGCTATATGAGAGTTCTGTGAAATAATGGTGCTGTCAAAATCAGAGAATGATCTTCGTCTTGTTCTTCTTTTTATTTATTAACATTGCTTTTTGGAAAGATTATATATGTTAATTGTTTAAAACGCCTTGCAAAAAGACAAAACAAACCAAAGCTTCCTTCTCTTCTCTCAGTGGTATTTTTGGACATATTTAGCGTATCATCATCATAGTGCTAGAATTATGGATTATTGGCTGGTGGAAGTTGCAACAATCTAGTTAATGTATCAACATCAGTTTAAACCTCCTAAAAGTCTACCCCATCATTTCTTACAAGTCAGTTCACAGATCAGGCTGCAACAGAATGGAGTAATATTTACCTCATCTAATGTGCACCGATTCCAGGATACTGGAATACATTTGCCATGCATCAGTTTTGTTACCCAAGCTGTTTGCCTAGATATCAGAATTTAGATAATAAAACATTTATGATGGAGAAGTAGGTATTTACTTTGATTCTTCTGTCTTTTGCTATAATTTTAGGTTGTAAATATATATTTATTCATCAGTTCAGGATCAGTACTACCCTCAATAGCTACTGTATTTTTCTCAATTCCTGACTACTATTAAAAATGCTCGTATATTAGTTATCAAGTACTAATTAAAAAATTCTTAAAATCTGAAGTCCAGAGGGCAATGCAGTTTTTGACATTCACTAAGTTGTCTCAAATACATCTTGACCTCCACTTATCCTCAAGTTTACTCAGCTGAGTTGTTCAAATGTACAACTTAGCTTGTCTGTATTAGTTTTCCAGTGTACTCCTTGGGATTTGAAAACTGAAAAATTCTAGCAAAATAGTTTTAACCTCAACAAAAACGGCTTTAGGTCCTTTTTGCCTTGCTACAAAGTACCTTTAAATATGAAGCAGCTGGAGAGGTTGACAATAAGAATGATCTCGGGTTCCTGAAGAGACAATGCCAGTTATCTGTTGGTGAAGCTTTAGGGTTGTATGTCTTCCAGAGTTCAGTGCAATCCTACCTGTAGTAAACTAGCTGATATATTGTAACCAGCATAGCCACAGAGAAGAGTAAATTAGTTTGACCTAGCAGAGCTAATTTCACAGTTAATATCTTATGCATATAAGGACATCTTTTTCTATCATTAGAATTGTTTCTCCATCTTTCTCTTTATTATATCCCTCAAGCGTGCATACGCCCACACACATATACACACACAGATATTTTAACTTGAAATGGTGAAGACTGATGAAGTTTTAAATGAGGACAAAATTACTTTTTCTGAACTAGAAAGAAAACCCCTCTGGAAATTTATATTTTAAGCTGATCAAAATTTGATTTTTACACTTTATATTTCACTGCATACTTACAATACACATAATGACAAGAAATTAAAAATGAAAAGCCATTTAAAAAGGGGAAAAATATATTTTCTTCAGGAATGGTAAAATTCAAGTATTTATATTGTCAGAAAAATATTTATTTTAAAAATGAATTTCTAGTGAACTTCACTCTAGTCTGTCAATTTTCAGTTCAAAAAACTGCTTAAGATGAAGTTACTCATCAAATGCAGTTATATCCGTTGAAGTAAAATTCATCTTCCTGAATAATATAGTCTAGTCATGTTTTTTTTTCATTGTACTTTAAGCTTATACTTGAAAATTAAAATAGAATATATTCTCAGTAATTGCAGAAACTATACTATCGTTTTTACAAATGGTCGTTCATTTTGTCCATTTTTCAAGGTAATTCCATGTGTTACCCAAATAATTCCTCAGGAGAACAAGATTCATTTGCCTAATTACTACAGGTGTGATATTTCCAAATGAAATTACTGCCTTAAAATGAGTCTGATGCATGCCACTGGTGTCAAGGGGATTATCTATTTGCCTAGATCTAATTATGCTTAAGGGAATCTCAAATGTAATTAGCTGCTTCTCCCTCTTTCATATGGCAAGAGAAAATTAGCTGCCTAATTAATAATGAAAATTTCTTGATTTTACCAATGGAAATTAAAAGCCCATGTGTTGATATTTTAAGTAATGATGATATTTTAAGTTTGACTGAACTTTACTTCTTGTAGAATGCTGCACTTGTCTCTATTAAAAATCTACATACAGTGTTTAGATGGGAGATCATCTTGCCTAATCATTAAGAGTTTAGTCCAAGCTACTCATCAGACATAGTCTTTCAGAGTCAAGGAAGACAGGCAGGGATGCACTATGTGGGTGTCTTCTATGCTCTATTTACAGGACACACATGGAATGATACTTGAGTAAAGTATGAATTAAATAATTTTGAGAACTATTTGGACATATTATTTTCAGAAGTTTAAACTTAAGTTAGGGTAGCTCTTCACAGTCAAACCTGGACCACTGTGTTCCCCAGACACTGCAGTAGCTGAGCACCAAACAGCACGTCAGCGGAGCTGTGATTTCCACCTTATTGCAAGTAAGATGGGAAACTGAGATTTACATGACCTAACTTATGTCAAACCTTCTCTGAAAAAGATAGTGAGACCTGATAACACTCATCTGCGACATGGGACAGCAGTACATAGAATCATTGCATCTTAAGGTTGGAAGAGACCTCCAAGATCATCAAGTTCAACTGTCAACCTAACCATGCCTACTAAACCATGTCCTGGCGTGCCACGTCTACACGTTCTTTGAACACCTCCAGGGATGGTGAATCCGCCACTACCCTGGGCAGCCTATTCCAGTGCCTGATCACTCTTTCAGTAAAGAAGTGTTTCCTAATATGCAACCTAAACCTCCCCTGCCACAACTTGAGGCCATTTCCTCTTGTCCTATCACAAGTTATTTGGGAGAAGAGGCCAACACCCGCCTCCCTACAACCTTCTTTCAGGTAGTTGTAGAGAGCAATGAGGTGTCCCCTCAGCCTCCTTTTTTCTAGACTAAACAATCCCAGTTCCTTCAGCTGCTCCTCATAAGACTTGTTCTCCAGACCCCTCACCACCTTCGTTGCCCTTCTCTGGACGCACTCCCACAAATGAACCTCCTTCTTGTACTGAAGGACCCAAAATTGAACAGAGTACTCAAAGTGCAGCCTCACCAGTGCCGAGTACAGGGGCAAATCACTTCCCTACTCCTGCTGGCCACACTGTTCCTGACACAAGCCAGAATGTTGTTGGTCTTATTGGCTACCTGGGCACACTACTGGCTCATGTTCAGCCAGCTGTCTGCCAGGACCCTCAGGTTCCTTTCCACCAAGCAGCTTTCCAGCCACTCTTCCCCAAGCAGAAGGAACCAGTCAGCTCTTCCTCTGTAACTGCCATCTCTGTCTATCACCTTAAGAACTCTCTTTTTTTCTCTACACGTTCTTTCGCCATGTCATTCTCTTTGGAATTACACATGGCTATTATGGATCATTAACTCTTACATTTTGTGTTATTAATCCTTTTTTACACTGCTTCAGAAATTCGCCTTGTTTTCAAGGTCTGATGCCAAGTTCTTATGTCACCTTTTAAAGAAAAATCTTGACACCTGTCTTCTGAAATATCATCGCTGTTTTCAAATCTCACACAAGCAGGACTTTCTTCAAGTTGTTCTTGATAAAAAGTAAAAGGCATCAGTGGTTGGTTACTGGCTCTCAGACATGATTGTCAATATCTTTTTTATCCAGTTTAAATCCTTCTGTCTTTTTGAAGGGTTCAACAGAGTAGTAGAAGTCACAGAACTTCAGCTGAGACCATGTCCTGTTTTCCTGTTACAAGCTTTAAGCACTAGAAAGCCAAAGATCAGTATATACTTTCAAGGACTCCATATATCACAAACACAGTCCACCTTATTTCTCTAAGGTGTCTCTATATGAACAGAAGCCCTTCTCTCCTGCTCCACTTTTATCAGATAACTCTAAGATAATTTTGATGTATGTATTTCAAAGGAAAGGAATTACAGAAAAAGTACCAATGTATTGTGTTATCGTGTATGTTTTACCTACAAGGAGGATACAGGAACAGAGTTTCATCACTCTGAAAACAGGCTACACATTATTCCTAGTCTTTCTGCTCTGGAGTGTCCAAGTTTATGTAGTAAGGAACTCATGCAGACAAAGCCGACAAAATGAGAGGCATACTTTTAATCTTACACTAAGCTTCACAATGTTGGAATTTGACCAGCTCTCAAAAGAGCTTTTAACATCTCCAGGATTTACCAAATTCATGTAGTTTTAGGATATTTTTATCTGACTTAAGTTATGTCTCTCACTACTGCCAGGAATGAATTATTTAAAACAAGCACATACCACTATATAACACAATTACCAGATCTTTTAATGAAACCAATTATATGTAAAACAATAGAAGGACCAGATACAAAAAGCCATCTTGATATTCAGGTATATATTATGTGCATATTTCTCTGTTACAATTTTTCTCTTCCACTTCCTCTGCTTCATCCTCACTCCAATCCCTTTTGTATAAATTTGCAATTTGTTTCACTCTGCATTCCCTTGGGAATCTTTCTCTGTGTCATTTTATTTATTCCTTTCTTAATAGTCTAATTATATTCAACTTGAAGGTGTATAGCCAGTCTTTTAATGGTTCGTCAAATTTTGAAGAAGACAAAACAAGGTTGTTTACTCTTATTACAACACCCTTATTTTTCTTCTTAGTTTGAGAACGTCTTCTATGCCACATAAAATATTAGTCTCTTAGTATTTTACTTTATCATCACATCTTCCATCAAGGCTATTTTCTTATCCAAGAGGCTAGGCAAGCTGCAAATGAGTCAAGATGGTTAAATCAGGCGATGTTCTTTGGGACACTGTAGTTGGTTAAAGAAAACTTTTTAAAAATCCTCCATACCCTGGAGGTAGAATTTGTCAAGATGCTCACGTAATTGAAATTTTCTATGGCTGTTAAGAACCAAGAGAACAGTAGTTCTTCCCTCCAAATGAAATCTCACTGCCAGATTTGTATGACATTTCATGATCCAAGCTTAATTTGTTATACATTGTTCCCAGAAGGTGAGATGAGATTACATGGAGCCATACATTAGTTAGAAGATTTATTTAACACTTACCCACTCAAAGTTCCTTTCTAGTTATTCAAACAGAATAGAGCAATCTTGATTAGTTAATCTCTCTACATCAGCGTTTTTTCCACAGAGCTCTTCACAGAAATGTTTTAAAATTTCACCACAATTAAAAAAGCAATTAAAAAGGATTATCAAAATCAAAGTTGATCTTTAATTACTGCCTATATCTAGATCTTTATTCCATGATATACCAGATAAAATACTCTTAAAAATGCTTTGTTAATAGCTTTTTATTATTGAGAACATAAGAAATTTCAGTCTTTTGAGGCACATCCCTTTTTAGATCAACTTCATTTTCAGGTTGTCATCTAAAACTTTATTTCCATCAATCTTGCCTTGCTATAGCTGAGTAAGCCATTTCTTTATCTTCTGCCCACTGTAAGAATTGGCCACCTTGCAATGACTTGGGTAGCTTGCTCATAGTACAGCTGTAATTTCTCCAGTGAAAAATTACTCTCTATCTTCATCTTATTGAGCAAGTCTCTTCTGGCATCTCTTCAGTCAGGTCTGCCTATGTGAATGCCTGCAATTAATTTTTAGTCATTTGGACTTTGAGAAATATTCAGGGCCATCATTTCTTTTTTTTCCTCAGACCAGTGCTAGCATAACAGTGTGCTAAAAGTCTTTGCAGTTTTGCAGCTCTTGCTTAAAAATAGCTGTTGTTGAGCAGAAGCAATGGCAGAAACTTTTCCAAGGATGATTTGAGCCTGACTAGCTGTAGAATTTGGATGAACAGTAGAGAAGAGAAGAAAGCAAGCTGTTACTCAGGACTGTTCTGTGTTTGAACATATTCACATTTAAGATCAACAGTAAAAATTCTTCATATATCATGTGCTGTTCAAATTCACCAGGATCTCACACATGGTTTGGTTTTATTATTTTAGGACAGGCTATTATTTTTCTATTTTTTCTTCCATTCTAAAATTTTATTCTTCAGCACAAATTGAGAAAATTGTCCGTTCTGAACAAATCTCTGTAGAATTTCTGCAGTGGCGCGGAGCCCCCATGGTGCTCAGTGGAACTGATGTTTCAAGAAAGGATGCAATCGTTTTCTCACAGTTCATCTTCCAACTGTCTGACAGGATGGTTGGCCTCCTTGTCATCTGAGTGAATGCTGGCTTCACTCCTATTAGGAATAAAGGCAAGACAGTTACTTTCAAAGAAGCCTGTCTACAGTCTTAAGAGTATGTCTAGTGTATAATAAAAACACATGGCTGAGTTAATGGAGTCTGATTCTTGAGTTAATGGAGCCTGTTTCTTGAGTTAATGGCTCCATAATTATGCTTTTTCGTAGTGCAACAGATTTGGTTTTCTAATTTTGCAATAGTTTCTTTTCTGAATGTGAGCCTTCAAGATATCTTATCCTAATATCTTTTAAGATATCTTAAAAATACATTTTAACTTTGGCATGCTGGTTTACATATAACCTTAGTATATATATTATGTAGAAGTATGCACATACCTAAATACATACACATTTACACACTTAATAATAAATAAACATATTGAATACTCTATCAGCATGTATATATGATACCCAGTATTTTATTTTCTTCTGAGTAGTAAAAGAAGGATTTTGTGGAAAACTGAAAAAAAAAAAAGTTAAAAACCAAGAACATATAGATAGATATAGCTATCACTAGAGTGAAATTCCTCCTTTGTTCAATTAAATACGGTTAGTATCTGCTAACCTGAGATTGTCAGTAAATTCTGATTTCTTTACAAGAACCCCAGATTACATACTTCTTATGTGGAAGATAGTGAAGGTGATGCTTAGCTCATCAAATTTCAGCAATCTATAAACTGTGCATCTGGTCTAGTCTAGTCACCTAAGGCTTGACTCACATACCTCAGAGTATCAAGTGCCATCTGAGGTACATTTGGTGTCCGGTATCTACGTAGCCTCTAAATGTCTTTCCAAAGTGGCGTTTCTTGCAGGTCCTGTATCCCACATACTAGCTCCATGTGAATATCTTAGATTTATGGGGGGCTTTCAAATGGAACTAGGCACTTACCTTGAGCAACGTGAATGCAGATTCTGTTTCCAAAAGCACCAAGGATGCAAAGCTGTGAATCATTTTATTCAATTCAAGTATTTTAATCTACGTGCCAGAGCCCCTAAATTTTAGATGTCTATACGTAGGACTATGAATGTGAGACGAGTGTCTGAGGTCAGCAAAGAGTTAGATAAATGCCAGGGAAAAGAGCAGAAAGGAGGTCAGCATATAATGATAAGAATAATTATACAATGAAACTTTTCTGAAGTTCCTCAGAGTGGAAAAGACAAAGAGAGCAATTATTCTCAAATCCCCCTCCCTCCCATTTTGAGACACTAGAGAAAGCCCATAATCATTACATTATACGACATCCTAATATATAGAAGATCAAAAGCTCAACTTTTGCCCTGCAGCCCTTGGAGTTTGTGGGACCCTGAACCCAACTTGTTTGGACTAGTGCAAATTGATATATCCAAATCAATAAATCCCTTGTTGGCCTCTTTAACTCCATCTGAACTCGTTCAGATCTCAACCACAGTGAGCCCCTACCAAGACAGTGCAAGTACAAGGCAAGTAACAAATCTCAGGGCCAGGTGAGCCTTTTCTGAAGTGACAGCTGGGCAAGGACCTTGTCAAATAGTTTTATTAAAGTCACTCTCCTCTCCAACAAAAGTATTAGGGCATCAGGCAGTGTTTTCAGACTCTCTCATACATGAATTTTATGCTGCAGAAAGACATGAAATCCTAATGTTCTCAAAATCTTTCCTTTTTAATATCTGGATTCTTTCCTAATTATTTTCAGATTAATTTCCAGCTAATACATAAGGATGAAATTTGGCGCGTGACCTATAACCCTAAGCATGTTGTAATTCTGTTACCAATCTCCTGATTTCATGGGGGGGCTTAACAAGCACCATATGTGAAGCACTGTGTTCCTCTGCATTAATATAGTCTAGGGATCCAGGGAATCTCTCTGCCACTATCCTGCTTTGCCACACCCTCAGCAGCTGAACAATGGCAATACCGAGGTCTGCTGAGATGTATTTTTCCATTTTTGTGTCCTCAAGGCTGCAAAGGATCCTGAGGCACCACACATCCGTGCATAAACCAGTTCAGAGCATGCTTAAACTCAACTGTGCAATGTAGTGGAAGGAGCAGGAGAAGGCTTTAGCTCCATGACTCTGTGTCCTGCTGACTGCCACCTTCCAACTAAGGCGCTGGATTCACAAGCTTTTTGTGTTAGTACTTAACTTCTTTTATCTGCCACCACATCTGCCACCTGTTCCTTGGGAACAGGCTGCCCAAGGAAGTAGTGGAGTCACCATCCCTGGAGGTGTTCAAAGAACATGTAGGCATGGCACTTCAGGACATAGTTTAGTAGGCATGGTGGTGTTGGGTTGACAGTTGGACTTGATGACTTGGAGGTCTCTTCCAACCTTAAAGATTCTATGATTTTCTTTCTCTTTCTTGCTTCATGCTGCCCCCTCTGAGGCACTGTGCGGCCATGTGAAGCTGATCACATTTAAAACCAATCAAGTCTGAAGTGGAAAACTGAAGTGTTGGGGTTTTACTTAAGTTGGAGGCATCTCTATGTCCGCTTCACATGGCTGTGCTAACAGTTATGCCAGCGTGGGTTTTGGCCCATTTGCCTCTAGATGGTGCCTCTCCTCAGATGACGCACAAGGTAAATGTCATTTTCCCCTAACCCTTGCAATTGCTATGGTCATACTCTTCAGCACAGACAAAGTTAGCTGATGGTGTAAGGGCAAGTAAATTGCCCTGAACTGGATTAAAATGGCACACGCTGGAGGCACTAGGGGCAGTCCTGGGGGCAATTTGGAGTCAAGAACTTCTCAGCTCTCCACTACTGCCTCTGACCTAAGAGAGGAATCATTATCAGCAGTAATGAAGAGGTCAGCATGTGATATCGTATGAAAGTGGAGAACATATTTGACATGTTAGCAGTCGAGTCAGAAAAGAGACGACCATTCGGAGCTGAACTTTCTACTGATTCAGATGCCTCCCTGAACACATGCTTGATCCCAACCCCAGACATGCCCATGGGAATATTGCTGCCAGGTTCAGTGGGCTTTATGGATCACACTTGATGAGTGTGACACATTTTTTGCTGCTGGAAGGAAGTTCTGTCTCATGCAGTAGAAATGGCTATTAAATCACAGGCTGTTCCCCCACTGAATGTTAAAGGAAGTGTCCCAAATTAGCTCTGCCCTTTCCTGGACCTGTTCCTTCCTTGAGGAAGGACTCCATACTTCCGTACTTGCTTCAGAGAAAGACTTGTTCCCTGTGTTCTTCTTCCTGGTTTGCCAGATGTTGTCCTGCCCCTAATCACATGGCCATGACACCAACCTGTAAAACTTTGGCACCCTGACTACACCATTAATGTTTTCTTAAACCTGTGTATGCAACAGCTCTCAGAAACCACTGTGGATCTAGAGTATTGTCTGAAAATGAGCTTCAAATCTAAAGGTTTGCAGGCCTGTGGGGGAGAAAAACCATTATATTTGATAGCTCTCTGCAAATGTGGGCAATTACAGATAGAAAAATCCTCCTTAGCACTGCTGAAACTCTCTGTGATCAGCTGCATTCACGGTTTCAACTTACAGACTGTAGGCCTGAAAAGGCTTCACTAATGATTTCTACATTGGACCAAATGATATCCTTGACAATAATGTAATCCCGGGAACCCTTACTCACTTCCCATTGTCACCATTGGGGCCACAGGCTTGCACAGATCAGCCAACACGCTCCTCCAGACCTGCACTTATGTTTCAATCATAAAAGCCCAAACACAGAACATTTTTTCTCCCTCTCCTCCCTCCCAAATGCTACTGATCATCCTATTACCATGGCAACCAACTCCTGCTGGCATGATCAAGAAAAAAACCTGATTTGGGATTTTAATTAATTGCTTGGAAATGGAAATGTAACAGTGACTGACAGTTCAACTAAGCACGTTTGCAAAGTGAATAAAAATAGAGTTTCTGAAATACTTGAAATTGTTTCACTGAATATAACCCACATTTTTTACGAGACACCTTAATTTATTCCGCTTCATAAAATAAATCTGCCAAATGTACTAAGCCATTTTGTCAACACAAATCATTTTGGCAAATACTTTAATCCTTCTTCTTAACAAAATGTATTATATAAAAAAAAATCTAACCCATCAGTATAAACCCATAGGTTTCATCTGAACGTATGCCTTTTTCACCAGTAGGTCATATTTATAAAAGGCTTTCATCTTGACTTCACAAAAGAGGATGTGCTTCTTTCAGTGCACGTGATCTCTCATTAACATTTATGGCACCTACGCCCCTATATTCAGGAAAGAATGAAACAGAAATGGCTTTCAGATTATTTTTATAAACACCAGTGTCTCTCTGTTTTCAAAGAAAATAAGGTGGTCATTGTTCACATATACCACCGCCCTCTTCTGGGTGCTGCCAGCACTGCTGAGGTGGGTGTCATAGGTCCTGTGTTGCTCAGCCAAGAAACAGCTCCATTTCTCACCTTATTTTTAGGAACAAGAGGATCAGGAAGACGTCCTTGTTCTTTCTGTGCAGTTCTGACTACCCATAGTTTTCAGCATCATGCTAATTTTGTAGTCTTGTAGTTTCACACTATTCATTATTTTTATATATATAAAAATTGATACATATACCAGATTTTTGTTTAAGAAGTTATAAGAGGTCGTGAAGGATTCGGAAGCCCTGCATCACACTTGAAACTGGAAGTAAACTTCATCAGCCTCAACAAGTCCTTCAGGTGGCTCTCCACCTTGAAATGTTGGCCTGATGGGAGAGCTACATAGCATAAACATCGTTGTACTGTAAACACGGCATGGATATTTCCCAGTGACAGCAGGATAATGCAGTGCCACGTGGAGACAAAAAATTCCATGACATTGCTCAAGGATCTCCTTATTCACAAGCAAGAGTCAGGTCTGAGTGGAATCAGAAGCCTTCAACACTAACAGCTGCCTTATCTTCCTCCTTTGAGATTTTAGCTTTCTACCACCTTGTGTTCTTTACAGGCCAACGAACTCTCTGACAATCAAAGGTAAGTGTGAGCAGTTCTATATTAACTCACTTATTTTCACTTATTTACTAATTTTCCTCCAAGCAGCTTTCATCAGGCTTCTAGATTTAAAATCCCACTGCCATCTCAACAGTTCACATCACAGAACCATATTGCTGACCCAGAAGATACTAAACTTCCTTACTCACTTGCTTAATTCCATTTGAGAGTTGACTGTTCTTACCAGTTTTCACACATTCACAATGTTACTCTCTAGTGAACATTATTCACTCAGCTCCCAGATTGTACTCTAATTCATGATACACAAGCTCAGTGAGCAGAGGTGTACTGGTTGATTTGAATTGAGGTTAATGAACTATCTTTAAAGATCACAAGGTTGGAAGAGGCCCTGTAGAGGTCATCTCGTTTTCACTCTTGGGCAGTATTTATTCACCATACCCCACTGCTTTTCCTTTCTCCCATGACATCCTTAAAATGTGGGTAATAATTTCCATTACGGGAACATATATTAGGAGCTAAATATCATTAAGCCAGTAGCAATTGTGACGTAAAATGAAAACACAAGAAATCTGGTGGTTATCTATCTCTTCAACTATCATCTATTGGTATTTCTAAGGCAACTATCTCTGTGTTATCTATGCACTGTAATATAATACAATCACTTGCAAGTTGTATCTAAGTGCAGTGGGTTTTACTTATTAATAACGTAGCACTTATCTTCAAAGTGCTTCACAAACTAATTAATTCTCACAGCACCTTCTCCCTGTCAGGCAGGTGAGACAACTATTATTCCCATTATACATATCATTATGATTATTACTTGAGGAAACAAGGTTAAGTTACTCATCCTATCTCCCAAAAGAGACAGTGTTAGAAAGAGCACCTGAGCTCAGATATTAGGGAGCAGGGTTTTCTGATCAGTTTGGAGACCGCCTCATCATGCCTTATACCTAGGAAACATCATCGGTAACATCATAATTATGTCCTTCATTAAAGACTGGCATAGCAAAATATGACAGGATTCTTTGTCTGAGATAGACTAATTTTTATTTTTTTTTTAAAAAAAAAGGACCCTAACCAACCAGGCTGCTCCATTCTGTTGTGTGAGTCATCCAGATTCATTGGGCTTGTGAAATGACTTACTGACTTGGCTCCTTCAGTTTCATGTGCTTCATTATGTTGGCGTTATTCCACAGCCAAGCAATTGCTGCACTCATGTTTCTGCATCTACAAGGCAAGGAGGACACACGAGAAGGATATTTAACCACCATGGAAAAGGAAGAAATGACAATAACAGCCTACTTGTTGAACCATTCTGGTTCCTTGATAGTGCAAAAGCATTTTTGCCTCATCAGACCATTAACAACTCTATCTCTCAAGTTTATCTGAAGGTATTGACATCTGATACCATGTGAATATGCATTTAAGAACTAATTCCACTCCTCCCAGCTTCAGTGGCTGGCTTGGATTTAGGATCATGCCCAGGGATATTGCATAACCATTGGCAATAGCTAACGACATTAATCATATGAGGTAGTTTGGGGAGGTAAACAAAGATAAAGGCATAACAGTTGCCCAAGTGAAGGAGGTCTTATATTAATGAGCCCCATACTACAAAGTAGACTTATCAAGCTGTAGGATGGCCTATAAGCTATTTAAGCTCCCACTTGTTGTGTAATGATGACACAGTGGGCAGAAATTCGCCAGCTGCCTCCTTATGGGAGAATACCTTCTCTGGGGTACCTGCCAACAAAAATATTATGCAGCAGGATTAAAATGCATTTTAATTATTTGCTGAAGGTCACCTTGACAGTGTAGCCATTAAGTATATACATACACACACATATACGTTCAGAATACATAACTTTATTCCTATAGAATTAAAAACATGGGAAATTGGATATTGGCACACCTGTGTTCTATAAGGATGAGAAGTGAACTTCAAAAGGTTGGTTTGAGTTTCAGAAAAACACTCCAAGCCTTTGAGGTAAAATTCATCTGCTCTAACTTGGATGTCTCAAAACTAAACAACTAAGTCTGAGCTCGTCACCCTAAGCTCTGTTCATGGAGAGGAATGGGCACCTCCAGAGTGTGATTCATCTTATCCCATCACAGGTGTCTGAGATAGATTGGATGAGTCACTCCTCAGAGGTGCCCACTTGTCTCTGTTGACTCTGAAGTGAGCCTAGCTCAAATTTAGACATTTAACTTTTTGTTATATAACATTAGAATACACGAATACCACTCTTATATCCTCTAGTCAGACTTTGTTCAAGACATTTTGCAGCCAATTGGTGCTGACAAGGAAAATGTAGAACAGGATCAATGGATATTTGGGGGGAAGGTTTTGCTACTTTTTTCTCTAGGTAGGACAGGGTTTCAGAAACAAAGTGGTACAAGAATAGGAAGGAAAAAACACCTTCTTCCTCACAAGATTCAGGCAGAGTTTGTGACATTCTGTAATTTGATAAAAGAGGGACTTGTTGGCAGGACAGTCTCCATTTGATATTTCTTTACTGAACCACAATATGCCAACCTCTATTTTAGTAGGTGAGTAATGTCTTTGACTTCAGGAAGATCACACGGCCAGTGAAAGTTGAGTATATACATAAATATTTTTGGGATCAGGCACATATAAATCAATTAGAATTATGTATTTAAATACCTTTGTGGATCTTGGCCTTTGTTCGTAACCTTCCTCAGCTGAGGCTTGAATCTGTAACCTTCACAGAACATGATACTAGACATAAATTTTCCATTTGGAAGGGTGATGTTGAGGATGGAGGGGAGAGGGAAGCAAGACAGGTTTACAGTTTTGACTGGACAGTGTGATTTTACTGGCAAGATTTTTAGATTGTTCCTGAGATATAGCTATTCACATAAAATTACTGGAGACTATTTATTTCAGAAAAAAAACCAAACAGTGGTAAGTATTTGCCAGGGGAAGTCTGAGCTTTGAAAATAGATGAGGGTACTCTTTGCATTTCTGTGCATTTATTTGCATAAATACACAGAAACTGGGGAGGGGGATGATGACTTTCAGCCTATTTCTACTCAAGCTGCTAAGTCACTTATGAGTCTGCTTTAACTGTAATAAACTTTAACTACATAGAATCAGCTTTGCACAGACTTTTCATGTAAAGACTATCTTTCTGGTTTGTGTTTGCCTAGCATTTAGAACAAAAACAACAAAAACAAGAGCATAGTCACCAAAATCCTGTTATCCATGCCCAAATCAATGGAAAGGAGAGTACTTGTAATAATTCACCCACCTTCATCTCATGGCAAAACCTTTTATTCACATTTCTGAAGAATTAGGTTTTGCAAAGGATCCTCTACTACTGCTTTCTTATATCTCACTTTTAAAATGAGAACTTCAAGGTCAGTGGAAAGCAAAAACATAAAAGCAACCAATTCTTGTTAATGTAGCCTGGAATAGTGGGTGGGCTGTCTCTCAGGTGAGAAAAGGCAAGCTGCAAAGCAAATACCTGAGGTGACTTCTGCTTGTTTGAGTCTATCACCCTTAGGGCTGTGTTCTTTTGGCTAGGGATATCTGTTGATCTTACCTCTTAACAGTAATTATGCCAGACAGCTTTTTGGCTTTCAGTACTGCTCCATAGGTAACATAAATCATACAAATTATTACCACAATACTAAACTATAATTACCCACAGACCCTGACATGCCAAAAGGTGTATTAATTTGATAATATAATAAATACTTTACTGTATAAAACTATAATTATTACTTCAAAATTGACACTTATACCAGCTTGATTTTTTTTTTCAGCAACTCAATTGTACATTGTACAATACCAGAAATGCTATTTAAATTCAATGAGAGACATTAAAGTGTAATTTGGTAAGCCTTTCTTAAAGCAAAATGTCACTAGAGTTAGTTTGCTTTTTGGAGATTATAATTCCATAGAGCAATAAATTACCTAGTAGTTCAAGAGGAAAGACATATCTGACAAATAGCCCAGGAAATGGGAAAAACATCAATAAAATATGTGAAATACTACCAATGGGGAAAATAACTTGCAGATCAACATTAAAAAACTACCCTTGTTTATGTTGCTTCAAATAGTATTGGGCAAAATAAATGTCTGACACTATAGGAGAAAATTCTACTTTTTTACATGGAAGGACTGACAAACTGTATTTGTGGGAAAGACCGAGGTCCGAATTCTGCAACTGCATGGGTGTGGACAACCCTTGGCGCAGCTCCCAGCTTTGTTTTATTCAGTGACTGCCTAGTGCAAAATACATAAACAGGCCTGGGAACAGAGGTCGTAATCCAGACCTGCTCCTTCTCAGCTAGGCAGCCTAACTGCTATAAGATCAAGTCAGGATCCCATTTCCCATTTTCTTCTTTATATATTTCTTTTTCCACATGGTCAATATAAACTTGTGGGAAGAGAGTCTTTTATGTACAAATCTTAAATTCAGCGAAGAAGCAAGCTCACTTCTTTCTCCTGCTGATCGACCGTTTTAACTACTGGTTACTGTGCAAAAATCAGCCACTTACACCTCTGCTGTGCTGTATTGAATTGATATTCACATAATGAGTGGTTTTATGACAGTCTCTGTTTTAGTTTGTTATTTTTACTAGCTAATAATGAAAATTTTAGTAAGTATTTGTTTCCAACTTTAATAAGCTGAATGCTGGTGATATTTCATGTTCTTCTTTTTTCCCCCATTTGTACTTTGGCTTCCAAAGGGAGGGAAAAACTATCAAAGGAAAAGTGAATATCAAATTTATTTAAAATTTTCATTTCTGGGTCATATTGCTATCATTTAACTTCCTGTATTAATGCTTAGATGTTTGAGTATGAACTGGTTGCCATAGGCATACTCTGGATTCAAAGGACAGCCATAGGTATCTTTGGAAGAGGCAACAGCTAAATCAGGATCTTCCTTCTGCAGGTGCTTCCACTAGGAAAAAGTGAGACTACAATGATCCTGATTTTGTTATTTGTAAATATTTATTCAACTTCTGTGTAAGCCATCTTAACAAGGTGAGTTCCTGGGTTCCCACTAAAGATCAGTGGGAATGGCCATAGTACAGCTTTTTCATTAGCTTTAGTCGTTGCTCCTCCACTGATCAAATTGAACGAGACAAATAAGTCAATGAAACTGCTTGGCAAGCACTCTTTGTCTGACGTACTACATGTAGGTTGTATTGACATGGTTCTCCTCAGTCACCTATTAGGAACGTATTAACAGTTTTGACAAGGGTTCTGGTGACTTTCATCCTGGTAAGACAAAGAGTGAAGTATGTCTCCTGAATGGAGAAAGCAGGAAGAGCAGCTTTCCAGAAAAATATCATTAGTTTCAGTGAAACATGAGGTGAAAAATCACTATTTTGATGGTCAGATCAATTATTATTGACCAAAACAACAACAAAAAAAAAAAAAGTGAGAAGGAAAAAATAAATAAAAAAAAAACCACCTCCAAAGTAAGTGAGAATTTGGTGCAGAAGATGTGAAATAGGCTCTTCAAACACATTGCCTAACTTGGGAAAAAAAATATAATCTAAACCTGGAGGTATGAAGTCTACCTTAGTTAGCTTCTTAGAGAACAGCTACTGCACACTGTCCAACAGGAGCCTAGAGGTGAATTCTAATAATTTTCCAAATTTTAGAGTAGATGAATGTGCCTTTTAAACTGATTTTTTTTTATTCTTTCTGTTCACAGGTATTTTTGATCTCAGCAAACTGCTTGCTTGAATGCACATGCTGGCAGTAAATATGATAAGTTACAGAAAGTCTTAACCAATTTACCTATCTGTCTTGGGTTTTTCCTATGTTAATGATTATGACTATCATTTTGGTGTATCATGTTGTTTGATGGAAATAACAGCTGACATACACAGTTGGAATTTCCTTTTCTTCTTACAGGACTTTGGGGGAAGGAGGGAAGAAAATAAAAAGGTAGTTGTGATTACTTAAATCCTTCCTTTTAGTAATGTGGTAGACAGTCAGCGATGATGATGTGATTCATTACTTGCCTATAACGTTAATTATACACTATTAGCTGTTTCACAGTATGATAGCTGGCAATTGGTGATATGATTCATAAAGTGCTATTGTTAAGCAAATCTGCAAATCTGTTTGATTTAGGTTAAAAGAAAGGGCGATAGGTCATAAGAAGTGGGGAAAAAAAAAAGAGAGAGAATAAAGAAAAGACACCGACATAATTTGTGGTTCTATTTTTATATGAACAACAAGGTTTACAGTGAAGAGCTGTTGGATACAGTTTCGGTGAGCAAGGATTTTGCAGAGAGATTAGATCAGTTACAAATTGCTAAATGTGATGACTTAGATAAAAATTTAACCAGAGGCTTTGAAAGAGGTAGAACATGTTTCTGTGGAGAAGTGATTGCCCCGTACTTCCGAGATAGAGCTAATCACACAAGGCCGCACTGACTGTACCCACAGAAAAAGCTGAACGGGGAAGAAATCATTCATTTGGAAGAGGAGATCACTTTCTCGTGTAGCAGACCGAAAACTACACTTCACTCTGCAAATGCACCCTATAATTTGGGAAACTCCCAGAAGCCAGTCTTGCAATTGTACTGCCTGTGTTCCTTTCCAGTGAGATCTATCAGATGTGTGTTACCAGCTAAATAAATTGAATAAAACAATTATTTCCTCCTCTACAGTTTTTTTGTAAGATTCCAAAACCTTTTCCCACTTCCACAAAAAAAAGCCACCAACCTTAACCAACCACTTAAAAAACCCAAAGGCAACAGATTTTGCCCAGAGATAGCAAATACTCTCAATGTTAAACCATTCCAGACTGGTTTGTATCTGCACTTTATCTGAGCTAGGAAGGAGAACTGAACCTTCTTCTTCCTTGCTCCGGTAAGCAGCGATTTGTTCAGAGGGGAGCTTATTCCTTCACTCATGTAAGTCAAATGCGTGTTATGTATCTGAACTTCTGTTTCTCAATAAGGTTACTGCCCATACAGGCCCAGCTCACAAACAGATTTCAATTCTTAGGAGTAAGTACTACCTGAGTAGAAAATTATTGTTTTTTTTTTAAAAAAAAATCAACTAAAAATTAAAAAAAAAAAAAAGTAGCTAAAACTAGTTCAAACAATAGTTTTTCTTTATTAATTTTAATATCCCTTTGACTCCTAGGGAAAGGAGTTAAGACTGAAGTCATACCACCTTGTTCTCAAAGGAGTTTATGTCTTCTCCCAGATAACGCTCTAGAGGAGCCACCTTGCTAGAGGTGCCTTCTACCACACAGTTCTCTCACCCATTTCTTCACATACTCAGCCCTTCTGTGCAGTGACAAACCTTATTCCAATCCATTCAGAGAAAGAAAAAGAAGTGCTGTGTTTTCAGAACTTCAATTGTGTTAAAATACATGACCTAGAAAAATTTCATGAAAATTTTTAAGATACTTGTTGCTATGTCTTGTTCCTTAAGGCAATGGTTTTGTGGGACAAAGATAGGCCTAGGAGCCAGGAATTCCTGAGGACTGTCTCCAGCACTGTCTTGACTGTCTATTGCCTACATATCACAGTGATTGGGTGTTTTATTTATAAAACATAGATTAGATTAGCTCAAACAAGATTAAATTAGATAGAACAAGTCACTTAAACTCTCACTGTCTATTTCCTCATCTGTAAAACAGCGATATCTATATTTAACTATTACACACAGTGGCTATGAGGATTACTTAATCTCCCTAAAGAATTATCATGAATATCATTAATCTGGAACACACAAAACAAGTCCCGATAAAGAAACAAGCTTGTGAATCAGCTGAGGTGGAGTAAAGATACCAAAGCAATTCTTCTGCTGATCTGATAGTGAAGCATTATTGAGAAAGGTTTCAAGATGGCTTCATCTTACAGTAGGCATCTAAAAATGCAATGTTTAATATAAGATAGTTGTATAAATTCCCCCTGTAGTCCAAATGTTTGTTTGTAGTTGGACATCGTGCATTAAATTAGTCTATCACCTCACGATTTTGGGATGAATCCCCTTACGGATTCTCTTCATTATCTGTAGAGGAAGCCTAGACAACTAGACAAGATGTGTTTTACATAGTTAATGTTATGTGAGACCAAACTGAAGGATTTAGTAACTTGATTAAAAGACTACAGCCACATGTCATGTTCTGCCCGCACTGCAGCAAAGTAAAATAATGACTATGCTGCTCCCAAATGCTTGTCACCAGCTTCCTGCATCCTAAAAATTTATGATACCTTTTGAATAGCCAGCAAGACCACATGATAGTTTTGGGAAATGTCATTGGAATTTTTGTTAATTAAGATACAAAAAAGTATAACAATACTGCGAAGTATCACAGCATGGTTAAGTATTTTGTACAAGGAGTCTCTGTATTTGGGGCCAAGGGGGACAGAGAGGAAGAGTTTAGGGTAAATTTGAATTCCTAGCTGAACTGTTCTTTTGGAAACAGGCAGGACTTGTCCCTGGAAGAAGTCACGGCATTTTGGAGTCCTTAGCACAACAGATCGTTAGGACTCACTTCTTGACACACACAAGTCTATGGGACCAGACGGGATCCACTTAAGGGTACCAAAGCAGCTGGGAGTAGTGCTCACCAAGACACTTTCCATCATTTACCAGCAGTGCTGGCTAACTGGGAAGTTAGCAAATGTGACGCCCATCTACAAGAAGGACCAGAAGGAGGATTCGGAGAACTACAGGCCTTTCAGTTTGACCTCAGTGCTAGGGAAGGTTATGGAGCAGGCAATCTTGAGTGCCATCATTTGGCACGTACAGGACAATCAGGTGATCAGGCCCAGTCAGAACAGGTTTATGAAAGGCAGGTCCTGCTTGACTAACCTGATCTCCTTGGTGACCTGCTTAGTGGATGAGGGAAAGGCTGTGAATGTTGTCTACCTAGACCTTAGCAAAGCCTCTGACACTGCTTCCACAGCATTCTCCTGGAGAAACCGGCTGTTCATGGCTTAGGCGAGCGTGCTCTTCGCTGGGTAAAGAACTGACTAGATGGCCAAGCCCAAAGAGTAGTGATGAATGGAGTTAAATCCAGTTGGTAGCCCATCATAAGTGGTGTTCTCCAGAGCTCAGTATTGGTGCCAGTTCTTTTTAATATCTGTATCAATGCTCTGGACGAGGAGATCGAGTACACCCTCAGTAAGTTTGCAGATGACACCAAGTTGGACAGGAGTGTTAATCTGCTTAAGGATAGAAAAGCTCTGCAGAGGGATCTGGACAGGTTGGATCAATGGGCCAAGGCCAATTGTATGAACTTCAACAAGGCCAAGCATCATGCCCTGCACTTGGGTCACAACGACCCCACGCAATGCTACAGGCTTGGGGAAGAGTGGCTGGAGAGCTGCCTGGCAGAAAAGGACCTGAGGGTATTGGTCAACAGCTGATTGAATATGAGCCAGCAGTGTACACAGGTGGCCGAGAGGGCCAACAGCATCCTAGCTTGTATCAGAAATAGTGTGGCCAGAACCACTAGGGAAGTGGTCATCCCCCTGTACTCAGCACTGATGAGGCTGCATCTTGAATACTGTGTTCAGTTTTGGGCCCCTCACTACAAGAAAGACATTGAGGTGCTGGAGTGTGTCGAAGGAAGCTGGTGAAGGGCCTAGAGAACAAGTCTTATGAGGAGTGGCTGAGGGAACTAGAGTTGTTTCGTCTGGAGAAAAAGGAGACTCAGAGGAGATCTTATCGGTCTCTACAACTACGTGAAAGGAGGTTGTAGCAAGGTGAGTGTCACTTTTCCCAAGTAAGAAGTGATAGAATGAGAGGAAACAGCGTCAAGTTGCACCAGGGGAAGTTTAGATTAGAAATTAGGAAAAAATTCTTCACCAAAAGAGTTGTCAAGCATTGGAACAGGCTGCCCAGGGTGGTGGTGGAGTCACCGTCCCTGGAGGAATTTAAAAGACATGTCAATGTGGTGCTTAGTGACATGGTTTAGTGGTGCTAGCTAGTGGCTAGAAGTGCTAGGTTAAGGATTGGACTTGATTATCTTAAAGGTCTTTTCCAGCCTAAATGATTCTATGATTCTATAATTCTTCCCTCTGAAATTTCTTTGCCACTGCATGATGGAGTAAAGGTCCTCCTATATGATTTTCCACCCCAACTCTCCTCTTCTGAGGACTTATGCCCCCTCCCTCCTCAGAGAACAACTCCATTTTGTTCCAGTGCTAACCTAAGGGCAGAAGATCTTTCCTACATCAGGAAAGAGCATCTCCCACTTTGTCTCCTGCTCTAAAAGCAAGGTCACAGGTTAACCAAAGAACATAGGAAAAAAGGTGGAGGATGTGAGGCTGTGGTGGGGACAGACATGGAGTGGGGCTGGGATAAGCCCTGTTTTCTAGGTTGAGTTGGAGCTGGGTGCAGGTTAGTGTCACATATACTACAATTATACCAGTGCCTGGTTGCTTGTGTATAGTTTGATATCACACACATGCAGAGCTGCAGTATGGTCATGGTGCCACTTCCCAACATGGTTCCAGGTTTGCTTGAACACAAGAAGATATTTCTCCTTCCGAATGCATTAGCAAAACCCGATCAGGCAGCAGTTGTCCTGACAATAAGTTTTGTGTGTATGTTGGGGGTGAGAAGTGAGAAATACCTTCTTAGTGCTGCAAGGGAAGGGACCGGAAGAAAAGAGTGAAAATAAGCAGGTGAGAACAGGCTAAGACTTACCACCCCTTAGCAAGGCTCAGCTGCAGAAAGGCTTTTAGCTTAGATCTAAAGCTTTTCTGAGTCAATAGGAAAGCTGCTATTGATGTAAATCAAAACATGTGGGTGAAGATTATTGGAAAGGAAAGTTCTCTATGAAGGAAAAAAAAAATGTTAAAAGCCTACAAATATATAGTTACGCAGTGAGAAGCAGTTTAAAAACTACTGTTTCTTCTTAAGTATAATGACAAAAAGAGCAATAGGATTGACCAGACTTTTAGAAGTTTTAGAAGCCAAAACATGGCTGGCCTTCAGTTTGTTATAATCTTAGAATAGGGGGGGTTGGGGGGGAAGTCTTTCTAATCCTAAACTATCTCTTTGTTTTTCTTAGAAAAAGGGAAACTATTTCAGATAAAATAGAAACCACCCTGAAAAACCATCTGGAACTTGACATTAATCCAGACTACCTATGAGTAAGATCTGCAAAGAAGGGTCTGCCTTCACTTGTGTCCTGTACTAAGCACATTGTCAGCAGTTAATAAATAATGTTAATAGTAATACTTCTTTTCACACACCTCTTCACTTCTTGGTGCTGGCTGGTTCTGGAAAGAGCAGAGCATTTCCAAATGGAAACAGAGAGCACTAAAAATTACATTTTAAAAACAAAAACAAAACCAAAGCAAACAAACCGAGGCTACACTGAAGTTTTTAGTCCTTCAGTCCAACTTTGAAAACTTATTAAGGGTAGATAGTTCAGATAAGGTAGGAATCCAGATGTTTCTGTGTTTAACTTCAGCAATACTGAGTCCAAAATTTTGCTAAAAAACATGGCTAGGCTCCTAAATCTGAATTTAAACATGTAAGAAAATGCCTTGATGGGTAAGAGCATGAACACATGCAGCTTTTCTTGACCTTAATGAGATGTTCAAGGTACTTAACACTTTTGAAAATCAGGCCACAATTCAGCAAAGCATTTCAACATGTGTTTAACATTAAACACATATTTAATCAGATTAAAGCATATACTTAAGCACATTCCTGAACCAGGATCAATTTAAACATGTGCTTATGATCTTTGCTAAATAAGCTTCTCACTTAAGTTTCTAAATAAGGTTTTGGGAGCCTAAATTTAGGTTTTGATTTTATAAAATCTTCAGTCTGTTTTGAATGAAATAAAAATTTAAGTGAAAGGGAAAACACTTAATACCCTTATTTATTTTGGTAATCACATTCATCAGTGCTTGACAACAACCAGGTAACTAAAAATCTGAGTCACTTAAGGAGACGTTAAAATACACATTGTTGAAAAATTTTTATCTTTCATATGTCATCCAATTTTTATTCCTTAGAAGTGCTTTATGTCTGATGTTTTGACCTAATATTATCCACAGTTATAGATGTAATGAAATTTCTCTGTGTTTTCTTCTCTGATTTTATGCATAACATTTTTATAGATGATACTGATATAGGGAGCAAGAGGGGTTTTTTTCTCTTTCTTTAATTTGTCTTCTACTTTTTTTCCTTTAATTTTTCTTTTTCTTTACTTAATTTTTCTTGTTCTTGTAACAGAACAAGTTACACTCTGTCCCTTTTTGTTAACACACCTGCATACATTTGAGTTTCCATCAACCGCCCATCAATCTACCAGTTGTGCAATTACATGTGTTAAGACAAAAGCGGTGTTGAATGCCACCATTTTGATTAGTGTAATAGTGACTCATTGGGACAGCAGCAATTCAGAGCTTGTCTATGCACACATTTGTAAAGATGTAAGTCAGCCAAAGCAGCATACAGACACATAAAGAAGATTGAACAAGAAGGGTGAATTTGCAGTTTGTTACCAGTTAGACAAACACTGTCAGGCTGGATGGTAACTGCTCTCCCTCCATCCTCTCTGTTATTCCTGCAAGGCAGAGGACTGCAGTCCAAGCTACGGGATAGTCCTTCCCCAAATGTTTTCCCTCTTTCTCCAGTTCACGTTGGACATTGCTTCGCAGTACTTAATACGTGCATGTTTTTGCTCTGTGTTAAAGTGAGCAGTAATTGGAGGTAGGTTACCTCTTGATGAAAGTTAAGGGTTTTGGAGAGGAGGTGCTGAGGGGTAAGCGCACTGGCAGGTAGTGCTTAATCATTTGCAAGCTGTAAATTCATTTTCCAGCTTATGTTATGATAACTTGTGTGCACATTCATAGCCTTGGTTAAACTAGAGCAAATCCCTATGTGAACACACTCATTTCAGTTTTAGAGTGGCTTATCTCAGTTTATCGTAAACTTGTTCTGAATCAGCTTATGCCAAACTGAAATAGGCTTAATTTAAAATTGAAATAAAAGGATTAGGATAAATGAAATTGGTGTAAAATCACACCTTTATTTAAGCCAATACAACTCTGTATGCAGATAAAACCTTAGGCCATATGTGCTTATTTAAAAGCGAGTGCTAGAGAAAATAAAAAAAGACAATGAATGGGGTAAATATTTCCAACCCCTGTTGCGAGGATATTAGTAACAACAAAGAGTTAAAAATAATGCAATTTGAAAAGAATTATTTTTAAATTACCTAATCTCCATGGTTCAGCGACTCTGCCATTCAGCCACATTAGACAGTAAGACCCTGCAGGCACTTAATAATACTTTTATATAGTAGCACTTTACATCTTTGCTGTGCTGTAAAAGCATTAACTAATTAATCTTAACAACAACCATCTGAGGTTGAGTAGTAAGGATTAATATCCCTTTCTTAAAGATAGAGAAGATAAAATACCAGGCACATCAAGGGCCTCTGTACCTGAGTGTTATGTGCCTTGCTTTGCAAGTGAGAAGGCCTCTGACACCAAATATGATGAGTTAAACTTGGTCACCCAGAGCTGGAGCCTCCTTCCATCCCATATGACAAGCTGCTGTTGAAAATTTGGCTTCAGGAAATGTATTTTGCAGACTTCAAGCCAGGAAGGCCCTTAAGTGTATATTTAACATGAAATGCAAATAGCATGGGGAAGCCAATGGTCTCCTGTGAGAAATACATATGTAGCTCAGAGCTTTGGTGGCTCAAGTCCAAAGGGATAGGTTTCTAAAGAGGCTTAAGTGCTTAACTCCCACTGGAGAGACGATGAGTCAAAATCCCAGACTCCTGGGCCTTGATTTCCAGAGCCTGACTAGAAACTCAGAAGGTTCTGATTCACATTTTAGTTTGCAGAAATTGGACCCTATGGACTCACATGAGGGGAGGAGATATTCTCAGAGGCCACCAGTCCCCTAGGAAGACCAGGCCCTCTAAGGCAGCAGAGATGTTCTTAACCACTTTGGGGGATTCTGCCCTGAACCACCCTCTGGTGCAAATTAGTCACTCAGCCTGGCCAACAGACTCTACAATATGCAGGGCCTCATAAAAAGGTGAATTTTGTTATGCTAGTTAGTGGCATTTCTTTGTTTCTCTATCAAAATATTTCTCTGAGGTCCCTGCTCAAATTTTAACAGACAATGCTTCATAACCACACCTTCATGAGGTTCCCTTAGCTCAGCTTTAAAACTAGGCAAATTAAGTCTCTGAGCTATTATGATGGATACACCTCATTGGCCTTTGGTCACCTAAATGCTAAGTGTTTCATCAAAATGACTTAGTTATGCTTCCTTTCTTGTCCTTCAAGACACGTGACACATCCAAGACAATTGAGCCCAACTGAAGCAAACATCTAGACACCATCTAGACAGCCAGCAAGGTGCCTTTCCCTCTCTCTCTCTTGCCTATAGAGGCACTTTGGATAGCTAGTTTAGACTAAATATCCAAGTTTAAGACAGCTAAAATTAGATAAGGCAAATCTGGGTGTAAGTGAG
Organism: Chlamydotis macqueenii; assembly: GCF_036417535.1. Lineage (NCBI taxonomy): Eukaryota > Metazoa > Chordata > Aves > Otidiformes > Otididae > Chlamydotis > Chlamydotis macqueenii. The sequence continues at coordinate 5,587,349 of NC_141556.1, read as the reverse complement.
GTGTATATCATTCTGTGTTATAGGAGGCTAAAGAAATCACTCCTGATAAACTGACATGGTGGTTTTTAATGTTGCTTCTGGTGAGGGTAAACGGTTATGTGGTTAAGTAGTTCCCAATGTCAGCTGAAGTAGGACTGACATGAAGTCTTGCTTTTCTTGGAAACAGGCACATATCTGAATTATATTACACAGCTTCAGTGTAATCTTGGTATATGATTCCAGTTACTGCTCTGTGAACTTTGTCCCAAGTGTTTTAAAACACTTTTCAGATATCAAGTCCTCATTTTTAATATTAGTTGAATACAACAAGAACATCTTGTCTAGCAAAGTGAAGGTGGCTGAGAAGGAGAGCTCTGATCACGTTCTAGCATGCCAAGTTGAGATTTTGGCTGGCGCTAACAAGCATTGCAACATTTATTAATTCATTACTTGGGAAATTGTCTCACCCAATTTCTTCGGGCAGCACCTCACTCATTGCTACACGTTTGGAGAATAAGTTAAAGATGCCTCATGTTATTTCAATGTCTTAGTCATTGTTGTTTGGGTGTGGGCACTCGTTAGCCTGGGCTTCAGAAATTGAAAATAAATGAGAGGTGGAGATACAGAAACTATTCTCATCAAAACCAGCAGGAAATTAAGAAGCAGAAAGATGAACCCTGAAGTAATTTACAAAAAAAAAAAAAAGTTACCTCCTTAATTCAGAGGGTATAAAAGAACCTATATTGGATACTGAGCATATTGGATACGTGATATCCTGGGAGACCACGAGTAGTTATTGAAATGTAAAGCAGTATAGTGCATATGGTATCTAAGGTACATCATATGATATAATCTGATATGTATCAGTATTTTGGCATTCTTTTCAATGCAGACCTTAGGTGCATTGGAGGTAAATGCCAACAGAAAATATATAGGTCGTTAATAAGGCCTATACCTAAGACCATACCTCCAAGGTGATGCAGGGAATTTTATTTTTCTGATGTTCATCTGGCATGACTTCTTCTTTTACTAGAGTCCAACAGATCTGGGAACATTTTGTCCAAGCAACTACCTCTTCCTGAAGGGCTGCAAGAATTTTTGATGGTTCACAGCCTTGACTCACAAATGGCAATGTCTTAGGTTAGGACAAATAGGGTGGTTTCTACCATTCTTCTCTGCTCCCCATAGCTCTCTGAGGATATCCCCCAGGGACCAGCTATTCATAGTCCACCATAGTTTACTGTAGAGCATATTAACATAAACCAGCAGCACCTTCATGTTCTTTTAATAAGCCAGGCCACAAATGGTAGCTCAGTAAGCAGCTGAGATCTCCCTGAAACATTGCTGAGGACCACGAAAAAAGTGACATGTGGACAACAGGACCCACTGTAACAGTTCCAAGTCATACTCATCCATAAGTCCAAGTTGTCCCTGTCCCCATACTATAATTTAGATTCTAGAGGACTGAGATCCTTTACTGTGACCACAGTTATGAGACTCAGTGTAAAAACAGCCAGGGCAAACTTAATAGTCTGAGTTATACAGAATATCAGACTCCTGTTCTCAGTTCTCCTTTCTCTCTTATGTTTGAGGAATCTATATTTTTTCTATGTGATTTCATAATATCACTAAGATTTTGGGAGTCTGTTAGCAAACTAAATTGAGTACATGCAGAAATTATATTCTAATAGTAAAAAGAACTTGAACAGGTAAAAATATAAAAATAACTAAATTGACTTTTTATAGCAAATCAATGGAGTATGTAAATTATATAGCTAGACTTTGTCAAGGCCAGTCCATATTAAAAATAAATGAAAAAAAAATTACAGACGTTGCTAATTTAGCATGAAGGCAAAAAACACTGCTGAAAGAATACTATAATGGAGTATAGTTAATTCCTTTCAATTCTTTTTCATGGTTCTTAAGAATAGGTCAGAATAAATATTAAATCCACAAGAGATTTATTGCTTCCTTGGAAAATCAATATGCCGTGAATCAACATTAACATGAACTTTGAACATTCTCTGTGTTTTCTTTCCTGGGAAATTTTTTGTAAGTCTGACTGTATCTGCGGGGATTTTGACCACCAACTTATGGAAAACTGTATGTAGGATCATGCCAGTTAATTGTGATTAATACATGGATTTAAGTAGGCTTGAGGCTGGTGAGATGTGAGAACATTCTTAAGTAAGGTGGAGAAGCTAAGCCTTGAATGCAACTGAGCTTGGTCTAAACTGACTTGAAGTCACAGTCAACATTCTGCAAGTGACTCAGACTTCACCAACATGTTAAACACAGCCAATATTTGTAATGGAGACTGCCCCACCTGCTCAGCCTTTGCTAGTATTGCAGATAATTATATGCCATCAATATTACTACCCTCCTTTTCTGATATCTCCCTTTTCATCTGCTCTTTCTGTGTGTTGCCATCACTAATTGAAATTTTGCTGAGATGCTATTGGAATGTAGGTTGGGTTTGCATTGAATTCCCCAGCATTTCATACAAGGTTGGCATACACTGCTAACCTGTTTGGACTAAAAGTCAGGAGATTTGAGCAATATTTCCCCGTGTGTGCTGCCTGCCTGACTGTGTTGTACTACTAATTTTAAGTCTGGTTTTGGTATTTTTTGGTTTAAGTTTTTTTTTACTGAAAAATCTAGTCTTCTGTCAGAAGTCTGTTCAGCACAAAGCCTCATTAGATGTTACTCAACTTCAAATTCAGACACTTCAATTCTGAGACATAATTATGTGAACAAAGACTTGACTCAGTTGCCCTCAAAGGCATTTAGTGCCATTTGAGACACAATGCCATAACTGAGACACGTTTGTAGGCCTTGTGTATTTGACCCAGGATTTACAGGAGACCCTCAGGCCCTCTCAGGCCCTCCTGACACCCTAGGATATAACAAATGCTTGTAGAAGCCCATGGTTAGGCAGTAGGATCACATGCTTACATTTCGTCAGTTGGATCAATTGCATACAGACAAAAATAGGAGTTTAAAGACCAATTGATAAAGACATCTGAATGGAGAGGTCTAACTTGGGTATCTGAGCCCAGATCAAGATATTCTTCGTCTTGGCTTGTTTCTGTTGCCTAAATAAAAATGTTTTGAGAATGCAAGAGTATCCCATGTGATCTCCCACTCCAGCTGATAGGTCAGTCAGGTGAAAGCCTCCCATAGATCCTTTCGTATGTCTGCCATTCATCTGCCATCTTCCATCCATCTTGAATACCCTAGGACATCTCAAATAGCAGTAGATAGCTGTGTTTAGGCAACAGAACTGTGTCCCTTCTGTCTTCAAGGCCAACTGTCACACTGCAGCTTTCCTGCTCCTCTGCTTCCCCATCTTTTCCACATGAGGTATCCTTGTTTCTACACCACAAGGCTGGGCAACTTTATAGACCCTAGGTAAGACTCACATAGCCCACAGGCTTTTTGATCACGCTGCAGTTGGGTGCTCTACAAATTGGCTGTGGTGGGAAGAGGCTGGATTTTTGATTCTTGTTATCAGAGGTAATGCACTGCAACCCTGCAAGCCTGATGAGGCTCGTGTAATAATCTCACTGTTGTATCTTGTTATACAGAAATGAATCATGATTAGGAACAGATTTATTTGCAGGTGGAGTGAACAAGGAGGAAAAGAGAACTCTGAGATATTTAACTCTTCTAACTGACATCTCTTACTAGCCCACCACAACCTCCATCCTATGTGTTCCTAATCCAGTGCAGCACCAAAGCTTTCAATCCCCTCAAACAGATGCAGGGAGCTTGGAGAAACTCCTTATATGTCAAATGCAAAAGATCTGTCAGGGAAGCTAGAGTTGGTGGTTCAGCCTCCCTCCAGCTGATGTCTTGGCCATCTATTCCCCACCTGAAACTCTCCTCTTTCTATATATTCTATTTTCTGATTGTGAACCATGCCAAATTAGTTCACAGTTGACAAACTGATTATGAAGCAGTTATTGGCTTACACTAGAACTAAATATGAAGAATTTCAGTTGCAGCTAAATACAAACTAGAATGGAATTGAAAAATTGTTTGCTAAACTCTCTGGGGCAGGTTTTACCTCTTGCCACTGAAATGCAAAGTCATACAACACTTGAAATTCCAGGTGTGTCCACATTGCAAGTAATGGTAAAAATATTAAGTAAAATGATGCTGATGTTGCTGATGAAAACATAATAACAATAATAGAAGATATGATTAGATTATTTTGAGAAGACCCACTGCCTGAAAGTACAGAGTGTCACATTCAGGTATCATTTTTCTTTTTTAATGTAATTCAACATTATTATAATTACTATTGACTTTTTGGTTATCCGTCAGCACATGGTGGGTGGAAATAACTTGGGGTGTGACTGATGGAGCTAGTTGTTCTTTTTTTTTTCCTACTGAATTTCTTGATGTGTATGCTTTTCCACGCAGATGGCACCTTTGGCAACTGCCTGCCTGGCAGGATTTCAGGGCACCATTAATCTATCAAAGCAATGCTAATTAAGTTGGACTCTTAACAGTTTACTCACCATCTGCTTCTAACCGTCATCCTTCTCTGTGCTGTCCCTAATGCTTCCTTCGTGGAGGATGGGAACCCTGAACAGCACTGGTTAATGTTCTTAGCTTGCAAGCACACTAAGCCTGGTGCAGCTACTGCCTTCCTATAATGCTTTTGCTGAAGAATAGTGTTAAAAAGTCAAAAACGCTGCCATTGAAAAGCTTTGCAGAAGCCAAAGGTCACTTTTTAGACCCTAATTGCCTACTTTTGCCTTGTAGAAAGCTAGGTTTCCATCTGTTTCTACCTTTCCTCTAGACTAGTTTGCTTAACAAAAGTCATTAAATTCAGAGTAACTATTCTCAATTTGTTATTTGCATTAAATGTTCCTGGGTTTATTGTAAGCCTAAAAAAAGGTTTGGGGCTTGTTTACCTAAACCACTTATCTGTTTTTTTCCAGTGGTATCATTTGGCCTAAATAAAGACATTAACTGTCCGCAAACCCCACCTCACATTATATCCCCAGACCAGCAGTTACCACAGCTACTATTCTTCCAGTAAAATCCCTTACACTTCTACAGCAGTCTCCTATTGCCAAGGTGCTCCTCACTTAGTTTCATTCCACCGTGGACTGAATTTGCAAACTAGGTGGTTTCCCTGACTATCTGGCCTGCAGGACCTAAGCCAAAAACATTCTCAGAGCACAGAGAAATGTATCCAAGAAAATGAGATTTATAACCCTCTCACTGACTCCTTTTTATTTAAAAGTCTCATGGCTTCACCTGGAATGGGGCAGTCCCAGGTGCAAGTTTCTCTTGCTCCTGAGGGGATTTGAAACCACATCTCTCTTTCTCTACCTCCCAGGAGAATACCTTAACCACCAAAAGATAGTCCAGGAGATTGTGAGTCTCACAATCTTTTCCAGTGAATCTGTTCCACTTTAATTAAATATTCATTGTGCTTATAGAAGAGATAATAACTCTAGACATAGGCAGAATGGAAAAACTTGGGTTCTAATCCCATATCAAACAGATATGCTCTGCATATGCGTAAGGATGATGCACTGGTTTTGGGAAACGAATTTTAGGAGATGCATGCCTTCTTCTGTGAGTTTGCCAAGGGAGAATATAGACACCCTTTGAAGCTGTATGCACCAGTCAGCAGCCGAAGTTAGACACTACAGCAATGAGCACTGTAGTGTTCTAGTCTTTCTGCATCTCCAAGTGGCTAATACATCACTACCTGAAATATTTCCTTTTAATTAGAAAAAGAAAATAATAACAACTCTCCGGTGACGTAACTGTAGATACATGGTGATTTATTAATAACAATTGCTGCATACTGGCTAAGCAACTTAGGACAGTGAATAAAACTACTAATTACAACTGCTGCAACATTTATAAGAGTAGTTGATGACACTGACAAATTCAGCATTGCAATTTACGTGATTATCAATAAAATGGTGAGAAAAATGGTAGAATTCTGAGCCTAACTTACAGTCACCATCAAAACAGAGCAAAGCAAGGGCTTGGCAATGGGCAGTGAAAAAGTTTGAGGCACAGAAAAAATGCTTACTATGAAACATAGGTTAGGAAAGAATGAGGATAAACAAACATGAGGCATGTGATAGAGATCATGAAATTGGTTGTTCTGAATTACCCCGTTTTATATTACAAGAATAATGTAACATCCTATGGAACTGGATGGCAAGACATAGAGAGGATAAAAAGGAAGACATTTTTTCACAATGGGTAATTGACCTGTGGAACTGATTGCCACAGGATAGCAGCAAGTCCAAGAGCTTAGCAGGTTTTAAAAAGGATTAAACATGTATAGGGATAATTAATTCATCCATTATTAAACAAGATAAGTTTTATTAGTCATCAGTTACATTAAACAAGATAAAGTAAAGACCTTGTAGGAAACTTTAATTCTTACTCAGGGAGAAGTTCCCAAATCCCAACTTTCAATGGCATTTTCAAAAATAAATATTTCTTTATTCCTGTTCCATGGAAAATTTTGAATTTTAGTTGCAAAATGTCAGTATGCCTCTGTCTTCTCTTGTCTAATATAACTAGCAAATAATGTGATTTCATCTTGTCTTAAAGATGGATTAGCACTGACATGTCCTAGCTAATAATTGGTATCTGCACGGAAGTATTCTCCTGCAAGATGAAACGGGTATTAAGGTTTTTCTGCAGAAAAGCACCCAGGAGAGCTAACACATCTTCTCAAAGTATTTGTGACTGAGATTAATTTAAGTTCCTAGGAGACATTCTGTCCTATGAAAATCATATCCTATATGCTTTTCAGGTGATTGGATGTCTTGCATTCTAGAGTGACAGTGCTCATCTGAGGACTCCACCTATGTGCAATCAACCACTTTTCTTTCTTACTCATTTTGAAAATATTCCTTTTTCTTGGCCCAGGTTCCATCCTATGCTTGGAATTTACCAGAAGCATCTACAGGAAATTATTCCTCCTTAGCTTTCTAGACAATCAGTGGAGACAGCTGCTACATCCAGATGGAAGTTTGAAGAATCATGGGATCACAGAGAAATTTATGTTAGACTTTTGGAGGTCATCAGGTCACAGCAGGGCTAACAGTGAAGATAGATCAGGCTTTGTAGGCCTTTTAAACATCTGAATCATTCTATGGAAAAATGGGTATCTCTCTTCCTATGGAAAACTCAGGTAACAACAGAAGGAACACACAAGAAGCCTAAACCAACACCTCAGTGTAAATGGGGTAAACCCCAGCTATTGCATTAAACTTCTAAGATTTACTCCTTCTCTCCTTCATAACATATTTCTTCCATACTCCTTGTTCATCCATCCAAATGTGTCATCAGCCCCTCCACTGGCAATTCTTAGTAGTTACAGGAAAAGAACTGCCATGTCCTGAAATCGTTACCATCTATGATACCTTTGCTCTGTCCGCTGCTAACTCTGCAAATATATTTCAACTCATTCCTGAAATACATCTTTTCCCCTGTCTTTCTTTTATATCTCTGTGTCCCTCAACTGGTTGCACTTTTCCCTCCCTTTATCTGACACTGTCTATTGCTCATAGCTGTAGTGTATTACTGAAATATGCAAAACAGATTTGGAAACAACCTGTGCCAAAGATGTTACTTACCAGAAGTATGATAGTAGAAACTGTATTTTCTTTGGTGCTTTTCCTACCAAAGGAACAATTTTTCACAATTTTTCACCTAGGCAATACCTTGCTCCATGTTAAAGTGGAGCTAACCTACTTAAAGCTTACACGGGTATCTCAACACTATACTTGCAACTAAAATGTAGATGTATCTTATACATACTTCTTGATGGCAATCGTGTCAACCAGTAATGTAAAAAAAAAAATCAGAATCCAGTTCCAAGAATGTGTGAGATTGACATCAGATTATTTCCTTCATTTGGCTTTGATTATTTCGCCCTTAGGGATATTCAGGTACAGGCACATCATCAAGCTTCATTTCATTTGTCCTGTATTAATAATTTTTTTAATAGTAGTTAAGTATGCAATAGATTATTGGAGCACTGCATGTTTTTGAATGTATTTATCTTCATATCACTCCTGTGAGGAAATCAAGTACGCTCATTCCCATTTTCTAGGTTGAGGACAGAAAGGAAAAACAACTTGCTGAAGGATTGCATCCATGGAAGTGCAAGGACTTGAAAAACCTTCACTTTAGGGATTCATTCTTTCTCTTGTTCTGAAATCTGAGATCCTTCCATAACCACATGCTTCCAGAAGCTGGGACTTTAAGGCAAAACACAAACTACAACAAAAATTCCCTTGAAAATCTAAGAATTCATAGCTCTATATAGACTGAGACAATCTTTCTTTTCAATTTTCTTTTTGGTCCAACTCAGTATTTCCTTTTAAGAACTGAATGTCACATACCTATCCCCAAGAAATCAAAAAGAAAGGTAGATCTTGCCCTAACAATGCCTTCGTATCTCAAAGCGTCAATCTTTCCCCGCTCCTTGGAGTGGCAGCTCATTTTCCCAGATATATACCTCCTGTTCATCCTTACTGCTTTATCCCAAAGAACCACATCACCCACCTCATTCCCCATGCTCACTTTCCCCTTCCAGTTTTTTTTGAGTTTTTTTTTCCTGTATCGCTTTTTGTGGTTGTTGTTGTAACTCACGCTGCTGTGGGTTATTCCCCTAAGCTCTGGAAAGATCAGTCATACATTACAGGATATGTGAGTAAACTGGCCAGATTACAGAGCAGGAGCTTGAGGTTAAATAACAATGTGTTCCCGAAACACCTGTTAGAGTGCTGCAAAACATTTTACTCGCAGTGACTTGCTGCAACACATAGAGACCTTTTAAGACACACGCTTACCTGGGAACTTGCTGGTGCTGATTCTGTAGCTTGTCTAAATAATAACCAGCTCTTTGCAATGCTAAACTTTATCTCTGAATGTTTTGACAATGATGTACAATACTAAAAAAAAAAAAAAGATTAAAAAGCCTGAATTTTCTCGTTTATTTTTAATTTATTTTTTACTATAGATGGATTATGGATAGGTGGGTTAATCTGGAGATATCTGCAGGCAGTTGGTAACACCAATTTAGCATGGCTCTGTCTGCATTTTATCTCAGCTGAGATTCTAAATTAAACATGCATTTAAAAATAATGGCATCTGAACAGGGTGTCTCATTCAATTTTAGCTGGCTGCAGTATTTTCTTATGTTTGCATGGTACTCTGTAAATGTTTGTGTTCCTTATCCTGATTACAGATGCAATTTTACAGCCTGTTTATTGATTTTAAAACTTTAGAATACCATTGACATCGGCCATAAGGAACCTCATTTGTCTGGCAAGAGATTGCAGAAAGAATTTCAGACCTGATTGATTTGGTCTTTTCCACTTGAACTTGTAATAGGAAGCCTACATATTCATTGTATTGTTTGTATTTGTAAAAAGCCAATGCATCACATTTGTGTATTTAAACACATGCAAGATTTCTTTTTCTTTCTTACTCATTTTAGTTATCTTGTATAAACAGTTTGAAATAAATAAGTGTACACATGAAAATAGATAAGAATTCACAAGGTTCTGTTAAAGAAACACACACAACTAAATATGTACTGTATTTCTCACTGTAAATAACAAATCCAAATAATACTGCATTTTTTATATTCAATCACAACCACAGAAGTTAAGTCAATTATAATTTTGCCTGAGTAAAGAGTTCATGATCTGACCTATGAATTACCATAATATTTAACACTAACAGCATTAAAGACTTCTTCAAGGACACCTCTCAGGCTGGAATCTAAGCCAAGAATAACAACTCATTTAGACTTCACAGCAATCCTGTGGACTAAGAATCGTCCCACTTTACAGAGAAGAAAGCTAAAACCCCATAGCTAAAAGACTCCTTAGATGACACCTATAAAATCATTATTACTATTAAATAAATCAAGAATTCACAAATGGTTTACAGAAGCCACAAAAGCAGCAAACATCACATGATGGCCAAGAAAATTGGCTCAATGGTAAATTGTCATTGAAGGGCATTCAATATGATGTGTGAAAAATAAACATGCCTCTGAAAAACTTCTATGTCGCATTAATCTCATAATTCTCCAAGACACAGCTTGAACTGCAGTAATATTATAGACAGTTACAGCTGGAAATCCATGGGTGCAGGAGGTGTCTGTAAAGTGCAAGAACTACTGGCTGCCTACTGCTGGACAAGTTCTTCTGTGGCTGAATACAGCTTTTTTCTTGATTCAGTGCTTATCCTCTGGGAATATCATTACTGGAAAATACAATGGATTACATCTTTTTACAACTTTCCTTAGACAAAACTAATTGATTTTTGAAATGTTTCATATTCACCCTACACAACTTGGCCAACTGCACTTGGTCGGGGAAGAAAAAAAGATAATGTAAATAATTTCAAGAATGAACTCTATTAAAACTTGACAATACCTTCAATTAGCATTATCCTAGAAATGTTTAAAATCTTCATATTAAAACATAACAGCACTGATATGTCATTCATTATGAAGAGAAATTAAACCTTTCTGAAGGAAGAGAGGAAAACAAGGGAGATCCACATTATTTCAGAAGCTAAATATGCTGCAGGAATTATTGTAAAACTTAGAAATAACTTCCTCCTTAGATCTGAGTGCAATCATAATTTCTATGATGTCATTCCAGAATTTAGTCTAAAAGGGATTGACATTTCTAAAGAAAATGAAAAATTTCCTTTATTGCTCTGTAAAGTGAGTGTATTTTCTTTTATTATAGCCAAAAGGTAAGACGCCATCTTAACTGGGTCTTAGAAAACTGAAAATCATTATATTGAGCAGCAATCTAATCTATCTGGTTTGCAAATATGAGGTAACCCATGGTTTGACTATTTTAAGACATGCTTTGAAAATCACCTTATCTGATAAAATCTACACCCAGTGAGCCTTCCATAAAGTCCAGTTGCAGAGCAGAGAGGCTGAAGTGATCAGCTCTCTGCAAAGAGAGCTATAAGAACAAGGATGTCTTCTGCTTTCCAACACCTAGGTCTGCAACTTGATCTAGTAGCATATACATTGCCAAATGTTGATTTTCTAACAGTACTTTCTTAAGTGAGAGTTTTAATAAAGTGTATAACGTGACATTTTCAGAATAGCTGCAAGCCAGTATTCTCATTTTATCAACAATTTCTACTTCCAGAAGGATTCATGCATCACCTTCACCTTCAGCAAAGACAACCCTTTTGAGTAATCTCAGAAAACCATTAGACTGTAAACTAGAAGGATAAGTGAGATACTACCAGGAAAAAAAAAAAAAGAAGAATTGTCTTCAGAGGGAAAGGAGAAAGTACCACAGAGAGTGATGGGAAAGAATACAATAATAAACAGTGAGGAGAAGAATATCCCAGTACTGAAAACTAAAACTAACCTAAAAGCTGTTTTAGATAAAGCACTGGGCACAATAGAGCAGAAAGCAGAGGAATCTCCCATAATTTGGAGTACCTCTAGGAGCCAAGAGAAAGACAGACATAAGCAGAAAGATGGAAAATTTGGGTTAAGGTCACCCAAAGTTAAAACCCATAGTTAAAACAAATCAAGCTCAAAAGGGATCCAATGGTTTTAGAGTCTCCATCTTTGGACAAAACCTGACTGGACATGGCACTCAGTAATCTTCTCTAGTTGATCCTACTGTGAGCATGAAGTTGGATGCTCTGATTTCCAAAGACTCTTTCTAACCTCAGTCACCCTATGTTTTTGTGATTGATCTGATAACTAGAGATGTGCTACTATCAAGATTAATCTCTCCACACTGAAGATGTCCATTCCCGTTGGACTGGGATGTCCATCTGCCTTTAATTGCATAGCCAGGAGGTGTGCACTTCAGTTAAAAGTCCAGCGGCTCTGCCAGCAAAGTTTGTATAGAAGTACATTTTGCATGCATAAAGGCTCTGGAATTTGGTCAAGATATTCTACAAGCAAGCTTGGCTTTGTTCTGCTCTGTGGATTTAGAATGGTACAAGTGACACCGGTAGATAAGTATCAGATCTGGCATATTTTCAAATAGTCTGATAGCTATAAGGAGAATGCAGCATAAACCAAACCTTCTCCTGGTATAACTTCACTGAAATCAATGAGATACATAATATAAACACAATCCTGTGGGGAGGAGTCTCAAAACCTTCACGTAACTTAGCTTTCCTGACATCAGAAATTAAAAGAAATGGGTCTGTTTTACCAGAGCTTCATATGCAGAGCTCCCCCATCGTAATCACAGAGGATGTTTCTTTGCAGATGGGCTAGGACACTACCCCTCAAAATGCACATATTCTGTAATCATGGTTCAGTTTTCAAATGAGACACAAAATAATGTCACTGTCATGATGTATTTATTGTCGTGGTATTCAAACATCAGATTATTTCAGAAAAGAGATACTGCTACATTCCACATGATGGCAGGAGATCTATTTTTCTTATTGCAAACCCAGAGCTTACAGTTTAAGATTGTCCTATTAAATATAGCAAGATAAGCAATCTCCCATATTCTCCAAGCTGTTTTATAATAATGTGTTCTCAAGACATATTCAAAAGGGACAATTCGTCTTTCTATATTAAAAAAAAAAAAAATAAGCTGAAGTAGTTTGGCAAAGTTTACCTAAATTATAAAATAAGTGCCTTGTAAAATAAGGATATAAGTAAACTGGTATTTCAGGACAGACTTACAACACTTACTTCGGTTTTGTTGTACATAATTAGGTTACCTTACTATAGATTTTTTAAGAATACATACTTTGTTCTTTATGTCCTCTTTTTTTTTTTTTTTTTTTGGTAGAAAGGAACTTTCAGTCGCAATTTCATTTGATTGATTTTAGATTTTTTTTTTTTACACAAGACTTTTCTGCTTACATTTTTCAACTTAAGAAACATTAGAAACATCCGGACTGTTTTTTTTTTCTGGAGGTTGAGGGGCTTCAGCATATCTTTTCTGGAGTGCTTCTGGAGCACTTTAAGTGAAAAATAATATATGGGATTTGTTACAAATACATAACAAGGATTTTCTATGTCCAAGTGTTTAGTAGGCAGTGGAATACAAAGAAATAATTTTAAAACTATGATGTTAAAATGTTTGTCTTTCACTGTCTTGATTTTGACTATGTTATTATTTCTTTTTATTCTCTAACAGCCATCTGTTATTTGCATATATGAAAAATAAGAAAAAATCAAACAAATTATATACATAACAATACATTCATTGTTTACTCATGTATTCAAACAAACAAAGCAGGAGAAAATCTCACACAATTTCTTGTTTTTCTCTTGTATGTAGCTCATCTTTAAGCAATATACATGAATCATTAAATACTTATGCAAGAGTGTGTTCTGCTAAGAAAGTGCACCAAGTTCATCCTGTGTTTTTCTCTACCAGGGAGTGCCCAATTCTTTTGGCAAGTTCCTTTTTATTAACTTGATTTTAGAGCCGGAAAACAATCATAATATGATATCCTGGGCAGGGCTCTGAGCAACCTGATCTGGTTGGAGATGTCCCTGCTCCTTGCAAAGGGGTTGCACTAGATGATCTTTAAAGGTCACTTCCAACCCAAACCATTCTATGATTCTATGATCCCGATATTACTTCAGATTTCCATTACCTGCACTGCGCTGTTTCCAAGACTGATAATGACACACCAAAACAAAATGATGCACAGCCATTGGTAGAAGTTATTTAGAGACTAAAGACACTAAAAAGACAGGCTACATACATGCATTCTATCATTTTCATGTATGAAATTGATTTTTATGAACTTTTTTCCTTATCTGTCTCAAAAGTCAACCCATTATGTGGTTGAGCTGAAGCAGTGGCTGCAGTCTGCAGGACAGAGATGCTGGCAGTACCCCAGCTCCTTCTGACTCAGTGTGGGAGAGAAGCAAATTCACAGCAAATGTCCAGGTAAAACACCCAGAATTAATGTCAGCAGCAATTTGGACAGGGGTTGTACTTCCAGTAGGCATAGAAAGCCCGGGGACAGATCCCAGCTTGGGAACCACACTTGGCTGCGTGTTGGTCAGGAGCTGCACAGTGGTCACTCCTTCCCTATAGTATCTCCGGTTTTTAGGCTATGGAAATGAATACAGCCCTGGGGATTATTTGACGCTTGGGAAAACATGGAGCCAACATGCTTAAAATTTAACTTTAATGGCTCTAAATCTATCCTTTAAAAAACAACAAAGAGGAGATATTCCCCTTTGGTTTTATAATGCAGCCAGCAGAGAGTGAAGCATGCTCCTTAAAGTATAAGTCCATCAAAGACTGGCACCTCCTTGCTTAATAAACCTTTCTCTTTATGTATTTGACTCATATTTGATCATTTTAACTGTGTTTTAGCGTTGTTAGCTCTGGGGAGACAACTCAGCTTTTGGCTCAGAGATCAGGAAGGAACTGCAGGATAATTTTCAATTATAATATCTCTCTTATTGATGATGAATGATACTCAAGAAAGAAAACAAAAACCTAAGCGTGATAACTTAGTTTTAACTTGTAACCTAAACAGATGTGATCTGTGGACTTTGAGACTTAATAGCAATGGAATGTCATATTATTATTTTCCAACACTTTCTGAAGAGGAATTTCCCTGAATGGGTCCTGATGACAATTTAAAAAAAACGCTTTTTGCGCTGATTGGTGCTTAAAATGCAACATCAGCCAGCCAAGCAGCAAGCACTTTGTAAGTCTTCCTTGTTTGGTGCTCTATAGCTTGCTTTCGGCACATCTTTTAATTTAGACAAAAATCAGAGTGATTACTTTCATTTTAGTTTCTAGCTTGTTTTATGTCCCAACACTCATGAGCTACTACAGAATTTCTGTGATTAACTTGTAAACACTTCAGGGGAGTATTTAATTATGAGCTTCATTTATCGTCTCATCTCCTTTTTAATATATCTTAACTAGATTTTGCTTTTGAAAAATCAAACCAAAAAGCTCCCCAGCAAACCCCTGAATTTTGAGCAAAAGTAGACCCAGCTATGCTGCTTTAATAAAAATGACGGTGAATTTTGGAGGAACTGAAGAAGCTGTTTCCTTTTTCAGTACAAATATGATCTTGAAAATCCACAAATCAAAATGCTTATCCTGTGTTTATGCCAGAACATAACGCATGACTCCTTGGTAGATGAATGTCCACCCATAGAATGCATTATTAGTCTATTTAGCTTCATGTGCTGTGCTGACCTACTTTAACTTATTCTTAATAATGCACAACACTGGAGCAATATTGACTCATATAATCATTTCTCATATACTATGAGGCATTAATAATACATTGCATTTTTTTCCTCCAAAGTGAAGATACAGTTAAATCAAATGGATCCTAATGTGAACATCAACAAATGAAACAGATTGGGCCTTGTATGAGCAAAATGACACTTTATAAGGAAAGTATTTTATTCTGCTTCCCCTGACAAATGCTTCCTTAAATATGCCATTGCTATTTTTATGGTTGGCAAGGTGGGATTTCTATTTTTGTTAGGTTTTAGTATAACATTTAGCAGTAGTTTTTCTTAGCTGCATCTAGGGAAAAAAAAAAAAAAAAAAAGACTGTTGAGTATGTTTTAAAAAGCATTGATAAATCCTCCCAGAAAGAAAATCTTACAAAAATACCTTTAAAATAAATATTGTTAAAAGGGAACTATATCAGAAACTGGAGTAGATTCTCAGAAAATAAAAGAAAAAATTCTGCGTAATTCATGTAAAATGAATAAATTAATCCAAGGAGTTTGACACCTGCTGAGTCTAATGAGAATGAATTCTTGATGAGGGAAACTAAAAAAGAGACCAATCAATATTACTGTGAAATTTTTGTTGGTTTTGTTATTTGTGGCCAAATACAGGATAAACATTTTGCTATATTCAACTCTTGCATGTGAACTTGAAGATTTTGATGAATAATTTTTGAAAATTCCCCACTCTCTGCAATATTGCCTTTCACTATTACTATTTTCTAGGGTGAATCAACTGATTCAGATTGATGACTGGACACATTGCAGTGCTGAAATGCAAGAAATTAGATTTTCCCCTTTCTCTCTGTATCAGGGTAACTTGCATCTAAAAAGCAACAGCAATATAAGCCATCAGTCCCTGGACATACAAAGTCAAACTCAGACATTTAACATATAACATTTAACTTATAATTTTTTCATTTCAAAGTAGGCTGTGCTTGTTTTCAAGAAATACACTGCAAATGTCATTAGCTGCTCTACTTGCACAATGAAATTCAGACTGTATTAGCACCCTTAGCTCCAATCCTTTTATTATTTTTATCATTGTGAAGCACAATTGGCTCAGGTGAAACAGCAGTGTTACAATATTTTCAAATAAGGATGCATGGGATAAGAATCAACTCGGATAATCTAAGTTAATCTTGACTTATTTTAAAATATTGACTGCTTTATATAATTCATTAAAGAGTATGACAGCTCTACTGTACTGAAATAATTAACAAGCTCTGTTAGGTGTTAATAATTTGACCTTTTTAAAAAATAAATGAAACCTTGACCAAATTTTAAGCTTTGAGCTTTGGATAATACTTCAATTTGCTGCAGAGTTTCAAGAAAATTAGTTAATTAGTTTTTCAGAGATCTAATCACTTGAATATTGGCCTTCAAAAATGTTTGTACATGTAATATCATGACTTCTAAATCTCCACCAGTTTTAAAAGCCACCAACAGCAGAAAATATTTTTTTTTTGTTTCAAATACCAGAATTTGTTGTTCTTCCTGGAATACAGGACTATCTTGTTAATATACAACAAATAAACAACATTTCTAGGATTATGTAAATACAAAACTGCTCAAAAAAAAAAGGAAAAATACTTTGCCAATTTTCTCCAGCACAGTACAGAGAAAGTTTTGGAAAGATTAAAAAGATATTTTTTTTTTAAGAAAAAACAACCCTGTCTTTTGGTATTTTCCTGCACTCATCTTTAAGGGCATAGAAAATAGATTTAAATTATTTTTAGGAATTTACAAAGGATAGGACAAGGTCTTTATCCATTTCCTGTTTTTTTACAAGACTGTGCCAATGATTAAAATGCCCAGTCACTGAAGTAACGGCACAAATACATCGAGGAGCCTGCACTTGCACAGCCTTGCCAAATGCTGTGGTGACCTGTGTTACTGGAAGGGGACCAACCAGATCACAGGAGGAAAAGATTGGATGAGTGTCCTAGAAAACCTGCCTGTGTGTACGTGACTTGCATGGTATCTCCACCACCTCTACAATTACTTTTTTTTTTTTTTTTTTTTTTTTTGCACTTTTTTCCAAATACAAAAGCACTCTGGTTTTACCCCTACGGCTGTACTAAGGGCAAAGTCAACGGAACAACTGGGCTCTTTGACAAAATTCCCTTCGTTCCCAAGACATGGCATTACTCCCTTGTAGGTCTAAGTAGAAAAACTGGGGAAACACAAGCTCCTAGGCACTAACTTTAATGTTAATTAAGCATGATATGACAGGACAGTGGCAACCAACAAATTCACTTTTTTCACTCATTACTTTTTTCCCAAATACTACAGGATAGGGTCAATTTGTGGAATAAGATGTGGCAATCCAATGGTATCTGAAAGTTTCTGTGGTCTCAGTTTCTTACTCCTCAACAGCAGATATAACACAGAGATTAAGTCCATAAATGAAAGGGTAAAAGCTACCAGCAATATATGTTTCCACCATGCCATATAGTCCTCTACCACACTGGTACTCTGCTAAGTAGATCATGCTCAGCAGCCTTCTTGAGATTGTATGCTGTTCCTTCAGTGCACCATCTCCCTCTCCAAGCAGTGGACCCCAAAGGCGATAAAAGTCTGTGAAGCTCCTTGGGACTCTGGGAAGGTCTATGTGGGGGACTTACACCTGGGTAGTGTATGGGGAAGGTCCCAATGGGGACAGGAGAGGATGTTACAGGGCAAAAAAGGTGGATTATATGAGGACTTTGGTTGTCTTCTAGCCTCCCAGGAAAGCTATGCCTGGCTTTACATTGTCAGGTGTAACTGTATATCCTGTAGGATACTTTTACCTGTACTTGCTCACAGGAGTGTGCACATATAGAAAGCCTCTCTCCCCAGTGTCATGTGAAAAATATCAGGAATTTTTTTTTGTGTTTATTCCATAGCATAAGTCTTCAGTTTCTGTCTCTTTTCTAAAAAGCTATTGAAAGGTTTGTACTTAGTGAGTCTATTCTGGCTTAAGAAAACTACATCACTATGTGATTCAGAGCAGGGCCTCAAACAAGCTTCTTCCCGGTTTATTGTGGTGAATAGCATGTGATCAGCATTCTCTTTGCCCTATCCCATCCTCCCTTAGCCTAATAATTCCTTAGACAAAAATAACTTCTCAGGAAAAAAAAAAAGCACTTGCATGAGTTGGCACTTTTTGCGCAGTAAAACATCCCATTGAAAAAAATTCCTAAGCAGCTCCCCCTATAGATGCAAGTGCTATCAGTGCATGTATACAGTTTATTTCATTGTACCATTATTGACATTGACAAAGGATTTCTTATCTCTAGCTTTCAAAGATCAGCCAGACATCGACAGGATTTCTCTTCAGTGAGACACGCTAGCACATGATGAAATTAGGTTGCAGCGTGCAGAGTTCATTAAAGGTACTGTTCTAAGAAAGATATGTAGCCTGGGTTTTGCCAGCTAATAAATGACCCTGAGTTTTTTAGTAATTGTATATTATGTTTGAAATTGCTGCATAAATTGTGAGGACCCATTTTCATAAGATTTAAGTATGTGCGCTCTTGTTCTCTATTTCAATATCTCCAGGTCACACTGTATTACAGGATCTCACCATCTCAATATTCTTTGAGATCTATGTAATCTTTACCTTTCTCATTGTCATGATCTGCAGTAGCAAACACAGGACTTGCTGACCCTGTTTTTTCACAAACTAAAGGAAATGGCATTGGGGAAGAAGAGTTTTAAGTAAAAGCTGCAAGGATCAGGCCCATTCTGGTTCATATACCTTTAAATTGGTGTATGAAGAATGGGTTTAACAGGATATGGGGAGAAGAAGATGGTTATTCCTATACTATGTGTCACAGAGTGCATGCAGTGCCTTGTTCCCCTTTCCGCAACAATCTGAACCCGAATTTGCATAGTCTTCTAAAACAAAACAAAATAAAATACTGATACTGAAAGAGGCATCCACATTTTCACTGCTCTAATATAAAGACTGTAAGTTCTACCTACGGCTCAATCTAATAATGATCAAGAAAATCCTCCAGTTTAATAAATTCATTTTTCCTTCCTTGAACTAAATGCACAGTTACTAAAGCCAGAAGAATCACTGGCAGTTTCTCCCAGCTTCCACTGTAAGTTGAAAATGGCATTCTCATCACACGATTAATTAATGTTCTCGATGCAAAGAGATATGAGATAGATTTACGTTCCACATGTTATTGAATAACTCTCACATGTAATATTGCTTTGGCACGCTTTATGTTCCTGGAGTTAAAGTGCACATCAATAGCTCAATGCACCGATAACCTGAGTGTCAGTACAGCTATAAAACCTGTTTCTCCTTGAATTTTGCACAGTTTTCAGTCCACTGATCTCCTGGAAATGAGTCCTTGTTGATGCTATGAAAGTGGCACACAAATCAGAGGAGCTGAATGATATAATCTTGTATAAAACAGATTTTTTTTTTGGTCAATCTTCTTTCATCTTGCTGAAGAGGTGCCTTCAGAAGTATTAAAAATTTTTGGACCTCTGAATACAAACACTTTACTTTGACTTTTCCACTGCTTGGAGTTTGTCCTCTCTTGGGTGAACCAGCCACTCCCAAACTCAGCTCAGATCTATTGGGTTTAATGTGTCACCACTGGTCTTAAGGTATAATATTAACTACTAGAATATTTTTAAATAGACTAGACTAGACTAGACTAGGCTAGACTAGACTAGACTAGACCAGAAGACAATAGAAGACAATAGAATAGAAGTTGGAAGGGACCTACAACGAACATCTAGTCCGATTGATATTATTGTCCTCTGTTTTAGTTCAAAAGGCTAGAAATAATGCCACAACTGTTACACAATCCCTCAGAGTGGTATATTTTTCTGTAAAGTGTGTTTCAAATGCTTTAGAGAGCTCTATAAAGCCACCTGAAGGTATCTGGGGGTTCAAGGTTTGCTGGACTTGTGTTGAAGTACTGCATAGGCTGGAAGAAGACGTTGAATGTGATTTTGACATTGCTTGCTTAGTCTGAATAAGCTATTTTATATTTATAAATTTAATGTTAATTATTTCATTTTCTCTCTTTCTCTATTTCTTTCTGTCTGTCCAAACTGGACAATATTTCGCTATTAAGTAAGTTCACAAGTAGGGTTCATTATTTCTCTGGAGAAAGAATGAAGACATGAATGTGCATCTAGCTCTAGTTCAGTGACGATATCAAACAGTAGAATCTCCATTCAAATTTTTGGAGCTAAGTGCAGTAAAACTGGTGTGTCATCAGACTCATTTCTACACTTAACCAGCCTGCTCTCCTGGTAAGATATGATCTAATATAATTTGAAAAGTGATAACATCAACTGGGAAGAAAGTTGGTAGCAATAAGCTTAGGAGGGGTTTTCGTTTGCCTAGTAGCGCATCATTTTACTTGCTATATGATTTGTAAAATACATAGGCTATAGTATGAAATAGACTTCTGTAAGAAAAAAAAAATCTAATATTTTCCAAGTAGTGAACCTTACAGTGGTAAGGCTGTACTGGTATCTCCTTTTTACACACAAGACACTGAGGAATAGAAAACTAGAATATGATTCATTTCAGCAGATTTCAGGCATACATCTGCACTTCTGACATCCGTAACTGAACTTTTCTTCTCCAGCTCTCCTCAGCTAGGGGAGAAAAACGGGCACTTCCAGGCATGATTCATCTGACCTAATTGAGAAAAATATTTGAGAATGTGATGAATAGTGCTCTGAGCTTCACGGGATATATCAGTCAGATTTCACCTGGCTGTAAAGAGAAACTAGAATAACTTGCACAGGCGTAGATGCCTTTCTTGTCAACATCTATACTTGGTCAGATGAATCCTATCCATTCTGAGTGACAATTCAGGAAGTCCATGATGGAACAGCACTTCCCCTGGGTCAGTATCCTGACCATGTTTCAGAAACCTGAAAAGCAGGCTTTGTCAAATGTCCCTCCATAGCTCCCAGCCTTTATCCCCAGCTGTCATACCTATCTTATGTCCCTCAGCAGGAGTGATAAAAAAATAAATGCGCGCTGGCCTGCAAACTTGCATTATTTACTACTTAACCAGTAAGGGTGTTATACCACTTAGTTCAATGCTTGAAAGACCAACAGAGCCCATTGCCAGAGTCTTTGTACTAAAAGGTGAGGGCAAAAAAGACTGTAAAAAAACCTCCAAGTCATCTCAGATCCTTCCCCTAAGTGTGTTTAATCTCTGTTGGAATCAGTCTGTCTCATTGTTATGCACTTAGCCCATGGTATGGATGAAGTAGCAGACAAGGATGTCCAGGCTGTGGCTCTTGAGTCACAAGTGGCTCATCTACGATAGCTATCACCTTGTGCTGGGAGAGTGTTGCAGTTGAGGGACAATCTGTGCACAGGACAGGATTTTCCAAGCTAAGCCAAGTTCTTGGATATGGGAGGAAGTTAGGCAGGGCTGGTAAGGTGAGATCACCCAGCCCACATCCATTGGGCAACAGCATGAATTTGATAAGAGCTGTGACTCTCTCAACTTTGAAACATGGCAGAAGTTGCCTCCATCACTGCCACCCTGTGCTCGATACCTCTCTTCCCCATATGAATATTTTGGAATGTGAAGCACAGAATCCGGGAGGTAGGATGGGAATAACAGTATCCAAAGAACACGGATAATTGCTTACAATTAATACTGACATTGCACAATCACATGTGAAAGAGTTATATTACACAATCTCTTACATAACACCTAATCTTAACCTAATTCTACTCCACTGCATATGCCTTATACTAAACTACTGCTGTCATTGAGGAAGAATATCCTCATTTAAGTTAAATTAAAAATTGTATGTTATAGCTCTTGAATTATTCAGGAATCTGATGAAAAAGCAACATTTCTGGTTTTACTGAGGTTTATTTTATTTAAGACATTTTTACCGTAATATCATTTGCTATCTTAACTCCTGGGATACTGATGTAGATTATTAAATTGTGCCTGAAGTAATTTCTAATGGTTCTAAAAGGAGGCAAAAAATGAGCTCCTTAACAGAAAATGACAGTACATTTCCCCTGCCCTACTCTTTGATTTTCTTTTTCAGCGGGATATTCCCAAATGACTTAAAGGCATTTTGTATTTCAACAGGCACTTTTCCCAGTCTCAGCAACTCCAATGGTAATCTTACCCCTGTTAAGGAATGTGCCTCACTTTTGAGCATTTTCATGAGCCCCAAATTCTGTGTCACTAAAACACAAATGAATACTTTAAAAGTATTCAACATCTCAAAAAAAAAAAATCTGCCTCGGTCAGTTACTAGTTGCTGTTATTATTATTGAAAGTAACCGTTAAAATGCATTATTGCAAGCTCATTCCCTTACGATCTGGAACCACTTATCTATTTCTAATGCGTATCATACTTTCTGATGGAAAACAAGGTCTTCTTTGACTTCTGGTGACAAGTTATCAATAAGAGAAGATTTTAAGGAGGAGAGGTGTGCTCCTTAAGAAGTTGCCCATATGTCTCTCTAAAGAGGTAGCTGTTGAAAGATATTTATACATACCATCAGACTTTGCTGAACTTCTGCTGGAAAGTCAGTTTGTAACTTTGATCTCTAAAGTTTTGCCCCATCTCCTGCTAAATGCAACCTAGAAGAATCCTACAGTATCCTCCTGAAGAATCCTGCAATATCCAACTTCTGCTCCAGAGTCTGGAGGAGCTGCTCGGAGAGATATTGTGTTTTTGTAATCCAGGAAACAGCACACAGTCCTTTCAATGCTCTTGTCACAGGACAATAAACCTGAGGCTTGGTATAATATGGTCCCAGTGTTTGTTAGGCTGAATGTTGATTGCTCTAACAAGTTAAGCTTCTCTCTGGCTATCATTAGATATAACATAGCCTAGAAGGGATAACAAGGTAGGTCTTTGTGGCTGGAGCATCCTCTTCCCTACAGTTAAAGAAAGACAACACTGTCATCAGCTTATGAAAACTAAGGAAGTACTAATCCAAGTTGGACTCTTCCTTGGAAAAGAGTCTACTGAGGATGATTGTGATCTACATATTTATGAACTGTATGTTCCTTCAACATGAGGAAAATACTTTTTTTTTCATGCTGCTGTAGAACTTACTGCTAAAGAATGTTGTGAAGGCAAAAGGAAGGAATGAATTAGAGAAGAAATCAGTCAAATTAACAGAGTAGTCTATCAAAGTTATCACACATTATGATCCAGATATTTTCAGCTAAAGGTGATGCAAGTCCCTGATTATCTATGCTGGTTTTTTGCTGCAGTAGAGTTAATATTCTTCATAGCAGCTAGTATGTGGCTATGTTTTGGATTTGTGCTGGAAACAGTGGTGATAACACAGAGTTACTGCTGAGCAGTGCTTACACAGAGCCAAGGCCTTTTCTGCCTCTCACACCACCCCACCAGCGAGTAGGCTGGGGGTGCACAAGAAGTTGGGAGGGGACACAGCTGGGACAGCTGACTCCAACTGACTGAAGGGATATTCCAAACCATATGATGTCATGCTGAGCATGTAAAGCTTGGGGAAGAAGGAAAGGGGTGGATGTTCAGAGTGACGCCATTTGTCTTCCCAAGTAACCATTCCATGTGATGGAGCTTTGCTTTCCTGGAGGTGGCTGAACACCTGCCTGCTGACTTTTACCCTTCTGAGTCGCTCCCCCATCCCACTAGGGGGGACAGGAGGAGTGAGCGAGAGGTTGCGTGGTGCTTAGTCGCCGGCTGGGGTTAAACCATGACATTATCAAAGCGTGAAATATTCTTATTCTCTCTTCCTCAATATATTCTATAATTCACTACTGAAAACAAGATTCTGGGAAAGATTAATTTGATCTGACCCTGGATGTTGGGCTTATGTTCCTGTGCTTTGGATCACTACCATAATCTGAGAAGATGCCAGCAAAAAGAGAGAGGTCCTATATAGTGGAGAATAAGCTAGATGAAGATTCTCCTTCGAGGGACAGTGCACCTCAAAATGATTACAGTACCCTTCCATATTATTGCCAGTCAGTATTTGGTTTGCATTTACAAAAGCACAAATGTGAGCCTGGAATGCTGAAATGGCTTTTACAGAGAAAAAAAAAAAAGGAGTCTTATATCGAGTGTGTCAAGTGTATATTGCCCAGCTCTTCTCAGCTGATGGTGTGCCAAAGAACTACCAGATCTTCAAAGTCCTTTGATAGCCACCATCAATTCTTTTGTGCTTTTACATATGCAGTTGCCATCCTCGTAAACATCCTACAGAATCTACGAGACACTCCCATACTTCTCTGAGCAAAAAGCTGGAGCAATAACAATTCCTGTACCAGTGTTTTACCAGGAATAGATTCATCATTGCTTACTCGTTGGAGGGCTGAAAACTATACTGGACATTTCTTGATTAAATGTATGTTCTGTGATTTAATGTGAACCTACGTTGATTTAGTTTCATTCTGTACGAATTTATGTCACTCAATTACAGGCATAAAATAGGTTTTGGTTACAAAAAAAAAGCATTGAGACAGCAGCTATTGAAAGACACACACACTATCTCTGTGCCTTGTAGATTTTTCTAACGTAAAGGCAAGCTTCAATTAGCTCAGCATGATATTCAGGTCATAACTGTCATAATGAAAGAATGAATCATTTTCCATTTCAGGAGACAGGGTAAAAAAAAGTGGCTATGATCAGTGACGTAAGTTCAACTTGTTGATATATTGAGAAGGACTTTCGTTTTAATTGTTTAGGTTTCAATCTGCTTTATTACTTTATTAATCAGACTAAATCAAAGTTATTACTGTGCCTGTTTAATCACTGCATTTTTCTTGGTATATATTGAGGGGCCCATGTGGGAACAAGAAAGGTGATAATTACAATAATATTATTTCAGCTACAGTGAGTCCTGAAATTATTGAAACCATGTTGCCAGGCACTGGAAACGAATTCCCAATGCTTAAAGAAATAGTGGCCCTGTTTTACTGTTGTAGAACTGTACGAGGAATGCTTTATAGCACCCTGAAATTTGCACCATTTGGCAACAGAGGAATCACTCACCATTCCCTTTACACAGCAGAAGGAAGGGGGATAATGTATAACTCGGAATTAAACCCAGTGTTTCCCTTTGTGAAGGCTAGCAGAAAAACTCTCCTTCTCAGTACACAGAAAAGCTCATCTTGCACTGAGGTGCTTCACTTGACACTTGTGATTAATTTGCCATTCTGTGCAATGTCTCACTTTGATTATTAATGATAATGTTTTGATTGATGACTGGTGCCTGTTAAATACTCTATTGCCAAACAAGCAACAACAGTCTTGTTCAAACAGATACATGGTGGAGTGGACCAGCACAACAGGCAGATGAGCCCATATCTTCTTCGGCAAGGGTTTGAATCCAGTTCATGCTGGATCTCAGCAGATACATCTTTGGTGGCAACTTTGGCAAGAACTACAAATTCCTTGCCATAAGCAGGGAAGACAACCATAAAAGAGCTCATCTTGAAAGTCAACCTGTGTGATGAAGTCCATGGAATGTCAGACCAAGAAACAGCTGATAGCCTTCCTTTCTATCCTTGAAACACTGCAGTATTGTCACCAGTGAATAGCTAACACATGTTAACTTTCCCACCACGAGACACTGGTGGGACCAGATGTTGTAATTTTATCTCATATTAACCAAGGCAAGGTCAAACCTCGGCTGCAGGGAAGGGAGAGGAGAAAGCCTAAAGTGCTCACCTCATTTAACTACTTTGCAGAAAAAAAAATAACAGGTGTTTACTTTCCAATCAGATTTTACAGTAAGATCATTATCACACATATTAAATATATCATTATGAAAAAATAAAATACACTTTAAAGGTTCCTATTCCAAAACTAAATAGTATCTTACTATTACCTCTGCTTATCTCTCATGCTTATTACACTTTTAACTTTTGTTTTTACAGAAGAGTCTAGGAGCTTAAACTGGGTCGTACTTAGACATTGTACAACATACGCAGAGTAAACAACGTACCTGTCCCAAACAGCTTGCAATCTAGAAGGCAAGATGCAACAGGTGGGTGAAGCAAAGAAGCAGGTGGGAGTGGAGAAATTGTAATGATAGGATGTGTTAACACTTGTACAGTTCACAGATGAATCACCAAAATAGTTGAGCTAGAACTGTCCTTCCTTTCTGTCACATAAGACAAGTCTTGGAATTATCATTCAGATTTATTCTGAATTTTATTCAGGTAAGAGTCCTGTACAGTTCAAAAATGGATTGATTGAAATGAGGCCTAAGCCTGTTCAAGGAACCAAAAATGAGATATTTGCAATGGATAGGCAAGTCCAAAAACAGATTTCCACAACTGCCTGATTCATCTACCTCCATACAAGGATTCTTAGTACTGATTATTTCTCCAGCATTAATTTGGTGAAGAGCTATGCATTTATCTAAAGTGGGAACCTGAAACTATGGTGAAAACCCAGATCACAGTAAGACTTAGAGGAGAAACAATCTAAGTGCCCATATTTGCCTGAGTATCAGACATACCTCAGTTTCATTAATTGCTGATGATGATTACCCAGATATAGAGGAGATAAATTCAGAGTGACCAGGAAGCAGATAGAAGGATTCTGATGAATCCAGAGGACTGAAAAACTGGTGGAATGGCAGGGGGAAGGACAGGAAGCCTTGGAAGCTGAAGGACTTCTGGAGGTGAAGGGTTACTGCAGGATTTTAAGAATCTGGAAGGAGTCTGATAAGGGAAATGCATCGGTGGCAAAATACTGCTTTGCAGAGACACATTTGACCATATACAGGAAAGACCTGGCAGTGCTATCCCATCTTTTCTCAACACATGGAGGAAGTCTCAGTGCCTTCATCTCCACTCACACTAAACAGCAGAAAGCACTGACTCTTGCATAGGCAGGGCGATCTTAATGCCAGTACCTTTTTGTACTTACTGAACAAATGCCTAAAACCCAAAGCTGCCCCATTTTTTTTTTTTTTTTTAACCCTGACTGTAGCGGGCCACTCACCTAAGGTTAGTCCTACAATGTTGTAGAGTCTCTATTGCCCAAAGTCAAGATCTAAATCAAGATCTAAAAGGGTCTAAAACAAATTTCACTTTGACACAGTTACAAGGTCAATTCTCCAGCTCCTGCTACAGGCAGGGTAAAATCAGTTAGGCATCAGTAGGTGATTTTTTCATACTTTGCAATGTAGGAATACAGTCTGTTCCCATAAATGAATACTAAGCTTCAAAGACTCCAGTTGCATTATCCATGTAGAGAAACTAGTGCTTGTTCCTGTGTTTTACATTGTACAGCTCACAAGAAATGCCTAAAAAAATAAAAATGTAAGAATTGCTTAAATTAAATCTTATCACATCCCAGATAAATAGTTACAGTGGAGAAGGGGGAGAATTTGGACTGAAATTAACACAAGGGCCCTCTGAGACAATAGATTTAGCTGCAGCTTAGAACAGCCCTCCCAAGAGATGAAATCCCCATCATATAATTTTGACAAAAACCTTTTAATTACGCTGTGGCAGATGATGTCTCTGTGGGTATCAAACGTCCAGTCTTCAGATTTTCATCTTTCATAATGAACATGTCCAGTGTAAGAAAGCTGCAGGTTTGTGGGTATGCATGTAATGAATGGCAGACAAATTAGAATTAAAAAATTAGTATCCCAAATCTCTCAGTGAACCACAGAAATGCACAGTTACTTTTTAATAAACAAGTCTTTTGTAGTTATGTGTTGCCATAGAAGGAAACTACACATGTCATCAGAATTTATACATGCAGTGTTCAGAAATGGGTTGTAAGATTTGAGATAATTTTTGCATCTCAGAGGAAAAAAAATTCTTTGAAACTAACCCACAACTTAGTCTCACCCTGATATTCATATTTTATCGACAATCTCACTTGACGTACATGTTTTTGCTTGGGATTTTGACTAAGATAGTTATCATTTTTGCAGCAGGCTTTGTAGACCTTAGTGGGTTTAATCTCAGTTTGACATCTTGTGCATTGAGCACATCTTTCTCTTTTTGGATCTGAATAATCATGTTTCGGAAGCAAAGCTCTAAACAGTGCGGATATTTTGGGGCCAAATGAAGTTGTATGAACGATTAAATATTAACCTGAAGTGCACTTTGTCTGAAGAGTTTTAGGAAAACAAGACAGGTAAACTCTGTTGCATCATACAATGAAACTACTGTCATTCTAGAGACTTGATAAGATTTCACTGTTGCACTTCATATTTCAAGAGTTAATTTCCAAATACCTCAAAATTATGCGGGATGTTAGTAAAGCCCGGCAATGGCCTAAGGAGATAAGAAGTGTACTGATCTCTCTTTAGAGCTGCCAAAAATACTGGTTGGATGTCACAAGCAGGAAAAACATGAGGAGAAACCATTGTACCTGTTGTACGGGTGGATAAAAACAAGCAAGGAAAGCTAAAATGTTGCCACAGTAAAGTAAGGAAAAAGTGAGAACATGCATCAGAAGCTTGTTAGTAACTAATCTGGAAAAGATGAATGTCAAAATAACGTGTCAGGAACATTTCACACTGCTCATGGGGAGAATCTGAAGAGCTTTGTGGTCCACATGATAAATGAGAAAGTTAAATGTACTTAATTTCCCAGGGGACATCTCAGACATACTTTTCAGAGGGAGGACAGGCACCAGATCACTGAGCTGGGCTGTGGTTACAATCCTGTGCTCTCTGGATGTTAAACCATGGCTTGGAAAGGACATGGTGTCCTCTCATTGTCCAACTCACTCCCAGTGACACTTCACAGACACTTTTCCTGGGTCTTTTCTTTTCAGGGAGAGGGATCAGGCTGCTGGCACTCAACAACAGAGAGGTTCACATCTTGTTCTTCTTTCCCACATATGTTTACTGCAGCTATGAGTGTAAAAACCTGAAGCCCAAAGACTGCTCCAGCTTATCTGCCACTGAAGACTGTGGCAATGGAAGGTGCTGAGAACCAGACAGGCATCTCTGAGAGTCAAGGCTCCATAACCAGGCTGAACAAAAGCAACAAGTGGGAACAGCCTCCTCAGTTTGGCACTTAAAGAATTAAAGAGGATATTTAGAGTTGCTCTAAACACACCCGAGGAAAATGTTTACATTTGTTTGATACATTGAAAAATCTAGCCAAAAACTAACAAATGTAAGCCAAATCAAAAGCGGGTCTGCCTTTGAAAGGCAAATATTCTGGTCAAAAACTGAAGAAAATATTTCTTCTTTAGGAAAACTATACTTAGCTTATTCTTTTGTTCTTGTTTGGTTTTTTGGATTGTTTTTTTTTGGGTTTTTTTTTTTTTTACTAAAATAAGGTATTACCATTTAAAGTTATTGCCTAATTGTAAGCATGTTTTCACATCTGAACCTTTTTGACAGAAAAATTTTAGCTAAGTTGTAACTTAGAAAATACTTTAGTCCATAGAGGCATAAGTCCTTAAGCCAAAAGAGACAATTAAAATCAGAAGGCTTGACTCTTTTCAGAGCATGGTCTCTCACCTCTCAACACTTTCATCATAACTTTCAGATGAGCTCTAGCCTGGACAGCCAATCTTCTTGAGCTTTCTGTACCTCAAAATCATCACATGGCCGAAGGCCACCCAAAGTAGGTCAGGGAGGGATAGCAGCAAGGTGACAACTGCTCCCAAGGGTCCCACCTCTCCATCCACTGTGGGATGGAGCTGGAATAGGTGGGTTGGTGCATCTTTCCACTCAGCAATCCTGGCTGACCACTCAATTACTCTCTTGTTCACGTGGCTTAGCCGAAGCCCATGCATCAGAGAACATATAAAGTGCCTGGTTTCAAGTGCATGGATTCAATGTAAAGCTCATAGCAAAGACTTTCCAAAAGACAAGTGTGGTTTTACACTTTCAATAGATTTCTGTGAAATATATATCAAAGAAAGAAGTACCTGTATAGCAGCTATTTGGTTTTAAAGTAGCAAAGGATGTTTGTGGGCAGGTTTATATTTTCAATGCAAAAGAGTCTCCATATATCCTGGCTACATCAGGATTAAAACTCTCGGATATAAGCTTTGTCAAGCACAAGGAACAGCATAAATGACCGTTGATTCATATTCTTTTAGACCTGTAGAGTTATAACTATGTAATATGAACAAGGCTTTTTAGGGTAGTTTAGAGCCAATCTGGAACCCTTCCAGCCTGCACTGAAGGATTTAATGGCATAGTTTTTATTTTCTGCTTAGTGCAGTGTACCATTAATTGAAGGTAATTGTCAATAGGAGACTGGCTTTCAAAAACTACATAGTTCTCAACTGTTCTGGTGCAGAATGGATGCCCAGAGTTTAGGATCACATTTCCCCTGTGCTCTATTACATTTGTCTTGTCACACAATTGTGTGATTGTGTTCAACTAAATAGTTATTCCGTGCTATTACAGCATTTCAAAATGGGGACTCAAGTAACACTGCAGGGAAAGACAGAGAGAGGGGGACAGCCGGGTTTGTACTGGGACAGGGACTTGTCTGCTTAAACTGAACAAAACCCTGAAAGGTATCGCAGGTCCAAAGCATTTAATGGAGTAGCTCATTTGTTTTGCTGAAGAAGGAAGCCTTGCAGAGTGAGAGATGAAGCTTGAGGCAGAGTATGTCTAAGGGAAGAACTAAATTGTTAGCAAAGAGGTTCAGCAGTCACAAAATGTGCTGTGAGACCTGGCAGTGCTTCCCCGCTCCCAGGATAATGTCTGAACACAAACCACTTCTCTACGTCCTCTGTTTTCCTTTGCAGGAGGACAGGAGAAAATCATGGTAAGCTCCACCATGCTCTCCAGCTTGGACAGTTAAAAGACCAGGACTGCAGGTCACTGTACCATATAGACACAAAGCTGGCCTGCTGATCCCAGGCCCTATTGCTGTGCATGAAGGAATTACCGTAATTTACCTAACCGATACAATATGCCTATTTATTATCTCTACTGCAGTAATTCCCAGGAATCTCAGGCATGGTCCATGAACCACATCATGCCAGGCACTGCACAAATAAAGAGAAAAGCCCTTGCTCCAGTCTGGAGGCCATTTGTGTCTCAGGGTGTAACTTGGCCTCAAACCTAGAACTTAATTAGCATTGATGTTGATGAGGTGTGAGGGAGAATGGAATCTGGTCCATCCTTCCACAGCTGCACTGGCTTTGCAATGCGAAAACCCAAGATGAGCCAAAAGTGATTAAGAAATTATTTTTGAAACTGGAGTCAGCACATGTAACCACAGTTAGACAACAGGGATCAGCAGATCTGCAATGTAAGGAGGTTTGAGTCTTACAGAACTACTTTGAATGTAAAGTTCCCCTGTGAAAGTCCCTCCTGATTTTATCAGCAAATTTATCAGCAGCATCAGCTGAGAGGCCAAGGAGTGTGATCAGCCATGGAGGAAGATCTAGTCTCTTGTCTCTTTTTTCTTAGAAGTCATTTATTTGAGTTTTGTAAAAAAAGCATTTTGTTTCTCAGGGGCATTCTTTGGATTAATATGGGAGCAGTAATTTGATTAAAGATAGAATAAATGCACCTGTTTCTAGCAGAAATGTCACATACCATAATTTAACTAAAATATATGAGTGATCCTCCTTATAAATCTCACTGTGTGAGCTTCATAGGTGGTCTCTGCTTACGCATATACAGGTGGCTAAATCTTGAACAGGATCAAAATGGAAATTCCAGTTGATGTTTTCAAACACTGCCTGAGTGAGTGCTCTTTGTAAGTTCAGACTTCTTGAACATACAGAGAAACAGTCCTTGTAAGTGTATGTGCATATGTCTATATATATATATATGTATATATATTAGCTTTCAAGGGACTCATACATAGATGCTGCACAGTCTGTAATTCATTAGCGAATAACTTCCCAAAGTTTCCATTCCACTGATGATAGAAATAATACTTTACCTGGTCAGGGCTATTGGGAATGGAAAGAAAGTTCTTTTATATGTTTTTGAAAGGAAGAAAAAAATCAAATTATGCTGGGTGAAATATAAGACTTCCCTGTGGTGGTTTTGTTGTTTCCTTCACTGGACTCATGATCCCATTCTCATCATAAAAACATCTGAAGTGTTGTCCCAGGATTCCCCAAAACCCATTACTGATCAAGTATGGAGAGCCTTTGCATGCAAACAAAAGACTAAGGTACATTTGCAATCACGTATCACTTCTAAACATCGGACACTCGTTAGCTTCAGAAGGGTTTCAGCTGCATTGGGTGAACTGTTGGACTCAGTGGAGCAGAGCCTGAAAGGTTTTTTCAGATCCTAAAGCTACAGCCTTTACTTTTATTAGACTTAAATGGTCATATTCACACAGGACGTGCCATTGCTTTCACCACGCTTGGACACGTAGGTACGTGCCTTCTCGCATGAGCAGAGACCATGGGACCAAACTGAGAGTTCACTGGAAGTGCAAACTGCACAAACCTTCTTAAAATCGATTGGAAATAAGAGTTTTGTATGATTCTGTGTGGCATTTTGCTTTATGTGTACGTGTATATATTTACATATAAAACTGTCATTTCTAATATATTTTCTAGGCACATCCTTTACTATTCTGAAAACACATGGGTAAAATGATAGCTTAAAAACTGTTCTGACCACTTGCTCCCATGATACTGAAGAGCTGTATGTGAAAAGAGAAGAGTTCACCTATAAAATAAATTATTTTATACAGCCTCATAAATCATCAGTGATTGGAAGAAGTTGAAATAATTCTGGTATATGTTTTAATGACTAACAAAAGCAAATCTTCATTTCCTTTAGTGCCCCTCAACTAAAACAAACGGTGCCAACCAGTAGCTTTTAGTAGTGTTTAAAACTGACTTTCCTTTGGGCTCTTTGGGTGATTAATCGGAGATACAGAAGTAGGTAAACACAGTGCTATTAGCTTGTCTTCAGTGTATTCCGATATAGACCAAGTTTTGCCTAACCCAAAGGACATGAAACTCTTAAAAGTTCAGTGTTTGGGAATTTAAGTAATTGAGGAAAGTAATAGCTCTAATGCATTTTGCCATTTGCCGTGTACTTTTGTGGAAAGCATATTGATAGACTGGAAAAATCCTTAGAGGAAAAAAAGATGTAAGAATTTTTACTGATGAAGAAAAAAGGATAGGAGAGAAAGACGTTCTTTTATAAGGATAATAATCACCAGAAGCTTTTATTCCTATAATTAAGAGAAAAAAAAAAATAGAGGTAAAATGATTTAGCAAAATACTGCAATTCCGTTCTAACATTCTTTCTACTGGCTGAAACATTTATGAGTTTATTAAAAACACAGGTTATGAAAATCAGAACTCTCTTGTACGTCTTTCTAGATGATTCATTTAGTGTTTCTGAAGAAACTGCAATTTATTCACAGATTATGTAGTTCATTTACTGAATGTTTCCACATTTGTAACCTACCAGCCTCTTTCTCTGACGAGTAATAATGGAAAAGTAAATGTGAGAAGAACCAGTTAAAATCAATGGAGAAGATTCAGAAAAAAATGTCAGTAAAAGCATCGAAATAAGAAACAGAGAAAAGGTACATTTGTCAGTTTAACTGGAAATAAATGTGTGTGTATATTTATAAAAAAATTCCTATGTCACATTTCTTTATGAAACAAAGTGGAGACATCTAGAGATTTGCTCTGATATTCTAGCTTTGCTGAGGTTTCCTTTCAAGCCAGTGTTGCAACACTTTGTAAGTTCACATATGGACTGAACAGCTTTCATTCTCTTGGTGTCCACATGATCTGCCACTGGCAGACCCCTGGACCAGTATATTGAAGAACTGGCCAGTATCCCCAGCTCTACTCTTCTGTGACAATGGAGAAGCCTCTTCAAACATCATCACCAACACTTTCCTTGGTAAACTTTATATATGCTGTGGGATTACGTTCCAAACTTTTTGGACTGGCTGTGCCCAATAAAGCAGAATTAAGTTTTAGTGGACTATAGTCTGGGGCCTATTGCTATCGCCTTAGTGCATATGATACTGTACTGAAATGGGGAGAGCAAAAAAGTCCTTCTTCCTTCCTGACTCCAGATTATTGTCTGTGCCCCAGATAAGCATTTAGAAAAGATAAGATTTCTTTTGACATCTACTACAATATATTACTAAACAAGTCTAATTATTGCACTGGTAAACTGAAGAGATTTAAACCAGAAAAAAATAAAAACATCAGGATGGAATTGGAATAGAAGAGAAAATAGTGGAATAAAACCAGTATAATGCTATAAATCATAAGTAAATAAATTATCCTGTAAAAATTACTGGTGATCTTACCAGTCTAGGTTAAAGACTGTAGTAAATTATGCCCATACTTTAGTATTTTTCTAGTTGTAGCCTAACATTCCCAATATGGTTGGTAGTGGGAATATCAGAAAAAAAACCCAGTTTCAAATGCATTGCTAAATTTGACTTAATTTAATGAAGTCTGGAGGAACTGTAGCAATGGAAAGACTGACTCAACAACTAACAAAATCAACAAGAGAGACAAAAGTAAATAAATATCTAGATGTAGGGTTTCCGTTTACTTCATTCTCAGAAAAGATGGAACATCCGTGCTAAGACAAAATTCTTTGAATTTTGACGTGAAGTCTGTTGTGGGGCTGATCCACAGTCAGCTGGGGTAAGTGGGAACTTTTCCGTTGTTTTTCACAGTTTTTTGACAAAGTCTTAAATGGTCAGGTGTAAATATAGGATGAGTTTTGCTCACATAAAACGTTTGTTGTTCAAGAAAAGAATTGACAAAATGGAAAGGTTAGCAGCTAAGAAAAAGTGTAGCTAGCCAAAAAAGGTTGTATCTTGTTATGCAAAGGCCCTGGAGAGTTTCCCAAGCAGCTCTAAAGAACAGTAATTAAGTCCATGTAGAATTTCCAATGAAATATATCTTTAAAAAGAAAACAAAAAAGCATCTGGTATATTTCTGATATTACAGTCGTACTTGAAGAAAAATGACTATGAACTAGGGCCTATTCTCATCTTAATGTGAATATATGACTCCCATTGGTGATAAAAGGAACTTCACACACGTGCCAGAAGGAAATCAATGGCTATTCCGGATATGAAATATTAAATGGCCCCTCTGAATCCATGGAACAGGAATAAATATATGGAAAAAATGTATCTTTCTGATATCACTAGCTCAAAAATAACTTGGAAGATTCGACGTAAAATTTTCTGAGTGATTAATACTGACTTGATTTAGTAGAGTACCTGAAATGTGTATTTTTCTTTACAAAAAAGTACACTGGGAGAAAGAATTGAAGAGTATCATAATATCTCTTTGCACAGAGTTCATCAGTTTTTCTTCATATACCACAACTGTTGCTAAAAATATATTTTGAAGTGTCAAATAATTAATTATTTCCATTAGTGACCACAAATATGAATTTAAAATTCCAAATCCTACATTAAACTAACACTTAGATGTAACTATATATTAAAAACTAGTACAAGGAAACAGTTATTCAATAAAATGGGCTCAAGGTAAGCTCCACAAACAGTTACTCGTTCAACACACAGGAGAAAGTTTTCATCACATGATTCATT
Source organism: Chlamydotis macqueenii (assembly GCF_036417535.1). Classification (NCBI taxonomy): domain Eukaryota; kingdom Metazoa; phylum Chordata; class Aves; order Otidiformes; family Otididae; genus Chlamydotis; species Chlamydotis macqueenii. The sequence continues at coordinate 5,551,619 of NC_141556.1, read as the reverse complement.
ATTACAAATACTCCTCAGTGCATTGAGAATCTGATTTTAATCTCATGTGTAGCAATGCGAAACAGGGGTAAGACTTCTAAAATCAGTAGATTTATACTGAGATGTGAATGCAATTGGATCCATTCTCTACAAATGAGGATGCCTGCCTGCCTTTCACCATCTTATGTGTACAAAATAAATATCTTTCTGCTCTTGGATAAAACTAAAAAATACATTTCAAAAATGTTTCTAATTCAAGTTCAGGTTATTTATGAAGTTTCAGAAGACACTTAAGAAACAAACAACCAAGAAAAAAAAAACCACAAACAAACAAGGAAGATTTAGATGATCCCAGTTCGTTTAAAGAGAATAAATAAGAAACAACGGGGAAACTTTATTCAAATTGCATCTGAAATAAAACCATAACCCCAACATAATTTTGAACTCAATCATAAAAGAGTTGTTTCCAAATACTACTTCTTCATTGTTTCTCTAAAAAAGAATACAAACTTTTTTTTTTATTTTGTAGTTGTTTTTTCCTCTCCAATACTTACTGCAAGGACAAAATGCAATGTATGTGACAAGGGTAAGATGAGTGTTATCAAAATATATTCTACTCATTCAGGGACTAATCTAAGCTAGTATCCAACATAGTAGTACGATATCTTTCACATTATTTTTACTTTTTTTTTTTTTTTTTTTTTAGCAGGGACTGTGCTTTCAGACATCACTGTGCTTCATACCTGCCAGAAAAGTCTTTCCCTCACCGCTCAGCGTCTCTGCTGGGAATTCAAAAGGATGGCAAAAATCATTTCATAAGGGAAATCACTTGGAGACTTGCCGCTTGAGAACAAGGAAGGATGATCACTCATAAAACACAGGTAGGAAATGAAACAAGAAAGCTATCAGATCCAGACTTCCTGCATGAATAGAGGTTACCAAAACAAACATACCAAATTAAAAAAAAAAGAAAAAAGAAATCATTGACATTTGGTCAATCAGGACAGAACTGGCTGGAGTTGTTCCGGGCAGAGGTTGAACTGCTGTGACTCAGACAACTAGGCAGGAAAGCTGTCGAGGGCCAAATGCCAGTAAAAACATGAGAAATAAGTTACTCCACGAAGGTTAAGAAGACTTCCCACCCTCCCTCCATGTGGCTACTCCCTTCTTCCTGGTGAGACTAGACTTGGGCAGTTGCAGAGCTCTTCTGATGGCTCCTACTGAAGCTCTGAATTTCCTCTCCTGCCTGCCTGTCCCTTTACATCCCACCAGCCTTAGACTTTCTTGCAAAAAACATACTTCGTAGATATCACATCTGCTTTCCACCATGCCCATGGAGGAAATCTTATCTTATGCCTCCTTCTCCTCAACTCCATCTACATGGCTGTACTGGCATATTTAAGACTCTTTAATGGTACAAATGAGCCAAAAGGATAATAAGAGCCCAGGCCAGGGTGAATATTTGACCTGAAGATATTAACATCCACAAGGACTATTACCATCACTTCATCTGAACCCCTACCTGGTGCTGTCTGTGGAATTTCAATGGTAATTAAGTTTGTCCTGAAACCTGAGGGCATTTTTCACAATGCTGTTTAGTCCAGATTTTTGAAGTGCAAATGGCTGAGATTTTACTCCTCTTGATAAGCTGCAAAAATGATTAATTACTCACATTTTTAAAATCTCTACACACACCCTCACATGGCTTGTTGGAGGAATTTTGGAGGTTAGAATCTCATCTGAGGTCGTTCCAACGTAACTCACTTAATCCTAAGAAATATTTGTGGATTATTTTAAATCTTTCTGTTTCAGAATCCAAGCTGTATCTCATTCTTAAATTCCTTCTCAAAGGCATCATTATTTTGATTATATGGAGTATAAGTTCTGAGTTGTGTGACTACAGTTTTATATAATCAACACTAGGCATTGACAGATCAGTTACATTCCCACTGTCTTTACCACACAGCTTGTTTTATTAAAGTTATAGTATTATTAATGTCTTTATAACTATACATTAATACTACTCTTGTTTCTAATGGGTCCAAACCAGTTAGCATAGAGGAGTTACAACTGAGCCAGAGTTTCAGAAAAAAAAAAAAACCAGAAATGTGAAGTAAAATGAATTTTGATACAATCACTCTGCAATATAGATAAATCTGAAGCTTTACTGAAACTGATTGAGATATGAAAACATGTACACTAGAGATAGAATGTAAAAGTGTTTGATAGAAATGGAACACATTTTATCTTCTCTGTAACTATGTTTTAAACATAGTCATTGACTCACACTTTCCTATGTATGTACTTAAGATCCTAATCCTTAAATGTGGAATGCAACCAGAGAAGGGAATCAAGTGAAATACATGAATTGCTGTTCTGATTATGTGCTGTGCATAAGCATATTCATAAAAAAAGGGAGTATACAAGTATGCGATTGATAGATACATAGATACACAAACAGATAAAAAGTGGATTCTCATTTGCAGAACTCCTCAAATAGGTGCATTATATAGTTCTCTTTTATCTATTCAGATATATGTCTTCAGGGGAAAAAAAAAAAAAAAAAGGGCTAGGAACTAATTTCCCTTGGGAGTTTAAATTTTTCTCAACATTTGTCCAATGAGATGAAATTTGCCAAAGGGTTCACGGGTTACTGTGGGTATCTCACAGATACATAGTGAAGGCTCACAAAGACTTCATATTTTTACAAAATCAGTCTTAAAAGGTCACATTTGTAAATCTTTCTACAAAGATGACTCAAATATGAATCTAGTAGAGATCAAGGAGAGTTTGATGACCCAGGTGGTAGCTCTGGATTTTGAGTATGAAGGAAGGGATGTGGACATGAGTGCACAACTTTTTATCTCTCTTTACCATAACTATTTCCATAGTAAACGTAGTTCCTACGTTGAAATGTCCCTTCTTACAACATCAGTATTGCTTTCTGTCCTTTTTAGCACACAGTTGGCAAGTGTCTGGGCTCATCTTTCCAAAATCCTCCTTTAGGCAGTGGAAGATGGTCTTACTTAGCCTCTCCTTTTCCTAAAGAAGCCTTTTCCTCTCTCTTTCCTCAATTGTGCAAGAACCCATGCGTAAAGCTACAAGATGGAAACATACAGCCAACACCTCACTTCACGTTAGACGCTTGCCTGGCCATATTCTAAGCAGCTATGTGGTGCACTGGTCCTGTGATAGAGGACAAAAGGATGTCCGTCATGCTGCACTTGGGGAGTGTCCTTTCTAATGGGGATCTTCCCAATGCGGGATACTGCTATGTGCTGTTGCACCCATTCTTGCAGCCAAAAGCCAAGCAGAGCTCATTACCAGGCTACTAATCAGGCTGAAAATTGTCTCACAGAGAGGTGAGATGATCACTTGTATGCAAGAGTTAGATAGGGAGACAGTCTGTAAGAACTGGACAGGCTTGCTTTAGAAGCATAATTACCTTGTGTAAATCAGAGTAATTCCTCCACTATTGCTGTTCTTCTCAGGAGATGACCTGGCCCATACTGGCTGAGTCATCAACATTTCATGCTATGCTCTTTGAAATAAGTGAACAAAACAGGGCTAGTGTGAAGTTGCTCAGAAAAGTTCAAAGACAAAGGCATAGCTCTAGCACTCCAAAGTCATTTGCAGCATAGTGGTTAGCTGATTAGCTAATCCTTTTTCCTCATTCCCTATGACCGGATCATGAGAAAATACAATATACATATACAAACACAAAAAGAATCACTCTCCCCTAATGCAACTCTTGCCACTATAGGGGAACTATGTGACTCTGAAGGGATGTGCAGATATAGCCATGTAAAAGTTAGGCACCTAAGGCTGACCTGATGGCTTTGAGGTCTCTTTTAATATCAAGAGAGGGAGAGAGAAGCATGTGCAGAGGGTGATTCAGCTCATTGAACAACAACCATCTGAGAATGGGCCAGATAATTTCCTCGCTGAGAGTACCTCTTCCTTTCCACTGTGAGAGCCTGATGTGATTAAAACAAGTACGTAGATTAACTTTTGGGTATTTGAAGTACTTCTGAGATTCTCTTCATATGAAGACATTATCTGCATCATGAGGAAGTTCAAGAATTCTTGAGTCAGAAGGACTGATTTCTGTGTGTCATCAGAGGCAAAGACTGATCTGATCTGACAAAAGACCAACAGAAGTTTCTCCCAACACTTTGTACATACGCTACAATTTGCCGCATGTCCTTTTTAAGCCAGATTTTGTCTCCAGTAAAACTCACATACATTTCAAGAGAAGCCCATCTGTGATTCAGCATTACCAAGAAATAAACCTGTCTATAAAAATAATAAAGTAAAATAAGAACTGTTTGAAGAAAACCCTGGGCAAAACAATTTTTATATAGCAAAACTCTGTAAATTTTCACAACTTACTGAAAAATCTGTTCTTTCTTCGTGCAACCAGAAAGAGAAATATATTTTTTAAAAGTAGGGTAGTTCTGGTTCTGAAAAGATGTTAAGATAGGCTTTGAATAACCAGAAGCTTTGAATATTTAAAAAAACTCCTGAAACTTGAAGGCTTTGCCTTAACCTGCATCCCTGAGCCATTTGAGTTTCATCACTCTCTGAACTTCCTAGAAGTCACTCTGCCCTAATCACCAATAGTTGGGCATATGAGCACAGAATCTCCTTGAAACAACATGCATCATATTATCATGGTGTTGGAGAAGAGAGCTGAAACTACTCAGAGAGCCATGTCACCCACCGCTTAGTTCAGAACTTTGCAAAGCAAGTTCATAAATCAGGCAGTGACAGTAAATTTTTAACAGTGTATAAACTCAGGCATGAGCAAGAGCCTAGTTTATTTTACGGGCATGATGATAGCTGCGAAGAATGCTGCAGAGTGATATGGATAACATGGTGGCACACCTGTAACCTCCAGGACTGAAAGACAGAACTGTTTGCACTTCATCATTCCAGGAAGAAAAAAAAAAAACCACAGTCCTCCTGCCACAACACACCCTAAATGGAGCCTTACTGTCCCGAGGAAAAAAAAATACATAACTTACAAAGTATACCTTGTCAATTTTTTTCTCAGTGATTTTGTACTTCCATGGTATGTGGAAGTTTATAGAGCAATTACATCCATTGTGACTTTGTAATTACAGTATTAGGAGGTCACAGACAGGGGAACTTTGCCAACTCTATTGATTTTTAAGGCTAGCTCAAACAGGATATAGATTTGCGCTGGACTTGTAACTTTTCAATATGTACACAAAGTGCAGTATGCTCAGGAGACTAACACTGATAAGTGATGCTCCTGCGAGCAGTGGGCCAGATTCTGATCTCTAGTGCTCTTTCAACATAAAACTGCATAATCACCCTGCAAAAAAGAATGTCTCTGTGGAAATAAGTAATTAGGGAAAAGTCCTAGCGACTGGAGAGAAAAGTCAAAAATAGTTTATAAAAATGTGAATTTAGCAACCAACATCAACCTTACTGACTACCAGCATGGTTTGGATTGTGTCTATATTAACTATTTACTTTTTGAACCATTCATTCCACAGCAAAAACTCAAGCCTGGACAATAATGTAACAGAAGAGCTGATCAATTTATTTTTAAACTCTATAGTGTATTTTCACTAGAGAAGAAAATCTAAGAAAGAAAGATTTTTTATCAAGTAAGTGACAACATTACTTGAGTTATTGAAATGATCTTACTGAAGTAGATAAGGGCTGAGTTCACAGAGCATGGTGGATCCCTACCACACCATCATTTGTGAGAATGATGGGAAACCTCAGCCATTCTCCATAGCATACATTCTTTATTATAAGTTTAGGCACAGAGCTTCTTGTCAGTTGGGGTACCTGCATAATAGACTAATTTTCTGCAAAATGTAAAAAAAACTTTTTTGGGGTGGGGGGAGATGTTAAAGTAATTTTGGTTTTTTGGTTTTCTTTAAATCAAAGGAAAATGTTTTGAAAAATTGTCAGGGATTGCACAACACTTTCCACTCATTCTGATATGATGCATCCTACATTTCTTTCAAGCATGATAAGGTTTCTTACATATGCTGTCTTTAATAAATATGCAGAAAAATTATAGGAAAAAAAATGAGCTCCCTGCAAACAACATTTCCATAGAAAATATTGAAATGTAGTACTATAATACCACAATTTATTTTTTTTTAATTGAATGAAGAATTTGGCAAACTGTAGGTGGCACCATTAAACATTTCGGCACAACTGACTGCTTTTTTTCACTGAAAAAAATGATTTTGCCAAAAAATTAATTCTGTTCTATTAGACACTCTGAAGTGTTAAAAAAACCCAAACAAACAGTAAAAATATCCCAACACCTACTGAGAAACTTTGAACAGCTTTTGGAACAAATTCCCTTCTCAATATGCTTCTGAGAAATCTAGACTTTTTTCTTTTTTTTTTTTTTTTTTAAATCAGTGGAACTGTAATCAATCTCCCTTTACATTCCTATTGGTTTCCCACTCTGACATGTGCATATGCTGGATTGATCTGAAAGTTACATCTGCCTAAAATCTGACCCAAACTCTCCCAGAGAGATTAATTTTGATGTTGTTTGAAAAAGACAAATTATTTTCAGGGAACAGAAATATCACAAAAAGTATGAATGAAATTTGCTTTTTTAAGATAGCAGAGTGTGGAAGAGTACCTTTAGCTAACACCATGCACAAGACTGTCATTTACACTGGGGTTACTGAGCACCACTCTGTAAAATATAATGGGGACATGAAATAAGGGTAAGTGTAATTAATACATAACATTAGTAAGAGTCAATTTTCATTCTCTCCTTGTGGCCGACTGGCATTATCATTATTTTATTTTTTAATTTCCTGGTGATATCGCCTTCTTTACTAGCCTTCTTATATGAATGAGATAAGCTGTGGCACAGTTTGATTTGAAAGCAAGAGGAATGGTAATTAAGTAATTTGAAAATGAAAAGAGCTTAATCAAGGGGGCTTATACAGTATGAAACTGTGCAGAACCTCTGTCTACCTTTGAGAAACACCCTCCTTTAAAATCTGTACTGGTAAAACAATGACAGCCTGATCCTGGTCTAGTCTATTTCAAGATCAAAGCCTCCACTGATATCTCTAACATGACACCTCAAAATATCATTGCTTCAAGGGAGTGAAAGTTGTTTTTTTAACATATGTTTTTGGGCTGGGAATACCAAAGAAGCTCAAGTTGCTTCGAATCCTAATTGTTAATTTTATCTACAGGGATGCCCAGGCACATCAGGTTGCATGCTGAGCTGGTTGCACCACTAACATCAAGCTCATCCCCTGGCCCCACCAGTTTTCAATCCTGCATATAGCTTTTTTTCCTACCCTGGGACTCAGCCTGTTCTGCATCAGCCCCACCTGTCCTGTGAGCCTGTGAGTCCACTGGCTCACTCTGGGTCTGGGGCAAGAAGGGTCACAACAGAAGAGATTGTGGTGCTGTGAAGCCACTAAGTGTGTGACATCTATTGAGGTTTCATGCCTAAAGGAGATGTGATAGAAGGACTGTTTCCTTGATGTGGCCAATGCCATAACTTTCCTCAACTGAAATTATTCCTTTGCTATGAAAGTTGATGCTGGAGCTCACATCTAGACAAATGAGAAACTTGGAGAGATCTAAGAAAGGTATTTACAAGGGGATCAAGGTTCTACATCTCTTCACAAAATGGGTGAAATGTCCAATAAAGAATAGTACAATAAAGTGGACACAGGTAGAACTTGTTTTTCTTCTTTTGTCATTTACCTTTGTTTCCTGTGACAGGAGGAACACATATTAAAAAAATACACAGGAAGAGAACACAAAAACGATACCAGTCTGTCTGTGTACTAATTACACGGGTCTGTTCAAGGATCATAACAAAGAAGGCTGGGACCCAGTATTTACAGCATTCAAAAAAAAAGAGGGGAAACTGGATTCTGGTTCCACCATCAGGGTTTGCTCGTCCCATATCTTACCCCATAACTTGTGAAACAGTAAATAAGACTGATGTGGGAACCAAAACTCAAGACCATTTCCTTTTATTTGAGCATCATGACAGTCAGGCCACAGACACATACAATTACAGGGTCTGTATGGCGTGAACCCCCAACTCTGGTTTGCACAGCAAAAAATCACATTGCTTTGTTTCAATTCTGATATAACCTGCTAGCTGGTGATTAGGCAATGTCTGTGGACAAAAGATGATGGAAGTTTGAAGACCCTATGCATAAAGATGGAATGACATTTGGGTCATCCACATCCTGGACAAATGATCCTGTGTACGCAATGCCTAGATAAGAGGGAAAAGAACCAGGTCTTGTGTTTCTTTTCCAACTAATATATATGTGTATGTGTGTATAGTGAGATACAGATTGTCATGCCCATTTTTCTATACAGATTATGGTAATGATTAAATGAGCATGAATACGGACATCTGAAAATGATAACAAGTAGGGGAAATTCCATCCTATTCTGTATCTCTATCTTTTCTGTGAACATCACTTTGTTATCTGCAATATGCAAGCCTTTTGAATAGGTGCTATTAATTTAATATGCATTTATTCTTTCTGATCTTTCTTTAATTTTAAATTAAGTGAAGTCAGTGATCAAAGAAAGGCCAGAATAATAGCCCTGTAGGTTGATTTTTTTCTTTTCTTTTGGTCCCCAGAAAGCAATGAGAAGTAGCACTGTCTGTGTTTTCTGGGCCAGTTCTGCAATATGTACCTAGGTGACAATGTGGCCTGCAGTAACACTGAAGTACATGGGAGTCACCCAAATAAACAATTACCAAGTAGAGCAAAGGTCTATGATCAAGCTCTAAACACCTTTATTTACCTTTTCTGTTTCAGCAGTTGCTAAGAGCCACAAGCTTATTGCTCTAAGCCATAAAACTTGGAGCAGAAAGACGATACCTGCCCCAAAGAATTTGCAGTAATAGGTTGTTTAACACTGTATAATTTAATCTCCTTATGAGTGAAATACATTTGCTCACACACCCAAGCTCCCTTCACCAGAATATTTAACTATAGTCTTTAGGTGTCATGTCCAAGATTAGAACCGTTCATGAGCTACTAAGTTCTTTGCCATTCTGCAGAAACCACATTATTCAGGAAGAACTGGACTGAGAACTTACCAATTCATTTCTTATAAGCCACTACTAAAGCAATTTGCTTTCAGACAGATGTCTCTAGCACGTCTAAAGTTTTACATAGAAAGATAAGCTCTGCAGAAAGAGGATACAGCTTTTGTTAGACTAAGCAGTATGGCTGGGGGGGGAAAAAAAACAACAAAAAACCCAAGCCCTGAGGCACAATAGAGCTTCATCCAGCCCAAGGGCTTGTGCATCAGAAAGGCAGGGTATGTATTCCTTCCTTTTTTCCTCAGTTAATTTCATCACCTCTTTCTTCAAAACTTGCCCTACATACATAGACAATATCAGTCAGTGATTTGATGGACTATAAAATGCCCAGCCTTAGGGCACATGCAACTCAAGATTGAATAATCCCTTTGAACAGAGGTGCCTCCTTGGGGCCAGGAGTCAGGCCCCAGACTGTGGAGACCAGATGTGAGTTTAGAAATTTCTTGAAAGTTTGCTCTGTTCTTGACTTGCAGTTCACCTGACAGTTAAAGACATTAAATACTGAGACCTAAGGTTTAAACTCTGCATGCTAGAACAGCCGAGGAGGCTAAAGGACCTTCTCACCCAATCTGGACAATTTTTTTTGAAATGTCGTAGGGGATATTAAAATCTCTGAACATATTTTTTTCCCACTTTGAGTTGTGACATGTATTAACCAACCATGTCCCAGAGCCAGTTCCAGCTTTGCTAAATTTTTCTGTTGAGTGAAAAAAAGTTTTTGTTGAATTCCTTATGAGCTTTAATGACTAAAAGAAAGCATAATATAAAAAAAATCTGTTTATGTTCCTAAAACTAATTATTTCTGACCAACTTCTGTTGCTTCACTTATCTCTACTGTGGTCAGAATTAGTTGTGTCTACATTGGACTGGCCATATCTGTGTTAACATTCAGCCCATGTCTTCTCAGCTAAAGAACTAGGGAGGTGGAGAGAGACCTTTTTTTTGTGTGGTCTCCTCCTCTTCCGCCATACAGCATAGAAGAAGCAGCCCAGGGAGTGACCCATCTGCAGAACTGAACCCAGGTCTGTGTTACAGTTTGGGTACTGTTGCATTTTTCATCTCAGGCTACTGAGAAGTTTAGCAGAAAATTGGTTTTTTTTCTAGCAATGCAGAAGACAATTATCTCCATCTTGAACAATGGGCAGAACTTAAGTGCTCCTGGTGTTGCAGATGTATAAATCAGTTATTTGCCTCCTCACTGAAATACATCTATTTCTGGGGTGGATTGTGGGAGTTTCTCATTTCACTGATAAAGAATAGGTCAAGATAGGAGGCACAGATTGCTATTTGCAGCCGCTGGTAGGGATGACCTGTGCAAGCACAAATTTAGGCATGATTTTCTGTTTCTGGAAAATATTATTACCATTTGGAAAACTTTGTTACTTAAATCCCACAGGGTGTACAGATAAATATCACGTCCTGATATCAGTGGAAATTATCCTCAGTATCAACAATAAGAGTAATTACTTATGGAGAGAATCATCTCACCTAAATTTAGTTATTTGCAAGTCAGGCATCTAATCTAAGCTAACCACCTAGGCTCCCTCTGTAATAAACAGACAGAAACACACGCTGGGAGAGAGACTCCTTCTATTCCAAGATAAATGTCCTGAGATAGGCAGACTGAATCACTTTCCAGAGGTGCCTATCTCTCTTTATTGACTACAAAAGCAACATAGATAATTAGCCATGACTAGACATCTAATTTTTAGATACCTAGACACCTAAACTTAAATGAGATGAATCAGAGCTGAGTGATTACCGCTAGGTAAACTTCCTCCTACCCATTCATCAGTGAGAGAATGTCTGACAGCTGAAACATAAAGCTTGGATTGTTTCCAAAATCTTCTTTTTCCTTCTCTTTTAGAATTTTTCATTCTTCTGCATACTGCTTTATCTCATATTGCCTCATTACGAGGATATTCAGGTGGCGGTTTCACGAATGCAGTTTGTGAAATAGTATGCAAACTGCTATTTTTATTGAAACACCCGAAACAATGTGCTTTCAGAAAGGGAAATGACATGTGATAAATGCATATTTTAAAACATTAGAATAGCATCATCTGTATTTTATTTGCTTGTCTTCTAAATCAAGTGTAATTTTATGTGCAGATTCTATTTCCTACAGGATTTAAAAAATTACATCTTTTTAAGAAGATCTGTGCCTACAAATAAATCCAGCTTCATTTTATTGCAGTGCATTATATAATTTGTATAAGTTACAGCCTAATCAAAGATAGGGGAGCAAACTTCAAGCCACATCATCCATTTCCCCCCCAGTAGAGATATAAAATTATATTTGTTCTGGTTCTTTTTATGTGGTTCATCAGATCAGGAAATTTTATTAGACCTCCTACTTCAGGCTTGTAACAATAAGATCCTTCCTATGCCAATAAGTGAAGCTTAGAGAAGTTCTGATGCGCTTATAGGCAATGTGAATAATATAGGCTGGGAAGGCATCTTCATTTATTTAAGTACATACTTAATACAAGATTAAAGTTATTTGCTTACATGCTGTCCTTAATATGGATAGGCTTAAAGGCATTTCCATGTATTTTTTTCTGAATGGGAAACACATTCCCAGATGTGCAATGAATTTTCATTATTGTTTATTTGATCTTAAGAATAGGAACATTAGATGTGCTAATATGCACAAATGCAGACAGATCCTGTTAAGTAAAGTTCATAGGGTGCAGCATAGGGGCAAAAGAGTTGAATAACAGGTGGATAAAAAATCATACCTTTGGGTTGAAATTCCTATATAAAATTTTGCTCTCATTTCAAATGTGAAGTTGTTACTCTAGATTCTGGCACATTTAGTCTCATTCCTGTCTCTACTTAACAAAACAGATGTTTAGACACGGTCCTGTATGTTTTTCAGAAACAAAATTTCTCTAAGATTTACTTTGTGGCATGGAAAGCCATGTGCTCTCACAGGTCTAGACTAATTTTTTCCAAGTCTTGTGAAAATAAGTGAGATTTTTTTTAAAGGAAATCTGGATGAATGAAGAGACTCAAGCAGTGGTGTAGGGTTTGCTCTGTGTGAGCTGGCTGCTCAACCACAGGTAGCAAGGAGTCAAGTAAAAAATTTACCAATAGCCAATATGCTCAAAATCATTTAACCCTTTAGAGTGCTCATGGACATTGAGATCCTTGGGCCAAAACACAAAGGGAGACACTAATGGAATAATACATTTGAAATTGTCATAGATCTTGGGGAGCTAGTTTCTGTTTTGCCAGCTTTGAGAACAACAGTGAAATCAAACTGTGAAATAATTATGATAAAACAAGATGAACTTTCTGTAACGGACAGGTGGGTATTATTTTCTGTTTCTGAAAGGCATGAAACCTTTTCTTTCACAGGGAAAAAAAAAAAAGAACAAAACACCAAAACTGTGGTTTTGTGGTTAAGGCACTGAATTAAGACTAGGCAGTGCTGGATTCTGCTCACAGCTTTGCTTTGGCGTGAGGCTGGGAAAGTCTTTTGCTTTTCAAACCTGCAGCAATACTTAGGTGCACGCCTGGAGCTAACCAAACTGAAGATCCTGTAGGTCATCCTAGTTAGTGAACTTAAGAGAGAGTATCTACATTTGCAGGAACAAGACCTTAATTTTTCTCTCCCCTTTCCAAAGGTGTAAATTGAAGTACAAAACACTTCCTTCTTTTTCTGTCTCTATTTGCACTGTATATTCAAATAAAACCTGTGAAACAGCCCTTTTGGTTCTGCTGAGCTTCATTTGAAATGTAGTGTCCAGTATTGAGGAAAACGGTTTAAAAAAGAGGTGAGACAGACAAGCATCCAGAGGAAAAACAACAAAAATGGCCTACCGTTGCAGAAAATTTAGGCTTACTTAAGGTTAAGAAAGGAAGAACTATGATATCAGTCATCTGCTATGTAAAAAAAAAAGGTAGCTGAAAAAGACAGTCTGTTTCCCCATGCACTTGTCAGCAGGACAAGGATGGGTTACACTGGATGACCTTCCCAATATCCCCTCCAGCCCTATTGTCTGTGATTTCTAAGACTGCAAATTTTGTTTGGATACAGGATGTTATCACAGGAGGTCCTGAGCTTCGTACACACCTCCAGCGCTACTGCAATATGGAAAAACTGGACGTAAACAAGCATCTTTCTTTGCATTGTGGTTGCTTTTGGCCAGAGTTTATAAGAAGCCGTTCATCAAAAAGCAAGAATGCTTACAAGTTTTGAGTTGAGAAAGTGCAGCGGCAAGCTTTTGGGGGGATTTCACAATACCAATTTCTTGGTTTGAAGCAAAATACATTTACAAGAGCATCTGCTGGTGTGAATCTCTTAAATATGGCATATACTCCGTGTTACTGCTTCATCATCACGTATAATTGGCAATAAACCTATTTAGAATTCAAGATGCATAAAACTGAAAGTCTTTGAAGGGAATAGCGGCTAAGATTATATTTATTGTGCTTTCCCACAATATTTTTCTATGCATAATGTGATAAACCTCCAAGGTGGTTGTAGGCAAAGTTAAAATATTCACAAGTATGCAGTTATTATGAATTTAGACAGGTTGTAAGACATTTTGATATCAAACTCTTAATGAATGGCAGTAAACATACTCTACATTACTTTATTAAAATGCTTATTAAAACATACACATCCACAGAATGATCACTGGATGTGTTTACTTGCTAGTAAAAAATCCATGAAGAAACCAGCATGGAAATAAATTTTCTTTTCCTGCACTACTATGATAAGAATTAAGGCATACATTTAAAGTTCATATTATTTTCAGTGTGTTCACAGCACATCCAGATAATCAGATATTCAAAGGAGGATTCCCAGTCAATTCCAATACGCCACGACTCCTGGTAAATCGGGTCGTGTAAATGACAGTTCCATATTGCACGATGGTTTTTCAGACTCCAGAAAACAAAGAAAACAACAACAAATATCCAACAAATACATTCTGGTTAATTTAATGCTTCTTGAATAAATTTTTTACATATTTTTCTGATTTTTTAATCAGAAAAAAATTAAAATAAGAGAGTCATGTTGAGCCAGAAGTGCAGGGGATTTTTTTTTTTCTTTTCAGAGTGCACATTGAAGGGGGAAAAAACAAATTGTGAGTTGAAAATATACAGAAATTTATTCTGAGTTTTATTTTCTTCAACACCAGTGACAAATACAAAGCCAGAAGTCTCTAGTAGCATCCAATAGCAGTTATATAGCTCCATACTATGCTTCTAATTTAGAGGTACTGCAGATCTTCACAGGGCTGAATATGCTCCATTTTCTGTAGGCAGTGGATAACAACTGTCCTTCTAACGGAAATACCTCTGTGTGTTGCCTCCATGGGAGGTATCCATGCTTCCCTGTGAAGTAAGTGTCTACGAGGCTAGCAGAAAGAAAAGAGCTATTGTGCCATAAATTCACACAAAACATCGCTCTAACGTGAAGTGTGTGCTGGACCAGCACATGGTGCCCTGTGACTGCAGAGCTGCGAGGGGAGTGGGGAAAGGCACCGTGACGCAGTTAATTTCTCCCTTAGGATACACTGAGCAAACGTTAATGCCTGGAGCTTTTTGCCTGCTAACAGAAAAAAAAAGAGAAAGGATCTTCAAATATTAGCGTCTTCCTGATACACATAGCCTCTGCAGTTATGTGCCCTGAAAATATTAATGTGGTCTGGCTGTGAAAAGCTTTGTGTGCTCACAAGCACAACTACCTGCTGCATACTATGGGTCTCACCACGGGATCTCTGCATTGCACAAGGGGTGAAATCTTGGCCCCACAATAGCAAGTCCTCAGGCTCCCCTTCTCTTTGGCAAAGCAAGTATCTTGCTCTTGATACTTGTACTTTGCAGTCCTCAAGAGAAGCTAGATTGTTTTGATGGGTAAACTGAGTCTCAACAGGCTGAATTAACATAGGGAAAGATTTGCAAAGTGGGTAACTGAATTGGGCTCCTTGCCTTTTTCCTTAACCAGTAACTCCATGGAAGTGACTCCATGGTACCACTCTAGAAGAACAATATTTTACATCCCAGTGGAGCTTTTTTCTTTGCCACTATTACACAATAGCACATTCCCACCTGCCTGTTGGAAGCATTTTCTCATTCAGAAATGAATTTTTGGATAATGTACAACAGCAACATACCCTACAAAACTCCTATTTATACAGCACTGCTGTTGCTATAAGAACTGTTTATACAAATAAGTAACATATCCCATAGTGTAATATCTTTCACTTGCCTAATGTACTTTTTGACATATGATGAGAAACTGCAAGCCTTAATCCCCAAGCCTGGGTTAAAATGACTGAGCAATGTACCATCCACATGAAAGACTGTCATTGTTCTTGCTGGAAACAGACACACTTATTTTCACGTCTGGCAATAATATTGTTTTAAAGCAAACTGTGAAGAAATTATGCAAGCTGAGTCAAAAGCTGGAATATGCATTTAAACATCCTATTAATAGGCTTGGAAGAGCATGCATATTAAAAAATTTGCTTTATGAGGAACTGCTCTCCCTAATCAAAGTCTACTTGACATGTCTTTATTTACTGTCCAAGCTGTAATACACCATTATATCCCTTCTGATATCACAGATAAATGCATTGTGGGATGTCAGATGGACAAAGAGCAGGGTAAGAATGGAGAAAGAAAGGGAAAATAAGGAAGCAATGATGTTGTGTCACTCTCTGACACTGGGAATTCATCAGACCAGCAGCTTCCCTGCCAGGAGGGGTGTTTTTACTCTCGTTGCATCATGAAAAAGGACATTATCAGGAAGGATTTGAAAGAAAAGTACGCAACAATATGATACCAGGGTATTTCCCTCAAGCACAGACACAGGCACAAAGGTGTGCTTGAAAAGCTACAGAAGACACAAGGAGAGGCTGTAGGAGATGTGTTAGCAGCGACTGGAAAGAGATAAGCAGATACCATTTGACTCAGGCTACGTGGAGCCATGGGAAGCCACCACCCATTGCACTCTCTGTGCCCCCCTTGGCTGCCCCACATTTGTACGCAGAGACCCCAAGCCCTCCGGAGCCAGGGCCTGTCTGTGCGGTCACACATGTACCATACCTAGCACTAATGATACAAACACAGCAACTGCTTTTAAGGATTTCTCAGGGCAGTTCAAATCCTC
The DNA here is from genome assembly GCF_036417535.1 of Chlamydotis macqueenii. Lineage (NCBI taxonomy): Eukaryota > Metazoa > Chordata > Aves > Otidiformes > Otididae > Chlamydotis > Chlamydotis macqueenii. Next base: position 5,535,396 of record NC_141556.1, on the reverse strand, counting down.
CCTTTATATTTTTTCAGAGCCATCACAAAGGCAATTGTATCCTACAAAATTTACATTAAAGTAGAAACATTCTTTGAGCTCCAGGAATAGGGAAAAAGAGCAAACTTTCCCAGTGTCGGCCTCAGTTACATATTTCCCCTCTTCTTTCTGCCCTGCCCCTTCCCCTCCCCGTCTCCAGCCCTGCTGCTCAAAGGAGAAAGTAACAGAGATATTTGAGATTATAAAGGGTTTTGGATGAGTGAACCTGGAGTGAGTAAAGCTCTTAGAAAAGAATTTAAAGGATTGCAGTGGCATGCAGTCATGTTATATAAACATATTCTGAATGGTACCATCATACACCCAGCCCTGGCGCCACAATTGCATTAAGTGAAATTTTATACAGAAATTGTGAAAGTGCACCGAGGTTGGTTGATTATCTGCTCTTTCTGTTCCCTTTCAGACATGAAGTAAGAAGCCAAGGTGCAGGAGAAGAATGTGGACAGTGCCAAGAGGTTCCTGACCTAATCTAAGCAAAAGGTTTTCTTTCTCTTCTTTCTTTTTTTCTTTTTTTTTTTTTTCATCTCTCCCTTTCTGGTTTGGTTTCCCTCACAGAGTTCAAAGCTGTCACTCCTGTCAGAAATGAACACCTGGAAGTGACTGTCACTGGGATTTAAAATTTTCTAACACCAAAGGAAAGAGAGGAAAGAAATTGGAATAAGGCCATGGCATAAAAGCTATATGGTAACTTCCTGAAATGTCTAACCAATATTTCCTGTGTACCTTGACAGTTTTGAAGTATGTGTGGAGTGGAGAACGTTACAATACTATTCAGGAATTGTTTATTCTTGGCAAAATAAGTTCATTAAAATGAGGTTCTGATTAAAATGAAAGGGTCTGACTCATTTGAAATATTAATTTAGGCCTTGAATTCTGCAATCTGCCTGCAAGGGTCTCCCTGCAACATCAGGGCAATGTTTGTTAAGCAGTAAAGCATTGTTGCAACTAAAGCCAACTTTTTTCTTTTAATGTTGTCTGATCTCTTTCCCTGAGCTAGCCCAGGTCTGTTGACCTTCGGGGCAAACTGCGAAGCTTCGCTACTGCTTGCACTGAGGTGAGTATATATGGTTTATGCTTGAAGGGGAAAGAAGTTGGAAAAAACCTCTTGCATGGCATATGAGGTAGATTTGTTTGGAGACCGTCTTCCATACTGATGCTCTTAGTTATCCCCGGTACTACCACTTATAGGATGTTCCCCTGTTAACCTGTGTTACTGACATTCATTCCACTAGCAATGAGAGATGAGACAGTCACTATCCAGCCACAAATGAACTGTACTGAAACATTTCAAATAAAGAATCTTGATATCATTTCCATGACTTTTTCCTCCTCAAAATAAAATATTTAAATTTAAGATTAAATTTCCAGTCCCTGAGATCTATGCAATTCTGAATTAAACCCTTTTCCTCACTTTCTACACACATGTGCATGTACAAATAAACATGAAAAATATAAAGAAAATATGCTTCCCATTATTTTTCCATCAACGCTGGGTATAAATATTAACCTATATGCTTTTCTAGCAAAGGAACTCAATACTGTGACAGAACATATCCCAAACAACAGAAGATCCCAACAAGGAGCATCTATGTCAGTGTTAACATCAAGATACATTTTCCAAAACTCTTAAACAAACAGAGCCTGGGAAATCTCCTCACTGCATTAACTTAATACCTCCACCAGTTATGTCAAATAACGCTTGTTTTATTACAAAATGAGCAAATACATTGTGAAAATTCCACACAAATCCTGTTCTTTTACTGGCTGTACTGACACTACACCAACAAGGAGAGAATCTCTTACTTTCTCTGGACAATCCTGGGTCATGGTGGTGTGCTGTATTTCAGATCTCTGGAGGATGCCCTTGTTTGTAGCTTCACCAAACAATATCTGCTGTTGGCAGTGCAGCACTGCAGCTCCCAGTGAGAAGGAGGAAGCTATCAGATTGAGCTGGTTTTCATTTGTTCTACTGTAGTTGCTGGTGCCTTGCCTTCTTTGAGCCAGAGGAAGCTAAGACATTAAATTGTTTAACATCACTACCATTTCTATTTGTCTCCTGACCTGAGAAACTCAGATATGGACTTTAACTCAGGCTGGAAGATGGAGATGCTGAGGCACAGTAGGGAAGCAGGTCTCCAGAAGCAGGCACTGGCACATATTAAAAACTGGTATTGCCAAAATATTCATGAAATGAGAATATTTTATCCAAACAGTCATTGAGTTAAAATATATCCACAGCAGCAAGCAGTTGCTGAAACTGTCCTTTTCCCTTCCAGCTCTGTGAGTGGTCCCTTAGAGATTCAGGGAGGGTGCCACAAAAAATGTCCTTGCTTCACTGTCACTTTAATAGTGGGAATCCCATGGGATCCCACCGCACACAAACTGAGCAATCAGCAAACCGTGCCACTCCAGAGCTGTCTCCCTGCATTTTACACCTCCTCAGCTTCTCCTTGCTGCCACCACGTCATATTCACTGCAAGCCAGGGCAGAGGTGCAGGCTGACTTAGGGTTGCAGGGAATGACATTTTCTACATATCTATCTCCAACTAGTGCCTGGAATCTAGTCTGTCATTACAGTCAAGAGATACATAGTGCTTATCTGCTCCCACATTGACTTTTACTGCAGTTGAGAAGTCTTAGGGTAATGAGAGATACTGGAAGTCCTGAGTGTGTCTCATGTCCTGCTGAGTATGGCTTATTCCTTATGGTACTGATTTGGCAGATGTAAGAAGGACATGAAAGGCAAGTGCCTTTCTGTAGTAACAGCTGGAGACCAGGTGGGATGTCTTGAGGCAACTCCAAGTGGCACTAGACATTTCTGAACAGAATTAGACCCTTAGTATAGTCAGTGAACCCTAGAGGTAGTTATTTCCCTCTAAAATAAACATCAGGGTTTGGTTAATTTAATTGCTTTCCAGATTCCATTATCCAGTCATCAACACCTACATCCTCAATATCCAGTTATATATATCAAAACACTTAGGTGTAATCATCTCCACCCCAGACTGAATCCCAACCCCATTTTTCGGTTGAGCTTACTTCTGAGTTGAGTCCTATAAGCCTGTATCAAGAGCACACTGCACACCACTACACTGTTAGAAGGTCACTGCTTACGTCTGTGGCTGGCTACCATTTTCTTCAACAACTACCAGGCACAGTCTGGGACTTAGCACAGGCCAGGGATCTGTCCCAATAAGTAATTTATATGCAAATATACTGTTTGGAAGGGTGAGATGCATATAACATGGATGTGAGCCATGCCATGTTCATTAGCATGTGCCAAAGAAAGATCCTGTAACACATGTTCCTACAGTTCTGACCTATGCATCATATGGTTGAAGGTCAGCTAAGTGGGGTTTACTGGGATTATAGTTTTAGATTTAGGTTCCAAAATCGCACTTTATTTATTTTCAACCCTTAGTCTCTAACTAAAGCTGGAAAATAAATCAGGTTTTGATAGTTTGAGAATAAAATGTAATGTCTAACAGAAAATATTTACCTAATTTATTTCAGGGACCGTCACTTAAAAATACGATTATGTAATTTAAATTTTCTGTGAATTTCTGCTATCTAGAGTCTCCATTAATAAGGGTGCTGAGGACAATGGAGACCCCAGAGCCCACTTGGAGCTGGCAGATTTTCTCAGGACAGCCACGATACTGTTTATATGTAGGTTTATATATGCGGGTCTGATACCCAAACATCTGGTCGGAAATGAAAATCCCTCCTGAGCTTGCAAAGGTGGTCATTCCAGCTCCAAGTGAATTTCCAGGGAAAGTTATGGCTGTATCCTCCTACTCTTGGCATCCCACGTGCAAGCACTGAGTATGAGACAGGAAAGAGCAAAGTCTCTCTCCTGAGTCTAGCTAAGCTCACCTGCTTGGCCTCCATAAAATATGTATTCCCTTATCTATATTTCCCTTCTGAGAATGTTTATATTTATTTTCCTTATACAAAACATCCCCACTCAGTCCATACTTGCATTCCGTCGGTGTGGATCTTTCCTTCTTTTACAGTGCAGGTATTTGGCAAAACAAGATAACAGCAGGGAGCTTTGTTACAGCCCAAAGACTAAAACTGAAAAGCCTGTAAGTGGGAGTGTTTTCCTGATGGAAAGTGAGGCACCAGCTGCTTCTCGGGGGTAAAACCTTTCCTTGAACCACTACCTCTATGCTTGTATTACGTGGTTCTTCTCCTTATATCTCTTTTAATTTTCATTTACATCAAGATTATTTTCTTAGAGTTGTCTCACATAGCGAAGAGGAGGGAAAGCATGAATAGACTATTGACTGTTCCAGCTTCATATATAATGCATATGGCACTCTTATCTGTGGAAAATATTATCTTTATAGCAGAATATATTTAAGAGGTCAGAGCACTCCGTTTGTTTTGGCAGGAGAGAGGATTCATGACTACTAGCCACATCTAGCAGTATCATAAGAGTCAAGACGCTTGGGTTTTGTTTTCCTCTCTCCTTGTGTTAACTTAGCGTATTGGTTTTGTTTAGCGAGGGGGGGGCTACGGTGGCAGCTTCTGTAAGAAGCTGCTAGAAGTTGTTTCCCCTTTGTCTGGTGGACTCGGCCAGGCCTGGGGCAGACCCGTTGCTGGCCAAGGCCGAGCCAATTGCTAGCAGAATGTTCCCTGATAACGCGTCTGTGATAATGTGTTTAGAAAGGGAAAAATATTTTTTTAAAAAAAAAAAGAAGATGTGAAGGCAGAGAGGGGGAGGCGTGAGCCTTGTGGGCCTTGAGGCCCTCACCCTCTGGCCTCCTGCCAGGCGGCCGACTGGGCCCGACTTGGCCCGGCCCGGCTGCAAGAAGTGGAGAGGAGAGGAGATGTGAAGAGAACCTGAGAGGCGTCTGTCTGAGCCGATTGTGAAGAATTTATTGTGAGAGGAACAGCTGCAGATGCCAAGGTCAGTGAAGAAGGAGGTGGAGCAGTAATCTCCTGGCAGAGATTTCCCTGCAGCCCGTGGTGCAGCCCATGGTGAGGCCAGCTGTGCCCCTGCAGCCCATGGAGGCCCACGGCGGGGCAGAGATCCACCTGCAGCCCGTGGAGGACCCCACGCCAGAGCAGGTGGAGGCCTGAAGGAGGCTGTGGCCCGTGGAGGGCCCGCTGGGGCAGCTGTTCTGGAAGGAGTGCACCCCGTGGGAGAGACCACACCCGAGCAGTTTCATGAAGGACTGTGGCCCGTGGGAGGGACCCCACAAAGGAGCAGGGGAGGAATGTGAGGAGTTCTTCCTCCGAGGAGCAAGGAGCAGCAGAAAAGAGACGTGATGAACTGACCACAACCCCCATTCCCTGTTCCCCCCTGTGCTGCTCAGAGGGGGAAGGAGGTAGAAATAATTGAAAACAAAGTTAAGCCCAGGAAGAAGGAGGAGTGAGGGGAAGTTACTTTGTTCTCTTTCTCATTATCCTGCTTTGGTTTTAATAATAAACAAATAGTTTTCCCCAAGTTGAGTCTGCTTTGCCCATTACAGTAACTTTAAGGATTTCTCCCCATCCTTATCTCAAACCTCAAGCCTTTCTTGTTATATTAGCTCTCCCTATTCCCTTGGAGGGTGGGGGGAGTGAGCAAGAGACTGTGTAGCTTGGTCCTGAGCAGGGCTAAACAACACTTAAAAAGTCACAGAGCTGTTCTGTGCTTATGTATGTTAAATATTTACCTCCAGAGCTGTGGCAGGATATTCCTGCACTCACTCAGAGCAGCCTGTTTTCCTCCATACAAGCCAATTTTGATGTCTCTCCTCTGGTTTCAGAGGAGAAAAGATAGAAGGAGTATTTACCAGCCTCGTGGTGCAGCCATTTTATTTCAAGCTCTTAGCTCCTTCTTCCAGCCTTCCTACCAATGCTTTAACCTCTCACCACTGCCTTGAATATTGCATGGCTACCTCTGTTCGTTCTCTCACTGCCTTCAGATCTGGGCTTCATTCAGAAGCAAAGGAAAACAGTATAGGAGATGTCACGCTTACCTTGTAAAGAGGTTGTACCTTCTGCCAACGAGAAGAGGTGAGGCAGTCTTATGGTACAAGGTTATGGGGAAGAAACTGGAATAATTCCCCCATCCCTAGACTTGCCTGCCTTCCAGGACATGATGATACTCCATGGCTTAAATTCTGTCAAATTCTTTGAAATCGTCAGATGAAAGGTAAGACGACAGCATTGTTCTAGGTTTGCGTGAAAAAAAAAGTAGGATTCTCTTCACAAAAGCTGAGTAGATTTGTTGATTTTTTTTTTGCATTTAATGTGAATTTCTGCACTCCACAGAGTAGAAACTGTTTTGATATTCTGCAGAGAGATGTTGAATCAAATATCTCTGGAGGCTACTCCTCGATACCATTACTATTTATGCTATGCATACAAATACATATGAATGAAGGCAGGTAGATGCTAGAGGAGAAAAAAAATACTCCTTCCTGCCTTCCTCTTCACATATATTGCTATGAGAGTACCAAATGAGAGAAAAAGAAAGAGAAACTTTCAGAGGTCCAACTGAGACTGGAGTCTCACCATGATAAGACAAAGAAATCCCTTACCTAGCTTACAGTCAAAAACAGGAGCACCATCGTGCAGGAAGGGAACTGAGGCAGGGATATGCAGTATTATATGCTGCATGATTTGTTGGAGGGTACATCAGTCATAACCAAAATTGAATTGGAGTAACCTGAACCTCTGTTCAAACATGGGACCATGGCTGCTATAAGTACTGACAGAGTTCGGCTCATAGAGGAAAATTATCACTCTTCATTTCTTTTATGTGTTGAAATACAGTCCTTCAGATCAAACCAGTATGTTTATTGACACTGAGCTCTTCAGATTCCCAGAAGATACAAACTTTCGATAAAAAGTACTGGCAGAGCCACATACAGATGAAGCATAAATTCACAGTATCTACTCACCTGATATGCAGGATATGCAATTTAGCAGGTTTGCGTACATCTTCAGTAGCTTGATGATCTTCAGCGGGGTGCTCCCTTTGAAACGCTTGAACAGAGACGCAGGTATCCTATATTGTATCCTGCACAACAGGAACTTAGATACTGGCAAAGAAGGGAGAGGGAAAGCACATGGTGGGAGCCATTGGAGCTCCTTCTTCAAGAGAGTTTCACATGCCATTTTGCACAACATGGCATATTCCAAGGACAAAAGCAAAAAGCTCTTCAGAAGTTGCTTCATGAGCTGGAGATAAAAGTAATCCCTGCTAGGGATGGTTTAGCAGTATGCATATATGGGGGAGGAATTTCAGAGGAAGGGAAATACCCCTCCACCCCATCCTGAGTTTTCAATACTACTTTGTAGTTCTGCCCACTTTTGAAGTAGCTTAAAAGAAATGGAAGTAGTTGGAATGTTTTTACACAAGAAATACTTCCTTTTGTATAATTAAAATTATTGTGGTTGGCTTCTAGAGTGAGAGGCTCATAAATTTGTTTCCAGTAGAAATCAGTATACTTAATATCCATCCTATCAAACCAAGTTAACTCATGTTCATTTTGGGCCTCATCCAGAGCTCATTGATGTCAGAGGAAAGAAACTATTGACTTAAATTGACTTTGGAGCAGAACTTACAAGCTGAAAAGAACAGATAATCTGTTTATTTCAGCAACAAAGAAAAGGGATATCTAGTAAAAATAAAAAGGCGAAAGTAAAAATAAAATATAAAAAAAAAAACCAGACAAAAGGACATCATGAAAAAGGAATAGGGTGTTTTGCATGGACAAGAGTTGTGATAGGGAAAGACAGGGAGAGCATGAGACCCTCATGCTTCAGAAGGTGACTACATCAACTGTTAGAAATCAAGAGGAGACATAATGAGAAGATGACAGTTTGCCTTTCTTACCTGATACTGTAGAATTAATGTACCTTTCTCTGGATTAATACTTGACGAGTGATGCAGGAAAAGCATTACATGAGATGACCTTAGCCTTTATGTGTTCTGGACAGACCTATGATACCAGATGTTGAAGTTGTCCAGTTAAAAATAGAGATCAAAAAAAGATACGAGGCAAGGATCCTGAAGGACACATAAACCTAGAGAAGGTTTATAAAGAATCCAGAATGTTGAGTGGTGGTTCTGGCCAAGATGGATGAATTATCGAAAGCTACGAGGACCTCTGAAATAAGTTCAGTACTCAGCAGGTTTCCCATGGGAACAGGCATCCACAATGCAAATTCTGAACCCAAGCCCTGCAGCATAATTGCTGGATCCAAGCGCTAGAGTAATGAATAAATCCCCTTTTCATTCTCCTTACAAATAATGAAAATATAATAAATTAAAAAATTGAAGTTTTTTTTTTCTTTATTTGTCTCATGGTTTAAGGAATTAGAGTACCACTGGCAGTCTAAAAGCTATTCTTTCCAACTGTGTGAGAAATTACTTTATTGTTTAAAATAAGGATGGGGTACTCCCTTCCCTGCAGATCTCTGCTTACGTTCCTGCTTGACTTATCTGATTCACATTTCCATATTCTTTCTTTGATTTCTTTCCTCCAACCTCTACTGCCCATGTTTTCCATGACATTGTGGAGGTGAACTTCTTCCCTACAGTGAAACCATTTGTAAAATGTCTATTGAATTCAAGACAGCCAAGTTTGTGTCAGTGGCTTGACTTTGTATTTTGTAATTTCATACTATAGTTAAATAATTCTGTGAAGCCCTCTGCTCTGAAAATTTTGCCAACATTAACAGTCATGGATTTCCTATGGTCGGGATGCCACAGCTCCTCTGAGTGGCTCCCCCATCCAAAGTCAAACAGTATTATTGGTTAGATGTCACTATCATCTCATTCTCATCCTGGTTATAGCTATAGTGATATTGCGTAATATTATACACATGACATTGCGTATTGATCCTTACATGTCACTCTATGTTTGCTTTGTTGTGTTCATTTCATAGTTTTAGGATGTAAGTTGGGCTAAGATCATGCTTTACGTATTGGCTTTGTGTTCTGCAGATTTTAAATCGATATAGAGAACCAAGCTATTTAAATAACAGTTCTAGTAACCCAAAAGATCAGCTTAAATCTCCCAGGCCAAAGAGCTGACATAAAAGTCTAGTCTTCCAAAATCTTCCGTAAGTCTGCAAAATACCTGTTAGGTGACCTGATAAGTCACTTGACTTTTCCGTACTTTGATATCTCCAATTCTGAGGTGAGACAACACTCTTGTCTTTTTGAGGGCAAAATGAGACTGATTCTTCTATTGACAGATTATTCTGAGGACTTCTGCCATTGCAAAGCTTTACTAAAGTCTTCCAACAGACATACATCGAAAGGAAAAGCAATGCAGAGATATGAAAATAAGACTATTAAATGTCTAGCCTGAATTAACCAATGTAAATATACAATTTCCTTGTTGTGAGATTAAATCCTTAATTTGAATTTATTGATCTAGGCGAAAGGACAAGAGTGTGGGAAGGAAGATTACAGTTTTTGCTTCTGTATGCTTTTTTAAGGCAACAGTTCCTTAGTTGTACATGTATGTAACCAAATCAACTTCCTTTTCTATTAAAAATTTACAGGATGATGGTTGCTCTAAAGGTACTAGGAGTCTGTAGGCAAACAGTAAGACTTCTATTTATAAGAATTAAAAAAAAAAAAGAGCAAAAAATCCTTCCCCTTTAAAACAAATAAACAAGAACAAAATAAGGCTCCAGACCCTGCCCTATACTACCCCCCTTAAATCTTAAGCTGCACTAGAAATTAAATGCCAAAATGGTTGATAAAGCTGAAAAGGTTAAATTACAACTACTTGGGAAATCAAAGAGAAAGCTATTTTCATCACGATGTTATGGTCATTTGGGTATACGGCTATATAGATGCAGATATTTACAAATATTACTGTGAAGAAAGTTTTCCTGTTCATTTGCATACGGGAGAAATCCTTTCATTCCTGTATTTGAAAGGGAGGGAAGTGGCCTCATCTGCAAGAAGACTTACAGGAAACAGAAAGAAAAGTGAATACATGTTCAAGTACTTTGAGAAAAGTATTGGATATGTTCCAAAAATCCAGCACCATTACTGGAGCTGATATGCCTCCTTAAAACTGCCAAAATGAATCCCTTGATTGGAAAAAGGGTCTGGCACTGCAGAAGTCTGTCAGGGTTCTTGAAATACTAACTTTTGAGCCAAAGAGAACAGTCAGGAACAGATATATCCTAGGTAGAGAGAAGTAAAAGAGCTTGTATGATGTTTTACATATATATATATAAAAAAAAAAATTAGCTTAGAGGAATTCTATTTTTTGCATTTTAAATTGTTCACACACACAGAGAAAAAAAAATAAATAAGAAAACCCAAATACTAGATAGAAAAAATTGATAGCACATTGTTTTTTGACTAGTAAAATAGGAAAAAAAAAAACACATTAAAATGCACATTTTTCAACCAAGACAATCAGAAATATTTCATTTTGACCACTGATATTAACTCTATGTCTTGCCAGCCTATCTCACCAGAAAGGAATATCTTCCTGGTATTACCAGATGGTTTAGAAGGAAGATGGATTTAAGATTAAAGAGTGGTCCGACACTGAAGATACGTGTTATATTTCTTGTACTTGCCATAAAATTAATTTCTGTATGGTAATAAGACATTAATTCTACTGCTACTTCAATATCTATTTGCAAAAGTGCACACATTTTTTCCAGAGAAGTTTTGACATAACAAAAAAGTAACAGCCCAGCTGATCCTTAAAGATTTACCAAAAGGCTGAAATGCATTTTTCAGCATGTGTTCAAACTGTTTTGGCATATAATCCACACTTGAGTTGACTTTACATCGTCTTAGTTCTCGTCTTAGATTAGGTGCATCTTTGTGATCCTTGTTTATATTTACACAGAAGATAAAGTTGATCTTTAATTAGAAAAAATGTTAGTTGTTTAGCAAAAGATGCCTCTGAGTAAATGTCAAAGTCTGAGGTCATTGCCTCCACCTGAGCTAGTCCTCAAGACTGAATCTCATTCAGATGCCTTATTCTGAAACAAATCTCTCAAATAGCTGAGATGAGTCATGCCTAAAATACTCGCACTCTCCATGGACTGCAAAGGGAATTGAGAGGGCTTAGTTCAGGTGTAGTCATCTCACTGAGATTATTTTAATTTCAGTTTACATGAATAACATGGTCTACCACTGCTGTAAACAGAGAAAAGATGTGGGACGTCAGCAGGACCATTTATCTTATCCTAAAAGAGGCAGCATGAATTGTCTTCTGAAGCTGCATACCTCTCTTCATAGACTAGACAGCGAGCTTTGATGCTTGACCTTTAGATGGCTAAAGTGAGAGGAGGTAAATCCCACCTATAATACATAAAACAAGAAGTCTGTGACCTCAGAGTGGACTTTTTTCTTTGACAGCAATGCAAATAATGAAAACTAAATAAACTCACCAACATAACTCAAAATACTTTGAAAGTTATTAAACCTTTTTAGGCCAAGTACCTCCTTCCAGCTTCTGTTGATGTTAATGTTTTTGTGCACCAGGCCAGAAGAGAAACTTTTGGACTGTATTTGCCAATCAGCATCCAGACAGGCCAGAGACCAATCAGTGCAAATCTCATCTTGTAATCACTATTTGGGAATTTACTGTCCAGAACACATAGTTCTGAATTTCTCTCACAAAACTGCATCAGAGATGCCAGTATGTAATATTACATGAAACTAACCTAAAGCTTGTTCTAAGGTTACTCAAAGGCACCCATGTCTTATCAGCAAAATCACTCAAAACCAAGATTATCACCAGATATAGTGACATTAACATCCGCATCTACCTCAACTCATATCACAACTTAAATGTCAGAACACCCCAAAAAACTCAGCTCCACAACCAACTCCCTTTCAATGCCAGTTCACAACTGACCACAAAAGTCATCAGAATCATTTCCCTGCCTCTTCTCTGGGGCTGTTCTTTAAGTTAACCACCTTATTTTTAGAAATAGGGAAAAACATGTATGTCTGAGCAAACAGCAGAAGGATGAAAACAAAACCCACATTGCCATCCTCTCTGTTCAATGAGTAACATGAGAAAATAAGAAAAGTCACCTTCCTGAGGGTTTCAGATGCCTACAGGTGGCAATGTAGCCCCTTTAACCCTCCTTACAGTCCAGCTCAAGCATACTGAGGGTTATGGATGAGAGATGCACACTGCCACTGCCAAAATGAGACTTGAAACATACAAAGCAAATGGCCTCTGAGAAACACCCTCAGGAAAAGTCTTGCTTGACCGACAACGGAAGCAGTCTAAGAAGGGTAGATTCCCTAAAATACATCAATAATAAAAAAAGACAGTCAAATAAATAAGCCTGCCTCATCTAATAAATCACCTTGTCTTGTCCCCTCCTTGAATATTTCTGACGGTAGGTACATTCATCCATTCATGAGAGGAATTCAAACCTTTCAGTATACACAGGAATGACACAGAAAAATCCATTCCTTTTGTTAAGTTTAGTGAATGAAATGAAAACTAAATCAGATTTGCCACCATGGAAGCTAAGATGAAGCATCCAAAAAACGTTGTGAAAGAAGAACTTTTAGGTTCCAAAAGACATCTAGTGTTTTAAGAAGGTAGTTTTACACCATTTCCACAAGCCAAATAATTATTTAAAGTGTTTTGCAAGACATAGATACATAAAAGTACTGTGAGCTGTGGAGCATTTCGGACGATAACTGCCAGGAATGGGACACAGACATTTGCTATGTTTGTGAAGAGTTACCCTCATGCTTTCAAGATTCCCAACTTGGACAGTTTAAATGGAAAGTAAGAAAGAGTATTTAAAGCAGAAAAGGAAGGACACACCTCGTGTGCCCTCCGCAACAGAGTAGGGTCTTGTCAGACCACTTGGCCAGGACATGGGAGAGCAGATTCATCATTCCCCTCTGTGTACCCATACACACATCATTTAAGAAAGGACTCTACTTGGAAAACTATAGGCTAATTGATGGTGGACTGAGTGATGAGGGATATGCTGATATATCCTTCTTTAGAAACTGTTCCTGCAGAAAAAAAAAAGTTTAAAAACTCACCAGCCCCCCTCCCCCCAAAAAAAACCACCCACACGATTCATTGAGCAACATGATTTAAAAGTCTAGTAGTTACATAGCTTGCCTGTGATTAGAAAGCAGCCTAAATGCTGGTGCATATTCCACGGGTGATTTCTGGTAATTTCATAGGTAACAGTCATTAGATAATATGCAAAAAAAAATGGTCTCCAACACAGGGACTGACACGTAGGACTCTGCTCATCCAAATGAGCACTTAATCACTAAAGAGCAATGTTTTATTTTAGGCTTTCTTGCCAAGAGAATAATAAATCATTTTTTCAGATGTCTTTATGTGGAGAGGACAGAGCATCTCAAACTCTCTAGAGAGAGAAAAGTTAATAACCTTCTCAGGGAAATGGAAGAGTGAAATGGTAGAGTTGTCTACTTAGTTAATGAGAGGAAACATACTCATCCCATAGGATGGTAGGCCAGGCAGTGAGAAGTGAATAAACTCTGTATTGCCTAAATCTGAGGTAAACCATGTTTACCCTTGTTCATCTTCCACTACATCACCACTGGGGATGCTCCCCCTCCTCTGTCAAGCAAGGGCTGATTTGGGATCCTGACTGGATGGAAAAATTTCCTTTACAGCACTAAGTCAATCACATTCAGGTTTAGAAATAGTAGAATTCAAAGCAAAAATTTAGTGTTTCATAATGTTTTATTGAGGGCAACTGCCTAGATCCCATTGTGGGGCAGCACTTCATATAGGGCATGTAGGATTTCTACGTGACATGTATTAGTCACACATCTTAATGCAGTCCCCAAAAGTCCTAAGGTATTTAAGTACTAGCAGAATACAGGCACTATCATAAATAGGACTATTCTTAAACTGGGATCTGTATAGGACAGTAACAGAAACTAGTTCAATTTCATTATAGCCTGTCCTCGTTACCATTTGTGTTAATGCACAGACTCTATAACACAAGTGGAAATAGAAAGAGGCTGCTGGTGTGGAAACAGAGCAACCAACCTAAAGGCAATTTATTAAAGCTTCTGCGTGATCGTGAGTTAACGCTCTAAAGGACTAAATGTACATGCAGTTTCAGGACCGAAGTAAGGGAAAGAGTTGTTTCCAGCCAATATAAAGCAATAAGCATTCTGGAAAATGAGCTTCTGAAAGTTTTCCCTGCTGTTCTGGGCTGACTTAAGCTGATATGCAGTGGGAGAGCACATTGCATTTCTTTTGGAAAATGAGAAGCACATGGGAAATAAAATTGTCAGGTTTTTTGCTTGGAATTGAAAATTGTTGAAGGTTGAAGTCTTTAATGTAGGGGCTTTATCAACAGAAGCAGAATCTGTGGTTTCTATCTGACTAGCAGCGAGGTCTGCAAAAGGTACTTCCTGCTGATGAAATTATATAGCTAGAGATTTTGGTCCAGATTTTGTACTCAGGAAGCCCTTGAAAACTTGTTTGCCGCTGTCGAGCTGTGGGAATTAATAGATTTAAAATTAACTACTGACATATTTTTGAGGCAGCCCAAAGTGTAACAGCAAAGATCCTAGTGCAAGTGGAATGGAGACGTGTCCCTCTGTGTCACAGTGAGCAGGAGAATGGACAGCATTGCAAGAAACAGCTAACAAAGCTGCATTTTGCATAGGCTGGAAGGTGATCTGTATTCCGAGATGGTAAAGTACTCTTTGTACCGTCATATCCTTACCCCTCAAATGGATAGGCCACAGAGTGCAAGTCACTTCCAACATCACTCTTGATTTTCAGTGTCCACAGTGAGGTGTCTTAAAAGCACCCAGACTCTGGGGACCAAAACACAAATAAATTGTTCCCCTTTTAACATGAATTGGTAGACACATTAAGTAATGAAGGAGCCGAACATCACACACTCTACAAGGAAATACCTAAATATCTATTTTGAGGATTCTCTAAGGCGAAGCAGATTATGTTACTGTTACTTAACGACCAAAATCCTACAAGTAACTTAAATTGTGTAATTTACATATAGGCAGAATAAGAAAGGGTGAGATTTGAATGAAACACAAAAGCGTGTAAATAGAACTAAACCAGAAGTGCTAAAATAAAGGACAAGCTTGAAGAATGAGTTGTGGGAACAAAAGCAGTAAAGACACTGTCAGAATGATACAAAAACATGAACATCAGCTAAGATCCTGCAGTCTGATATAGACAGGCACTCCCGGTGCCCATCACCTCAATGGAGATTGGTACAAATGTTTCACTTCTCCTTATGCACCTTATTGGGGGCTCAGGACCAGTAATTAATATGATAGGGTGGGAAAGAGAAGCTCTGATGAGGAAAAAAAGATCCAGAAAAAGCATTACTCCTGTGAACCAAAAAAAAAACCAACGCCCCTTCCTTCATGGGTGGCATAGAAGCAGCATGAGAAACATGAACAAAACATTTTTGAAAACATCATTCTAATGCTGGATGGAATTTTTCAGTTCCTGAAATAGCCTGAGTTGTTAAGAGTGCAGGTAGGAGTTTCTGCTTCCAGGAAATTGCTTTGCCTTTGTGAGTAGTACAAATGTTTCTCCAACAAGCAGGTCTATGAAGAAGTAGAGTGCTCCTTTAGGGCATGTTTCTATCCTGAGGAAATCAATGAGAGCTTTGCTATTAAATGTTTTGGTAGCAGGATATGGCTCATAATCTGATTAACAGATGCTTTGAGTCTGTGTAGACTGACTTTTCAAAGACATGCACAGATAAAAGACTTTTACTTTCATGTCACACTTATATTTCTTTGTTGTCGCATAAAAGTCTGTAAAATGTTGCCTTACTCCTAACTCGTAATACGGCTGTTTTACTTACACTCGAAATATTTCATCCCGCCAGAGCCATGATGGTGGATAATCTAATTACATAGTTAATTGCACACATGCACTGTGACCTTTAGGGAAATGACAATTTGGGACTAGATGTTTCACTTCCAGTATGGTTCAGTGCTAATGGAGAAATGGAGTGGCACCATCTCTCCTGCGCAGCAAGAGTATCAGTCTGATGCTATTGTCTTGAGGTTTAGGCAATCCTGCAGAGAAGGGAATGAGAAGGTTTATCTACTTGGGCTGAAGAGAGTGAAAGAGATAAATCCTTAGTGGGGAGGTGAACAGCGAGACCTACATCAGATTTCCTACATCAAGATAAACTGTTTTGACTACATTGCAACAGTAGTCCTTAAACAGTTGATGTGGTAGCATGGACAATAGTCAAGTAAGATAGCTAACAGGGATGCTAGGCTCCAGAGGGTGGGCTCCTCCAGGAGATGTTTCAAGTCACGTCTGAAGTTGTCCGCAGGGACGTTGTCATGGCATGCCTTGGGATACCAGCTCCTCATGGCTCAAGTTGGGATCCTGGCCATGGATGCTGGTTGTGCACCCTGCAGAAGCGTTCTCTTCTCTTGGTAGTCAGGCATGGAGTGGGGAGGGCTGTGCACTGCTGGGTTAGGATGCAATGTGGCCCCATGCCGTGCTCTGGGAACAAGTATCTACTGCTGGGTGCCCTGGTGCAAGCAGATCTTTAGTACATCTAATTCAAGCATCTCTAGAGGTGCCACTCTACTGACAGTTGAAAGTGCCTAGATGGATTAGGCAGTTACAATATCACTTCAAAACATCAGAATCCATACTGATGCAAAAATGGTCATCCTGCTTCTGGACATATCCCCCCTCTCTTCCCTCCCCAGTTACTCATTCTATTAACTCTGTGTTGGCCATCCAGCAAGCCAAATTCAGGATCCTATCTGGCAGAAGGCACTCTCCTTGTGTTTAGTTGAGTTATTCTGTGCTTAGCTACCTAAAGTACGTGGTGGAAATCTCTCTGCTGCAAAACTAGGATTCGTCTTAGTGATGATAGATATGCTCAGACTTGCCAAATGTGAGGTCAGCTTTTCTCTCCTTGACACCTTGTGTATTAACATTGGAAATGGAGGAGGGAAATTCCCTCACAAATTCTTTACAAATATTACAACACCTTATGGTGGAACTTTGGATTTTGTTATGAAAAAGTTGAAGTAGAACTAAGCGAAACTCTTGCTCTAAAAATATATTTTTTGTATTAGCAATGTTTTGTTTCACTGTGTTTGAAATAGGAAGTTTTACTGTGTATTAAATGTTACATTTGTTTACAATTTTATTTTACTTTATTGAAACTTCATCTTTATCTATGAGAGCACTCCGTTTGGTCAACAAAAAGAACATAGATTTCATGGTAAGAGCTTCCAACTTCTGAGATTTTCAATTCTGGGCATTTTCAAAATTTACTTGTTACTTGAACCATATGATTTCATTATAATCTCAGGTTTCTTTCCTGTCTTTCTTTTTTTTTTATTTCTTTTCTGTTCTTCATCCTTCAGTTCCTTAAACTACAAAAAAAACCCCTTGAAAACTACAGTACTCCAAATGTCAAACCTCCCTTAGAAAATATCAAGCTTCCTTATATGGAATGCTAAGCCTATTGGATAGAGAACATTGTGTCATAAATATGCCTTTTTCATGGTATTTCAAATAAATCAACAATTGCATGTTCTGGTAGGTCTAATATTAAAAAGATGTTTCAAATTTGTTACATAACTTTCTTTTAAGCGTAATATGCAAATATTGAAGAACCAGGTTGAAAATGTCTGTTATATGATTTATTGCAAAGCTAAGATCACAACTCTTCCCTCACTTCTTTCACACCCCAGCATGTTTTTAAAGAACATGAGTTTGAGGGAATGGGCATTTTCAGCTTCATATCATTTCATCAAAGTGTCTGGAATCGCAGTTATTTCTTACAGGGTCATCCTAGCCCTTTTCTCTTTTCTTTCCCTTCCCTGCTTCTTGCTTCTACCTGCAACTGTTGCTCTTTGAAAGCTCTTCTTCTCTTCCATGAAATATGCTGAAGCTCCTGTATGAAGAGAGAAACGAACTCTGATGTCCCTTGTGTCTAGGCATAGTCTCATTGTTTCAATTGCCGAGCAGGCACGTGAAAGGGCTCAGCTTGCCCAGCAGTGCATTAAAAAGTCCTTTCCAAAGCCTACAAATGTCAGTCTCATTTCTTCAGAGCTGAACTTTTTCTTTCCATTGGAATAAATTGATTCAGCACAGAAACCATGCCTCTTACCTTTCTATCTAATTCCGACAGGTGTCAGACCCCAGCTCTCTGCTTGCAGCTGCTGTGAGTTTTTCTTCTGTCTCCTCACACTCAGGCTCTCATTCACAGTCCATCAGGTCTGGATCTCAGTCACAGTCTCTTCCACTACAACTAGAAACATGTGGGAAACAAAAACTCAGACAACTTAGCATGTGCAAGAAATAAAAGTAAACTTTCAAGCTGGAGGTTGACAAATTCCACTTACCCTGCATTTACTCCTTTATGGTATTGTGATGGTGGACTAAGGATTTCTCCTCTTCATTGGAAAGGTGAGTTGAGATTGTTCTAAGGTGAAGGTGGAAAATATCTTCTTTAAGAGGCTGACATGCCCTTGAATGGCTTTATTGACAGCCAGCACCCACTCTAACCCCAACAAAACCCCTCTGCAGATATTTTTCCCATTCTGCCTCCAAATAATCCATGTGCACTTCAAACAGCAGCAGGGCCCACTCCCTACAAAATGTCATGGAAAGAGTTGTTACCGCTCCAAGGGCAGTCACATAGTAAAGCTGATGCTTTACCATAGGAAAATGTCCAAACCTTGCCCAAACCTTGCCCATGTGTGGTTGTAGAGGACACTGAGACTTCACATACATGTATGGTGCTCCTGTCTCTTTCTAGTCTTTGGATTGAAGCCCATTGTGGTTCCTCCTGTGCAATCGTTCGGCTGTCAACAAGTTTCAAAACAAACACGGGGCATCTTGCTGTTTCCTGTTAGATTATCTCATTTATCTGGAGGTCTGCTGAAAAAGTGGGCAAAACGATCCCAATATCTGTTTTGCCTAATCACAAGGGCTTGGGTTTTTCAAAATCAGTCAGTGTTGAGATTACTATGTTCCCATTGACGTCAGAGACAGTCCAATCACACATGGTACTGTGGAGACTGGTGTCCATGTCCATGCAGGCAAAGAGATGGAAAGGAATTTGTCTTCCCAAATCCCAAACTACCATCCTAAAATCTTCTTCCTAACACTAGGAATCACTCAGCCTCACCTCACTTATATTAAAGTTGTCCAGGCACAGAGACTACATGTGTCCAGAACTGTTTTTGTCCTGGCAAGATGAGGAGAACCACTCTGGCTTGTGTCTAGACAGCTTCACAGTCTACAATGAGTTGCTCCTCTGCCTAGGTCTCATGAAGAGGCCAGACTGTCAGCATCATCAGAGCATTTCTGACATGAATCAACAGGCTTAAAAGCACTGGAAGACGCACTGATGACTACTACTTTGTGACTGGCAGAGTCACTCCAGCGTTTATATCATAACCTTTAGGCTAGATCACTTGTCTAAGCACTGGAAAACTTAAGTGTTCATTTCCTAATTTAACTTGTTGCTACTTCCACCTCCTAGGAAATTTGTCTGTTGTCTCCAGGACAGAAAATACTTGGCACAGGAATACTCTACCCTTCCCCCTGATGTTGGGCAACATCTGCAACAGTGAGATCAAACTGCAAGAATCATCTTTATTTTCTCAGCAATAAGGGCAGCTGAGGGAGACTAGCTCAGCTGTGGATGCGAGCACTATCAATATTTAAAGCTAGGTGCTGTGCATCTCACCTCTCGCAGGACCTTATTTTACAGTACTGTTTGAGATGACCCAACACATTGAATCCAGGTACCTCTCAATTGAGAAAAAAATCAGATTTAAGAAGCTCCCAAACTCTGTACTCCCATGTAATTTCTAGTATTTCAATATATTTTCTTTTTTTTTTTTTATTCTAGAAAGTCTAATCAATAGATACAACTCTCCCTGTTTCTACCGGTGAGAGACTAAGGCATGATTATGACTGATGGCTTTCTTCCCTAAAGAAGTGGTATTTTATCTACGGAACTCCTGGTCAGAGGAGGACACAGTTTGTAATAGGCTGAAAGCTTCTGAGCTGAACGATACCTCTTAAGGAATGCTGACGCACGCTACACTAATTCACAAGAATGTGAAAGCAATCTCCGGAACACAACAGTTCAGTCACTGGCTGCAGTTAGTAAGTGATTGGGAACATGATCTAAAACTCCAGTCTTCCATTTATCTCAGGCTAACTATTGACAAAACGGTTTTCAAACTTTATGAAATACAGGCACGTTGCATAGGCATTCAGGCAAGAATTTCTTGGCTTTAGCCCCTGGATAACCTCATAGTTAAATAGTTAAAGAAAGTTGATCGACGAAATTAATAGCATTCATTGTTGTTGGCCATGTATATGTGTGTGTATAGAGATTTATTTTTTTTTAATCTAATAGCCTTATGTGAATTTAACTACATATAGTTAGAGTTTGGAGTTTCTAACAACGTTACCCTTCACCCAAGACTACCCTGCTAACAACACTGGTTGCATGGCCATGATGGGTTGTAAAAGCTTCTCTGCAAAATTAACAGTACTTAAGTTACACATCTCAAAGTATTTGTGATATGATAAGCAAAGGTGAAACCGCTGGCCTGAGGAAGGAGAAGGTCAAGTGCCTCACAGCATCCCCCATGAAGGGCTTACCGTAGGTCATCCACGCTGCTGCCTCCTGGCACACCCATGCTGAGGCTGCAGCTGAGCAGGAGGTTAGACCATGGGATCCTGGGGCCAGAACGCTTGTTCATCTTCTGGTTTACCAGTGTTTAGGCAAGTCGCTACTTGACACGCTGTGTTTTCTGCAGTGCTCAAGGTCAGATTTTTCGGGCTCAGAGCTGGGGCTGTTTTTAGGACTGCTCCATACCTGTAGTTCAACCAGCATTTTAAAAAGTTGGTCTCTTATTCTACTCCCATGCAAAAGAGAGTGAAGAATATCTACCTCCAGATTAAATATGAAAAAAATCTTATTTTGAAAGGGAAAATGCTGCAGATCAATTCTTTCTAACTAGAAGACATGAGTTCATTTGCCATCATATCTTTCATTCTCAGAAATTTGCCGAGAAATTATTTTTATATTAATATCAGCAATTAAAAAAATATCAAGAGAGGTCAGGACATAGAACTAATTCTGGATCATAAAGCTTCTTCCACATGTACATTTGCATATAGCAAATCTAGCAAAATCATTTTGGCACAGGTCCCAAGACATAGTCACTTCAATCAAATGGAGAAGGACAATAATCACATATTAAACTGCTCTCCACGTTTTTTGACCCATAGAATCTCTCTCCATACCATGCCTGGATTTTCTTTCTCCACATTCTTCCAGTTTCCCATGTTTGAGCAGAATAGCCCAAGGGCTCTTCTAACCTGTACCAGGTTGCTATTCCTACTTGCACAGGAGAGGAGTCAACCGTGTAGAGCTTCTTCATAAAAAATTAAAATGAAAAATTTGTGTTAATCATTTTCTTCCCCCAGACCTTAGCTCCACTGGCGATATTTGTATTTTCAGCTTAAGGATGTAAAGTAGTTTTGAAGTTTGGACCTTTAAGAAAAGTTGAGCATCTGATAGACAGCAGAGCTGGAACCCAAGAAACCCTGAATTCAACTTGAATTTGGCTGTTAGAAATTTCCAATTAATTCCCTGGCTTGAGTTGGCTGACTTCTCTGATTAAAAAAAAAAAAAATAAAGCTCTGTAAAGTTAGAAGAACATTTTATATTGAGCTAAATGGTAAATCTACGCATCAACACTGATCCCAATGACAATAAAAACACTTAAAGGTTCCAAGCAAAACTTACTGAAAACTCATAGTTTTGACATAATTATGAGTAAGTATTTCCACAGAAAGCAGGAGTGTAAGGGGCAATCTGAGCTGAATCATTCTCTTAATAACTTTCTTTGCATGGGCTCTGATTCCAAATATCAGCAACTATTGACATTTAGTTACGCAGTAAATGCATAGTTTTGAATAGAGATGTGAGTTTGGGTGCTGCTTCTTAATATTAGCACACACTGCCTGGGTTAAGATCTTGGGAATGGAATAGACACACAAAAATGGGATGAGAGGAAGAGATCAAATCCTGATCTTTGCAGAGCACTGCACTGGCAGATTGCCTGTAGTAACAATGACAAGAAACCTGTCAGTCAGATATAACTTTGGGAGGCTCCTGTCTCAGAGGAGACTTTCATGAAAAAAATGGTAGAAAATCAGTTGAAAATTGACTTCATTTTTCAGGTGAGGCTGACCATTAGCTCAGCTAGTTGCACAATAGGCATTCCTATATGCAACATTTTGTCTTGTCATAGGATAATTAAACTGGAAATTGTCTAGTCCAACACCCTGGTTGAAGCAGGGTCAGCTGTGACCCTTCTTATTTCCAAGTTCTGAAAGTAAAGAAATCACTACACCTTTTCACTATTAGACTTTCCTATTTTTTCAGTGCTAATCTTCAGGTTTGTGCCAAATCATGAACTGCATGGGAACAATATTTGCTTAAGCAAATGACATTGGTGCTAAAATGACTTGGTCCTAAAACTTGACATGTGTTGAGCAACTCTTTGCAAATTGTGCTGATGCCTGTTGGTTTTGAAGATCCTTCACAAATCCTCAGCCCTCTGAAAAGCTGGTTTTAGTCTGGAGAGCAACATCTACAAGAACAAACTCTTATTTAAGATTCTATTTCTCTGTGATTCTTAATGCATCCAAAGGTTTCATTTCCACTCAAATGTAATAGTTGCTCACATAGTGAGGGTCTGTGACCCTCTGTGACCTAGTCACAGAAATCCAAGAGTTTGATTGTGTCTAAAATGTAAAAAATCTGTAGTTATCTAAGTTTCTGCTTTATGTCTTCATATCTTAGGTTTAGCCTTGACCACTGATACATAGAAAAGTGCTGATGATCATTCTCGTTAAAGACATGCTCATTCACTGGGACATACCACCAAAAAGAGGTAGATACTTTTGTTTACTGAAGAAGTTCACAGTAGCATAGGACACGCTGTAATAAGTAATAAGGACAGAGGTTTTGATATAAACAAAACTACCCCCATGAGCATGAAGTTAGAGACTTGCTTGAAGCTTTCTCTCTCTTTTTACTAGAAAAGTGAATAATTGGAAGCCCTGTTACACCTGGTCTGTATCTTAAATCATGGTCTTCTACGCAGTAGCCACATCAAGCTGAAATTAGTGTCTAGTTATGCTACAAAGTGCTGTACACCAAAGACATCTTTTGCACAAGGGGGCTTGCTGTTCAAATAGGAGCTTACAGTGCGCACAGGTAAGTCTAACAATTAAAGAATGAGACAGAAAATAGAAACAAAATGTTCTGTCCCGTAGGCCTTGTCCTAAAACTATAACCACTGAGCATGCTAAACCCTAGATTACATCACCAACTATAAACACAATCTCAGTTTATTCTTTTTTTTTTAGCAAAATGTTTTGTTTTGTATTGTTTCTGAATTATGTGCACTGCCATCTGTACTCTCCATCAATGGCTGAATGAGCTTGTAGGCTGAGCAATTTCTAGGTCACTTTGATTTTTTAAAGAAACCTCACGTACACAATACAAGTTGGTGATTTTCGTTCCCTTTTCATTTTTTTTGTCAACAGAATTGCAATTCAGAGGGCCTGATTTGCTATTTTGTGCAGTATTCTGAAACCATTAAGCAGTCTGCATGTTATCAACTACTCAATAATTCTCCCCCGTTTTTTCCCTGCTGCTAACAGGTTATCATCTTGCCATGCTCTGTGCTTTAGATTCAGTCATTGCTGGCGTGCAAGGAAAGCCTACAGCAACCAAGCGGGGCATTCCTTCAATCTGTATTTAACAGTTAATTACAAACCTGTTCCTTGAAGTATTGCCACAATTCCTTGCTTCACTGCAAAGTCTTTGATATCAACCTACTGCTTCTGGAAAGATTACAACTTGTGCACTCGGCTACTTTGGTCAGATGTGCACAAGAACGTCAAGTATGAAAGTAAAATTGCTTTCTGTGCGCATATGAACCCAACAAACCTCTCAATTGCCATGTTAGATATGCTTCAAACCAGTGCAAACCTGCAGGGGAGATGCTTTGGGAGAACAGAAATTTCCAACAAGGAAGCTGGCTTTCTGGGTGGGAGGGCAGGGCTGAAATGTAGAATCATAGAACCATAGAATAGGTAGGGTTGGAAGGGATGTTTCAAGGTCATCTAGTCTATCCCTGCTGCAAGGAGCAGAGACACCTTCAACTAGATCAGGTTCCTCAGAGCCCTGTCCTCTTATTGTAGAGGGGACTCATAGTATGGGGTACACTCATATACTTTGCCAGAGCTGTACTTACATCAAAAAAAGATCTGTCCTCATCTCTGTATCTTACTATCAAATATTGTTCTTATTTCCAGTAATGTAAATTCAAAATGACACCCTAACAGTGCATTCAAATGGATTTTAATCAGGATTTATAATTACTCTTAAGAAAGAGACATTATACACATTGAATGGGAACTTAAAATTACGCTTTCCAAGTAAGTATCTCAAACCAATAACTTGTCAATAGTGAGTTAAACCCAGAGCACCCTGAGCACACAGAACAAGAAGCTATTTATAACTTACACACAGGAGCAGATGTCCTGAAGGATATGAAGGCTTTCACAACTTGCAATATTGTGTTAGTGTTTGGAGTCCGCTAAACAGGCTTAAATTGTTTATCTTTTGTATAGTCACATTTGTGTAATTTCAATGTCCTCAGTAATGTTTTAGTGGAGTCCTTGTCAATATTAATGCATTGCCACAGATGTATCTGCAGTCCAACGTTAGACAGTCGTGCATAAATTCATAAACTAACTAGGTATTGATTTGCTTTTTCTTTTGTGGAAAATGAGTTCGAGCAGAGTGAGGTCAGGAAATGCTGACTGTATTGAGAGTTTTGAGATATCTTTGGCTCCAGGCAGTCTTACCCTATACCTGAGTATTGTCCAGGATTTGCATTGGCTGTGGATGAAGATGTCAGTCCATTTTGACTTTTTCCAGTCCCATCTATAATTTTGGATACCATTTGACTAGGGGGATCTCCTTATAAATTTGCAAGTTCTCCATGTTCTCCATGTGGGTATTACACCGTTTTTTTTGTGCAGACTAGGAAATTGTGTATCCATCTACACAGCTCACTTCCTGGTCAACATGTGCCTATACAAAAAAAGGCCAGCAAATTTTTTATTCTGGGCTAGACATGCAATATCCAGCTTCAACCTGGAAACCATGATTATCACGATACATCTGCACTGCCGATAGGCTCTATTCTGCCCCGTGCATGTAGTAATCTTCGACAAGGTATACTGGAAGGGTTAGGAAAAAGCCATGGACTTGGGAGCTCTCAGTGATGGACTTGTCAAACAACTTTTTTGCCTCCATCTAACTGAGATCAGGGATTACATGAAGACATTCTGGGCTGAGGTTCAGAACAGGAAAGGCAGGAAAAATTGTTACACATTGTAGAAGAAGCAGCTGGAAAGACTATCCTCATATGGCTACACTAGAAGAGCAAATGGCAGATCAAAATGATCAACAACAGTCAAATTTTTAAAATTTTAAGCACTGAAGAGGCTGCTATAAACATCTTGGCAGAGGCTAAAGAACTTCACTAAGGAGTGGACATTTTTGGTTCAGACATTGAACTTAAATTATTCTGTAGTCACCAAAACTTTCCAGTTTTTCTACATGCTGGTTTAGATATGAATACCATAATTGCACATATAATTTCAATATAAACCTTATTGATGTCATGTGTCTGAAGAACATCACCTTCTCCTAAACTTAATAAGCCACAGATTCTACATGCCAGGATTGTATCCTGCACTTCAGCAACTTATGGAGAAAATAGTCTTATACACAAAATAATCCTCATGATGTTTGGAGGTCTTTTCTAATTAACTAATTTCTAATTCACAAATTTAGAATGTCCTACTTCAACAATCTCTAATTTTCTGGAATGATTAAGGTTTTTGTTTGTGCATATTTGTGAATACAGTGTGGACATATATATCTGTTTAACCTCGTATCTATGGTTCCTTGTTTCCAGATAAAATCATGGAATCATAGAACAGTTAGAGTTGGAACGGACCTTCAAAGGTCATCTAGTCCAAGGAGCAGGGACATCTCCAACCAGATCAGGTTGCTTGGAGCCCCGTCCAACCTGGCCTTGAATGTTTCCAGGGATGGGGCATCCACCACCTCTCTGGGCAACCTGTTCCAGTGTTTTAACATCCTCATTGTAAAAATTTTTTTCGTAATATCTAATCTAAATCTACTTCCCTCTATGTTGAAACCATTACCTCTTGTCCTATCATAACAAGTCCTGCTTAAAAGTTTGTCACCATCTTTCTTATAAACCACCTTTAAGTGCTGGAAGGCTACAGTAAGGTCTCCCCAGAGCTTTCTCTTCTCCAGGCTGAACAGCCCCAACTCTCTAAGCCTTTCTTCATAGGAGAAGTGTTCTAACCCTCTAATCATTTTTGTGGTCCTCATCTGGACATGCTCCAACACCTCCACGTCCTTCTTATGTTGGGGTCTCCAGAGCTGGATGCAGTACTCCAGGTGAGGTCTCACTGGAGTGGAATAGATGGGCAAAAACACCTCCCTTGACATATTGGCCACGCTTTTGATGCAGCCCAGGATATGGTTAGCTTTCTAGGCTGCAAGCACACATTTTTGGCTCCTGCTTTTCATCCGTCAGTACCCCCAAGTCTTTCTTGGCAGGGCTGCTCTCAACCCCTTCACTCCCCAGCCTGTGTTGATACCGCGGGTTGCCTCAACCCATATACAGGAACTTGCACTTGACCTTGTTGAACTTCACGAGGTTCAAACAAGACAACCTCTCAAGCCTGTCAAGGTTCCTCTGGATAACGTCCCTTCCCTCCAGCGTGTCGACCGCGCCACACAGCGTAGTGTCTACCTGTTTGTTAACTATAACTTCTTCTTACACCTAAGGACCCTTTTCTGAGATGTTTAAATATGACTAAGTTATCGTGTTACAAAAGCCTTGTGAAAAAGGCTCTGGGTAATAAACCTGTACACTTCCTGTAATTCTCTCAATAGCAGCTTACATCTCTTGAAGAATTCAGTCAGGTTTCTGTCTTCATACATAGAATGTATAGAGGAAATAGAATTCCAACAGCTGCTTTAGTCAAACAAAGCTGAGCTCCGCAAACAGTGTTTCAAATACAGTTGAGTAATTTTTGCTGTGTTTGGGGCTGTATTTACATGACTAGTGGTACTTACTGCAGTGCAAGCAAAGGATAATATTTCTTCTTTGCTTCTTATTCTCATGTATGAAACCACAAATTGGAGGAACACCAAAGAACGTTTTTGCAGGGCTGCATGCACATGAATCATTTTAGAGACTTCAAACAACTGCATGTACGAAGTTATAAAACTGAGAACAGAAAGACCTGAACTAAAATCCTGGAACTGAACAACTTGAAGTGTTGAGAGTACATTAAATTAAAAACTGGATCTGGATCTGAAATTTTCAAATGGCATCAGTCTGGCTTCCCAGCAAGTAGAACCTAAAGCCCAGTAACAAGTTAAGCCTGAATTAAGGGAAGTTCAAATACCACTTTTGAATCTGGAGGTTTGGCTCATTTCTGAAATATATGAATACCAAGATGGATACCACAGGTTAAGGAATTTTGCCTTTGACTTCAACAGGAGCAGGTTTGTTGCCAGAACACCTTTGCTGTTGTCAGTATTACCGACAACATCTATTGAAACCAACTTATCAGTTATGGGTTTGAGAGCTGAGCTTAAAATTGTATAGTCTTGGGCTTGCCTTATGTCTCAGAACATAAAAAGAAAAACATCTCTTCCATTACTCTTCACAGAAGAAAGGTTTGTTTCTGCAGAACAACTGACTTTCCAATTTTCCACATCAGGACCTTGTTCTCTTTACTGCCGAGTTTACCATACAAAGTCACAAACATATTCGTTTCTCTTTTGCTAGCAATTAGTTCTTCAAAACATAGGCAGATGTTACTCTTTAGCTGTAGCCTAAATATATGAGCTCCTATTTGCCATAATATGTAATAGATCATGTTCCACATACAATTTTCAAATGACTTCAAGCCTTAATCACAATAAAGACTCAAGAGTTAACGTTCCTTTCATCTACAGATTATTACTGAACATTTCTAATAATCTAGTTAAGTTGTATGAAAAGCACAGAAAGAGACATGAAACAGATTTCTCTTCTCATTTTCTTCAGTACCAAGGGAAAGAAAAAGACAAATCCAACAACAACAACATTTTCCTTTCCCTTCTTGCTTTAACGTAGTGAGTGATTTTCTTTAAAAGAAATTAGGTTGCAAACAGCTAGGAAAGGTATTAAATGTTGCTCTTTTTTTTTCTGTGTCACCTGTGAAATACCACACAGAGATTTTAATCTTTGTTTCAGTGTTTTTTTCCCTAAATTCATTCATTTACATGAAACGACAATTCCTTTGATCCAAAGAAAGAAAACTACAGCCACACTTTACTTTTTTGTTGAAGTTCATTCTATAGTTTTAAATAATGAACTGTACATTTAAAAGGTATTACTTTATTGAAAGGATGGTGATATGCCTTGGTAACTGCATTATACCAGTCAATAATTATCACCGCCAATGACAGCTTCATGTCCTACCCCAAGGACAGGTAGGGGAGAGAAAAAGGAAAATGTGAGCCAGCTGCAAGAGAAAGGAGAAAAGAAGGGTGAAAAGTGATTCCTAGCCAGATGGGAGTTTGTGTAAGAGCTTTTTCTAAGCTAAAACTGTGACAACATTTGTCCCTCATGCAGTTCCCATTTTAGATTAAGTGGCATGGCCCAACAGGCTCATGAGTCAAGAAGCCATTCTTTGAGTTGGGACATGTGAGTTCATGAGAAATATAGTTATGGCAAAAAAACTCAGGAAGAAATGCTGGACATGAGTCATCTAAGCTAGAATTTCTCTAACTTTGCAAGAGCATAGCTGGAAGCAACTGAAAGCTGAAGTGATACAAATACATTTCAACATTTCTGACTGAAACATTCATAAGATTCTTTTCCTTTCCCCAAAAATGTGACATTTTGTCCCAAAACAGACTGAAAATAAACGTTGACAGAGTGGAAATTTTTCTGTTTGGAAATTCCAACCTTGATTCTGATGATCCATATTTGGCCAGAGCCACCAGACATTTCTTAGCTATTTATGGTTGTTTATATTCAAGATGCCCTTTCCAAACAGACATGAAAATATTTGTTTTCTGCTATTTAGGTCTTGTGTCATGTTATAACTTAAATACTTAGTTCATTTAAACTGTTCACGTACATAGAAATTACACTGATATTTAGAAAATAGAAGTGTTTTTCCTCATCTTCACTGAATGTACAGAAAGCCATGATTTATTTTATTTTATTCAAAATTTCCTGAGGAAGAGGAGAGAGAAATTGAGGCTGATACCATCCTCAAGAAAGGTTTAAATGGAAAAATTTCTCAGAGCTATGAAAAATACCTGACAGCAAAAAAGACTGAAGTTGTGACTGGTAGGTCACAAGTGATTAACTTCTGCAACAGAAGGAAAAAATAATAGGGAAAGGATTGTTCATTCTTCTTCAAATCAGCTTAACTATGTCATTGGGACTCCAGGAAGTCTGACCTGTGGGAATCTGAGTGTTAAAAACAAACAAACAAAAAAAAGAGTGAAGATTATTGCGTTTTGCCTGTTTCCCTGTTTGTAAAATGGGCAAAATACGGCTGATGTGCTGTGCAGAGTGTGTAGAAAACTTTTGTTAGTTACGACTTTTTGTCTAAATGCCTGTAAGAACTGTCATTCAAAGATCTTGGTACACTTTTCAAGTGTCTGACTAAACTCTCTGCCCTCGCTATTCTCTGCCCTGCGAGGGAAGTTTTCTTGCCGCCAGCTCATTTTACAACCAGCCAAATTTCTCTGTAAGTGCCAGCTCTTAAAAAAGGTTTGCTTTGTTTCACCAACTCATTTAAATTAAGAGAAAGAGTTAATAAGTTCTTTCTGGGACTGACATTTAGAAGTCGATTGTGCCCTTCTTTAGGGAAGCTGTTTAGGAATGAGGTGAGTCATCACCGTCACCCGGAGCAGGATCCGCACGGTACCCCCTCGTTTCCCTGCCTGCTCAGCAATCGGCATTTCTCCATAGATTTGCTCCACGGATTGGAAAGTCTGCAGCTTAATGGCCTTTCATTGCAAACTTCCTTTTAGCGCACAGCCCAGCAATTAGTCCCCAGCCATGCTTCACGACCTCTGGCTGCCTCGCTGTGAGCTTTGATCAGAACTTTGCTCGCTGACACATATCTAATAACCCGCCGTGGCACCAACTAAGCTATCAGGTCCTAATTTATGCCTCACTCCATATCCTAGGCCAAATAGGGGGTGTAATTAGCTATTATACCAGCCAGAAGTTTGACCTGACCTCCTGTTTGGAAGGGAAAAGAAAAGGGGAAAGCTACTGAAAATTAGTTTCAAGAATCTCTGTAAAAAAAAAAATGCAACAAGTAGTCATCCCTTCTCAGAGGAACCTGTGCTGGGGTTCAGATTTCCACTAATCACATAGTATCATCAGTAACAGAAATTGCAAATTGTCTTACCCTTACCTGAAGATATTGTTCTCATTTTAATAGTAGATAGTTCCTCTAAGATCATGCACTTTTACCACAGACTTGAGTCCAGTTGGATGAACGAAAAATGCTAAGAATCCCAACAGTTTTCTATGTAAATACATGAGATGTGGAAAGAGACGTTGAACCCAGAAAGGCTTTTCCTGGGCCCCACAGTTTCTGGGTTTCACTGTAACTTTTTTCCTACTATTTCAGAATTATTAGGTTTTTAAGTAATATAAAAATGAGAGGTGAAAGCAAGAACAGCAGCAAAAGAAGAAGTTTTATTTTAAGTCTACTTTTTCCAGGCTGAAATGAAATGTTGCAGTTCTGAGCCCTTGGAAAGGATGTTTATTCTACTCTAAATAAAACTGAAGTGTATTTTAAAATGAAACATCACCTCAGATTACTTTGAAAGCGTTCAAATAAAAAACATTTACATTTTTTCCAAAACCCCTTTCCTACTGCTTTTTTTTTTTCTTCAATTGAAACAAATCTCTTTGATCAGCATGAATTCACAAAATGTTCCAGTCAACTGACTTGTACAATTTCAGTGGGAAAAAAAGCTCTTATTTGCATCAAGCCTCCTGCCCAGTGCAGCCACCTCTCAGGAGGCAGAGAGTGAACAGACCCCAGGAGAGATGAGTGGGCTTTCCCAAGGTCAGGGCTGCTGCAGGATGGTGTGGAGCCCACTCTCATCTGGTACACGCACACTGGCACACAGATATCCACCAGCCAGAGCAGGCAGAAGGTTCGGGATGTCTCTTATCCCACTTGAAGCAGGATGAACGCTCTGTGAACATCCAGCCTTGTCATGCCTCTACTTCTAGTTAGGACAACAATCTCTGTATCGCTCTGGTGGAAAAGAAACACGATCTACCGTATCCAATGTTCAACCCGCTGACCAAGCTCCTTTTGGCACGTAGTGTGGGATCTCTGACATGAGTACATAAAGGTAAGAATTGCTGGATGGCTTTCTAGTATATTTAAGTATGGAGGAGAAACAAGAAATAAGGAGCATCGTTGGCCACCAGCTGGCAAGGTGGCTATGTTGAGTTAACTAGCAGGCACTGGAAGTTTGGTGTTGTTTTATTTCAGGTAAGCTGCAGATCACAAGTGATTTTTTAAAATTGTAGGAAGACTGAACTGCTAAAGTTTACTTCACTGCTTCTCTGTCACATGATGGAGGAATGAAAAAAAAGCCCTGTTATCTGTTCTCTGTTTTCATACCCAAAAATTCTGATCACAACTGTTATCTTTTAATCTGCACTGCCAGCTCAGAGAAACCACAGTGGGTTTTTGCCCCAGGATATTCTAAAATAATCTAAGTTACCGTATCAATGGTGCACAGAGGTTTCTAATGTGGCATGCCTTCTTTTAAAGGATCAACTCATACTTTGTTAGTACTTTTAAAAGCGTATTTTAAAGTTACTTTGAATTTATTTATAATATAGAGTCATCAGAATGAGAAAAGGCAGCAAAAGGAATTAAAAAAAGAAACCATGGGCAGGAATGTTGAAAGTGTTTTATCTTTTCATAAGCGCTCTTTGTCTCTGGTGCTATATTTCTATGTTTTCTTCCACTTGAAAAAAAGGAGGGCACAAGATTTTGGAGTTCAGGCCTGCACCTATCTGTGAAGAGTCATCACAGACATGGTCTCATAATCCCAGGTGACCTAAAACTGGCCCCGTCCACTCTCTGCAAACTCTTCAGAAAGCAACCTGGAACCTCTGCCAGCGGTGTCCCATGTCTTGGGCCATGCAGCATCCTGGAGATACTGCTCCTGACATAATAAGGAACAAGTTTTTTTGCAAAAGCTCTAGCCACCTGAAATCCAAATTATGTCTTCAGAATAATAAGTAAGATAAATGTCCCTTTTCTTGCATTAACTGGTACCTCCTTAGGTTCGTTTTCTGGTCGCATGGACATTCTCTAGCTTGAACAGGAAGTCTTTCAGGATCCAATTCACGCAGGAGGTCAAAGTTTCCAGACAAAAAGGGTTCGTCTGGCTTGCTTGAGAAGAATTCAGTCATGCAACACCCTGACTAGGATCAGACAGCTGATCTTCAGGAAATACCTCTGGCAGCGCTAACGGACTCACTGTCTCCGGACAGCAGTAATGTTTCTCTTTCAAGGGAGATTCAACAGCCCAAACAAGAGGGCAAGGTTCATCAGAGGTTGACAGAACACCGTTAGGAAGGGATTATACATTTTAGAAATCTGAGTTAGACCAGTGTTATTTGTTCAGGACTAATTTGCCTGGGAAAAGAGATGTGGTACCTGGAACATCTCATGTCTTATCTTTGGAGAGGAGAAGTCTAATGAGAGACAGTGCAGAAGCTCTTGGCCTGTTATGCAGAGATGACTAGAGCAGGTCATTGACTAAAAAGCATCACTTGTAAGCACCATGGGCTTGAAATGATTATTTGGCGTTACGCGTGCAAGAAACCTTTAAGTGAGTGCTGATAAAAATATATTAATGATATAAAAAGCACAGGAGAGGTGAATCATGAAAAAGGGCCAATTATAATCTGAGTAGTCTAATATGGACCCGAGCAAACAGAATCTGTTATGCTTCAACCAAAAATCAATGATGGACAAGCAGGGGAACAGTTACTCTACAAAACAAGGGTATAACAAGGTCCAAAAGGTAGAAGTGGAAGCTAAACAAAAACAGGCTGGAACAAATAAGAGTAATTAAATATTGAGACAACTCCTTTTACCAGCAGTCATTTTCAAATCTAGAGTGATCTCTGCTGTAAAGTCAGGATCTAGTACAGTTAAAGTAGGAATAACTTCAGAGAAGTCCCTTGGCCTTTATCATTTCATATGTCAAATGATGACAAAATAAACCCTTTTGCATTCAAAAATTGCTGAGCTCATACCCTTACCAAGGTGCTAACTGTTCTAGACCTTTAATGAGCAACATAGCCAGCACAAAATGGATTAAATGCTTTTTTTTTTTTTTTTTTTTAAGACAGTATATAATTAACTTATGGAATTTGTTGCCAAGGGATGTAAAGGGAGCAAGTATCTCAGATTCATGTTAAATACTACACATCCATTTAATAACTGCTTAGTTAAATGGTGATCCAGGCAAATTTCTCTGTATTAGGACATTTGATTAGATAAACATAATTTGGCCCTTTAAGATGTCTTTTTTTTAAGTATTAATTATTTTTTTCTTGATGGACAGAGAATAGAATCATAGAATCATAGCTGGTTCCCATTGCTCTGCTAGATAATTACTAATTTCTATTTCATCATTCCAGACATTATTGCTATTTCCACAGCTTATTTAGAGGCTGTTTCTTTGCTTTGAATGGCTTGGTCTCCAAGGATGATGCCTCAAGCCAAAGTTACAGAGCAAACATTTTTGAAGGCATCATTTCCCTCAAGACAGTTCTGTTCCATTATACAGAATAAATGTTGACCTGATACATGAAAAGGATCTAGATTGCAAGACAGGATCTAACCTGCAACTGCTAAAACTATTCAGAAATATCCAAAGCCCAGGTTCAATTAGACTATTGCAAAAAAAAAAAAAAAAATTGCCAACAATAAAATAGGCTTTCATGTTTACCTTTGCACTGGATCCTGATTTCTTCTTAGCTATTGAAGGACAACTTGCTTATGTAGCAGTGATTAGAGCTCTTGGAGCAATCTGCTTTAAACAAAAATCACCATATAATATTAATTATAGGCTTGTTCCTGACACCTCATAATCAAAGCCCTAGGAGAATCTATATTGTGAAATGTGCATCTTATATTTAAAAGATATTTAATTTCAATATTAACATGATTGTGTTTCAGGGAAAGCTTTTGCTTCATATTTCCTAATAACATCTTACACAATCTAATTTCAAAGCCTCTCCCTCCTTTTCTGTGTTATTTGCCCTCAGTTACTCTCTATCAAACTTATTTGAGGCCTGCACATCTATTCAGACACCATGTAAAAAAAATATTGGTGCAGACTCAGCTCTATTTAAAAAAAAAAGACATTCACCAGGGCAATTATTTACTTAAATACCTAAATACGATGATTTTCTTTTTCAGGAAAGGTATGAGCATGAGGCTTTTTTTTTTCCCTCCCCTGGAAAGTATTTATGTTAAGAATTCCTTGATTTTTAATAAGATACTTACAAATGAAATATTTCCTTTTGGACTGCTATTTCAGAGCATTTAAATTAGTGTCATTTTTGTTTTGACACATTTTCAGGAAAACTGAAGTTTAAAAAGCAGAATTACCTGAAGCAAAGCCACTGTTTCCTAGAATAGAGGAAAGATTTTCTAAGGGCAAAAATGCACTTTCTTTGATGGAACAGGTTCTTTTCTAGTGGGATTACAAGGTAATTTTTTTCAGTATTTCTTAATAATCAGATATCCCGGTAAGCTCAGTTGTAGAAACAGTGGCACGTGTTTTCCTTTACACATGGTACAGAACTGCTGAATCAGTGTTTCCCAGTGAAACAGGGAAACAGGCACTGCCAGCTTTTCTATTTTGGGCATCTACATCCAGGCTCTATAGACAACCATTTTGACATGGGATCTATGTGCCTACCTGCTTTCATTCATCTCTCAGTGAATATTCTCCAGGAATGATCTTTTTTGGTTCACCTTGAGCCATCTCAACTTTCAATTCAGATTTGGTGAAGTGTCGGTCCAAGTGTCCTCTGATTTTTTTCCAGCTGAAACAGAAGATTTAAGGGGGAGGAAAGTGACACCACCTTATTCTGATTCCCTATTATCTATACACTAATGCTGCTCCATCATCTTCATCACAGTGATTTTTAGTGTATGGTTATACACGTAATGATGAAGGTGTAGCTAGGGTGTGAACATTCAACACATCAGCTGCATCCTGAGCACTGTCTGCAATGCATGCAGAAAAAAAATGTGAAGCAACTAAACTCTCCAAAAAAGAGGGATGAGAGACCTTTTGCGTGCAGTAAGGTAAGTGCATGTCAGTGTGTAGATACTGCAGAGGACTGATAGACTGTGGATTTATGCTCTCACTACTTCTCTATGAAGACATAAATCCATATTCTGAGTCTGCACCAATAAAACACTGGGTATTCCTGGCTGAAAGAGAATATTTCTGAGTTCATAATACAAATTAAATATTCCTAAACAATAAAATCTGATAGTGTTTTTTAAATCATCGCAATGGGGAAAATTTGGTGATTCAAAGAATATAAATATTTATTTTGGAAGCATGATTTATCTGGATAATAGACTCCAAAGTCTTTTCTCTGGTTGTATTTCAGCTTGCCCTGACAACAAGAAGCAATCTGGCTGCTAGTATCAAAATCCTGCTGCAGCAGGAAGGTGCTTGATGCATATGAAGATGTGATTATCTGTAGGAAGGAGAGATCCTATAGCTGTGGTCATGCTGGGATGGTGTGCTGACTCAACAAAACGTCCCCTGCGAATTTGACAGCTGTGTGGTTTGCAGTTTCGGAAATCCAAGCATCTTTCTGGGTATTAGTCTGGAGGCTGTGGACAAGAAAGAAGCTGCAGAGTGGTGGATGAGGGATTAGCAAGCACGTAGAGGTCACGGTATTAAACAATATGTAAACTTCACAATTTTGGTCCTGCTCCATTTAACCAGAGCTATTTTTCTTGATCTATGTCTGTCCTAGAGTCAGTACAGCAAGTAACGTTTGGTAGCTGACAGCAAGATCCCGTGATCAGAAATTTGTTTTGCAAAGACCTGTGTGGCAGAGGCTCATAACCTAAAAGCAGCAGGCAGGGGTTGTGAGCAGGGGCAGATGTGATCCAGGTCATCTGTTCTACTCTGCTGAGTTTTGGGGAGAGGAAAATAGGTCTACTGTTCTCATTTTCTCTGCTTACCCTTCCCTGCAAACCTTTGTGTGATTAATTTAAGGTGTAGTCAAGCCAGCTTCGTCTATTTAGCTGAAGTTTAAGGAGTTAATTTTTGCTCCAGCTTTTAGCTATGGGCTGCTGTGACTGCTACTGAAAGAGAATACGCAAGTGCTCCCAGTGCACGTCAGGGCAAATTAGTGGTGGTTTAAGCAATGCCAACTGGGAGCTTAAATTCCAGCTATTTCTGCTGTGATGATGCTCTTAATATCAGAGAGAGGGGACCTGTGGCACAGAGAGCTCAAGCACGTCATCGTATCACTGCAGCTTAATACAGAAGCAGGTAAAATGAAGTGGCTCTACACTTTGCCGTTGCTGAAAGTTGTCAAGCGTGAGGAGCTCTGACTTGCTATTTGAGTCAAATTTGTCTGCATCCAATAAGACAAATACGCCCTATCCAGGAAAGTCCCCCTCAGTTCCCTCCATGATTAGTACAGAAATAGCTGATCCTTTACTTCTTGATAAGATGAAACGCATCACTGATGTTTCAACCTCTGGCCAGTGGTTATGAAGGGAAGCCACCCAACCCCATCATAGCTGGATTGCTGGTGTGTCTAAGAGTCCCTTCTTTCACCCTCTGACCAGTGCGCTGCTGGGCACCTTGTTGAGTCTGAGTGCAGAAGCGTGTACCCACAGGAGGGCAAATGCAAGACCTTCTGAAAGCTTTTTCCTTCTCCCACATATTTATTGTAGCCGGCATCCCTTCACTGACCGAGCTGAATTAAGTCTCCATGATGGGAACTCAGGAATGTAGATTTATTCAGACTTGTTAAAACAGTGGCACACGTCCCAAGGAAGACAAATAGCCTTTTGTGAGATAATTTGCTAACACTGTTCCACCCTAACATGTATCTGTCCTGTTATCGCATGACTAATATGGACATAACCCTGTGCACTTTTATCTGACATGCATACGTATGTCAGCCTGATTTGTGTCTCGCTTGGTTGGGTGAAGAAGCCAATGGACTTGTGCCCAAGCAAAACTTGTTGAACTGAGATCAAAATCTGGTGTGTGTTTTTAATTCTCTGCTCGTGCCTATGCAGTAAGTGGCTTTAGCTCATAGGAACATTTGCAGAAAGGCTATTTTTCATTTGGTCATTTCTTTGAATATATGAAGAAGAATTCATGGAATATAAGAATTATCATTCACTATCAACATTACAGTAATTTCTGTTAGTCTTATTATTCTTTTGGTTAAAAGAATAGTGGGCATCAGGAAAAAATCCTACCCTGTGAGTAATCCTACTCAATGAATAATGAATAGTGGATGAATCTTGCTCTTTTACAGCATTTTAATGAATGCTATAAAATTCTATAGCATTTTAATGACTAACCTGATGTAAATTATAATCTGACATAACATTATTGCTCTCCCTGCAGATAGGGAAACTGAGGCACAGGGCAAGGATGAGAAGTCCTGGATCCCAAATCAGTAAAATTTCTGCTAAGCTTAAATAGAAGGCAAAGACACCTTCCCGTTTCAATACTAAGATGACATTCAGGAGATTTCTTGTGTGCATTTATCTTCTTTCAGCAAACTGTAACCAGTAATGTTGCCTTTACAAGCCACCTGCTTATGTTGTGAGAGCTTGAGGGACGGGAATGCTTCTTTCTTGGGCACCTGAATAGCGCTTACCATAGACGGGACCTGCTCCTGCCTCTGCTCTCAAAGCCAGCGGTCGGGCAGAATGTTTCCAAGTAAATTTGGGATTGAAACACAACTTTTTTGATTCCTTCAGAATATCTGAATTTCACAAAATTAACTCCTTTGGAAGCTGAATGCTTGAATTTTCCAGCCCAGACCTGAAAATGTTTGATAATGAACTTGGGACAGAGAGGTCCATTTTTCCTCCATGCAAGCAGCAGATATCACAACCTCTTTATAGTGAAATCCAGTAAAATAAAAGCATTAATTAAAATACCAATCAACAGATAAACAACCAACTCCAGTTATATCCTAGACACAATTTCCAAAAGTACCTACCTCCTTTTCTTCAAAGCAAAACAAACCAAGAGAGCCCACAAATATTTATCAGCCTTTGTGTCTTGCTGAGAGAGATTTGGGTTGGTTGGCATTGCTTTTCTGTTTACCTACGTGATGAGGACAGGCAGGTTCATGCCAGTGTTGCAATACCACCCTTCACAGGACATCAGCTTTCCTTTTACAGTGGGATGACTCTACTCTTACAGGATTTGCATTTACTTTTTCAGAACAGATGAACAAAATTCTGTGCAGGAATCAGATCTCTCTTTTGACTTGTCCAGGTGAGACTGTACAAACAACTCTCTCTTTTTCCAATAATAAATAAAAACTCCAAAACCAAATACTACAAAAGAAAAGTGGAGGTACATGATTAGAAAGTGGATCCTTGACCAAAGTGATGCAGCAATTACGCAGAAGCAGTGATTTCTTCTGAGCATTTTAAAAAAGATAAATCCATTGTGTCTTTTTATAAAGTTTGGTAGGGAATAAGTCCAAGTTAATCACATACCTTAGAAACTGCCCTCCTGCAGAGACCCATGAGTCTCTGATTCCCCCCAGCAAAGCTGAAGTTAGCTTGAAGCTCCTGCACCTTTCCATCTTCTTCCCCTATCACTAAATGTTTTAATCTAAATAGAAGCTTTGAATGCAATTATATGAAGTTGTAACTATTTCTACCAGAAATAAAAAAAAACCACACACATTCAATTGTATTGGACTGTACTATTTTTTTTTTGTTTCAAAATAACTTCAAAATGCATTTATTTGACACAATAACTGTTTTGAAGGAAAAAAAAATAAATCTAAAACTGACTTTAATGCTTTGATTGACCTGAATCTTTTATCATTATTTCATTTCAGTTCCTGTAATATTCTGAGAGAAAAACTGCTTTGTTGTGATTCAGAACAAGGACTAATGTCCGAATGCTGGAATTCCCCTCAAAGTGGCAAACTGCAAGAGCAGGCCAGCTCTAATCGCAGCTTTCCCACTCACTGCCTCTGCAATTGGTATTGCAGTGGAACTGGGAGAAACCATATGGCAATCCGATGCAGAATCATTCTCACTCTATTATACAGATTCCTCTTTCATGGTGATCTTTGCATTTTCAAAGCACTCATGTCAAGGTCCTTCCCGTTTTCATTGCCATGTGTCTCCACAATCTGCAATATCCATACACTCTGAGCATCCCCAGTGAGCTTGTAGTCTCTCTACATTTTAACAGTGACACTTAATATTTTGGTGGGGAGGGATAGGTAGCTCACAAAAAAAAAAAAAAAAAAATTAAAGCCACTGCCATTTTTTTCTTTTTGATTATATAATACATTTATTTAGCATTGCAGTTATTTTCTTCCTATGAGAACACCTTGTAGCACTAAAAAAAAAAATATTTTAAACTCCTTTT
This sequence comes from Chlamydotis macqueenii, assembly GCF_036417535.1. NCBI lineage: Eukaryota > Metazoa > Chordata > Aves > Otidiformes > Otididae > Chlamydotis > Chlamydotis macqueenii. The sequence continues at coordinate 5,495,493 of NC_141556.1, read as the reverse complement.
TATATCAGTTTGTGCTCCAGTTGAAAGAAAAAGGAAATCAAAGTTTGTCATTTTAATATCCGGTGTATTTTAAGATCTGGTACGGCTCAGGTAGATTTTCCCTGGAATAGGGAGCTTGATGCTCACTCAGCAGTAGAAATCAAAAGCAACCCTTCTGTGGTCATTAGGCTTCACTCACTCACCCTTAAACAGATGTAAATCAAGACTAAGTAAAAAATATGTATAAAGTCAGTGGCATTATGATTTGAAGAAGAACTAGTCCTGCTGAGTCTGCGTTACTGCATAATTTGGCAGCAGTGACTGCTTTGCCCGTGGATGAAGAAATTTGTTAACAAGGCTGAGTCTGAGCAGAAGTGCTTATTTTTGGCATAACATAAATCAGACAATGAGTCCTTGCAAACACCATTCACACTTTCCAGTTATTCTATACTACAAGGTGACATGGGAATTTTCACCATTCATGATAAATCATTCCAGGAAGACAGTAAGAGGGCTGGGATGGGGGGAGCAGAGGAGGAAAATGCCAATTAATAGCTGAATTACTGTGAAATAAGTACTTCTAGTGGGTTGGCTTTGATGTAGTGAATAGATTCAGGTGCAGAGAAGTGGTTTTAATTGCAATGCATGGATTAAGGTAGACATGGAGAACAGATTTGCTCTACATAGAATAACATCTGTTAGTTCATTTCTGGTGCATTTTCATTTTAGCTTACTTTTTGACTCTCCTGCATATACACATGTGTATGTATTCATATACATGTATAAATACACATTATATAGATGTTTTGCCTTGATGCTTCTAGAAACTAAGTAGTACAAAATGCTGCTTGGAGAATTTCAGAGTACCTGGGACACAAGTTTGCAGCCTAGCCCAGCTGAGTTATTGTAAATTAACACATTTCTAGTCATCATCTCTCTACTGCTGTGATCACGTAAAAGTTCTAAGATTCCAACTTACTGGGGAGTAAGTTCACTTCACTTATTTTTAGATGTCTACATCCCACGTGATCTTCCTGAGATCCCTTGATAGTCAAGAAATATGATTAATACAGCTTATTCTATGTGTTTATTTTATGATAAGGTGAACCTTCCCCTAAAAGTGACCATATTCCTCCACCAGTCACCAAGGAAATGTAACTCAGACACAGATTATGGCTGCTGATGCGTATGTAGAACACACATATGTTGTCAGTACCTCCCATTTGATTCCTGTTTAGCTGCAACAGCTGAAGCCACACCATGACCAGTTGTCCCTGAGGCCCCTTAGCTGATGATTAGCTCTCTGAGATAGCAGAAGCAAGTGAGGATTAGGTCTTTTGGATGCCACAACCTGGTAGCCCTATCTGGACAGTTAAATCACATTGACCTGAGGCTACGAAACAGCGGAATGAACAAGCAACTTGGTTGTCTCTGTGAAAGACAGCATCTGGCAGACAGGTGAGGCAGAGGAGAGGGGACGATGACAAAGGCAATGTCATCAGTCTTATCAAAATCCAAAAAGACTGTGAGTCATAACCCTATTTAGGAAGTAAAACTGTTCTTGATGTGATCTAGGGTAGCTTTTGGTTAGCTGCAAGCTATACTGGGAAATCACTATCGTTTCCAGCTTGTTGAAGAATCAGATAGGTAGAAAGTCATCTTAGACCACCTATCTGATCAGTTGTCATGTTCTGGGCCTAGCATGTTGCAACCACTTGGTCTTGAAAAGCAGGATGCGAACTCCAGCTTAGAGAAGAATGGGTGGAGGGAAGAAGCCTGTAGGTTTATTTGGTTATGATATTTTGCAAAAAGCACATGCCTCAAAGCTGCTGGCAGTGCTAACTCTGCTTTGATAAGTGCTTAGTGATGCATTACATAGGGCACGACCATACGCAACTTCAACTCTGACAACATTTCTTTGTGTGGGAAATTCCCCTGGTTTTGTGTTTTTAAAGGAAAACAATTGTTAAATTAGTCTTTGAGAGGATTATTGTCCTTTGACAGAATTTATGAAGCCCTCTGAAGCAAAGGTCTTTCCCTGTAGGCCTTTCCACATCTAACTGTGGAGTGAGTGGGAGTGAGATATAACTGTGTGCTATAGGAAGTAGCTGAAGGAACTTCAGGAGAAGAGGTGGCAACTTTTATCCACACTAAACCCATAAACAAATACAGTGTGGTAATCTGGGAAATCTGACTAAGGAACTGTCCTTATCCCCATCACACTTCGCAAGGTCTGCTCCTCTCTCATCTTATCGCTCATTTATAGCCATCTACCTGATTCATTCAGTCCACCACTGTGTGACTGTGACTACCCTGAAGTCATACCAAGAACACAGTTGAGTTACATCGGGTCATCACACTGTCTCACTGGAGCCTTTTGTCCAACACAAAGCCTTAAATGGAGATTAAACGATGTCAAATCCTATTTTAACGTATCTTTCCGTGCATTTTTGCATATGTACACAACATATGTATTATTTAATATATGTGCATATATAACGTATATACACATATGTTGTAGTTCAGCCCCGATGGGGACCAGACTACGCAGTCTCTCTCTCACTCCCCCCACCCTCTGAGAGAATAGGAGGAGATGATATAAGAAAAACGGCTCAAGGTTTGAGATAAGGACAGGGAGAAATCCTTAAAGTTACCGTTACGGGCAAAACAGACTCAACTTGGGGAAAACTATTCATTTATTTCTAAAATTAGCAGGAGAATGAGACAGGGAACAAAATAACCTCCCCCCACTCCTCCCTCTTCCCGGGCTTAACATTATCTATACTACCTTCCCCTCCCAAGCGGCACGGTGGGGGGAAAGGGAATGGGGGTCGCGGTCAGTTCATCACGCGTTGTTTTACGCTGCTGTATCATCGTCGGGGGAAGAACTCCTCGCATTCCTCCTCTGCTCCAGCGTGGGGTCCCTCCCACGGGCCACAGTCCTTCGTGAAACTGCTCCGGCATGGGTCATCTCTCCCACGGGGTGCAGTCCCTCTAGAACAGCTGTCCCAGCGGGCCCTCCATGGACCACAGCCTCCTTCAAGCCTCCACCTGCTCCAGCGTGGGGTCCTCCACGGGCTGCAGGTGGATCTCTGCCCCTCTGTGAACCTCCATGGGCTGCAGGGGGACAACCCGCTCCACCATGGTCTTCACCACGAGTTGCAGAGGAATCTTGGCCAGGAGCCGCATTACTCCTCCCCCTCCTTCTTCACTGACCTTGGCGTCTGCAGCCATTCCTCACAACAGGCTGGCAGACACCTCGCAGGATCCTTTGTACATCTTATTCACTTCTCATCTCCTTTCCACTTCTTGCAGCCAGGCCGGGCTGAGTTGGGCCCAGTCGGCTGCCCAGCGGGAGGCCAGAGGGTGAGGCCTGCAAGGCCCACAAGGCTCGCGCCTCCCCCTCTCTGCCCCCCTGCTCAGCTGCTTCACATCTTCCTCTTACTTTTTTTTTCCTGTTTTCCCCTACTTAAATACGTTATCGCAGAGGCGTTATCACGGGACATTCTGCTACCAATTGGCTTGGCCTTGGCCAGCAGCGGGTCCGCCCTAGGCCTGGCCAAGTCCACTGAACAAAGGGGAGCGACTTCTAGCAGTTTCCTAGAGAAGCTACCACCTTAGGCCCCCCCTCACTAACAAAACCAGAACAACATATTATGTAAATGAAAATATATGTGTATTGATGTATATAAACATAAACATGCCTGAGTACTTTACCACATGACATTCTGGTTGTATGTGTATGTATACACAGAGATATGTGTGGAGATATACACATACATATTTATGTTTGAGCACATATAGGTACAGCGTGTATGTATCTGTATCTCAAATTATGGCCGTAGGTTCATGCAGGAGTATCTTTATCTTTGTGAGCCAACTCACAAACACATAAGCGCTTGAAAATCTTGACCTACTAAAGGGCATATGAAATACAAACACACGTAAACAAACACGTGGGGATAAATTTGTATGTTACAGTGTATGATGGTGCCTAAACATTTACACACACACATGCGTGTCTTTGCATGGATTTCTCAAGCAAAATATTAATGATATTTACATATTTGCTCTCATCACTTTTGCTTGGCAGAAAGCCTTCCTTGAAAGGCAAGATTACTGATTTGGGGGCAGGATGGGTAGTTTAGTGACAAAGCAGCAACAGAAGCTGTGAGATTTAAGCAAACTTAAAAAAAGTGTCATCTAATAGCCCATCAAACAGCTCTTGTCACACAGATAAACCTTTTATCTCTCTCTCCCAGATTCTAATCAAGGGTGCAGTTTGCATGTTTCTTGTGTCACTGCAGCAACCAATTCAGCTGGGATTCCCTGTGCCTTGGGAAATAAACTCATTTTGACCCAAATGAGCATTTCAGAGTCTTGTTTTATCTTTTCACATTACCATGTTAGTTATTATTTGTTAGTCAAGGCAACAACAGTGCATTTTCTCACCGAAGGGGTGGGTTGCAAAGCAGACTGTGTCTGTTTATGTGGAGAGTTTTGTACACGGAAGAAAGCCAAAACGCTTTCTGGGAAATGTGGTTGTAAGACAAAGTTTTCATTGTGGTTGAAAGACCTTTGAAATACTCTTAAATATGAGGCCTAAGGAGTAAAACTCCAACATTTTTATTACTTAAAAATTCATTTTATAGTTTCCAGAATGTTTTCTATTATCCGAATATAGCAAAGATAGCCTAAAAGAAATTTTGAAGTTTCAAATTCTATCATATTCTTACAGTATTCACATTGTTGCACTTTTAAATTGTGTTTTTCAGTTTGGCCATGCACAATCAGTCATTTTTCCTGGTTTTGCACTCATAATTATTTGCTCAGATTGAAGATAGAAATGAAGTGACAAATATATAATTGTCTCAATTTAAGGCTCAACTCTAAAATATAAAAATGAAACCTTTATGTCTCTTTCTTGTTGTGAGTCTTATGATTCTTGACGATACAGTCAATAGCCTTGGTTTCTGAAATTGTTTACACCAGCTTTCATTTAGTTGATTTTAATTTCTAGCTTGCATGTTGTTGGCAAATAGTTTGAAAAAAGAAGACCTTGGGCTATGTCTGTACTTGTAAACTGAATAACGCTAGGGAGCAAGGCTTGAGCTGGATCCTCGATGATTTTCACCCAGACAACTACCTCTGCCTTGGGCCATTTCACTTGCTTGTGGGAGGACAATAAATAATCTTCCACACTTATTGTTTTTAACATTTCTTATTTTCTCTTGAGTATTTGAATGCTGTTGAGCAAAACAAGCACAAAGCTGTGGGAGAGAATGAGTGGTTGGACATCACCTTCTTGGCGATACCCCCAGCACAGGCATCTAGAGCTGGTCTGGTTGCCCTCATCTCTGCTGATATGCATGGGAGAAATAGGAACTCTTCAGCATGTGATTCTTGTGATGTATTTTCACGTTTACTTTCAGATGAGATCATGCCTGGTGACACATCTTCTCCCTCCTCCAACGCAGGAAGGTTAAGACAGCCCAGGCTGGATTTGTTATGGAGCAGTAGCTCGTTACCTTTCCTTACCAGAAGAGGGAATTTCCCTTCTCCAACTGATTGAAGAGGTTTTTTAGGAATTTTCTTTTCCTTAAGCATTGTTCTTATTAAAAATAGTTCACCACCTTAGGCCATAAAAGAAATTCTCTTCTGATCAGGCCTCCTGCCTCAAGCAACTAAATAAATAGCATCCGTTTGATGTAGCAAATTTGAAAGCTGCATGTTTACTTGTTCACTTTGAGAAAAGTATATAATAGCAGCTATTTTTTTTTTCCCAAGGTTTGTGTTGTTGTAAAATAAACAGATGTTTGTTGGGGGAGAAATGTATACATTGTAAATGTTTAAAATACTCCCAGTCACCCTGATTAACAAGCGTAACAAAGGGTGATAAGGAAAGAGAAGACATCAGAAGTTACTGGCTTTGTTTTTGTTTTGTATTTTCTACTGTAAAATGTCTAGCATTGCCAAAAAAATAAAATCTGCTTTGAAAACCAGACATGTGTTTTCAGAGCCTTTGAGACTGCAAGCGTGAAATGTAGGAAACATATAAGAAAAGACCCTAGCAAAGAGTCCTCTCCCCCCCTCAGAACATGAAAAGCTATAAGAAAATTAAATCAAATATGAGAAACCATTTTATGAACCAAGGTTCCTCTTTAAAACAAAGAATTTTTGTGGAATATATGTGACCCTCCATTTTCAAACCTGAGCTCCCTCATCATTTCACAAAGACCTTCTCAAGGGACTCCCAGCTCAGCACCTCCTTGTAGCACTGCACAAAGCAGATGTTTAAGTCTTTTCTGGTGTAATAGTATTCCTACGTCACCGACCTCTCTAAGCATCATGTAGTGGGGGATTAAGTGGAGTGATTAAGATGGCTCGTCTTATTTGCCCTCTGGTTCTCTCACACTCTGAGGATGTAGAAATAAAAACCTAGGGCTGAGCATCCCAGTGCAGACTCCTATTGCTCCCAACCTCATGCAGCGTAACAAATCCATTAGAAATTCGTATCTGAGCTCCAGATGGATCTATAGCTGTTGTGATTGACATAGCTCCACCGATGATCATAGAAATTGGTTACCTGTTGAAAGGAAAGCCAGTCGTGGCCATGTTAACCACTGATTTTCTTTGGGCAGTGTTCGCGAGTATTGCAATTACTCTGAGGGATCTTTGAGGACCTGGCGCAAAAATCCACAGGAGTCCACAGACCTCCACTGACTTTGGATCAAAAGCCAAGGCAGTTCCACACTCCTGTGACCTGTTATTGGCATTCTTGTCACACATGCATTCATTCAGTCTTTTCCTAAGTTACTGTTTTAATATATACAGGCTTGAATTGTTAAATTCCTTTCCTTGGAATTAATTTTTTGCTTGGTTTTCCTCCCTTGAGTAGACCCAACTCATGCATGCTTTTACTAGCATGCAACTTTGCAGACATTAAACACAGGGAAAATACCTTTTTATTCTACAGAGCAAGTATACAGGTAAGGAGAGCTGTACATGTTTTCATGACAGAGCCACAATTCAATTTTTTCTTGCAGCCCTTTTATTTCCTTAAATCATTACACTGTTTAACTGTATAGTAAATATTTTACCAGCTTCTATATTTTACACGGTACATCAGTTCAGTGATATGGCTAGTTTTAGTTTTAATATTTAATTTATAATTATCTAGTTATTATTATTGAGCAGTCTTACTGCTCTTGAAGTTTCAAGCTTGATTGAACAAAAGTGGAATTTGCCGCACTGCAAAGTCTGTGCTATTAAAAAGCAGCAGAATTAGCTTTTCCAAGAAAGAGTGGTGTTAAAGCTTGAAGTTGAAAAGTTGACTACACTCTGATCTGTACATTTGATATGTGTAGCAGGCGAGTTCTTCCTGAGTTTGAAGACCAGCACCTCAGTTTGCTGTTATTCCTCTCCCTTCAGACCTCAGTGGGCTGCTATATTTTTCCACTTGACTTAATTTAAAAAAATCAAGTATGTTTAAATATCTAAAATTGTATTGTGTGAACTCCCCTTAGCTGAGTTGCCTGTACAGGCAATGGAGATAGGTGGTTTTGAGGCCAGCAGAGGAACGCTTTATCCACCTAAGACCCTAAAGAGATGCTAACATCAAGTTAGGTAGCACTTCCCCCTGGTTTCTCCAAAGGTGCTTCTCTCCACTGAGTAGTCATCTTGGGCATTGTCTAAGTTTGGTTTGCTACACACCTAATGCCCACATACACGTTAGCAGTAGCATTTAGACTGAATCTTACAGATCATGTATCAAAGAAGCTTCCTGACATCAAAATCACCCCTATCTATTAAAGCATGGTGACTTTTTCCTTCAAACAGCAAACTTTCAAGGTGTGTTGCATGTTTTATTAATGTTTATTTGTTTAATGTGGAAATTTACAGCAGCTATAAGCACCAGGCTGTTTTCAGGTAGGTCACTAAGAAGGTCTCGATAAATGGAAATTTGAAAACATCCAGCCAATTGCATCTGAGCTGCAGAAAAAAAAAAAAATCTAAATAATTCTTAATTTATTAGCAAAGTGTGAGCAAATCATGCTGCAGCTGTAAATATTTCCCTTCTAAACCATGATTTTTAGCAATTTTTAGCATATTTGGTGAGATGTCTCAGAAGAAACATTAAATCCTACTCTTTCCTGCTGCCTGTATTAATCATTCATCAACAACCACAGATTTTGAAGCTCTGTGCTTCCCATCCACTGACAAGAAGACAGAAACATGCATACATAGAATTTATACTTTATAGCACAGGATCAGAATAATTAAAAGAAAACTAGAAGTTGCTGGAGAGAAGGTCAGTGAGGATGTCGGGACAGAAAATCCTTAAGGTTAGACTTACTCCACTTCCTTATACAAACAGAAGGAACATAAATCTGGCATCTGGCTCCCAGAGGAGTTTGGAGGAAGCATGATACAGACAGCAGGTCAGCCAGGAAAGCAGATGATACCTCCGCTGAACTGTATAGGTTTCAGTGACAGTAAAATGCAGGGCTCCTGGAAAATCTACTGCTTCACCCTTGCAGAAACTACTGAGACCTGAGGTTTGGATTCTTAATCTATGTAAATTGTGCACATAGTTTGATGACGATTTGCACTTTAAAATCTGACACTACTTTGTTTCCATCAGTTGATATATTAGTATATTCTGGGTTGAAAGGTTCCCTCTTGGGCTTACCCTCCCGTACTTTAATTGACAGAAAGTTTATCTTACCTGTCCACATAAAAACATAAGCTATATTTACAAAATAAAAGCTGAGATATTTTTGCTTTTAAAATGTCTGTCTTTACAGACTGGAACTCTACATATACATGTGCAATACTGCATATTTAAAATTTGCTGAAAATGTAATTTTCACATACATTATTAATTGCTTTCAAGTGGAAATCTACCTCTAGTAAGTAGTTTAAGGTTAGAAAATTTAGCTTCAAAGGAATTTGGTATGCCTTCTTCACCTTTGAGATTCAAACACTGGAGCCAGGGTTGAAAACCAAGGTATTTCAGGTGTCTGCATTTAAAAGACTTTGTTTATGTTAAGGCTTAGGTCACCTTAGCAGGTATGTTTTAATGAAAACATTACCTCTCTGTGACCTTTGGGATTTGAAGGTGAAAATGCAGTCACTGGAAAAAGGAATCCTAATTGTCATGGATGAAATCTTCAGCATTAAAGACATTGTTTCTCATCCTTGTGAGCAGCTTAGTGCAACAATGAAGCTTGCTCACTTTACAGAAGAGGTAACAGTGGCTTCTGATGAGCTGTTTTCCCTAGAAAACACAATTCTAAGACATTAAAAAAATTAAGGAATGGCTTAAAAATATTTCAAGACAGACCCTTTAAATGGGCATGTTAAATTTTTTTGCTGTATAACTGAATCTCAGCCTGCACTACTCAAATATGAATAGAATTTGTGCTGATATTTGTGTTTTACAGGGTATTACTTAGTTAATAGTTATTTATTTTATTCCCTATTGCTCAAGGAATAATATCCAGTCATTACAACAAAATAAGGTAAAGTCACATAGCAATAACACACTTTCTGTAAGCATAGTAATTTATAAATTATGTCAGACATCTGGGACGGAGGTTCTTTATGTCAAATATTAAATCTATTTAGCAGTTTATTCATAACATATTTGCAACTTCAAAAAGAAAGGAAGAAAGGAAAGAGAGCAGGGTTTTTCCTACATTTTTTGCATTAATGAAACCGACAGCCCTTGTGCATTTTCAGTAAGTCAATTGAAGTAAATGACTTTTTACAACCCTTATTATCTTCAGTTGTCACTGGGATGTCATCAACAAGATATTCATTGCATTGCCAACAGGATCTTTTAAGTACAATAACATCAAAATTGCTGAAATCCAAAACTTTATTTTTTCTTGCAGGTGACAGGGAAGGTGGAAAGAATCTGTCGGTTCCCTAAATTCAGGTCAAGGCAAAGTGGGAGGAAAAAAAAAGCTAATGTTTCAGAATCATCATTTTACACTAGTTTAAAAGCCTGAGTGATGAGCGAAATACATCATATTTCCACTCAAGTCTTGTGCCGTCTGAACAGAAAGATGGGTTTGTGAGCCTTTCTCATGTTACTTATCTGAAATAAAATCCTCAGCAAAGCAGGGCTCAGCAACACGTATCTCCTGGTGCTTGAGGGAGCACTGTTGTGGGAGGTGAGCAAACAGAGACTGCGTTTCTCTCTGAACCTAAGCTCACTCTGTCCAGGCATTTCCCAACTTGGAGAGGAGCCAGCCTTAAGCTGGAAGCGACAAAGACCCATTACTAGTGTTGAAAAACATACCAAGGACACTGGGGACATGTCTGCCTCATCAAACTTGCAGGTCCCCCAAGGAAAACACTCCACAGACTGCTCTCTATAAACAACATGAGTAAGATCACATCAGCTTTGAATGCCTCCTCTCCAACATAATTCCAACAGGTCTTCAACCTGCTGACATCACCACACATTCTCATGCCCCAACAGCATGGCGATATCCTTGGGTGTCTACGGCACTCATCTACCTCTTTGGTGGGCTATTTCTTCACATTATTTTGAGCAATGGGAGCTCAAAATCTCCAGATATGTGAAAATAACTGTAGCCCTGGGCTACCAAAGTTCCTGATGAGAGTCAAAGGAGATATGGGCCATGTGCAAGGATGTGAGTAGTCCATGTGGGAGAAGACTAGTCTGAGCAGTGTGGACAAAGCCCCTCACTGTAACCATCAGCCTAGGACAGAGATGGTTCTGTGGAGTGTGTGACCTTTATGTTGTGGATGCCCCCAGTGACAGGATCAATGGCCGTGTCTCTCCTACACCAGTCCCATGCTGCTGCTCCAGTATGCAAAGCTGTCTTTCTCTGAGGATATGGTCTTGAGGAGGTATGTGCTGGTTTGGTGCATGCATGCTGTTCAAGAAAAGGATTAAGCAGTTTGACACAATTCCCACATGTGAAGACTGGCTGAGGTCAATCATATTTCAGTGTGTATTCCGTCTCTCCTGGTGCCTTCAACAGTCCTCTTTGCCTTTTTAACCCTATTATACACTGAGTTACTGGCTCCACTGATTCTCCTCTGGGAATTCCTAAATCCCTTTTCTACACTAAATATAGAGTAAATAACAGAGCTCTACAGACTTCTTTGCTGGTGCAAACTTGAGGTCATTGGTATCTCCTCAGTAAATTGTGGATGTGAAGTTTCTTCTATGAGATTTCTGGTATGTGTGTGTGGATTTAATTTGAAACAGGAATACTTTCCAGTCCCCCTTTCTTCCATATTTCAAGTAGACCTCTTTATAATTCCACCAGAGCAGAGGAATGGTAGGAAGAGCTTGTTACAGGTCTAGTTTGAAGGAAAGACTGGGATAAGAAGAGAGATGGAGTCAGGCAGTGAGACCTGATTGTAATGGGTACAGAAGGTGAAGGGACAACGAGAGGCTAGAAAAGCAAAGAATCCAATATAGGGGATACAGGGGATGCAACAGGCTGGGCTACAAATAACTGTGTACTTGCAGCTGTGGCTATGTCCCACTCCCGAGTCCCCACGCATGTGAAGGACACTTTGCCTGTCTGCAGCCCCTCTACGCAGCTCCTGTTCTGCTCCCCCTGAGGCTTTTTGTCCTTATCCAGCTTTTGGGTAAGAATGTCTTTCTGCTTCAGTTTCTTAATCTGGAAAATGAACCAATTTTCTAGGCTATTTCTGGGTCCTGAAACTAGTGTCTGCTTCTGTTGTTACAGTTTTGACACGCCAGGAATAGACAAGTTTGTTGCACGGTTCAAGTAAAGGAAAACAAGAGTCATAGAATCATAGAATAGTTTGGGCTGGAAAGGACCTTTAAACATTGTCTAGTCCAACTCCCCTGCAAGGAGCAGGGACATCTCCAACCAGATCAGGTTGCTCAGAGCCCAGTCCAAACTGGCCTTGAACATTTCCAGGGATGGGGCATCCACCACCTCTCTGGGCAACCCGTTCCAGTGTTCTACCACCCTCAGGGTAAAAAGTTTTTCCCTAATATCTAATCTAAATCTACCTTGCTCTTTTTAAAAACCATTACCCCTAGTCCTGTCACAACAGGCCCTGCTGAAGAGTTTCTCCCCGTCTTCCTGTAGGCCCCCTTTAGGTACTGGAAGATCTCTATAAAGTCTCCCGGGAGCCTTCTCTTCTCCAGGATGAACAGTGCCAACTCTCTCAGCTTGTCCTCATAGGAGAGGTGCTCCAGCCCTTTGATCATGTTTGTGGCCCTCCTCTGGACCCTCTCCAACTGGTCCATGTCCTTCTTATGTTGGGGGCTCCAGAGCTGAACACAGTTACTGCAGGTGAGGTCTCATGAGAGAGGAGTAGAGGAGGAGAATCCCCTCCCTCGACCTGCTGGGCATGCTATCAGAGAGAATCAGAGACTACACCTAGAAGGAGAGTTGAAAGGAGGTAAAAAGGCAAGAGAATAGTTTAGACAAGGTTAAGATGTGACTGCAATATGTTTACCTTGAAAGTAGCTTCCTCAGTCATTGCCGACAGGAGGGAGTTTAGCAGAGTTAAAACTTTGCTCTTGCAGTAGACTTTGCAATTTGGGCTTTTCTCTGCACTGTCTTGTATGCAATACTCAAACAAGTCAGCTGGAATTAGCTCAGAGGCATCCACATGTGGTGTAGTCACACCTTGTCCTGCCCCAAGAATGGAAAATATCTACAGCTTCTTCCTGAAATGAGAAAAATAGCCTTTCCCAGTTCGTTAAGGTCAGGACACTGCTGGAAGCTTGAAGAGGCAGGAAGTTTTAACTTTGAAACTTCTTTGTGCAGAGGAAAAGAGTTCTTTGTGTTTGGCTCAAGAACAGCAAAAGTCTTTGCTTTAATAACATTTTAATAATATGTAATATTACATACATTTGGCTAGTAAAATGCACCACAAATTGCTTTTGTGTAGCACTTGAGACAAACATTAGAAGGAAGGAAGTCCAGAGCCTGGCCAAATACGCAATTGGCTGCCACCCTGAAGCAGGATTTGAGATCCTTGTATTATCTTTTCAAGATTAAAGAAGTGGCCGTAAAAGATATGAAGCCACAATTAAAAAGAAAAAGACTGAAAGATTTAAGAGTATTTGTGGTGAAACTCCTCACGCGTGACACAAATTAGTATGCTACCCACATATAAAGGAGCAGGGAGGTGAAAACAGCAAAGAATCTGGGCTAGTCTTAAATCCAGCTGGATCCTGCAGGCATAATTATGTGACCATGTAAAGTCACATGATGGTAGTCCAGGCAGGCCTGCCTCCTTCAAGTAATTTCCATGACAGTGAACTCATAAGTGCACCCATTCTCTTGGTAGCCTTTCAAGTCAATTGTAATACTCCTGGAGGCTTCAGTGCCATTTGACTTTGGTTTTCATTGGACTCCACCAGCAATTTTGCCATCAGCCTTGGTATAAACAAGATCAGGATCTAAATCACTGGGATAGGTCTTCAGCTAATATAAATTACCCTCATTACAAGATAGGGCTGTAGCAATTCTGCTTTCAAGCTGCAACAATTTGCACCATGGTGTTACGATAACTGTGCCTTAGGGGCTGGATAAATTGCCCCATATAGCAATGGCACTTTTTTGTCTGTATAAGATCTACCCCTTGTTTTAGAAACTCAGGTGGAGCTTGCAATCATATGGATTAAACACTTATTTCCATTTGATTGAAGCCAGCAGGGTTTTTATCACTCGCATCAGCAAGGATAAAATTCAGTTCTTAATAAAATAATGGGAGAAAAACACCTATGTGAAACCATGTGTTTCAAAAGAGAAAAAAAAATACCAAACCTATAGCATCAGCTTTGAAAAGTATTCTGCCCTTTATTTACTGGTGGTGTGGTTAGAGATAGGAAGAGGGCAAGATTTAAAGTTATTATGAATGTTAAATTCTTATCTCTGGCCAATCCCTTTTATTACATCTATTAAAAAAAAAGTTAATCAAATAATAATAATTTAAAAAACACCTTCCAAGAAACAGATTCTTAATAAAAAATAAAAGAAAAACCCAAACACTCCTCTGACAGAGATAGCTTATGCTTACATGAGCTGAAGGTTGATGTCAGACAAATTCCACTGAAGAGGAGACTTACACACATGATGTAACTCTGGCAAGCTGGGCTTTGTATCTTGGCAAAGGAAAGTTTAAGAAAATACCCATGTACACAGGCACACACACACACAAACATGCACATAGATTGTGTGTTGGGTTTAAAGGTTTATTGCTCCAGAAAATTTATTGAAAGAGATTATGTGTCTCATCTTGTCTCTGTTTAAAAATAGAGCACTTATATGTGATTTTATTAGCTTGTTTAAGGATTACCTTAATCCTGCCCAAAATTTTTTACCACTTCCTCATAGTGCAATTTGCAATGGTAATCTGTTTATGAAGGGTGATGTTAGAATAACTGTAAATATCTTCCCAACAGAACCCAAACAATGAAAACAAAACCTGCAGCTTAGGGGAGCTTTGGTGTGCTGAAAGTCAAGCTCAGTTAAGCAAACCCTGCAATAGATGATAACTCTCCACATCGTGTCACTGAACCATGGGAATCTGCAAAGTGAGGGATAAACCCAAATAAACTTCTGTTTGCTGTGAAAATCCTGCCCTTATTTCATTTTCATGTGGTCTCATGGGTATAACTGAGGATTATTTGGATCCTTACGTGGTTTTACAAATAGATGTAGTCATTTATCTTAAAGATGAAAACAGCCTACATTATTTTTTATTTTATCTGGAGAAGATTTTGCAAACCTTTTTTGAAATTATTTTAATGTGGTCCTTATTTTGTAAGCCTGGTGAAGCCTACTGAGTTTGTGTGTAGATCAGGCAATGGATAAATATATGGACATACAAACTCTGTGTTGTACCAACCTGTCCAAGTCTTCTCCTGTCCTCATCAGAGATAGGTAAGAATGTGCGACACCACCTTATTTAATTCATGTACACAGATTTCCTTCACATGGAAAGTGGTGTTGAAGAGACTGTGTCCGTACAGCATCATGTCGCAGCTAAGGCATCCTCAGGACTTCTAGATTAGACATAGCTTGAATGTCCTGCAGAGACATACTACCACATAAAAATATGTTTTAAATCAATCCATTTAGTAAGTAAATCAATAAGTAACCTCACCTATTTGAAATTGAAAGCCTGATAAAGAGAATGGGTTAACTCTAAATTGTCCAGTTCAAGAGTGAGTAAATTCCATTTACCTGGCTGTACACTGATTTCCAGGACAGGTATTTTGCCATTGAAATCAACAGCTGTTGGACTACAATCTCTTGATAGTAAGTATTAAGCCATGAACAAGCAAAAGCATAAGTATGCTTTTTCCAGTTAAGTGCGTAATTAATTTTTCCCATTGAATTGCCTTGTCTTGCCTGTTGTCCATCTACCAGCCACGTGGTAAAACAATGGGGAGAGAAATGATAGACTGGATAGAACAGCATGAGGAAAATGCATCTTTCCTTATAGATTTGTCTGTTTGCTTTCATTCAAGATCAGTATTTATGTTCTAACTTAGAGTTTCATCTTAAGAAAATGCAACCTTACACCCTCTGGATCTCAGTATCTCCAGCTGCAAAACGGAGAAAGCAAATATAGACACAATGACTTCGGTGAGCGTAACGAGTGCTTACAAAGTGGTCCAAGTGCATCAGAGTGGAAAGCAACCTCCATAGAAAAGATGCAAGAGCCAAATTTCCCCATCTGAGGGTGAGCTGAAGGACGTGCATCTTGACAGAAGTCCAGCTCCTAATTCTGGATCCACTATCTTAGTTGGCATAGAATTTTCCATGGGGACTAAATGTGGGAGTGCAGATAAATCTAAAAACACCTCTGTTTCCATTGCAGCCTAGACTCGAGGAGAAGACTAGCCTGTGGAACTGAGAGGCCTCACAGCAAAAGCAGTGGTAAGCTGAATAGAGGGCTGAGACTTGAGCAAAAGGTCTTTTAAAGGGACCAGGATAGTCTGGTTTGATATTGTGGATCCCTGAAACAACTGATCTGCATTAGAATAAATACACAACTCTGCCTCTCTCCCTCCCCTTTTCACATCTCCTTTTTCACATACACTTTATAAATCAATTTTTACTGGTTTACTATGGACTTGGGGCTCCACAAACACCACACTCAGCACACAGCATAAGGCACACAGCCTTCCAGTTGCTGCCACACAGCCAACCTAAATTATCCATCACAATTTTCTGAACAGTGGAATAAAATCTTCCTGAAAGGGAAGAATTAAAAATACACTTGACCAGAGAAGAGAACGAGAGACCAAAAAAAAAAAAAAAAAAGTTGGGGTCATTAATCTGTTCTAATAATAAATCCTTATCACTTATGCATTTCAGTTACTTCTTCAGCCTCCACATTCTATATTTAAATACATCTGCTTCACACATGCTTTGCCAATTAGCTGGTGATATTAACTGTTCAGCACTATCTATTAACACATGGCACTCCCGAGCAGCAAGAGAGACAAGCTTGACCAGGAGAGATAGTCATTCATGAGGCATACGTTTCTCTCTCTAACTCAGAAACAGGAAGATAGAAAAGTGGCACAGCAATTGACCTAGGTTGTACATCAAGGCTAAATAGACACAGAGTAAATTACAGACAAGTGAGACAAGCTACTAACTGTTCCTTTAGCAGCCCATAATGTCAGTAATTCTATTACGATGATTGCTAGTTATGCAATGCAGTTGCCATGTAAATTTTTCTCTTTTTTTTTTTAATCCTGTCTCTCTTTGTCTCTCTGTCTTTCTACATTGTAAAATTTGTAGTCCAGTGATGGAATAAATACATATAGGGGCCAGAAAGGGTCACTGTGATCATCTTGCAAGAGACACTTGCAAACCATATAAGCATGGATCCTCTGTGAACGGTTTTCTGCTTTAACTAGAGAGCAACATCAAAACAATTTATCTGGTCTATCATACCATAGAAAAAGGTATTGTAATATTGTAATGGTTTTAGTTTTAATCTCTGGTAATGTGATAATGTAAAGATTTTTCAAACTGGGCTGGATAGCATTGAATTTGTACTAGAATAACAGCTATGCTTAGACATCTGATTTAAGCACTAGATCTCCAGTAATTACAATGGGAGCCTGGACACTGTGAGCTGTAGCCCACCCTTTCCATTGTCCGATCACATCTATTCCCAACTGAAATGCCTTGGGATGTCCTAGCTGTCTTTTCATTGCTTCTCCAGAAAGGTTTAAGTCTCCCCTGGATTTTGTGCCATTTCAAATCTTGTGTAGATGTTTCAGATGCTATGAATTTTTCAGTTGGAAAGCAGCTAAACTGAGTTCCCACAATTGCAATGGAAGAAGACTACTCATCATATTTCCAAGTTAAAACTAAGCTCAACTATGGAGAAACAAACTGTGGCAATGGACAGAAGCATGGAACAAGGAGAGAATAAATTAGATTTCTTGCCAGCCCATCACTTATTCCCTGCATATTAATGGTTAGGTGGATTCACTGTCTACCTCAGTTTACTGATCTAAACAGAGTCTTTTCGGCTCGGACTTCATCTGGAGGACAGTGGTGAAAAAATAGTTGTGGAATTTAACTTCTGTGATACTCTTATGAAGGAGAGTTTGCTGTCTCTGCTTGGAGAGCATGAGAGAGGTGCATTTTGGGTCAGGTTCTGGATTAGGACTCTGCAGATCACAGTTGGGTTTCTGCACTACTGCCAGTTTCCTGAATGACCTTGGCAAGTCAAGAAGGGTGGGATTCATCTTCATTACATTACAGGCATTCATAGGTAGTCATCTCAGCCACACAGGGCACTGAATAGATGCCTATGACAAGAGGGCAGAATCGGCCTCTGGAAGTGTTTCCCTCTCTCAAGGGTCTCTAGAAGCAGTCTGACATAACATAGGTGAGATTGAATTACTATTTGGACAATTAAAGGAAATAAAGTGTTAATACGCACTCTCTCATTTCTTTGTCTTTCATTTGTTTGCTTGCCTTGTGATACATCAGGAGGTAAAGACCTAGATGCCATGTTCAAAGTCAGAGCTGAAAGGCATTCCCATCATAGCACGAACACAATATGGTCATGCTCTGTTCAGTCTGTCTTCTTCTCTCGTGTTTCTCAGGGCATAGATGACAACAAGTGATAAAATGCTGAGCTACAACTAGAGACAGGGAAGTAACTCCTGTCAGACAGGTTATTTTCCCAAAAAGGGGGAGTTCTGTGGGAGTTTTAACCTTTTGAAATAAACATGCCATTGAGATATTGATAGAGATCTGTTTTCCAGTACTGATCAGTGTTAATTTGATGTTAACACTCTTCAAAACATAAAACATTACGCTTGACACAGTTACAACGCATACACAAACCCATGCTTTCATTTAGTTATTCTTTAGGCCCCAAGAAGGTCAACGCCCAAAACCAGGAAAAAACGATGAAAAAATTGTTATTCAAACTATCAAATGGAAGAAAAATTGTGTTCAGTTTTGTAGGAATTTAGAACCAGCAACAAATTTCTGTTATTTTGTTTGTTTTCACAGTGTGATTCTTGACAGACCATAAAGCTGAGTGAAGTTGCTTGGCAGATCTGGCAAATGAAAACCAGGTTCATTCTAGCTGTTTGGATTACTGGCATGTGGAAAACTGATCAAGAAGCAGAAATATCCAACTTTCAACAAGAATAGTTGATAAGTTCTGATGACATCAAGGAGCCTGTTTACAAATAGATGGATCAATGTTGCCTAAACAGAGGTCCCTGGGCTGTTTGAGTACCTTGGAGAAGCTAAGAGATCTCCGTGATATGATGCAGGGTTTGTAGGAGGCTTGTACTACCCTTGCAGTTGCAGCAGCTGGTGACAGTGCAATATCTCATATATATGCCCTAAATGCCTATGTCTAGGCAAATGAATCCTCCCCAGCATGTCAAAACCAAAAGCTAGCAATTATTTGGAATTAAAGCCTATTCTATATATGCAGTTGGCATGAGCATTGTGCAATGGGTGAAGGCAAATGATTGCATTTAGTCATGCAGCATTAGAGTAGGGTATTTATACTATTTATCTCTATATAGCTACATTAGAAAGCTTAACACCGTGAGCTGTCTATACAGACAAGTGAAAAAGAAGGGCATGATTCAAAGGAGAGGTCTGTTGCATGCTTTAAATGATGCTCTGAAGAATACTTTCTTTCCTTGTTGGCTACAAAAGGGCACAAGCAGACTTTTTACATCAAGTAGGCTCTGAGATAGATGGCTATGGTCAAACTGCAAACACTGGCCCTTCTCTGGTCTGGAAAACTGACTTTACACCATCAAATTCTTCACAGGTGCTTACAGACCTACATGAGAAAGAAGGTCTTAGACATTTTGAAATCCTAATCCTAAATTTGACATTGTTTCTCCTGCACTGTGGGAAACTCACAGAAGCACCTCTTGCTGATTTGTAAGAGGTGACTGTGCATAGCTACCTTCCCTGCCAAGTTCTGAGAAGGATTAGGGATATGGTAACTTAAAAGCCCTTTGAAGTATAACCAAAAAATGTCATAAAAGGGCTAAGGCATGTTGTTAATGACAGTAGTCATGAAACATGTTGTAAGAAGAGCTACTAACTCTTAAGTCATACCAATACACTTTATAAAGCACATTATGTGAGCTGTGCAGCTTTGGGTGAAGCAAGCCCCCATCCACAGCCTCTACTCAAATACGTACAGAGAAATGGCTGCAGGAAGATAATATCTATAGAAACATCAGCACAACGTCCTGTAGGAGAAAAAGTACACCATGTTAGAGGAAATTCATGGCACATCTGTCCAGTTGACATGGCAGACATCTGACTTACATCTCTGGATGTAGGCAAGGACAGTTGCAGCTCTGAAACATCATTAGGAGCCTTCAGGATCTAAAACCTTCTGCAAGCATTTGCAGTTGGAAAAAAAAAAAAAAAAGTGAGATCAGCTGGAAACATGAAGGATGGACCCAGCAAGAGAGGTGGGCTTACCTGATTTCCAGAGATTCTGCATGTTAGAGGTATACCTCAGATACAAGTGTGGCTATGTCTGTTTGGGGGAAACATGCATAGACTGCCTCAGATGAGGTTTGTGACAGAGACCAGTAGAGAAAAAAACGCTGCTGTTTGGTACCTTCAGAGATTGCAGAAAGTGTAAAACTGACAAGTATTTAAAATAAAGTGAGAAATTGATGGTAAAAATGAGATCAGAACCATAGTTCCTAAAGGAGAGAAAAGTGCCTACATCTTTTAACATGCACATTATAAAGTTTTGAAATTACATTCCTTTATGTTTTAAATAAGAGTTACCTGAACTTTATTTTCAAACAATTTGGTTTCTTATCCTCTCTAGGAAAGGACTCAGTACTAAACCTAGTCTGAAGCCCATGGAAATGGAAGGATCACATGTGATATATTAGACACACTGGAGGCCCCCACTGCCCATTTCTCCCATGTCAGCACCTCCAGGTTGTTCTTAGGGATGAAGGTAGGAGCAGATTAACTAGATCTGTCATGAAGTACCTGGAACCAAAGATTTATGGGAACCCATGCTGCTGTGTGGAGATGAGGATGAGTAATCCAGTGAAACCTAGACCAGCTGGGACATGCTGTGACCTGTCACGTGTTATGTGACCTGATAAACTGATCTGACCCTACCACTCCAGCTAAAGCACAGAGTTTCATGCTTTGGATGAGAAGAGAGGTAAAAGGTCTCTAACAAGCTCTGGATCTACCCTACGGAGATGCGAGAGGTGCCCTCCTCTTCTCTGTTGTTCACTGAGGGAACTTTGAAAGCAAATTTGAGCATTGTGCAGGATGGAGTCCAAGTCTGTTTGTAGTCACCCGTTTCCACTCAGTTCATTTTGAAATTCTGCCTGAATTAAAAGCTATTAAATCTTACCTCCTTCTTTAATATATTTTATTTGAAAACCTTTGCCAGCCTTTTATTCCTAAAAAAGATTTGTTAACTCTGTTCTTTGTAATTCATTATTACTGGGGATAACACCAATGTATAATCCCTTTGTGATCCTTCCTATGGGGACTGTGGGAATGATAATTAAGTCACTTTGCAGCAAGCACACCTGTGAAGCAGGTAAACATTTATTAGCTCATCTAAAAAAAAATAATTTAAAAAATGTTTGTTGTGTTCTGTACACCTTTTCTTTTCCTTGAAGGCATAGAGAGATGAAGCAACCGCGACCTATATTATGAAATTAGAACGCAATTATTGCTTTAAGTAAAACAAAGCCCAGCCTCACACAAAAGGTGTGGAAACTCAAATTGTTAAATGATTCGATCGTAGTCACACTTTGTAATCAGCTGCAGTGTTTTTCTGGCAGGGCCCTGCTATGAATTATGATGGGAAAATTAAAAGACATGTCTTGTCCCATGCTGTTGCCATGTAAATGTATGCTTCATGCAGAGATATAAACACTGGAAACATCTTGAGTTACGCTGCCTGTGAGTAATTGCCATCTCTATAAGCAGGTTGTTTGGAGTTGTAAGAAATAGGAAAATTACACCTTTTGTTCAAGATTTGACAATGTGGAAGAGCCCTGCCAGACCTGTCTTGTTTAATCATGTTAGCTCAGCAGCAAAACGAACAGTTTTTTTTAAAGGGAACTCAGAATATCTGTAGGAGGAGGTTGTAATTCGGTGTGTGCTCAGTCCTAAGCCATTTGCGCTGTTATGCTGTTAGCATGAAGAGCCTTGAAGGGATTCCAGGCTCCACTGTTAACTTTTCATAAAGTCAGAATGTTAGCCCTGTTACCGTTATTTTTTGTGCCAGGGGTTTATACACTCACACAGAAGATCATCCATGGACTAAGGAAATATTTTCATCTCCATGGGACACTTTGGGGTGTGTGACACAGAGAG
This sequence comes from Chlamydotis macqueenii, assembly GCF_036417535.1. Lineage (NCBI taxonomy): Eukaryota > Metazoa > Chordata > Aves > Otidiformes > Otididae > Chlamydotis > Chlamydotis macqueenii. The sequence goes on along the minus strand of NC_141556.1, from coordinate 5,473,633 downwards.
ATGAGTGCCCTCCTGATCATACAGCAGGTCCGTGGCAGAGACCCAAGGCAAACCAAAGCAGGCTGCAGGGGACGGCTTAGCGGGTGTTTACCCTGATAGGTCTCTTGTGCCACCTCCAGCCCTCTGCGTGTTCCTCCCCGAGGTGTGCCAACACCTGTGTGTCACCACATCCGGGTGAAGGGATTGGTCTAATGTCTGCAATGAGAATGAAAACAGGGCTAAAGAGATCCAATCTGGATCTGACAACAAGCACTGAGCAATTAAAATTTTATTTATATATATGTATATATTTATGCATATATAAATTTAAAAAGAGGCCCTGTCTTCTCTAAGGTAGCTGTAGACAATTTTTTTCATTCACCTCCATGTGCATAGTCTGGTTTTCAGACCAACCCAGATACTGTTCAAGATTATGGTTTTCAGGAATAATTGTGTGTGAGAGAGAATGTACAGTGCCTGAAGTTTGCTCAAACTTTTCTCCCTGATCTCACCACTTCATTAAACCCATTGGCAAAAGGAGTAATCAAATAGGATGGAGGACAGGGTTCAGGCATGCTTGGTACTATTCACTATCTCTACTTCCTATAGAAACAGAGAAAGAGAAAAAAAAACCTGCAAAACCCGCTACCTCTTGTACCACTCTAGGTTAAGAGACATGCCCTCAGAGAAGAAAGCTGCTGAAGGTTTTTTGAGTAGCTAAAGGAGCATGCCTGACTTGCCACATAGCCCAGGTCATGACACATTCTTAAGTAAGTCCAGTTTGAAGGTAAGTATGCCCTTCAGGGGAAAAATATTCAATCTTTATTTTTAAGTATCCAGCAATGGGGAAAAAACTTTTCTGCAAGCATTAGTTTACTATTCTGATTGTTAACTGGGTTCATGGTTAAAACCTGCTTCTTTTCTATCTGAATTTTTCTGTCTCCTATTTTTGTTTATTTGATGTTTTTTAGACTACTGGCCTAAGAAAACTGTCATCAAATGTATCTTTGTCACACAAGCTGAAATCAAATCACTGCTCAGCCTTCTCCTTGATAAAAATACAAACTGAGTTTGTTGTGTCTTTTGTGCCAATGCAAGTCCACGTTGCAATATTTCATCATTCCCATGACTGACCAAGGTGTGAAAAAAAGGCTCATGCCTGAAGGGAAAAAATCATACCCATAAAGGATACACACCCACAGATTAAATACCTCTCAGCCCATCATGCGCCCTGGACATTCAAAAACAATGTAGGAGTTATGGTTCCTTTCTTTCCCTATTATATTCTATGCTCTACATCTTGTTGTGAAAGTTGTTCACTTTCTTCCCATCAAAGTAAAATCCAGCCTGCAGATTTACGTGGATTAATCTTCCCTTTTACACAGTGGTTAACTGCTTTTCACTAAGCTCCATTGACTGATTCCCACAGGTCAGGACAAAGTGTGGGAAGTCCTGGCCATTTGTGGCTGTGGCAATGTCCTCAGAACTCTGAAAGGCAAAGGCAAAAGACATCTAACGGGGTGGTTGTTTCATTGCTTTCACTTACTATTCCTCCATACCTTTCTTCATGTGCTGGTGTTTCTGGGGTTGGTTTGTTTGTTTGTTGCTTCTTTAACATCATGTCTGCATTTCTTTTTTCTTCAAGCTTGAAATAAAGCAGTTCAGGCAGAAATGGTCCAAGGTTTTGAGTCCTGGCCCAAGCTTGTGTTACGGTCTTCCTACAACACAGCTGATTGGCCAAACATTGTTAAGAGAATCCAAATTTCACTAATTTGTCTCTAGAACTAATGAGGAGTAAGGGAGCACCCTACCAGCCCCCTTGTAATGTCTGAATAACCCTGCCAGGTTTGCCCACAGACTTTCACATGTCGTTAGTTTTGTTGCATGTACTTAGTGTGAAACCAGATAGACCAAAACGATCATGAAATGAAGGCTACTTATCGAGTTTATATAAACTTAAATTCATAACTCGAGTGAGTTATAAACCACACATACAGCAAAATCAAATATAGACACAGTGCTCTCGCTGAGTGTTGTCCGTTCACGCTATATCCATCACATACGGCTAATACAGTCGTCTTCACTGCAGTTTCTTTTGGGAAATTGAAAACATGGGGCGCCTCTGCCTAGTCTCTGGTCCATGCAACCGTACAGATGTAGAGGAGAATATTTCAGAATAAAAGTAGCAATGTGGATAAGATGAAGGCTCCAGTCTGCTAGCAGCTGTACATTTGTCAAGTAAGACAATCCATGTCCCAAAGCATTTTCTTCCCATGATTAATTTCTACAGTGGAAGCAGAAGGTGCTGAGGAACTAAAACATTCCTGACAGTGGGATGCTGAGTCTTGGGGAACTATTTGCAAAAAAAAAGTGCACAAGATTATTGCTTTGTGCTTCGCACTGGACACTGACACACACCCTCTATTGCGTATCCAAGAGAAATAGGTACAGCCTCTACTTTTTCTAGCAAAGAGAGAATGAGAGAAACCAGTTCTGTAGATTTTGCACATCCAAAGAACAGGTTAAACTGTGGTTTTGATGTATTCGATCTGATCAGACAGTTTATTCTTTTTAAAGCAAGGACACCATTCACTGTGAGTTTATTCAGGTACCCATTCTTTACTGAAGTCTGTGGGGTACCTTCACAGCCATTGCACAGCAAGAAAATTTGACTTGAGTAGAGCACTGCTGTATCTTGCAAACTCAGGATCTAGCTTACTTTTTTTTATTTGAAAATTTTTATAACAAACTGCGCTCGTAACCATTAGAATGCATACAACTTTCCCATGAGCCCAATATTTACAGCTTAAAATGTGCATTTTTAAAAGCTGAAAGATTCTTATATGGTTTTGTAGACAATTGGCTTACTTATTTACCTAATACCTGTTATGCTGAGTGTCTAATTGTCTGTGGTTTTTTTTCTCCTAATGCAGCTCTCATATATAGTATAGGTGGATCTGTTAATGAAACCTGTTATTAACACCGTCCAGCACTTCCTGTTATAAGACTCCTTTTCTGCCGCTTGTAATTATCTGTAATTTTCTGTTTTCAACTGAGAAAGCCAGGAGGAGTTGCTAAAGCGTTATTAAGCAGGTACACGCTTTAGATTGGTGGAGATTGTTTATTTTAATCCAGTACACTCAAATGAGCAAGAGTCATTGCTATGGCTCAGTCTGAGCTGAACTGAAATGGCAGGGAAGTCGGTCGCTTAAGGCTGCTATTGTAGGGCTCGTAGGCTCCCTGTTATCCCTGCGATGTCCTCAATGAGATCAGAAAGAGCAAGGAGAAGACACCTATGTGTGCCATTGCCTTGTGAGCTCCATCAGTTGTGCAGTTTGGATCTCCACTACTCAGGTACTTAGCTTGCCTGGAGACACTTGCATGCCAAAATCTAAAATTAGATGTCTTAATCTATGAACTGCCCTCCCAAAAGTAGGTGAGAAGAATCCTACCTCAACTCTCAGAACCGTGTAAATGTTGAAAAATCAGCAGATTCTGAGAAAGAAAATAAAAGATAATATTTTGCTGGAATATTTCCAATAACATTTAGCAAAGAGAACCATGGAAAAGCCCAGGAGGAAACCAATCATTCTGTCGTCAGCGGGTAATAAATAATGGTGGAGAGGACCACCCACTGAACCATGAAGATAAAACACAATTTTGAGTAGCTGCTCAGGGAGCAAGAACAAGATAATCTGCAATCTGAAGGAGGGAAAAAGACTTTTTGATTGCAATAAATGTACAAACGAGGGTGTACAAACCCAGAGTTTTATGTGGATACGTGTAGGTGACCAAAGCTCTGTTGGTACCACTCCAGGATAACCAGAACTGGTGCGCGCAGTAGGATGACTATGCTGTGGTCAGCAACATGCTGGTGTACGTATACAGATTCAGAGCCAGGTCTGGCTTCTTTCTGGCTGGCTTGTATGGACAGAGCAAGTCTGGGTCTGTGTAACCTCTCCTTTATCGAACAAGTTTCCTTTCCATTGCTGAATGTGTTAGAATTGTTCTTTAATGGAGTTTTAGGTGGAATTGTAAATAAGTCCTGAATCCTGGGCTACCTCTACCTGCAGTGCAAGTATTGAGGGATTTAAAAGAGACACCAGTGATAGCATAATTAACTTAATGTGAAAAGTGGAGAGAGGGTTGGTTTTAAGGTAGGCACAGTACACAACATTTAACCTATCTCCTGTTGATTTTAAGAAGCAATTTTCCAGTGACTTCAGTAAAGTTCTAACTCCTTAAATAATTGAAGAGTAAGTGAAATCTGTGGTAAACTGTAGCTTTACTGATTAAATTATGTCATTTCACTGCTCGTTAATCCAAATTACACTAATTTCTCTGAGGACAGTATAAAGGAATAGAAATGCCTACCTGAAGTCTTCTGTCATGCAGTTATTAAAGTCACTTTGTTTAAGTTTATATTTTTATCTTTCCCCAAAGAAAAAAGAATGTTTCCCCATGCAAACGAAGTATATTTAGCTTTAATGAGTAGGGGGTACAAAGCAAAATTGAGACTGTCCAGTTTTTATAAGTGTAAGGATAACCAATCTGATTATTTAATGCCTATTCAATAGCTCCATCATATGTCTTCCACTACAAAAATTAAGTGAGGAAAAGCAGCTTAGATGTCGCTCTGTTAAAATCATTCCTTCTTATTCATTAGTGGTTTAATAGACAAGCTTTAGTTGTTTTGGAAAAATCTGAACGTAGGCCAAGGGAAAAGTAAGAGGCAACATGGCCATTTCTTGTTTTATGTGCGTTGGCAGTCAAATGTATCACATCTATAAGATCAATATGTGCACTAACTAAATTCCATGTGGGATTTGGCTATATTGTTCTTACAGCAACTGTAAAAGCTTTGACTAATATATGGGGGTCCTTTTGCCTGAGGCACAACAGAAGCATGTAACAGATGATCTCTTTGTCAGAAGACTTCTAACCTAATGAGAAAAGTTCACAAAAAGTGGAAGAAAACAGTCTGATCTCCAGTGGGAAAAGTGAGATGCAGAGAAAACAAGAAGTTAATACTGGACCCAGTGCCTAACTGCCAGTGCCCATGATCTGCTCCCCAGAAAGTGCACTTTGCTGGAGTAGTGTTCATTACACACTGTGGCTACTCTGGAGTATAGTCTGCATATTCCTAAGGAGTGGAACATAATCCATTCCAATGTTCATATGGTTTGCCTTCAATGGTTTTTCTAATTCTGTATTGGTTTTGTTTCTACATTCCTTAGTTTGTGTTAATTCCTTTTTTGGTTTTCCTATTTCATGACACTTTTGGAAAAATATTAAATTATCCTCTGTTATTGTTTTTTTTGTTTGTTTGTTTGTTTGTTTTGCTGTGTGGATTTTTAATTGTTAAGGTGGCATCTTCAGCATGGTGAATAGCTTTTTCTGTTCTTCAGTCTTCTTTTTTCTCACTCAAGTGTTTCAGGATGTTGCTTTAAATTTTTTAGATTCCTCTGAACATATGGACAGAAAATTATGTATGGAAATTAATTTAATTTTCAAATGACATTAATAAAAAAATCAAAATTTGATGGGAGGTTTCTATGGGTGCCCGTTTTCATTAACATCTTTGGATATCTCAGTCTAAGTTCTTACTGATTGCACCGGCAAATATTGTCTTTATAGCCAGAAAAGCTGATTTGATTTATTTACTGTACCAAAGAGAATAAGTTAAATGTGTCACCTCAAAATATGATTGGTCTCCAAATCTGGTCTATACCCTGAAATAAAATAATGCTTTATGTGAAGAATGAGCATCTGAGTGGGATTTCTTTGAGTAGAACCTGAGATAAATGAAAATACAACATAGGAAGTGATTAAGTCCCCAAACTTTCTTTTCCAACTCCCAGATATGTTTGATAGGGAAAAGACATTGCATTCACCATGTTCAATGCATCAAGAGATTCTTATGTCTGACTAGTGTGTGAGGCTTTGTACTAGTGGACAAGCACTTGGTTTCCGAACAAAGCTCAGTATGGGCCTCAACATGTGCATTGGTTCCTGATGCGCCCTGTTTTTACAGGCTGTTTGTGCAGGAGACACACACCTGTTTTTTTAAAACTTCTGATTCACAAAAGGAAAAAAGGCATCAGTTACAGTCATAAATCCGTCATTCTGGTAGCCAGCATTCTCTCTAACTTCCTTGGCATTGTGGCATAAGGATGAGAAAAAAAATATTGCAAGCCGATATTTTTTTTTACTGTTATTATCATGCACTCCCTTTGGCAGGGGAATGGTAGCTATAGGGTCCATGAAGCCTCAACACTTTCTTGAAGCAAGATTGTCCATTTCCCCAAGCTGATGTCTTGCACAATGGCCTCCCTGCCAGGCAAATCACCAGCTACAGGACGTTGGCACCAATGGCACTAAGTTCACAGAGTCTCTGCGTGGTTATTAAACTCCTGTGATTATAAAATGGAAGCTCACATTCCATATCATTGTAATTTGCCATCAAGCTGGAGATGTCTGTGTGAGAAGTGGTGTAAGATCTCGACATTTTGTGGACCTCCATGGAGAATGTTAATGGCAAAAGACATGAAATGGTCTTGTTCACCATTCCTGCTAACAAGTTTTCATGTGCCCCTTCAAAGACACCTACCTTCTTTAGGTTTGTTCACAAGCAAACACTTAAAAAGTCAGTCTTGTTTCTGACCATGTGTTCTGGTTTTGTTAGTGGGGGGGGGGGGCCTAAGGTGGTAGCTTCTGTAGGAAACTGCTAGAAGTTGCTCCCCTCTGTTTAGTGGACTCGGACGGGCCTAGGGCGGACCCACTGCTGGCCAAGGCCAAGCCAATTGGTAGCAGAATGTCCCGTGATAACGCCTCTGCGATAAGGTATTTAAGTAGGGGAAAACAGAAAAAAAGGGAGAGAAGATGTGAAGCAGCTGAGCAGGGGGCAGAGAGGGGGACGTGCGAGCCTTGTGGGCCTTGCACGCCTCACCCTCTGGCCTCCCGCCAGGCAGCTGACTGGGCCCAACTCAGGCCAGCCTGGCTGCAAGAAATGGAGAGGAGATGAGAAAGAAGTGAACAAGATGTAAAAAAGATCCTGAGAGGAGTCTGCCAGCCTGTTGTGAGGAATGGCTGCAGACGCCAAGGTCAGTGAAGAAGGAGGGGGAGGAGTAATGCGGCTTCTGGCCAAGATTCCTCTGCAACTCGTGGTGAAGACCATGGTGGAGCGGGTTGTCCCCCTGCAGCCCATGGAGGTCCACGGAGGGGCAGAGATCCACCTGCAGCCCGTGGAGGACCCCACGCTGGAGCAGGTGGAGGCCTGAAGGAGGCTGTGGCCCGTGGAGGGCCCGCTGGGACAGCTGTTCTAGAGGGACTGCACCCCGTGGGAGAGATGACCCACGCCGGAGCAGTTTCACGAAGGACTGTGGCCCGTGGGAGGGACCCCACGCTGGAGCAGAGGAGGAATGCGAGGAGTTCTTCCCCCAACTATGACACAGCAGCGTAAAACAACGTGCGATGAACTGACCGCGACCCCCATTCCCTTTCCCCGCCCCATGCCGCTCGGGAGGGGAGGTAGTATAGATAATGTTAAGCCCGGGAAGAGGGAGGGGTGGGGGGAGGTTATCTTGTTCCCTGTCTCATTCTCCTGCTAGTTTTAGAAATAAATGAATAGTTTTCCCCAAGTCGAGTCTGTTTTGCCCGTGACGGTAACTTTAAGGATTTCTTCCCGTCCTTATCTCAAACCTCGAGCTGTTTTCCTTATATCATCTCCTCCTGTTCTCTCGGAGGGTGGGGGGAGCGAGACTGCGTAGTCTGGTCCCGATTGGGGCTGAACTACGACACCATGCCACAGGCTCCAAGTTTGAACGTGCACAAGTCACAGACAGGATTCTGTCAGGCTGTTCTGCTAGCCTAGTTCTTCAAGATTCAACATCTACAACTGAGCTCGTCACCCCAGAGTCCCTTGACAGGACAGAGAGTTGGAGGTTCCTCCAGGCAGAATTCACCTTAATTCATTTTATTCTTAGCCACCCCTCTAAAGGCTGAATCACTTGCCTGCTGCTGCCGCTTGCTCCTCTCTAGTGATTAAAGAGAACAGCCATGGTAAGCATCTCCACCTTCTTACTTTTTACACCCATATGTACTGTCTTACTTATGGCCACCCATAACCTGCTGTGTCTCTGTTCTCATTTCTCACATGTATAATGGCAGTTGTGTTCTCTCATGCTTTCCTGGTTGTATTTATTTAATTTGTGAAAAAAAAAAATGTATGTAAGGAGATTTTAGGCTTGTAGAGAGACACTGAATCTTAGATGTCCAACTAGAGTAAGTGTGCATCATTTGTAAAATAAGTGTACATCTTTGTAAAAAGTGGTAGAAATTAGTCTCTAACCTCAATTATAAAGAGTATTCTTATTGTTACTATTATTACAAATAACCATAACCTTAATTAAGCAAAGGGACATAAATGTTTTACGGTAGCCCTGAAATCAAAGTGATGATAAGCAATGATAAAGCACCCTTTCCAAACACGTAGGTTCTGCCAGCAATAAACAGGGATTTTCAAGCTTTAGAGCCACAATCCCTAATTCCAGCTTCAATATTTATTATTACTATTATTTCTATTATCCTGAATTACCATGCAGATAGAAAAGGGAGGAGGGATTAATTGTTTTTGAAAGTCTGTCTCTTATGTCTAGGCAAGATACTGATGTGTAGACCCAGACAGGAAATTTCATGGAATTCAAAGGAAGGATGAAAGACAATTTCTTCCCTGCTGGTATTTGAACTTGCATTTTCAGCAAGTTTGGGTATTTCTAAAGACATATTCAGAGCACTAACACATTACTTGCAGCTGCCACTTAATTGATTAAAGACTATGTTTAATTAAAAACTGTCACAAGAACAGAGCAATGGAAGGATGAGTGAAAAACTACATTTCAGCCCACCTGGAATAATGAAGCGCAGAATATACGTGTTGAATCACACCACAAATTGGGAAAGCATTTTCAAGGGTAGATCCAGAACCTTCCTGGAAAGATCCAAGAGAACATAATTGCCCACCTGTCAACATTACCTATAGATCCCTACCTATGGGCTGCAAAAGCCTTTGGGCACTTTGGGAGGGAGTGGGTTGAAAGGGTAGAATTAAAAATTAGAATTAAAGGGTAGAATTAAAAAGCTTGTGGAAAAGCCTAGTTTCTTCATTTCACATAAAAGAACAGAGATGGCAACATCATTGTGCGTAGCTAAATGAAATGTCCACATTTAATGTCCACACAACTGCATGCCCTTTAAAACCCATGTAACATCCCCCCTTGCCACATCTTCAGAAACATACAAGTTCTTTGTGGACTTTTTTTTTTCGGTTGTTTGGGGCTTTTTTGGCATCAAGTCTTTCATTGCAGCTGCCCATTTCTCTCATCTCAGGACAGACGCTGCTGTCACTAGATCAATTACCAGCATTCATTTCATCTCGCGCTGTGACCCAATGGACTCCTTGTTCTCCTTCTGTTGACAGCTGGAGAAGGCTCCAGCCAAACTGGCCGCTAGCTACTGACCCCTCCGCAGACAACCTTATTAGGGTAATTGCAAGGCTGGAAGCAGCCGAGACTGGGGCCCAATTACACCTGTCCTTGTCCAATTCAGCCAGGGCTTAAATTACTTGGATGGGTCAAGGATGGTAGTGTGCTCAGGTGAACAAAAGCTTTCCCTCTATTCTTATGCCTTTCAGAGACAGACATTCTTAATTATGCTTGTCATTGGGACATAATAAGGCTGATTTCTTTAAACGGCATCTTTCTTCAGCAGAGAAACTGATGTGTTGTCTTACTGAACACCACCATCGAGCAGTCCCCGTATTTAGAGCAAGGTAGAGGTGGAAACAGCTTTTGGGGTTTTCTTCTTCAGGTGGTTATAATCTAGTTTGGCAAAGAAAGAAGTCAGTACTTAGCGTGCATTATGTGCTCTTATGCATGCCAATAGTTAATGACAGTGGTGATAAAAACATGAAGAAGGGTTTTGTATTATTTTCCCATTACAGTAGTCTGGTTCTGAGTCCATTAGTTTAATTTTGTTTGAAGGAGATGGTCATTCAAAGTTTTGGAATGAGCTATAACACTGATTTATGGAAAAATAACTTAAAAACAATGAGACAAAATGTTACATACTTTAATTGTTTTAATGAGGGACTTCATTTCCCAAAATTAGGAGCAAGCACTGTCATACCTGGGAAATGTAATATTCTCAGCACTTTTAAAAGCACTGCTGTGTTTAAATACTTAAACAAAAATTTATTAATCTACATTTGAAGTTCTTACACTTAGAAATCTTGGGAAGTTACTGAGCTGCATATGGATGCATATCTGTATTAATAGACCTATCCTTTTAACATAAAATCTAGTTTTCTGTATTTAATGTGACAATAATTTGTACACAGAGCATAAACCCACATGGTTTTTCTCTTTACTGTGCACTATCGAGACATTATTTATTTGGTTTTATTGTACTTTACAGAGCTGGCTAAATAAATTATAAAAATAAAATCATGAAAATAGAAAGCAAAATATAATCTTTAGAGAAGATAACATATGTGTCCTTTTTCAGAATTAAAACAGGATCTAACTACAGTTATTGCATTTTACTTGGATATTTTAATCAATATTTTATAGGACTTGTAATAAAATGTGATTCTAAAACACTTCTTGATGATTTACCTACTGAAAATATTTTTTCATTTTATACAAAATTAGGTTTCAAGAAAACATGTACAAAAGAATAATTAAACAAAAGCTGTTTGCCACCCCGATAAAATAATGAAAAAATACACAAATAAAAACTATGAGTACTGATGTGCTTTGCTAATATCTTTCTTGGTTTTATAAAATCATTCTTCAATTTAAAAAAAAAAAAAAATTCTTGCCCATCTTTTTTTTCTTCCTTTTTTTCATTTTTGCAAATCTACTGTTATCTGGTCACATGATTTTCAAATTTATATTTGATGTTACTTGAAAATTATTATTAGCAAGTAAAATTATTGCAAATTGTTAATGTTGATCACTCTCAATTTTCGCTGTGTCATTTCTTTACAAAATCAGACTAAGAAGTTTTTGTTATCTGCTAGAGCTAAAGAACAGACTAGCAAAGCACTTTCAGGAGTTCCTTATTGCATAGGAAGTCAGGTGGGATAAGATAGGATATTATAGGATCAGAAAGGATAGTCTTAAGTTGGATTTGGATAACTAATGTAACTGAAATGGTCATCTACAGACAGTAAAATGTATAAATGATTTTACAAGTCTTCCAACACTAACCATTCTATGATTCTATGATTCTATGATCATGAGGAATAAATAGAGCAAACATAAACCTGTGGAATATTGTTTCAACATTGCAACCACCTCTTGATAAAATGAGTGATTACTTAGTTGGAAAACTTACACATTTTTCTCTCCTAGGCCAGACCTGTATTAGTAACCCTTTCTTGAATTGAAATCACTTTATCTGTAAAGAATCTGTCAAAAGCTGTAGGGAAAGACCTATATTTTAGCATATATAAATAAGACAAAACATATAGTTTCACAAGGAAACATCCTAGCAGTTGCAAGGAGACAGAGTGAACCAGTAAGTTTTATCCTGTTTCTAGAAATCTGATTCTGTGCTAGGTTGCATCATGGAGCGTTGGCATTGCTTCCAGTTTAGTCACAGCATTCCCCTGCCTTCTGTGTGATCAGATCTGGCCTTTAGTATTAACAAGTGCTATTTTCCATGACATTGTGTGTTTTGCCTTGTGGAAATTAGTTATGAAACCATCTTGCATTACTAATCCAAAGAATAACCTCATTTAAAACTCTTAGGTTGGAAATCATCTGCCTTAAAAAAAGACACTTCGATAGGAAGGGGTTCCCCACAGTCTAAGATATGGCTTTCAATTAGGTGAGAACAATTTCCAGTCACTATCAGGATATATGTATTTCATCAATTTTGGTGGACAGAATAAGGTGAAATTAATCCTACCCAGTGGAGTTAAAGCAATAAATATAAAAAAAAAACAAACATGTATTACTGGAAGCAAGGTATAAGCTCTCAGGTTCTTCCTGAGCTCAAGAACTTGCCTACATGGAGTCCTGCATGGAGTTCTGGCAGATTCACTATCAAGGTGCAACAACAGCAGTCTGTATTGCCTGCTGCGTCAGCTGGAAGTTGCTTAGCAAAAAGTCCCAGTTCCACAGGGAAAGAAAAAAAAAAGGATTCTTTCTGGAAAAAAAAACTGTTATAAAAGCACCTATATTTAAGATATAAAAATATAGCCACATAAGAAACCGCAGGATGTTAATGATAGTGACTTTTCACTTCAGCCAAGGGCTTAAATATACATTATAAACACTATTTAAATGTCATCGCTGTTTCGGTCTAGCCATTGTGAATCACAGCAGACATTTCCTTGTTCTCTCTGGAGACCTTCTAGTTTTCTTTGTCTTTCCATGATACTCAACACACATAGTGAGCAACGGGAGCTCTGTACACAGAATGAGAAAAATACAGGGAGCAGAAGGAAAATCCACTTTGTGAATGACACCTACGCCAAAGTGGCAAGATGGAAGACAAAGATTTTGGTCTTGCTCATTTCTAATACCAAGAAAATGAGATCTTTATTGCCTCTTTTTCCTCTTTTATTTTTAAAATTATCTAGATTTTTTCCTGTACAACTCTGGCTTGTGACCCAGACCTTCTAAGTCTTTTTCAAGAAGAGATGATGATCTCCATTGCAAAAATACTTATTCAAGATATAGAGCATACAGTCTGCAACCAACACCCTGCATAACTTGAAAAAGAGTTGTGATTCTGGATCTCCACATCAGTGTTGTGGAGCAATATGGAGTTTATCATATAGTTTATGCAATATCGAACATAGACTAGGGAAAAAAAGTAAGGAAATAACCATCTGAGAATGGCTTACAAATTAGGACATGTACTAAAAATCTGAGGATTTGCTCCAAAGCAAGTGAGATGGTCGTGAACATAAATCTTTAATACTGCAGGTAAGTGGCCAATGCCTCTCTGCTACTGGGGCGGGGGGGGGCAATTAAAAAACACTTTTTGAAATTATAGCTCCTAATTCAGTTCATGCTTTTGCCAGTAATGTAATACACATTGTCTCTTGAGTCTTTGATGCATCCATTGATGTAGCATGGAGCCGCCTTAAACACAGATGGGAATTAGAGTATCTGGGCCAGATCAAGAGTAAATTTTGCGATGTTATAGTGTGTGTTTCAATTTGCACTGGCATAACTGAGATCAGAATCAGTCATGTGAGTATGGAAGTGAGCACAAGTCTGCTTCCCATTTAAAACATCTTTCTCAAGTGGGATTAAGGGATTAGGTTTTGTGGTTGTCTTCCAGAAGCAATGTCACAGGGTGGTTTTGCTACGGAAAGACCTGGTGTTTCGCCAGTGCAAAATAAAGTCTGTTGGCAACATGAACGCAAAATCATTGAGACAGAGGCTCAACTCCACTGTGACAGTGTAACCCCAAAGTTACACGAGCTCTGACTTTCCTGCAGCAGTAGATTAAAATTAGACAGTGAACTTGTGAAATTCCCTTCTCTCCTTACTGTCCCACTTCCAAGATTGCTGCTCCTTGGCAAAAGTGTCTGAAGCAGAGTATTAACAACTGCAGTTTGCATGTCAATATTGTGACACACAATTTGAGTTTATTTTAATATGCCGGGCTGATCAACAAATTTTTACTTCAGTTTCCATTGGGTCAAAAAGTGTACTAATTCAGGAGCTGCTTCACAAACTATTTAGTCATCTTGCTGGCAAGTCAATAAAATGAGAGAGGGTACGAAGACAATACTGACCTCAGCTATAGAGTTTCAAGCAGCTGCTATGTGTGGGTGAGAGCCGTATCTTTGTTACAGCCCATGGAGCCTGACCTCAGTGAGAGTGAAAATAATAAACACTACAGAGATGTTTGAGCATCCTTCCATTTACGAGACTGACTTCTTCCAAAGTTGGTAGCAAAAGGAGTTGCTGGTCAATTTATTTAGCATGTGCTGAAGTTCCTGAGGACATTTTTAATGTACAAGCTCCATCTGCATTTAGCAGGAACTTTCCTATTGCATGTGGAGAGCAATGTGATTAAATTTGGTCTAACACGATGAAAAGTTCTTCTGCATCTTTTCATGTCACTATTTGTTGATGGGGACAATTGCATTTTCCTGTTTTGGTTTGGAGGGTTGTAGGCTGAAAATCATCAAAATCACAATAGCAAGCTGCTAAAGTCTCATCTTTATCTGAAATCAATAATTCTCTCCAAGGAGCACTTCTTCCTCAAAGAGTACTTTGAAAGCCTTAAGGTAACGTCAGAGGTTTGGTCATAAGGGCTACCTCCATCAAGATTAATCATACTCACAAATCTTAGCAACCTTACATAGCTTTGTTCTTTGGTCCGCAAATGACAATCTTCTCAGTTTGCCAAAAAAATTACTAATATTCTCATGGAATGAGAGAAGTGACCTGAGAAACTTTCCCTGAAAGTCCAAAGGCCAGGAAATTCCACATTACTATCAGAAAGTCTAGGTCTCACCAAAAAAACACAAGAATCCAGAAGCCCAGATGTGGAGCTGAATGTCAGATAGCAAACAGAGCTGGCTGCAATGTGGGAGGTCTCTCTGTTCCCTTCTTGTGTATCTAAACTCTTCAAACCTGAATGCCAAATCTGGTGACTACAGCTCCTTGAATCCTGGTAATCAGCCGGCTGTATTTCTTAGGAATCACCGATATGCCAGTTTTGAAGAGTTATTGTCAGCATGAGCATGGGGAGAGATATGCTGGACCACACATACACAAGGAGTTGGCTTATTCAGCACTGCATGGGACAGACCAATTTCCTCCGAACGTTGTAGGATCTCATATTCAACTTGCTCCCTTCCTTGTTGTATACACTCACGATAACACTGAGGTCAACGCTATGACGATAACACTAAGGTCAACATAATGTTTTGTGTGGACGTGTTCTTGTGTTGAGTGCCACGTTCCTTGTGGCCAGCTGAAGGTGAAACTCCAGCTTTGCTATCTCCTCTGCTCTTAAATGTGCCACTGCAGCTATCTTTGGAATTAACTGTGTGTAGACATCTGGCCTGAGTCTCACCTGCTGCCCAAACGGCCTTTTCTCTTGTCTGTTAGCAATAGATGGCCACTAACGGAAACAGCCCATCATCCAGATCCACTCCGCAGGTGACCAACAGGACCACAGAGGTCTGAAGATCTCTGTCATCCTCCTGGCAAAACAACACAGTGACTTCTTGTACATGAATGGTAAGGTTCCCCATTCACGTTCCCCATTCCTTGAGGAGGGACTGGTGGCTCCTTGTAGGCTACAGGTAAGAAAGCAAAATGGAGATGACAAATTCCCATGCTTTATTCCAATTAAAAAAAAAATGCAGTGCCCTGGTGGTATAATCTGATTTTCAGTGTTCCCAGAATTTGTGGCTCAATTCAAGGACGCCTTGGTCATGTCACAAAGGGAGAGAGAGCAGCAAGGCAGAGTTGAAGGCAATAATGTTTTTTATTTGAGATCTGTTGTACTAAATCTGTTTATTTGAGTCTTGTTGTCAGTAAGGCTCTGGGATGCTCTGAACATGTGTGCTGAATCAGGGCATCTGGGAAGAGGGAGGAAAAGAGGGAAAGACTATGATCCCAGTTTGAAGTATATATCTCACATCCATGTGAGTCCTTTTTTTGGTCTGGTCCTGACTCTTTTATCAATAGTTTTGTAAATTCAGAGTACTGGAAGCTGATTTTCTTATGAAGTGCAGAGGGAAGCTGCAACTTCAGCTTGGCAGTACTATGACTTTAAAGTCGCCAAAGCTACATTGCCTCGACTCACTTGCTGAATACAGTCTTTCCTCTCCTGTTTTGGGCCCTGGAGATGTCCTAGTGCAGTATTTAGGACTCTCTGATCTTGTAGGGTGGGTTAGTCAATGGCATTTCCGTGCTGCTGCTTAACAAGCCATGGAAAGATGCACTCCCACAGTGCCTGTCTTCCTCTCCAGCCCTCCTCTTAGCCTTGGGGTGACATTGTAAGCCTGTGCCACTGAAAGTGAGACTCACTGAGGTGTTTCCACCTCATTCCCTGCATTTGCCTGTCACTCGTTTGCATCCTCAGATTGCATCTCCTCACCTACTCCACAGCTTTGCATGCCTGAGACAGTTGGGTGGCCTTATTCACAGGCCACCCCCACTGCTCACGGCCAGGGGCTTGCAGGGACACCACAATGCTAACCCATACCTGGAAGAAGACTGAGATCCAAAACAAGCCTCGTTGGAAGGTAGACTGCCGAACTGCACATCCCTCCCCTCTTTCACAGCCTGGTGATCTCAGTCCTCTACATGGCCTGACATTCAAAGCTCAAGAGATCCGTGCTAAATGCACACGGTGATTTTTTTCACAGATATCTTCCTGAGTGCTGCTACATTCATGACTCTTCCTACGTCTCACTTTAGCAAAAAAAAATGTTTAACTGTTTTGTATAGACATGACCCTACACTGTGAAGAATTGTGAGTTGAAGATGGTTTGTAATATGCTTTGAAAATTAAAAAAAGACACAGCAAACCCCAAATCTTGTCTAATGCAAATGTTGAGAAACTGCTGTGACATCACGGCTACCCGGCTCCATTTTCACAAAAGAAAGAACGACAATACAACAGAAGCTTCCAAGAGCCTTTTGAGGAAATAAAAAAAAAAAAAACATTTAAAAAAAAAGCAGGTAATATTAAACACATATAAATCAGAGTTATAATTGCTGCCTGGAAATCTGTCAGATAAATTTTATAGTGAAGCTTTATGAGACTTCTCCTTTAGGCACTGTTGAGACCATGATACTCTCTCTGTAACCATTCCCTAGGCTGCTCCATGGTTTTGCTTGTGACAGTCATATGGGGTTGGTATAATCCTCGCTGTCTAATTAGCACTGTTCCATTATTCAACACACTGCACAGATCAGTTTCATTTGTTGTAGCATGTAGCATGTCACAGTAACTAGCAATTTAAAAAATTATGATAAGTCACCAAGAACATATTCTTCTTTGCAGAGTTATTACCCCCAGCACCAGTGGAATAGAGGGGGAAAAAAACCTCACCTCTGCGCAGAGAGTTATCACAAGCACAGCAAACTCCCAAATTTTAGGCTCTTTAAGGACCACCCAATTAATCCACTTGGTGCTGCTCAGTAAATCTTTTTAATAATGCAACATGATTAAGTTATTCCCTGATTTTTCATCTCCAAAGATTTACGCAAAGTTACTCAGAGACACCTGTGTGGAAAAAAACATAACCTAATCCATCATGGTTTGATGTTTGCCCATAGGCAATTCTCTTCAGCTGAACTAATGGCACTGTGTCAGGTGAGAGTCGTATCTTCACACCACAGAACTATTTTGCCTTGGGAACAGAAGGATTTTTTTTTAAAGATTATTCCTAGTTGTTACCTTTGTAGCAATGTATTTATGCAACAGGTGATACTCTGAAGATGAGAAGCAATTCCACTGGAAAACCACATTATGTTTAAGGAATCTCTGTTGTTGCAGTGGTATTTTCTTCCAGATGGATAATACTTAGTATTTGCAGACAGGACCTTTCTTCCAATGACCTCCAGAAACATTGTAAGCTCTCACAAATTAAACTTCAGAATGTTTCATAATATATCAAGGAAGCATGCAGAAACTGTGATCATATTTTTCTCTTTATCACCAACTGAATGCCCTTATATTTCAGGATGCTGAGTTTAAAACACAGAGAAAACCACTCCAGAGGTATCCCGGGCTCTTCTCTAGATGTTTCTCCTAATTCTCCTCCACAGCTCTTTGCATAGCCATGTTTTACCATCTGTCTTGGATATGTGTTAACCATGGTAGGCCAGACTACGTGACTTGCAAGAGCATAGCTCTGTGTCTTTCTGTAATCCTCAAAGGTCGAGATAAATTTTGCCAGAATGGTAGAGTAGACCAAGCAACTGCAGAGCAGCCCTCCATTTGCATTTTTTCTCATGGCTCATTGGTTTTGGCCCTTACTAAAGATCTAAAATGCTTAACTGAGTTGGACTTTACTGGTAGTTGCATGTCTTCCGCCCTTTCGTTCAGGTAATAGCTGATTCTTTTATCCATCAAATATTTAATGGTTAAAGCTTTTTTTTTTTTTCACAGTTTATTCTTTCATTTCAACTGTCTTGCCCAACCTCTGTCAAACACAGAATTATGGAAAAAAAAAAAAAAGAGGAGGAAAAAAAGCATACGTGAGCAAGAAAAACCTTAGCATCAAACCTGGTTTAAATATTTTCAAAAATAAAAACAAACCGTGCCAAGAAACAGAGGACAGATGGGTGGTGTCAGGCTGCTGTGGCCTCCATGACAAGCAGAGACTAACGCAAATACTCAGCTGCATTATGGGTGAAAAACAATTGTGTTTCTTTGCTTACTGGACCAAAAGTCCAGCAAAACAGCACCTAAATAAATGCTGAAAATTCAGCAGCACTCAAATGCAGAATTGGAACCAGGTAATGGCAAAGCTACAGCTAAAAAAAAAAAAAAAGCTGTCTGCAACTATGGTTACAGTTTAATTGCAAGCATATACCTGCATGCACTTTCACACCTGGATTGTTTCCCCACCCTTTCTGGGGACTAGCCCTAAACACCTCACTGACGCGCATACAAGAAGAAAACAAGCAGGTTTGCAATCTGTCCTAACAGAGAAAGTCTCTAGGCAAAGCACCGAGATCTGGCAGGCCTACAAGAAGAAAACACACAAGTAGGGATTAGCCACATTGGTTTTGGCCTCCACAACTGACTCTCTTTTGTGGAAAGAAGTGGCCTAAATCATTAAAACTGGTGAGGTAGGAGTGGAAAAGAAAAATGGATCTGTGAGTCTAACACTAAACAAGAACCAGAAGGTTATATGAAGAATGAAGAGAAGCTGTTTGATGGTTTTGGTGGTTTAAACAAAACTTAAATTGATTTTATTTTCCTTTTTTGTTTTCCTTTTTTTCTTGCTATATAAACTTTAGAACTTTATGTTGAGTTTGTTAGAAGTTGTTTCCCCCAATCCTCTCCTGTAGTTCTGCTCATCTTGGCAAATAGCAACTGTACCTGGGTTTCATTAAACCCCAGAGAACAGGATGCTGCAGTGAGACCTATATCCAAATACTGCAGAAAAGAAAGCAAATCTGGTATTTTATCCCAGCAGAGATCTCTGTGAACATCTGCGCTGTCATTCAGGAAACTGCAGAACATCATCCCATGCTTCCTACCTGCATTCAGTGGACTGAATGCTCTGACACTGACAGATAGATTCTTCACCTCTCATATGACTATAACTTCTTCTTTATTCCCTATCACCAACTACACAAGTGCCACTACTAGTGCCCACCCTACATCTACATTGACTCTAATATTTTATGTCAGAGAGATCAGTTCTCAAGACTGCAAATGTCAGCTCTGAGAGAGGGAGGTAGATATTTTGGGGGCTGCCCTGTATTCTGTAAAGGCAAGCTGGAATGATAAGAGACAACCACACTGCAGCATACCCAGTCCTGAAGCCACCGGTGGGTTTGGTGCCAGATCTGTGACCCTCTGAAAGTACCTATGGTTTAGAGGGATATATTTAAAGCTCATTTCTTCTGTAGAATACCTGCAGCTGTGGATTAAATTATTGCTTTTCTACATTGCCCCTACAATTGCCCAGAACACGGTAAGAGAGAAAATTAACAAAACAGGAAGACTAGTGCTTTTGTTCTATAGCATTTTCTTAGTAATACAGCACCCTCTTCCCACTACGGCAGCTCTCTGTACAAGCTCTTTTCTGATCTTGAGCATCTGCTCATCTGTCTGGAAAAAAAAAAAAAAACATGGGGAGGAGGGGAAGTAGTGGGAAGGAAAAAAATACTGCAAACTCAAAATGTTTTGAGAGCAGCTACCCTATTCTCCTAGGAACCAAATGTCAGTGGGCTGAATAGGTCTCCTAATGGGTATGAGCACATGCCAGTGATCACAGACAATCACACTAAATTTCCCTTAGCAATATCCAACAGACCAAACTGTGATCAGTGATAACTGAGCCCTGAGGGACTTACTTGTAGCCCTTTCAAAAATGTTTATGCCCTCAAGGGAAGGTTTGCCTTGTTTTCCTGAGGAAATTAAATAGACTCTTTATAGAATTAGCAAAAATCAGCAGGGGTTCAGATTTCCCATAGTTTTTCACAACTTGTGGTTTAATAGCAGACTTTAAGTTAATGTATGTCAGATACATACATCCTGATTTTCCTTTCACTCACGCTGAAGAAAAGACATAGATTTTAATGAGTTGTTCCCAATTTCCAGTTTAAGTGAGAGAACAGGAAGGGTCACAGTGTCCAAATACCTTTCTAAGGAAGAATCTCAAAAATTTTATATTGGTTGTCTATGACAGACATATGGCTCATAGCACCAAGCATATACCATTTCGCATCTTCAAAGCATTTACAGAAGCATTAGTATAGAGTCAGAGGTAATTACTCAGAAACTTTGAGTTCTTAGCCAAAAAGGTGCTTTGTCTGCTTTCTGGCAAAGTTTTACAGTTCTAAGGGAGGGGAAGACCCCTTTTTTCCATAAAAATTAAAAACAAGTACATAGAGAAGCAACATTTTAAAAATTGTGTAAAAAAAAAAAATTGAAGTCTTATGAAACTAAGAATTCAGTTTGCTGCTGCTGAGCATTTTTGGCAGAAATATCTCTACTGACTATGAATATGTTCCCAGAGTCCAGATGTAACCTGGGAGAACTGAGCTTCCCAGTGTTTTGTTTCATATACTGTATTGCGGCAAATTGCAGAGACCAGGGAGATCTGAAGTCTTACCACTTCTTCTTCCTTCTGTCTATCACATCACATGAAAATACACATATGTGGCTCTCCTTATTGTAAAACTCTCTAGGAGGATTTGTTGTGCCTCTTGCACTTTGGACTCCCCTGGATTGATGTCTCCTCTGATGTCCCCTGTTGTAAGCACCATGGTTTTGTAGTTTGCAGCCCTGAGAACTAAAGTGAGAAGTAAAACCCTACAGTTCAGTTGCCCCACGACTAGTGTCACTCTTGAGAAGATTGAGCCAAGACTTCTCAGCACACGAGCCTTTGACAGCTCCTTGCTTGGGGGACATGAGATCATCAACAATGACAGCCTTCATAGGAGGGAGCCTCAAACAATCGCTCTGCTTTGTAAGACATAAATGATGTACGTGGGTTGAGAGAAAAGAGTAAGACATCAGATGCACTTTCTTGCCTCAGTTTCCCCAAATAGTCACTTGCAAAACATGCTGTTGCTCAAGGAAAATATCCATCTCCACCTCCCTCTCTCAAATCTCTTCCCATGGAGCCCTTAGAGGATTGATGGACTGCAATAAACAGAGAAGAAATCCTCCTCTTTTTTCCAATGCTTCACAAACGGATTCACATCCCTGGACAGACTGCTTATTTTGAGGGCTTTCTGAAAATAGAAGATTTTTTCTGAAAACTTCTGCAGTCAGGCACCCAAGAAAAGTTGTCATTTAAGACACCACTGGTCTTATTCTTAAATAAGAGGTCACTTATATCTCATGCACACCTCACTCGAGAGGACGCTGCCTCTCAAACACATGCAGAAAACATCCCAGATTGTTAGTAGTGATAATATTCCTGCCAGCTCTTTTCCTGCTTTCCACACGACTGTGACGATAATTTGCCCTTTTCCTTTCAGAACCTCTCTTAGGAATACACACTGTGGAGCAAATCACGTTCACCTGTAATATAAAGGAGACGGGATGTAGCTAATAAAGAACAAGGCAATTCAAACTTTTTTCCTGAGCCCTCAGGAGGAATACCCAGGTGTGCTGAGGAAGATATGCTTGGAAAAAAAAGAAAAGAGCCATTCTGCAGTCAATCTAAAAGCACTAGGCCTCCTTTCATGAATTGATTTACCCACTGGGTGACATATTGGCAATTTTCTGTTACCTACCCAGTGATATGACTAAGTAGATGAAGCTTAAAGGCAGGTCAGATAAAAAGACTTTAATCTAACAAAGGCAGCCTGAATTTCGCATGTCAAGGAAGATGATTTAACAGGGAATAGCAGCCTCAATGTGATACTGAATCAAGGTGGAGAATCCATAATTAATGTTACACTGCAGAAATGTTTACTCAAAAACAGAATGACAAAAAGGGCCAGATTCGCCTTTCCGGTGAAAGGCCCCAATTCAGCAAAATACATCACTGCAGCCTTTATGTTAAACATATGCTTCAACCTGGACCTGTATGAGAAGGAATGCCTTTGAATTCTTCTCTTTACAACCGGTGCAAAAAGGGTGAAAATCAGTCACGACAAGTTTTACAAGGCACAGGCTGAATGCTGCCGTAATTTGATGAATACATTAGGCCATTTAGACTTGGCAGAAATGCTATTTGGAGAATTAATTAAAATTGTTTTCTCTGAGGAAGGAAAAGTTGTGTTTTGGGAAAAGTAGTATTATCATATGCAAGTGACATGAGACTTGTTCAAGGATTTTCAGGCCCAAGGGGTGAAGTGCCTAAAGAAGTGGTCAGTCCTTGAATAATGTATTTATCTTACAGTTACGCTTCACCGTTTTTCTACCAGGGTTAGTTGAATTTCCTGAACAGCAGCCCAAAATGTAACCTCAAACTATGAAACAATGCCAGGGGAAGAGGAAGGCCATATTTTGTTCCCCAAAGTGTTTTATTTGTCCTCTCCGTTCTCATGACTTCTCTCTTCTTCCTTAAAATGAAAAGTGTGCAGATGCTGTATGCTTAGCCTTTGTGTACTGAGAGAAACAGCCAGTATCTGCAGCTCCTCAAATGTTCAGGGAGTGCTCAGCATTTTGCAGGAGATACAGGATGAAGCCGCTAGTGAAGACAAATGGCTCAGGGTGAGCTGGATGGCTTTAGGATGGCTTCTTGCTGGATGGCCATAAAAATATTTTTGTCCTTTTTACTAAGAAGCCTTCATTTTGCTCGCGTTGAGGACTCAGAAGCGTTTGAGACTACAAGGCTACATAACCTTTAATTCTCATCTACTGCTACTCATCCTCTTAGGCTACACATCTGTTGAGTCAGGGAGCATCTCCCACTCCTTATTGGCAGTACCATCAGCACAAGGCGACCTGCAGACTACCTCCCAATTAATAACCCTCTTGATTTGTAGCAATCCAGCCTGAAGAGACAGCAGTCTTTGAGGTCAAGTACTTTGACCTGAAAACCAGTAAGCACCCACACTGCAGCCGGAGGCCCACTGGAGGTTGCTTCTCGGCTGCTCATTGCCCTGAGACAAAAAAAAAAAAAAAAGAAAAAGAAAAGAAAAGTAGAAATTCTGCAGAAAGCCCTTGATTAATTATCCTCATTACTCAATATTTTAACCCACCTTGTCAGCCCTTCCCACTCTACCTTGCAGGAGGAATAAAATTTCCAAAACGCCTGGAGCTAACAGCAATAGGGAAACCACACACAGACCAAAGTGCTGACAAGAGCAAAAACCTACTCCTCCATTCAGCACCTTCGACTTCCAGAAATGCACACAAGCTCTGGCCAACCTCCACTATGTGGGTTAAAAAATACACATCAGAGCCTTTAAACTTAGCTTCTGATTAAGGATTTCCTCTCTTTTTTCACTGGTGGACTGGTAAGACTCATCCCTGCCACCTGAACCGAGAGGATTTGTTAGTAGCTTTTTTCCCCCTGCTATTGCATAACTGGCTTCCAGCATGATCAAGCACACTTACATGTCCTCTGCTACGAGACTCTGAGTCACATCAGAGATTCAGCTTGAAACAAATCTCTGGGCTCTGAGCAGAGGCATCTTGGACGGAGATCATGGATGTGAATAAGAAAGACATTGTCATTTGTAGGGGGAGGTAAAGGGGAAATCCTTCTCTTTTTTTATGTCTAGATACCTGAATTCCAAATGTGACTGCAGTACTGACTCTTAGGGAGATGTGGGTTTGGGGCTGATGGCCCCACTTGGCTGCTCTGGGCTAATGCGTCAGTGCTTGAGCTGACATCCTGGGTGTGTTTGGTAAATCTCTCATTATTCTGATTAATAGTTCCCAGTGGTTCCCACCCTCATCTTCCCTTCCTCACAACTTTCTTTTACAATCAAAATCAGCCTGAGTTTGCCCTCTAACACACTGCAGTGCTCGGGCAGTGGCTTCATGAGAAGCTGAACCATCCTAGCAGCAGGGCTGGGACCCTCCAAAAAACACTGTCTTTACAGTAAACCAAAAACTTACTTTCATTTATATATATATACAGATACACTTCTTATACCACAGAGCAAGCATTAAAAGATGGAGTGATAGGCTGAAGAAAGTCTTTCTGCATTGTCCCTGACTACAGATAAGGATACTAGCCACTGATTTTGTGGATAATGTCTCTACCCTTAAGGAAAAAAAAACATATAAGGGAAAAAGTCCAAGGTTCTTGGCCTACAGCTTAGGTTTTTTTTTAAATTGCCACCAAGTTTACTCTAAACCAAGAGGAAATTGAGGGGTTTGGAGCTATTCTAATGACATTAAGTTTAAACTCCATCTGACTAAAGAATTTGATACAGCTAGTTGATCGCTGACTGTTCTTTCTAAGCTTGTCAGCCAATCAAACAATCAAAAGCTTATGCTGCAACAAGTATGAGCAAACTTATCCCTTCCCCGTATCCTGGGATGTGTTAGATTCACATTCTGCTGTGTAAATGTACCTTAATAAAAGAAGACTTAATCTTTTATAATCAAGTTTCTGTTGTAGGAAACATTGTTTTTCTGTGACATTTCAGTTTTTGTAACTGCCCCTCATTAAAAAAAAACCTCAGAAAATTATCATGGCCTAAAATATTTTAGCTTTGCACAAAACAAAATGAAATGAAATGAAATAAAATAAAATAAAATAAAATAAAATAAAATAAAATAAAATAAAATAAAATATGCGACTGGATAAGCAGAAAGTGAGAGGGAGAGGAAAAGATTTGGCTTTGCAGCAAAGCTGCTTGCCTGAAGATGTAAGAACATTTTCCCAGCGAGCTCACCATTCAAAGCCAGGCAGCCAGAACATGCTTCACGCGAGAGAACCTCCTGTGAACTCCTCACCTTTGTAAGGTAAGTCAGTGTTCACAAGGAAATACCCCACCACACCATTCCCTTTGATGTTTTCACTCTGCAGAAGGGAAGGGTGGTCTTTTTAAAGAATTCACAATAGAGAGAGAAGGGGAAGAGGAAGCCCTTTGAAGAGAGAAGAGAGCCTCCTCTCATTTTGCTGCTGACTACAAGCCACCCCTTTTCCTTTGTGCCTTGCACAAAAGAAGGTTTGCAAGCCCACTTCCCCCTCAACCAAACAGACATTTTCTGCAAGTGCCGTACCGAGAGGAGGTGGCTTTCCAGCATGCAGAACACAGAGAGGGGAAGGAACTGCATGGCTTCACACATCAACCATAAATCAAACCCCTTGAAAGACTTCTGTGTAAAGTTTTAAGGTTCATGGGAGCTGGCGGGTCTTCCTGCATCTTCAGGATGAGCAACAAGAGGTTGCTGGTCCATATACGAAGGTCTCACAAAATCCTACATCTTCCTATGTTCTTTCCTCAATCAGAGTGGAGTTAGTCCTTCAGAGCCTGGCCAATATCAGAAAGGCTAAACCTCACCTGGAGCTAAAACCATCTAAGGACACAAAAGGTAACAAGAAGTGATTCCACGAGCATGCAACTGTAAATCCAGAGGAAGTGTGTATCGATTGATGAATATGGGAGACAGGCTGGTGGTATGGATGGTATGGAAAGGGCTGAACTACTTCATGACTTTTTGGCCTCAGTCTTGACAGGCTGAGCCTGATCCCAGGCCTCTGACTCCCATCAGCATGGTTTGGGATGGAGAGAGATAGTGAAAGAGCAAGAAACGAGGGAAAACTCAGATAAATTGGATATGTTCAAACACTATGGTTACATAGGATTCACCTGAAAGTGCTGCAAATGCTGACTGATGTGATTGAAAGGTTGCTGTCTATTACGGTAATTAGGGACAGCAAAACCTTGATGATGGAAAATGTTAATACTATGCATTTCTTTAAGAATGGGAAGACAAGGGAACTACAGGTTGGTCAGTCACACCTCAGGCCCTGGAAAGCTCTGGGAGTACATCCTCTTGCTGTCCTCTTCCAATGTGCTGAAAGACAAGAAGCAATCAGGAATAGCCTAGACAGATTCGTCAAGAGCAAATCATGGTTAACCAACATGATTGCCCTCAGTAATTAAATGACTGGCTGAAGAGCAGTAGCTATTAAATATCTTTAATACAATAAGGATTTTTTCACCCACAGCATAATCATTAGAAAGCTAAAGAAGGGATAAACTGCTAGACAACTTCAAAATTGGCCTCATATTTGGCTCAAATGTTTGTCATAAGTGGCTCAATGTCCTTTTAACAGCTGGTAATAAGCATATTACAAGTAGCTGATAACTTGAACAGTAGAGCTTCAAGCCAGGCAAATTTTAGGAACTTAAAGACTGGAGCAGCAGAGACCTCATGAAGTACAGAAAAGATAGTATAAATCTTTGCACCTCCAGTAGAATAACCTCATGGACAAGTAAAGGCAGGGGTTAGGCTGAATAACAACCCAGCTTCAAAGTGGATGTGAGACAACAATGAATATAACTAACTTTTTGCTAGGTTACATTAGAAGAAGGTGTGACCAACATGTTACGGAAATTACTGTCCCCCTCTGTGCAGCAATGCAGAGACTGCCCTTGAAATACTGTGTCTAGTTTTGAGTTCCACAGTTCAAGAAAGATGTTGAAAGATCCGCTCATCAGAGAGCTAGCAAGATGTTTAGGGGCCCATGTCACAACCTACAAGGAGATGTTGGAGGAGATAGGTTCATCTAGCCTGGCAAAGCGGAAGTTAAGAGTTGATCTGTGTTTATCAGCCTACAAATATGTGATGGTGAGTTACACTCACTCTTCTTGTGAGTGTCAAGTGTTAACGCAGGGAGCCATGGCCTCAGGTTGTGACTTGGAATGTCCAGGCTGGTCATTGGGAAGAACTTCTTCTCTAGAAAAGCAACCCCACACTAAAAAAGGTCACCCAGAGAGGCTGTGAAATCTACATCTTTGGGGGTTTTCCAGACTTATCTACATAAGTTGGCCTACTTTGATGTTGGAAATGGGCCTTCTTCACGCTGGAGGTTAGCCTGCAGACCTCTAGACATCCCCTCCAATCAACACGTCCGTGATCCCTGAATGGAGGCCATAAAGCCCCAATAACAGCAAGGAATTCAGGTCGCTTTCTGTTGCTAGCCAAGAAAACTAGGCAAACTTTACACAGACCAACTTGTTAAAGCCCTTTGCAAATTCTCTCTTAGACAATTTTGAGTTTTACCACAGTCAAGATCATTTCTTGTATTTGCTTATCAGTCCAACCATTGACATTTGAAAGCACATCCAGCTGACTAGACGTGGCTTTTGTGGCTGGAGACTGGGCCAAGAGAGTAGGAGATGAGCCTCCCAACAGCCTCATGTGCGGATGCCTTTTTCGCACGGCAAGTCTCATGCTCACAACAATAGCTGAGATGGCCTAGGTGTCTAGACAGCACTTCCACTGTGCTTGTAGCATCCATGGCAACTTGTCTCAGCATGAGGAAGAGAAAGGGGGTGGGGGAAAGAAAGAGAGTTTATGCAGATGAAAGTGCTTCCAAGTCAACACTGATTAAATTTGAAAACAGGCAGATACTCGTGGGCGATTTTCAGCAGAAAGCCTGCTGAATGGTGAGTGCCTCTGCACGCAAGGGAATAAAAAACATTCAGGCCATCCTCTCAGACCATTCCCTGGTTAGATGAGTGAATGGACAAGGCATTCATTATGCACCAAATGCATTGCCTGGGCCATGTTTGCCATGCTGAAAATCCACCTTCTGCTCCCATGAGTTGCATTTTATACCCATGGCCAGAAGAATGAGCAGCTAAACCTCCAGGAGTTAAATCATAACTGGTCTGGAGAAAAAGGCTAGTCAACAAGAGACATCCTCACCTCCCACCCACCATCTAGAGCAGACTGGGTTTGTAGACCTCCAGAAATAATGAAAGTGAGAAGCTCTGACAAAGCATGAAGGCCCAAGTGAAGGAACAACAGTGTATTTACTCTTGATTGCAGCTTTGTTGATTAATGGACATCGGGCAAATTAGGAGCTGTCTGTTTTATAACTACCTTCTGAAAACATGCCTAGAGCAACGGATGGGTTGTTTTTCTTTTTTCTTTCACTTTTTTCTCTATTTTTCCTTTTTTTTTTCCTCTTTTTTTTACTGCAGCACACATCAAACTACATCAATCTTTGTACTAGAGCAAACATGCAGATGGAAGACATTTTAGCTGTAATCCTGCTCACTATAAAATAAAGACTGGAGGCAGATGCCAGGTCTGGTTCTCTCATCCTTCCCAAACTTCTAGAGCATCTTGCTTTTCATCAGAAAATAAGTAAGCGACAGCACTAACTTAGAAAAACGTTCTCCCTTTCTTCTTTTATCTCTTTTTTTTCATCATTAGCTGGGATTTTTTTTTTATTTTCCATTGATAATTAATAAAAAAAACAAATAAGCAAACAGCTTTCAGTTCCAAACACCTGACCTTCAGAAATGTAGCTCTGTCCCCTTTCATCAACACAAAAAAAAAGAAAGAAAGAAAAGAGAAAATCCTTTCCTACTGCTATTACATTATTTCGCACATAAAGTCATTGAAAAGGTTGCCTTCAGAGAACATAATACCAAGTTATGAGATATTTTTGGCACAAGGACAAGGTAAGATATTGCCAGACAAAGAAAACACTTAGTTATAATTCAGTTAACAGCTGGCAAAGTTATACTCTTCTGCTAGCAATTAATTTTCCATATTTCCAGCCAAGCTAATGTGGAGGACTGTACAGTCAACCAGGACAGCAGTTTGCAAAGTGTTAAAACATCATCAAGTTAGACACTGGTCTCACTCTGGCTACTGCATTTGTCATTAGCCATCCAGGCTGAGCTTGGGTCTGTGTAGAAGCAAGGGAAGGATTGGCAGAGATGGAAACTACAAGACCCAGCATTGGTCTTTAGGATGTGTGTTTGTTTGTTGGAGCGCACCTGGGACCCAGCCAGCTCCAGAGGGATCCAGAACACGTCAGCAAGTAGGTGATGTGATTTACACCCGTATGCAACCACCTGCACGTGCTCTCACACACAAGGCAGACACACACACGTCTAGGCAGCAGGAGAAGGGACATGACCGTGCTGGAAGGAAACCACCTGCATCAGCTAATGATTTGGTGATACTTGGCCTCCCCAGAGCAACAGATTTAACAGATTTGGGCCTCATTGTGTTTCCTGGTCTTTTCTAGCTCAGGCAGCAGTTGAACACTACATGGAGGATTAACACTCCAGTAAAATTCACTTTTCTGATCGTTTAGTCCAGATTCTGAAACTACATAGAACCCTTTTGCACAAGAGTCACTCCATTATGGAAAAATACTGGTAATCCTGTCCATTAGACATTTTATATCAGTTCTGTTGAGAAGGCATGGACTCCATGCATTACCAAAAAGCAAGGGGAGTTATGGCAAAGGATAGTTGATTTGCCTTAAGTCAACCCCAAAACATTCCTCTAAGGCTTTTGGCAAAATTAGAACTAAAAATTATCTCACTCTAAGGCAAAGAAAATATTTCAGACCCTGTTCAAGTGTTTTGTCTAAAATCACAGTGGCAGGAATTTCAAAATGAATGTTTTAGAGCCAATATTTGTTTTTAATTGCCTTTTTTTAAGTTTGGACTTGTGGGGGGATAATTTTTGCGTTAGCTCATTTGCTTGTTTGGTTGGTTTCTGTTGATGTACATCTCTGCCTTCTGCAGGAAAAAAAAAATGGTTGCTTTTGGTACACAAAAGCTTTTGCTTTCAGAAAAAAAAATGTGGGTTGCAGAATTTAGTCTGAAAGACCTTCTCCTATGTGGACTTAGTAATATACAGAATAAATTCTCTCCTGTCACCCCCGAGAAGTAATTTTACATTTTGCATAGACAGATTAACACTTTTTTAAGTAAACAGTTAACAGACTCTAACCTTAACGGGCATGGTTTTTTATGAGCACTAGAACTTTGTTAGGCGGAATCATTCTCTGTAGAGAAGGCTTCATTATTTTAATGTTAAATTTCTTTTTAATCTATGATAAACCCCTAATTTTTAGTTTATCCTCACAAAAGAGTTGGTCCTGACTTCTTGGACAGCTAGACAGGCAGACATGGAGGCTCAGGGAAGAAGTGAGTAATGGTGTTCTGGTCTCTTTCTGTCTCATTTCCCACCCAGCAGGAAACATCAAAACTTTTTACCAAAATGTTTTAAAATTTTAAGGTTCCTGATTCCCTGCCAGCAATGATTCTGATATGCTGATGTGCTTCAGAGAAGCTGGTTCCCACCAGGCCACAGCATCTTGCAAGTTTAGTTTCCAGTGGAAATCTAGTCATTAGAGGTTGACTGTACCCTGCTTGGAGTTTGTCACACCTGAATCAAAACTGATCCATCTCAGCAAAATGTTTGAATTATTATGAATCAGCTTTTTAAAGTGGGAAAATATACAAACATTCCACTGTGGAATTTTCAGCCGGTGAAAATTAACATTAAAATAGATTGTTGTGTCTTTCTACCAGGAAAATTTGGCAGATTTTAGTGGAATATATGACAGATATTAGTTTATATTTCCAAAAGTAGTTGGTAATCTTGGTTTAGATAAAAACTTGGACTAGATGAAAACATTACAAAAAACTGGCTGAAAACAGGAAAAGGACGAGGAAATAAAAAGCAGAACAAAATTTCTGAAAACCAGGAGTAACTTATTAAAAGCGGCATTTTTTCTGCATGAAACCTTAACTCTACTCTCTCCAAATGACAAGCCAGTCGATCAATTACACAAATTTAGTGCTGATCTTTCACAGGAGCTGCTGATCACCTGAAGACTGGTTCACATCGACACAGAGCCTGTGATCCTCAGAGCCATAGAAACTTTCAAGTAGTTATTTTTGGATATTCAACTGCAGATACCCTGAAGGGATTTGATTTCCTGAGAAGGTGCTCAGCATTTAAGAAAATTAGATGTTTTTGAGAGGTTGAGGATTTGGCTTTACCCTTTCCATCCTGAACTATAGCTTTCAAGATGCGTGGAAAGGTTTAAACCAGCTAGTATGAAATGGTGGGTAACTAGACAAGACTGAAATGTTGGAAAAGATACCTAAAGCTGTGTGAAACTTGCCAAACCTCCTTGTTTCCAGCTCCAAACTCTTGACTGGCTGAATCACATCTGAAGAGTGTTAGCTCTTAAGCTTTAGCAGCAGTCTACATCCTCACTGAGATAGTGCCTGATTTACAGGTTTGCACAGTCAAGGCATGAGACCTCGTGGCTGCTTGGCAGAGTCTTGCTTTGCTTTCTGAAGGGTGGGCCAGAAGGTCAGTCTGACAAGGGGTGCAAGATTTCATCCTGTAAAACCTCCATCTGGCTGTGACTACCAGCATCTCCGAGTTTATTGAACAAAATCCTTCAACAATTCCGTTTATTCCAGTCCTGGACACTCACCACTCCTGAAAGGGAATGTCAGAAATGCCGCTTGGAGGAAACTGGTGCTTGTAACAATACAGGTATTCACCGGGGCATCACACAGCAGCAGAGCCCTGGCACGGGGATGATCATTTCTGCTTCACGACTCACCAAGTGCAAACCTATCCAGGCCATGCTGCTTTGCAAACTCTGTCTCATTCCACATCGCTTACCAAGATTTATGACAATTAGCTGCCGAATCCATAATTAGCAAGTGGTAACAGATCAGCAGATATATCCAGTTCTGGTGACACCTCTGACAGATTGACGTCTACTCCCCAAATCCCTGCGAGGCTTCGTGTTTTCCCTGTGACCACTCTCAAGCAGAGTTTTGGCAAGGCTGTCTCAGTGGGGAGGATAGGGAGGGCTGGGGAGGAACAAGTTCTCACAAGCATGACAGGACCCATGCATAACCATTTGGCTTTGCAATTAAAAACACGTTCTGTCTTCCGCTGCGTCACTGAGGAGAGCATATAAGTAACAGTTGCTCTGTAAACTGCCTTGAATTCAAACAAAACGGGAGGTTTGGGTTTCTGCATGCTGGGTTTTGTTTACTCAGAGAAAGAAGGGTCTTTTTTCCCTTCCCAAAGAAACTTTTCAGGAACCTTCCTGGGGAGGAGAGAGGAGGAGGAGGTGAGTGGAAGAGGAGTTGCATTTGTGTTTGCAGAGGACCTTCTGCTTAGACACTCTGCAGTGAACGCAGGCTTCAGGGTGGGAAGGGGGACCCCCATCTAACCTGTACAAAATCAAAGAATTTATAATTCCTTAATGGCTGCTCTAAACAGAATCCAAAGCCCTTCTTCTGTGTCAGCTTCACTACCTGTGAGATGTGTCAGCCCTGCAAGTGCGTTTTGAAGGTCTTTAATTTTTTCCAAACGCTCTGTGTTATCTCCACCCCTTCTAGGCAAAGTCTTCCAGATTCCTGATCCAGTTTTTTTCCAACCTCAACCCTTAGTTTCAGAATTCTGTATACCCCATATCTCAATGCATCCCTTATTAGCAAATGCTGACTGTGTGCATCTTTCTCATTTGCAGCCATATCTTTAACTAAGCACTTTCATTTTTTGAACCCTGCTGGGTATAACATTTAAGACCATCAAAGTGCTATATTTATGTAATGTACCACTAGGGAAAAAATAAGATTTGGAGTTAGACTAGGTCTTGTGTACAAGGTTACTCAGGGAGAGTGTGACTGAGCCCATATCACCTGAATTTCAGCCCACTTGGCTCTCATGCCTGTCGAGAACCACGTTCAGATCATCTTCTGTGAATTTGTAACAGAAACAACACAGCTGCTTATTTCATTGATTATATTGGAAGCCTGACTTACCCGTAATTGCTCCAAGTCAATATGCCACTCATGTCTGGATGACAAAGTTAAGGAGGTGCATTCTGAATTCAGCCGATTGTCACTTCCTTTAACGACACTTGGTTTTGTTTTGTTTCATTTTTCATTTACAAGCATACCTGTTGCAGGATGACAGCTCTATGCAGGCTGTTAACACAAAAGGCAGCTGTACCTCAGAAATTTCTTGCAGGGGTAAAGAGGACATATCAATGCTTTGGGGTGATACCTGGCAAAATTCGTGGCTGCAAGACAATCTGAGAAAGGAATATAAAAGTTTGTTGATTTTTTTTTTTTTTTGAGGGGACGAGGTGCTCTGTTAACCTAGCTGTTGAAGGAAGAGATGCTGGGAAATTGCCAAAGGATTATTTTTTTGGCAGAACCAATACGAATCAAAGGCTTTGTCCAACACTGGTCACAGTTCTGCTGCTTGCCAGGCTGCCTTGGGAGAGCTCAGGGGAGAATCGTAACTCACTTTTAGGTTAGCTCTTACCAGAACGGTCCCAGCCCTTTTGGCTGTCTAGATAAATAAATAGGACAGATAGAGAAATATCATAAGAAAAAGAAGGAAAAAAAAAAAAAAGAAAGAAAGAAAAAGGGGGGAAAAAAGCCTGTCATTTTATCAAGTGAAAAATAGAATCTTTTTTCTATTTGTTTTTATTTTCTGCTCTCTGTTGCTATTCTAAGCCACATAAGGCCTGGATAGTCTTTCGTTATGGTTGTGCTTCATGTATTAGGTGTAACGGGGCCAGAACTAATTGGTAGTCCCAATGCCAAATGGCACAGGCTAGCTCTCTTACTCCTCTCTGTAGAAGATTTTTCTTGAAGAGTACAGTCTAAAACCAACTCAGGCAATTAGGTGACAATCCAGCAGTGAGGACAGTTGGCGAGCACTGCTTGAACTGAGGTTGTGTGAGGACCTTATGTTTAGACTACCCCCAAAAAGCCTGCATGTGGGTTTTGATCTTACCTTGCACCTCCAGGATGCTGTGAATGTACACAGTGATCACTGTCTTTACCCAAACTCTAATATGAATCTAGATGAAGATCTGCAGAGGTATATAGGGGAGCACTTGTTTTCAAAGGAAGTGGGTTTCTTCTTAATGTTTTTGGACACCTTAGCCCCATTGCAGCCTCTGGACACTTGGGAAATTCTAGGGCACAGCCACCACTGTTTCTGTAAGCAAAGAAAGATGCCTAAATATGTTTGCAGATCTGAGACTTGGAGCCCAACTTCAGCTTGGCCTCACTTCTGGTTAAGGAATAACCTGGAAAAAAAAATAAACTGGTAGAAATGTTTTGTGACTCTTTATAAATTACAAGGAAAAAAAATCACATTTCTGTAGCAGGAAGCCTCTGTATTAAAACTAAGACAGCACATAATTCAGGAATAAGTCTGCCAGGAGACATCTTCATGGTCTACAGCTGCTTATGACATGTTATTTTCTCTTGCAAGATCTATATTATCTGGTGATGGAGCTTTTCTCATCCATCTTCTTGCTTCTTTGCTTTTATACATATTTATTACCTTATAATATTAAAACCTGAACAGAATAACCCCCCCAAAGTACGATTCTTGTATTTTGCAAAGAATTTTATTTTACAGAAACAACCACTGGTTTGTTAAAGCATTTGTTTGCAAGATGACTAGATTAGATTAATTAGTTAATGTTTGTAAAGTACTTTGAAGATTAAGAACACTATATAAGTGTTAAGTGTTATTGTTATTATAAGAGATAGAGAAGGTAGATAGCTAGATAGGTAAAGAGATACAGCAGTCAGATAACAATAATTATAATACTTAGCATTTCTATAGGGCTTTACATCTTTTGAGTGTTTTACAAACATTAACTAATTAATAGAGTTAAGCAGACAGATAGCAGATAAAATAGTAGGTAGATTGATAGATACGAACAAATTTTGCCTTTGGATATACGAATAGTAAAGTCAATGGAAGTTGCATACCATTGATGAGGGCAAAATTTGGTCCATAAATAGATTTAAAGGCAAATTAGCAAGTTTTTTCAAGGGTTGGGTATATTTTTTTCCCACAGACAATTTGTCTTCTCAGTGAGTCGATTTCACTCTGGGAACAGAAAGTATACTGGAATGTTGAAATGAGTGTATCAAACATATCAGACTTTACAGTGACATATTATGGAATCAAAGCACATCATTAAGATTAGTCACATCAGTGTGTCGGTGACTCAGCTTTGCAACATCTGAAATGATACATCGTGTCTTTGGGAAGCACCTTCAACTTGCTGGATGAAACAGCACTATCAGTGTGCTCGTGTTCATCCCAATTTGTCACCTGTCTTTATAAAGATGCAGGAGTATGATCTACTGACTGAGAAAAAAAAATAGGGATTAGAGTCAACTGTAAGTATATTTTATTTTAATGGAATAAATCTGATATTAATTAAAATGGAGGAGAAGAATTATATAAAGATGCAGAGAATGGACAACACTCTTGTTTCCTTTAGATTCGTCTTTCCTTGAACACCAATAAGTTTCTGCAACAACTTAGCCCTAAAGATGTACAAGGATGTGGGAAAATAGCTACTGCTTTTTGAACTTAGGTTCATGTCCTAGGTGCCTTTGAGATCCAACTACCAATGAGATCCAGGGGTCCTAAAGCCTCTGGTACATTTGCGCTATATGAAGGAGGGGAGGAAGAGAGACCCCAGCTGAGTGTGAACAGGCTCACACTAGAATACGGTTATGAGTGCCATTCTGCACTTGAGCTAATTAGCTTTTCTGAGGGCTTCTAATATTACTCTAGTGCCTGGGTGATGCGTCAGTGCTGCCTCTGCATCTGGGGTAGTATCACCAGACAGTGTTGCTCTCCCCTACCACATTGGGACTCTCAGCACTGCTCTGAATTGTGTCCTGTGGATGCAACTGGTATTTTCCCTTTGCAAATCTTTTCTGCCACTGGGTACATGCAGAACCATCTCAAGTCTTCCGGGTAATCAGAACCACAGATCACAATTAATCTTGATGAGACAGTAAAATGCAGGAGAAGGAGCTGAACTCTTGACAGCTATGGCATAGATACTGACATCAGAGCTAGACACTCCAGTCTTCCTTAACAGCCAACAGAGCAAGAAGCACTTAAAAGATGTTTCATCTCCTTTGTACTTATGTCCACATTAGGATGAGATGAACTGCTTTCTAGAAAGTCTCGTTTCTCTCCACCGACTGTCACTGGAGCCCAGATTATTAGCTCAGATGAGGCCAACTCTGTTGTAAACATTTAAAGTGAGATGAGACAAAACCCACTGTGGTGGGTTGACCTTGGCCAGGTGCCCACCAAGCTGCTCTGTTATTCTCCCTTCTCAACAGGATAGGGCGAGAAAATACAATGAAAAGCTCATGGGTCAAGATAAGGACAGGGGCATCACTTACCAGTTATATGCATGGGCAATACAGACTTGACATAGGGAAATTATTTTAATTTATTACCAGAATAACATGTGTATATATATATATAATAATCAGAGTAGGATAACCAGAAATAAGAACAAAACTAAAAACAGCTTCCTCCCTTCTTCCTAGGCTCAACTTCGCTTCCACAATTCTTCTACCTCCTCTCTCAAAGTGGAGCAGGCGGTTGGGGAATGAAGGTTGTGATCAGTTCATAGCTCTTTGTCTCTGCTGCTTCTTCCTCCTCATGCTCTTCTCCTGCTCCTGCATGGGATCTCTCCCATGAGACACTGTCCTTCACCACTTTCCCAAATGTGGGTTCTTCTCATGGGCTGCAGTTCTTCACAAGCTGCTGCAGTGTGGGTCCTTTTTGTGGGACACAGTCCTTCAGAATTGAACTGCTCTAGCATGGATCTCCCAAAGGTTTACAAGTCCTACCAGAAAGTCTGCATCTGCATGGGCTCCTCTCCATGAGCTGCAGTTCTTGCCAGGACACTGCTCTGCAGGCTGCAGTGGGATCTCTGCTTCGGCACCTGGAGCACCTTGTCCCTTCCTTCCTCACTCGTCTTGGTGTTTGCAAGCTTGTGTGTCCCACATTTTTTTCACTTTTTCCTCCCAGCTGCTGTGCACCATTTTTTACCCTTTCTTAAATACTTTCTCACAAAGGTGCTATTGATGTCACTGATCGGCTTAGACTTAGTGGTGGGTCTGTCCCGCAGCCAACTGGAACAGGCTCCGTCCAACATGAGGGTAACTTCTGATGTCCTCCTGGAAGCCACTCCTGAAATCCAACCACTACCAAAACCTTAACACGTAAATCCAATAAAGACATACTAGATGTTTCTTTTGCAAGATCTAGCTAGTGGATTTTCCCAAGCTCATCTGCCCAACCGATCTCACTAGGATTGATAACGAGGAGGTTTACTTGGAAATTAGTCAGAAGGTCATTGGCCAGAAAGGCAAGAGATGAGTTCACATGCTGATCTTTACTGTTTATGCAGTGAGGTAACTGCACCATTTTGTATCTGCTCTTCTCTGGTGGGTGCAAGACACAGGTACACCGTGGTTAGAGGCCACAAAGATACAAGATCAAAAATACATCTTCTCTGCCTCTTCCTCTGTGTCAAAGTCCCCATACAATGAAGTTAGCAACAACATAATTTTTCCTTCAGTAGCACCATCTACCAGTGGTGGGAAAGTGCGGAAGCACTTCCGCACAAAGCAAGTGCGGAAGGCAATAAGCCATCCATCTGACTCAGCCAAAAAAAGGAAACATTCAAATATTTTACAGAACAAATCCACCATTCATCAACACAACAACCCTTTGATCACCTAAAGAGGCATAAAAAATTAAGCAGGCAAGCAAGAGCAAGAAATAGTGTCAATGCCTTTATATTGCCAGGGATGGACAGTACACACCTTGGTAATTAAAACTCATACCTTTCTTCTCAAGGAACTTGAAACCAAGTTGCAAGTTATGGGTGAATATTCACAGTGCAAGGTTTCAAGACAGACCTGTCTGAAGTTCTCTTGCTGGAGCAGTTTTATTTGTATACTATATTTCACTATTTCCTGGGTCACGAGGAAAATGACTTTTTAGTTTAGTGGTTAATATATTCACCTGGAATGGGAAGTCCTCAGTTCCTGTGTCTGTTTCTATTAAAATTTCTCTATTTTTCATTTAAGTATTCATTGATGTGGATAATGGAAGCCAGGCCTCTGCTCCCAAATGAAAGACTATACCATGAAGATATATGTAGTCATTTGCATAGGCTTGCCATCTTCCTGTTCCCATGAATATTTAATTAGTCTATGCAAAGTGAAATGGTTTCAAGATGAGGAACTGAGAAAGCCTTGCCCTAGAATATTCTTTAGCCTAGTGGTTAGGGCAGTCGGGGAAGTGGAGAGACAAGTTCAAATCGCCTTAAGCAGAAGAGGGAATTGAACTTGGATCCTCCAGAGCTTGGTGGGTATTCTCAACACAATGGTATTGGTGAGAAAAAGGTAGCATCTCTGCTTCCTTTTCTTGCCTGAGCTAATGGGACACCCTGCCAAAATGCTTATCATACTGAAAGATCATCACAGAGTGTAACTGATACAATCTTTATTAGAAAACAAATGTTTTCACGATGAACTTTGAAAGAAATTGAGTAAATGAAGTGACAACAAAATGGCTTACCACAAGGGAGCATACTCACACCTGTATTATTTGCGATCTACACAAACAATCTACCAATCTGTAATGACAGAAAAAAAACCTAAAGTTTTTAAAATTCAACTCTTCAATTCAGGACTTGGTCCAAACAAAAGCCATGTTAACATCAGCACTCATACGAAAAATTAGTGAAATATCCCTATAGATATGATTCTACCAAGTCTCTTTCTCCTCTTAAATTCAAGGCCCAATAAACAGAACAGAATAATCTCAAAAGTGATGTAACTCAGAATTCAAATTGCTTGGAACTGATACTGGACTGCTTGTTTTTCCTCAGGGTGCAGATAGAAAAGACAAAGTGTAAGGTTAACCTATAGTATAAATTACTGAAGAGACATGTGAATTCCAAACTGAAGGTCTGCTCTGCAATACTGTAAACCATGGCACTTGTGTTCTGTTATCTGGTAGATAAATATTTATGTCACACATAAGAAAGCACTGATATATCAGTATCTATGAAGGTTAGATATCCTG
This sequence comes from Chlamydotis macqueenii, assembly GCF_036417535.1. Classification (NCBI taxonomy): domain Eukaryota; kingdom Metazoa; phylum Chordata; class Aves; order Otidiformes; family Otididae; genus Chlamydotis; species Chlamydotis macqueenii. Next base: position 5,434,576 of record NC_141556.1, on the reverse strand, counting down.
TTGAATGAAAGTGGTTGATTTTTTTATGCATGCCTTAGGCCAGCTGAGGGAAGCAATCTATATCTCCTAGCTGGCATCACCTAACTGGGGAATGGATGAAAAAAAGAAAGGGAAAAAAAAAACCAACAGGAAGAAAAGAGGAGAGAAAGGAAGAAACAAGCTTTGAAGTATGCCGTTAAATTCCCAAAGTCACCAGATTGGTAAGACCCAATCAGTAACATGCCTGTTCCCAAGCCCAGTACATTTCAGACAGATCTGGCTGATAAATTTCTGTTTCCTGCTAGTTTCAATTATTAAGAAAAATTTACATCATTTTCCACTCTTTTTCCATTTAAGCATGCTCTGAAAATGAAAAAAAAAAAACCTACTTAATTTTGATAATTCTTTATGAAGATGTTGTTTATTGATAAAAGTTTCTCTATATATTCAGTTCTCTGTATGGACATCATATTTGCTTGACTTCAACCTGGTGTCAATGCACAGGGCTCCCAGGTGGCTCCAGCAGACTCTGTCAGCTCAGGAGATATTTAGGTGAGAACATCTTTGTGTCCAGTCACTTTGTAGCACAGACAGGTTAAATGCAGAGCTGTGCAAAAAAAAAAAAAAAAAAAACCTGCAGACAGACCAAACTTTGTCAATCCCAGCAGAAACTTTAGGGAGGTATTTTACAGCAGGCATTCTTGGAGCACGAGCATGGACTTGCACAAATACAGATCTTGTCAGTTTAGATTATGAGCTCTCTGGGGCAATGACTTTCTGTTCGGATGTATGTATCCACTTCATAGCACCAGTCCTGCCATAATAATGCTAATAATAATAGTAACAACAGCAATAATAATAATAGAAATAATAATAAAATCATCCACGGTGCTGCATAGAAGAGCTGAAGGGCAGCAGGTGTGTTGGGGAAGTAATATAATACATCAAATCCTATGCAGTGAACACATGAGTGTGTGATATCAAAGACATTGCCTATGAAATTAATTTGCCAATGACACTGCCTTGCCTACCATCCCTGGGCATTGCAAGAATTAATTAATGCTTGCAAATCGCCTTGAGAACTTCAGAGGAAAGGTGCTTTATGTATGCAAAGCCCTGCTGCTTTTCCCCGGTGTCTGCCGCACACCTGTGCCCATTGCATCATGTGCCGCCTCTGTCTGGTCGCAGAGTTCTTGCTGTGTACACACGGCCCCAGTATGATTGATGGTTGGATTCGGGTGCCGACACTGGAAGCTCTCCCCTGTCAGCGGGGAGCTTGCCCACACATGTCCGTGCGCCATCCGCCTCTTTCCTCCGGCACAGTTGTCAGGTTTCCCAAAACAATGATTACCTTTCCCCAGAAACAAACCTCCATTCTGACACCTTTCCTAGTCAGCGTCTTGTGGCATGAGGTCTCCTTTGTAGGGGTCTGTTCCCTACCTCCCAGGGCTCTTGTGAAACTTCATTCCTTCATGTTTGTAAAACATGTCAAGAGGCCAATATGAAAGTGCAAGGAGGGAGCGGTGCACGGTCTTTTTTTATGACCACTGTTAGCAAACAATTATAGCCATGCAAGACGTCCAGCTTGTACCGCAGACATCACTACATCCCCTCAGGGAAGGCCAGCAGAGCTGGAGGCATTAGCTGGAGCAGCAAGGTGAGGCTTCTCCATCTTCAAAGTGGCCAACTCTAATCTCGAAGGACCTGAGCATGCCTGGAGGCCATGACAGCTGCTCTGAAGGGAGTTGCAGGTGCATTACATCTGCAACCCCAGTGCTGAGGGGACTCTGAGTTGCCAAATGCCTCTTACATTGAAAATGAGCCCCACTTACAGCAAATAATTATTTACAGTGAAGCAAAATGCTTATTTAAATGCCTTTTTCTTCTCTTTATATATTACTGCATTTTTAAAGCACCAACATCACTTGTTTGGGTGAGATTTTTTTAAAGTAAATATTTAGGCTCAATTTCCAGGTCATCCTTGACACCTCTACCAGCCATGCTTCCATCTGTCTCAAAAGAAGCAATGGGCGATTGTTGTTTCTGTACACTGTTCCCACCTCATGACTATAGATCTATACCATATCTCTACAGATGCTGGGAAGCAGTACTCTTCTGTTGTCAGGTGATCTTAATCAGTATATATTGGCAGCATCCTGCCTTGTCCTGTTCCAGTTGCACTCAGCAATGCACATCAATGCATGGACAGAAGGGAAAAAGAAGCAGAAGAACACGTTGAAAGAAGTCAAGGCTCCTTTCATGTTCCACCACCCCCTTTTCTATGCTTGAGTAAGACATGGTAGACTCACTCCATAAACCTCCAGCCTTTCTTAATACTGTTAACAGGTGAAACCCAGAATACTTCCCCACTGAATGTGAAGCACTCAATGTCATAAATTCAGAATCAATTATAAGCCTAATATGAGACTAACTTACCCTTAGTCTCAGGTTTTGTTCGTGGAGCACTGTCTGTGAGATCAGACACCAATATAAGAACTGTATGAAGAATTCGCCTAGACTATAATCAGAAATTCTCTCTAAAAGTGCTGCACACAAACTTTTCTTAGCCTACAACAAAAGAAATCTGGTTGGGAACCCTTTCTTTGACCAAAGCCTTCATACATAGGTCATATTCTTATAAGAATCATCTTATTTTTGAAAACTAAAGATTTTACATGGTCACACTGGTGAGGGAACTGATCAGTGCTGGTGGTGATGTTTCACAAGATCATTTCAGAAGGCAACGACTTAACCTTTCTTTTTTTTTTCTTCATGGTTCTTTTTAGTCAAGTGTTTTCAAAGTTAGTGTAGAAGCCCAAAGCCAAGTAAGCACTTTTTGGTTTCTTCTGTCTCTGCTGAAGATTTGTCTTTTCTGAGTAGTCTGCCCAAAATCGGTTTTGTGTGAAATGAGAAATAATATTCTTTTCTTTTTTTCAAGAACCAAAGTATTTCTTTCAGATCATCTGATTTTCAGATGAAAGGTGGGGGTTTTTCCCCTATTTTATGCCATTTTTTTTTTCAGAAACCTTCAATTTCCATTAAGCGATGATTCTGATGAATAATTTGAACTTAATTTTTCTGACCAGTATCCTTAGAGGCACTTACATGCCTTCTGGTTCACCATTGCTCTTTCACACAAAGAGGAGTAATAAACTTTTCCTGGACTATCCAGATGCTGCAAAGCTGAGTCCTTTTAAAACTATGCTCAGCTTCTACAGTGGTTAGTCAGAGCCCTAAAGGGAGAACCATCAGCACTCAGTGCAATCTCCCTTTGCCTCTCCCGTTCACCCTATCTATCTCCTTCTTTTCCATGCTTTGCATGAGTGCTTGGGTTCTGCCTCCTCTGAAGAGTTCCAGCTCAGCCCATTCCATACCCACAGGCAACTAATAAAGGTCAATCTCAGATATAATGAAAGGGGACAATGAGTTTGCTCTGGCCACTCCTAGTTTTCCCCACTGCTTCTCACGGGCTCTGCAGGTTCTTCTGGTTGCTCCACCAGCCCTGAATGTTAGGGGGAGGTTGTTCCCACCACCATCCCCAGCTGTTCTTCAACAGTGGAGTCCTTTGAAGATGCGCATAGTTATCATGTTATTTCAAAATACCAAAGGTCACATTACCTTTCCTTTTCCCTTCCTCCCTGCTGGAAAGTAAGGGCAGGAGCTATTACTGAGTAGACAAGAAGGAATGGGTTTGCACAATGCTGCAGTAAAGCTCTGAGAGGTTCCACCAAACCGGCCTCTTGCAGACAGAACTCCCTTCTCCCCAGCTCCTCATGCAAATCAACGCTTCGTGGACAGCAAAGTGGGCCTAGCACAAGGCACTTTCCCTGTGTCTGTGTTGGCCCTTTTGTCAGAGAAAATCTGGTTAAGTGTCCAGAAAAGGACATTCATGAGGCAAAAAAAAAGCTCAGTTTTCCCTGCATCTTTTACCCAAAATGCTGTGCTGGAGTGGTAGAACTGATTTTCAGCAGTCAGCTTAAACCCTAGAAGCCACTGCGAATCACACATTGAAGGCTATGTGAAATAAAGACATCTGTAAGCCATAGACCACCCCAAATTCTTGATGACCCTTTGCCAAAATAGGAATCAAAGCTTTTTCAGTTATCTCCTCTTCCAGTCTACTATGCAACAAGGCTTCTACTTATTTTTCATGTGATTCCTATGAGATATGTTGGCCCTGAAGGATAAGAAGTGCTAGTAATTGCATCACCTAAGTAGTAGGTCTACCTCGCTCCCCCAGCTCACCCAGCTACAGGGTGGGTAGAGCTGGGCCCTTGGGAAATACTGTTATGGAATTTCTGAAAAGCAGGTGGTCTGACACACAGAAAGTACATTAACACTAATGAAGATAAAGAATTTCACAGAAAGATAATTGTTTGCCTAGCAGCTGAATTTATTTTTGTTCTCAAGTTGTAATTAAGGAAAAAGTTGCAGGTTAAAAACAATATGTATTTCCCTCCTTTTTTTTGCCTAATAAGCAGAGTAAAAAGTTGATTCATTTCTATCTCCAAGATAAATGTATATCATTTTACCCATACCTGATTTAAGCATGCATATTTTAGCAAAATGAGTAAAAGAAAGACAAACAGCTGAGAAAAATGAGAAAAAACACTGAGTTCAGTTTTCCAGAATTTTACATATCTGGGTGAAAAAAAAAAATAAAACTAGGTCTTTCCCACTGAAGTGTCAGTGTGAGGAGTCAGCCATGGATAAGCAAGATTATATGTTGAGATGTTGGGCAGTTAAAATCTTTTTCCCAACAGCATGGAAGGATGAGCAGGTTCCATGGGCCCAGATATTCTTATTGGTGTTATTATTTACTACTTGTATATGTGTAATGCTTAGTAGTTGTAAACTCAGGAGTCTAGGAGTCATACCAAACTTAAGCATGTCATAAACCCAAACTAGTCTCAGATTGCTGGGTGCTGCACAAAAGAATAAAGAAACACAGAACAAAAAGGAAGTGTCTGCTCCAGAAAGCTTACAATCGAAGCAGAAGACAAGAGATTATGAGAAGAAGTAATTCCATCTGGATACAGACAGAAAGGGCAGGAAAAGGAAAGAACAGGGTAATCCAGCATAATGGACAGTTGTCCCACAACAACAGCACATAAACTATGTCAAGTTCTTGTATATGTCTCTACTATATGAATACATTTTGCTAAATGAAGAGTAGGGACAGTATGTTGTGTCAAAATTGGAGAGAAAGTTCATTTGATAGGGACAGAATTACAGCCAGATGAACATGTTTCCAGACATGTAAAATAATGTGCTTCTCTGCAATGACTTGCCGTGAAGTGAGAAGTTTCAATTTTAATTCTGGATTTTGGACTGTTCAAGTTTAGCTTAAAAAAATTAACAGTGTTGGTTTTCCTCCATCCAAGACATCTGAGCACAGATGTCTGACTATATTTAGGTGTACAAATTAAACAGGGATAGAATTCTGGATACCTTTGAGAATCTGGGTCTCACATTCACCTTAAGTTGATGATCATTGGGATAAACGTCAGTCTCCTGCAGGACTGTAAACGCCAACCTCCTCAATCAACCTTCTGGTTCATAAAGAATACAAATTTTTGCTGCATCAGTGATTGGGTTCAAAAGTGTCAGAAAAATGATAGACATTTGCAGGAAAGAGAAGAACTGTCTACCCATCTTCAAGTCTCTTGAATATCTATTCTTAATTTAGCTAATAGAAGTTTAGATTGCTAAGATTCTTCCCTTCCCTTCCCTTCCCTTCCCTTCCCTTCCCTTCCCTTCCCTTCCCTTCCCTTCCCTTCCCTTCCCTTCCCTTCCCTTCCCTTCCCTTCCCTTCCCTTCCCTTCCCTTCCCTTCCCTTCCCTTCCCTTCCCTTCCCTTCCCTTCCCTTCCCTTCCCTTCCCTTCCCTTCCCTTCCCTTCCCACACCTTCCCACACCTTCCCACACCTTCCCACACCTTCCCACACCTTCCCACACCTTCCCACACCTTCCCTTCCCACACCTTCCCTTCCCTTCCTACACCTTCCCTTCCCTTCCCTTCCCACACCTTCCCACACCTTCCCACACCTTCCCACACCTTCCCTTCCCACACCTTCCCTTCCCTTCCTACACCTTCCCTTCCCTTCCCTTCCCTTCCCACACCTTCCCACACCTTCCCACACCTTCCCACACCTTCCCTTCACACACCTTCCCTTCCCACACCTTCCCACACCTTCCCACACTTTCCCTTCCCTTCCCACACCTTCCCACGCCTTCCCACACCTTCCCACGCCTTCCCTTCCCACACCTTCCCACACCTTCCCTTTTCCCTTCCCCTTTCCCCTTTCCCCTTCCCCTTCCCCTTCCCCTTTCCCCTTCCCCTTCCCCTTCCCCTTCCCTTTCTCCTTCCCCTTCCCCTTTCCTTTCCTTCCTTTCTCTTTCCTTCCTTTCTCTTTCCTTCTCCAGTTACCTGGAAAAATCTTCAACTGTTTCTTGGAGTCTTGCTAAATTTTCAGGATAGCGATTAATCAGATCGAGCTAGCCTGTGAACAAATCACACGAGGTGGGCAGGAACATGCAATCATTTCATGTTGCAAACACAACTGCACAAACACACAGACTAGTAATTAGCTAAACCACTCAGATGACTGGCCCCAAAGTTGAACATTTTGTGTGTTGCCTTCTCTGTCTAGAGCTCCTCCAAAGACTCCAAAGCCTGAAATTGTTTGGACACAGGTTCAACTTGTGCTGTCAGAAATTCTTTATAGACTGTGAATCTCAGAACGAATGAATAGGCTGGTTTTCTGAAAGCGAACCAGTCAGACCTTTATCAAGCAAGGCAATTAAGTACATGCTTAATATAAGCTGATGAGTACTTTTAATGATTAAAGTCAAATTTATTATTAAAACAAGATAAGGATTTATTACTTTCCAGAGATATTTTTCTAAGAAACAACCTCTCCTATAAAGATTATCTCTTCCTCCTTCCTAACAAATACTTCAGGTATTTTCTGTTTCTCTTTCTATGCTTTGGGTTCATCCATGTAGAGTAGCAATTTTTGGCACATCAAGCACGTTAGATAATTATATGTCAGTTGAGAAACTCTCAGCTTCTTGTCACTAGTCTATAAAGCTCTCTGTAATGTTGTAATACAGTATCACTGATATCTCCATGAGATAACGTGTTAAGTGTCTACTGGCTGTATAATTTGAACCAAAAGTTAACAAAGAGAACTGATCTTTCGGTAAACATATAGTATATTTTTGTCATCTCTTCCTGATAGCGGTTTTGATAAGCAGATTTAGATGTGGTGTTATCCTCTGATTGCTTTTACAGCGTACTTGCAAGACAGGGAACTCCTTCATAATTCCTCAGACAGATGGTTGAGAGGAATTTATCAAGTACCCGCAGATCAAAGATTGTTCCCTGTAAATGGTGGTGGTTACTGATATTACAAATCCACCCAGAATTTTTATTCTTCCTCATTCTAAAACCCCTTTCACTTCCCTCTGCCCAATGTGGATTCCCATTAGGTGGGAAGAACAATTTTAAGCAATCAAGAGTCAGCGTGATAACCTTAGATTGCTCATTAAGGAGCAGATTGTGAATGAGGGGTAGATAACAGAGGTCTATGAAATCAAAGAGGCATGGAAATTGAGAGCAATTGTTCTCTGTCTCTTCCAAAACAAGAGCAAGGGGACATCAAATGAAACACCGGGAAGACGAGTTCAAAACAAACAAAGGGAAATTATTTTTCATATAATGTATAATTAAGCTGTGGAACTCCTTGCCACAGGATGTTGTGGATGCTATGAATTTACATGGGTTCAAAAAGGACTGGACAAGTTCATGAAAAAAAAATTCATCAAGAGCTATTAAATACAAAGACATTACCTCTGGCTCCGGAAGATGTTGAAATGCAAATCTCAAGATGTTGGGAGAGTGCTCTGAGGAAGCCTCACTTTGCTCTTTTACTTTTCCCCAAGCATATATTCATTGTTGGTCCCTGTCAGGAAGAGGCAGATGGGTTAGATGGATCCTTTTACACAACTCTATTTGTGTCCTTATTTCATACAACTGTCTTAATCAGGGAGCAGATCAAGTTATGGCCACTGTTAGACATACCATTCACTTCTTAATGGTCTTTCTTCAACTTAGAGCAGTAATCTTGAAATGGACATATTGCTAAATACTTTTATTTTGAGGCAGTTTAGCTTCCCAATTTTCTGCCTTGAAGGCACAGAAAATTGAAGTTTGCTGGCTGCCTCTGAGAGAGGAGAGTGCAGTGGCCCCACAGAGGCATCTCTCCTCCCTGTGCTCAGGTTGGTGATATGGGTAGGCTGGGGTAAAGAAGTGGGGTGCCTCTCTCAGCTCTTTGCCTCTCTGGGCAAAAGAGTTGTCCAAATAACCGCCCTACTCCTAAATATTTAGTGATTCAGAAGTAGAAACACATCTGATTTGGGATGCTTGGCTATGTGAAAATTGGCTGGGAAATCCCCCAATTTTTTGTTCTTGTTAACTTCCATCACTTGGCAAGCCTATCAGTGCCTTCCCAACTAGAAATTAGCCAAGTAATAAGAAAAAGCAAAGAAAAGTCAGGGAAAAGTGCCTCCATCCTGCAAAGCACTATCTGGTGCTCTAGCTGGTAGCCCCTCCATTTGAACAAGCCTTGGAGGGAAAAATATCCCCCCTCACTCCTACCAATTCCTAGCAGCTGGGTTTGAGAAGAGTTACTACTGCAGGGAACAAGTCCTGTCCTGCACCAGAGTACTCCTGCTAGTGCACAAGCTAAAAACCTTGTTAGCCAACCCCTTGGTCCCGCAGGCTTGCCCATTTTTGTGGGCTAAATTAACACTTTGGTGGTGGAAAGTCAGAGAGCTACTGCAAAACTAAGTCTGGCTGAGCGGTGTACGCCCCGCTTCTGTGGGATCTAACAGCTGAAGAGGAAGCTTAGCTTCAGGCCCATTGGAGGGATCCCAAATTGGTCACCTCACAAGTGTGGAGGCACTCAAAAATTAAAATCTCCATTGCAGGATTTAACCTGGGGTTTCAAAAGCCATTCCCCTCCCTTCCCAGCACCCCTAAAAAAAGCCTTTTGGGCAAGGAAGGCAACTCTTCAGGCTCCACAGGTATTATTATTTGGAGGCCTGTTTGTATTCAGGGTTGGCTGCTCCTTGGGTTCACCTGGGTATTGTAGTGCATGCATGCCTGGGTGTACATTGAATGTGCCTAACAGCTGCAGTAGGTGGAGAGGGAGGAAGCTGTGCTCCAAATGATGGGAACTCCTGGAGGGAGTTGTCTTGCCACTGGCATGTTGTCTGCATGCCAATAAATAAGAAAGTTTAGATGATCAGAGGCAGCTATCTAAACAAAATAGGGTGAAAACTCCCAGCCTCCTTCCCTGAGGAAAACTCATTCAGTGGCCATCCAGCTTCTTTCCATGGCTCAGGTCTGGTGTTCTGTGAAACATGAAACATCAGAAAATATCCCTGTGCCCGAAAAAAAGGCCCCTGTGGCTGTTGTCCTTTCTGCGATGTCATTGCTGCTGCCAAACACCACTCAGAGGATTGTTAGTTGGAAACATGAAACGAGAGGTGATTCAAAGGCATCATAAGCTCTTTGCGTGTAGGTTTGCAAGCACTGAAATTAGCCACTGGGCAGCACTATCCCAGTTCTGAAACAGAGAGGGTTGCTTCTTACAGCGTTGCAAATCACTGACAAATTTGTTGACGCTCTAGTTCTCTAGGCACAAACCTAGATCTTGATGTCTGAGAGGAAATCAGCATCTAGAGGCAGGAAGATACATAAATAATTCAGTTATCTTCTCCATAAAACCTGCTCTGGGCACGTAATCTCAGTATTTGACTGATTACATGTGCAGCTGGTCTAGGAATAATCCCAGTTCAAAATCCCAGTATTCTTAATGGGCAGTGATGGAGTTGAACCTAGGTTTTTCACATTTGAGAAAATAGTAAAGCTAGAAATGCAGAGATTAGTCTGGTCATCAGTATCTTCTGTGCTCCACCTTCGTATAAAATGTCCAAACAAGACAGAATGACCCTGTACTTCAACTTTTAATCCATCCAAGTGCAAGACACAGATCTCTTACAGTAAGACTGGGAAGATCTGAAAAAGATTCTTCAAGATACTGAGTGTTTCAACTGGCTGTTGGAGACTGTTCAGCGTCCGAGAAGTAGGCTGTGAAACATGAATGAAAGACAGTATCTTCTTCCAGTCTGGAGCTGTGCACCTGGCTTCCTAAGAAGGAAAGAGCACAAAGACTCAGAGCTGTCATTGGCTTTTCTGCTGTCAGTCTGGGCTTTTACCTCATCCTACCGTGCACTAAACCTTTTCAGAAGTGCTTGGTGCCCCACGTATTGTATAAGAAGCTTACTTGCCTGAATTGGGCAACTCAATATCAGCAAAGCTCCTAAGAATTAGAAGCTACTAAATTCACTTCTGTAATATGTAAGTCCTTTGGTAGATGTGGATCTTTGATACTACACCACTGACAGAAGAGCTAGAATAGATTAGAATATAAAAGAATAGAACAGAACAGGAGCTTTAATCCTTATTCATTTGTATCCAGGATCTTTAATATCTGCAGCCTCTCTGAATCACTTTAGTTTATTTAACACAACTCAGATACATTTGATCTGCTAAAGCTGGCAACCTTCTTGTTCCTCAGGCGTGCTGTTTGTTATCTTTTACAGATGAGAGCTCTACCATCTGTCTGTTTCTGTCCCTCCCTCTTCCCAGGGACTCAGGTCTTCCCAGGGACTAGTTGAATCGAATGTGTTCAGTATTCCCTCCTCTTAAGTAAACTAAACACGCCCAATGAAGTATCACAATAATCATAAGACTTCTATGTTCAACTACTAGCCCTCAAAGTTGTGTGCCAATGACAGATGTTCTGTGAATAAACCAGGCTTCCCCTGGTCAACTGGCAGTGTTTGCAGACTCATCAAGAAGAAGCTGAGGTTTATATTCAGCAATGATTTTGCAAAAACACAAACCAAACAAAAACCCGGCAACAAATCCCACCCGAAGTATCTTCAGCTCCACCAAATTTCAACAAAAACTGTTAAAGCTCCTCAGAGATATAGGGGCGTGGGAAAAATAGCTTGCATTTTAAATTTAAAGGCGATTTCACTTGGGCATTCTGGACATGTATAACCACAATCATTCCGTGTTTAGAAACATGACTAGAGATTAGTGACTTATAGAGGAGGGCTACTTGGATGATCAGAGAGATAGGAAGTCTAACTTCAAAACAGGAGACAAATGAGTGGTCTAAGGGGCAAAGGAGAGCGTCCACATCCAGTTGACTTAGCTCTGATGAGCCCCAGAACAGAGCTGACATTAATGTGGTCACAGTATTTGCAGGACCCCAAATCATATCGCTGCAGTCCAACACACTATCCTACACAGGCATATCAGTTATTTTCCAGATGTCTTTAGTGCTACATCAATACAACACGTCTGAACATAGCTTATTGACTTTAAAAAAAATGCTCAGCAACAAAGGATTATAGGGGTTGGAAGTGTCCTGTATACATAGATTGAGGGATAATCAAGGAAGAGTAAGAAAAAGTCTCTGAGCTAATGGCCAATGCTGTCACCAGAACCAATGGGGTTGAATGGCTGTGACTACAATTAAATAAAAATATATTATACTTCAAGATGTACAAAAAAACCACAGGAGTTTTGAGATGATCAGCTAGTGAAAGGTATTTGTGTTACGATTGTTTGTGACGCTTTGTGAGCTAGGAAGTGCTGCAACACACACAGATGTATTGCGTGTCCTATTTACTCTAGAATGATAAACACTCCACCAGAATGGCGTGTTTAGTTCACTACATCACTTCAGAGCAGAGGTTGTATGGAGGAATTTCTTTTCCATACTGAAGGATGTTAGGATTTTTTTTTTTTAACATAAACTAGGAATTTGTAGAGTTTATATTACCTGATTGGGAGAGAAATCTAATATTGCTGTAATCTTTTCATTTCTACCAGAATAACTAGTAAAAGCTCCTTGATGCTAGACTGTGATGCTAACTAAAATTTTCTTGTTTCACAGAGTACATATCTGTGGAGAGGACAATGACCACTGTGAAGACGGTCAATGAGTGCAGACACTTTCCATGCTAGCGTTTTGCTCTCGGGCTTACGTCCAGCATCTCACAATAGTCTCAGCAAGATCTCCAGGGGCTTATTTTACTCAGTAACATCCCACGTATTGGATGCTGGGTCTGCCTAACCTGAAGATAAGTACTCCCATAGAGAAGTTTCATCCCTATGAGCATGACCTGCTTTCATCTGTCCTCACCCACAGCTTTCTGAGGACACAGCTCAAGGGTTTTCATGCTTAGACTCTCTTGGACTCAGTGTCTCTTTGTCGTGCTAGTGGTGGGAAGGTTTGGCTGGACCTCAAGAAGGAAACTGTTAGGACACTGTGCAAAGACTATCTGCATTGGAGGAACTTTCTGCTTACACATGCCCCGAAGAACAGTTTCCACCTCCAAGCAAAGCGGAATCAGGCTCTAACCCAGCTTCTGCCCAGCTGAATAAATGTGCTCAGGCTTAAATGATCTCACAGTATAAGTCTGGGTTTTTAAATTGTTTTTTTTTTTCTCCCCATAAATAATCAAGCATTTCATATTACAGTTTGGGTAGCTTGTTTGTATAAAGGAAACAAATCTTAAACTAATTCAAAAAGTATTCTATCCCAAGAAACTCAAACACTTGACTTAACTCAAAAGCTGACATCGGCTTTTATTTCTAAAGGTTATTTTTACTGTTAAGTCTCTGATGTTCAGGTTTGCTGAGAAGAGTAGACATTTACTTCCTGCAGCAGTGGAAGGGCAGAAATAAGTTTGAGATATGCTGAAGTTCTTCATTAAAGGAATAAAGTTTAATATTGCAGAAATTCAAATACTGCTAAAAATCCACTGGAATGCTCTTTTGCTGACTTTTAAAATTATTATTTGCACTACTACAGGAGATCATTTTGTCTTGAAAGACAGTGCTTTCCCCTCTCCCTGGTTGTTAAATTTGGGGGATATCTTAGTGTGAATGTCTGAGAGCTAGGAAGTAATACTGATTAAAAATGCATTATTTTACATCCAGTATTCCTCAGGAAAAAAAAAAAAAACCACACACATAAAGCAGGAAGCATAAATAATGAGAACAAATAGCTTTGAAAAAATTATTTTTATCTTAAACAAAAATCTAACACAACATCAATAAAAGAGAACCGCTTTTTCAGCCACCACCTTTTAAAAATTCTCAGTGTTCACAAAATGAGATTTTTTAACTGTCTGTATTTTAACCTGTCTCTTTAAGTGTGTACACATTCTTTTTTTTTTTCTCTAATGTTCAAAATTAAGCCCCTCTGTATGCCTTCCATGCTGAAGTTTATAACCTCAGCCTACACAAGTCCAGTGCAGAAAGATCTACAGCCTCCAGGCAGAGCGAGGAAGCTCTTTAAAGATGAATCATTTTCATAAATGAGTGCAGAGGGAGGTCAAGCCAGGGGACACAGAAGGTTACATGTGTGGCTGAGATAAGGCCTCATTCATCCACTTCTTACTGTCAGGTCTTGATGGGTGAACATTGCCTTGAGCTCCCATAAAACATGTTGTTTGCAGAAAACTTGCAGGTGGTTCATAAAAAAGTCCAAACTGTTACCAAGAAATTTATCTCTCAACTGCTGGATCTGTTTATAATAGAAGTGAAGGATCTCATAGAGAAATTAAGTATTGGAGACTGACTTATATTGGCTTGCCAGACTGAAAAACCCAACCTGCTTTCCGAATGGTGCACTAAAAATGTCAAAGCAATTGTATTGATGACATCTTGACAAGATGCTGTACAAGACTGTTAAAAATACAACAACAACAACAAAAGACTGTTGCCTGTTTATGGAAAATTTGTCCCTGGGGAAGGGATGTGGGTATTTAAGAGACTTTTATGGAGGAAATTTAATCAGTTCTCACTGCAACATTTGTTTTTAGAGAGTGTCAGTCTTTTATTGCAGTAGTACCCATCCGAAAGCCAGTTTTTAAAAGGGCATTATTGTTTCTCCCTATGTTTCAAAGCAGATATTCAGATAAGGCTGGGTTGTCTTGGAAGGAAGAAGGGGTGAGGGTTAAAATGGATGCAAGAGGCATCATATGGTGGATGGTTTGATATTGTTGTGAGCATTTATCCACAGAGGACCAGATTTTAGACCTTTAAAGTCAATGAAGCCTCTTTATTGACTTCACTAGGCTTTTAGCTCCAAGAAACTGTACAGAGACTGCCAGCTGGTTTCACATAAACTACTCTGGAGCCATGAAATAGTAGCAGCTTGCAACAGGTACCAACCTGAAAAGTGTTCACATTCCTAGTCAAAAGGCCTCATATCTATTAAACTAAAGACTCCCCTGTCTCCTCCACACAAAAATACAAAGTTAAGTTTTCTGCATTCCCCTCAACTTGCTCTCCCATGCTTTCGTATTCATAGATTTTTACAGCCTGAAGGAGCCATTATGATAATTTGGTGTGACCTCCTGAAATCAATGTATCAATGGGATTGCACCAACATTATGGAGAACAGTATTTGGCCTCTAGACATCCTGCCATATAGAGTCAACACAGAATGAATTAAAATGGGATCGGGCATTCATTATGAATTATTTGCTTTGGGGGTTATACATCCAACGTTCAGCCACACTTGTTGGTTTTTTTTCGTGTAGTCAAAATAAGAAAAATAGTTTCCCCAGAGGAGTCTCTTCATAAGTCACGAGTGCCCATCTCAGTTGCTGTTGCTACAGTTCTTGGGCAGAATACAACAGGAGCTCAAAGTTTGATTTAACTTTTTCTTAAAGGTTTTGATGAAAAAAATTAGTTTCGCACTATACACTATCTTGGTCAGTTCTTTCTCACCAACTTCTCTTGCAATTACTCTTCCCATTAGCTATGTGCAATGCCCATGAGGTGTCACTACTCAATAGTAACAGCCCACCTGCCTGCGATGGTGCCACTGGTAGCAGGCAGCGTGCAACACAGGTCTGGTGCCCCTTCCTCAAGGAGTTGTTCCAGCTGCTCACGTACCACTCAGGGCTTCCCCATGGAAGTCCGTAAAAATGTCTCCACATACCAGGATCAGCACTTTGGTGCTGGGCTGTAATATCCCTGGATTGCTTATTTCCAAGGTCAAGTGTGGTTTCATTTAACTCAGATCCCTTTAAAAACACAGCCTCAAAGTACATTATCACATCACAGAGGCTCTGAAATTGGACTGGGCCAAGGTCATTTCCAGGACATGGTTGTAGTGGCAGTAAAATAAAGCCTCATGTCATCAAAAGACTGAGAATCCCAAGGCATAGAGGAAGTCTTGGTCCATCAGATCAATTTTTAACCCCTAGGCCAACATATTTGGTTTTAACAGGGGCGCATCCACTTCTACAAGTTAGAGCAGCTTTCACTCTGAGAAAGAGTCAATGACAATCACAGAGCCCTAAATACAAGGTAACTGCTTCTTAATTAAGGGAAATTTAATGAGAACTGTTAGTAAACAAATATCAGGTGATTATAGGATGACATCTCCCCATAGATTACTGAGTAATTGCACTTCTCTGACCCAAAAGGAATTTCCATGCAACTTGTAGCGAGGCTTAGAAGAAGAGATAATTAGGTCTTTATTCTCCTCAACTTTTTCATCCTTTTTTTTTCACTTCCAAGCATACAGAAATTATCAGAGGCTGAATCACCCCTCACACATTAAGTCCCACTTAGAGAGATAATAATTCCTCTAGTTCCCCTCAGCTGCTCAGCTTCCTTCAACTGCTGCCAAGCTTTCGTTATCTTCAGCTTTGAAACTCCACAAGAAGTTTCATATGTCCACAGATACTTCCCCGCAAGAACTGCCACTCCTAAGCTCTGAAAGAAGGACTCTACTATAAATACCATTTCCCATCCCAAATCCACCATGAAGGAAGTGATGTTTTGCTAAAAATATGTTCTCTGTATGTAGCTAGAGTAAAACCCATCAGGGTTTTAAAGGCCTATCAGTCCTCCTGATGCAACAGTGTTTGTTAATATTCATTTGGTTACACAGCTTTCTATTAGAAAAAGCTGATTTGTCAAAATCAAGATGTTTCTTCTGAGCCAGTCAACTGTGATAATATTCTTGTTGGCAATGTTTCAAAAAAAACTCCAAGATGAAATGGAATATTTTGTTTGACCTTCTCTTTGCTTTGTTTGGGCTTTTTAGCATTATTTTATTTTGTTTTCCTTGTTTTGACCTTTAATATTAAATCAATCATTAATTAGAATGGCAGTACACAACGGTACAAGATGTTTTATGTACTCTGATTTGTGTGACAAATGTGCGAGCATTACCAAGATAAAGCCCTTTACAGTGGGATGGGAGAGTAAAGTAGCAAAAGGACTTTAAGAGGACTTCCAACTTGACCCTTTGCTCTGGTATAATATTAAATATTTCTAGATCACCCTTGGCAGATATTTGTCTAACCTGCTTTAAACAACTTCCTGTAATGGTTCTGTAGTCCATCAATGTTGTGTTGTTCCTGTACACAGTTAGAAAGATTTTGTGATAACTAACCTAAAACTCTTCCCATTGCAAATAAAGCCCATTTTTTCATGCCCTACCAGCAGTGGACACAGAGAACAGTTGATCACTGTCCTCTTTTAAAAAACCTATTATATGTTTGAAAACTCTTATCATGCGTCCCTTCCTTCACTGCTTTTCTAGACTAAACAAACTCAATTCCCTCAACTTTTCATTATAGGTCATGTTTTCTTAAACCTCTTCTCCTTCATGTTACTCTCCTCTGGATGCTTTCCAAACGGTTTATTACTTCTTTTAAAGTGTGGTGGTCAGGACTACATACCTCAGGCCAGCCGAGTCCCCACTTATGCCAAGTAGTTCAGGCTAATGAACTCCCTTTTGATAAGTGTGTTTCTTTGTTTCTCTTAAAACAGCCTTGACTTTCCATTCCATTAAATATCACAACTTCTAATTACCAAAACAAAACTTGAAATGCTGGAATTTCCCCACACAATGGGAGTAATTTCTTCTGTCTGGTTCTGCTACGTAAGAAAAAGATGCTTCTGAAACTGGAATACCTAGTACTTAAGAGTATTGGAATTCACACAATTGATATATTTACGTTCTGTACACACGGTTTTTTCCCTGTAGACTTCATATTGCTTTAAGAAGGATGTCTCTATCCACAGTTTTCTGATGCAGAAAGTCAAGAAGGGAAAATGACAACTCCTCAGGATGGGTATGATCCAGTGTCAATGGCATGGCTGCAAAGATGAGTTTCTGCATTGTGTTATACGAAATGGAAGAGGGTCCCCACTCTGCGTGAGGTCAGACAAAAAAAAAAAAGCACCCATTCATTCATCAGGTCACATCACGGGACAACCTTTTCCCTCAGGTACCCTGTTGTGAAGATGATAGGCAGTCTGAGGAGTGAAGCAAACACTGCCGAAACCAAATTTGGGAATCTCTAGTGACCCACCCAGCTTAAAATGCACATGTACATATGCATTAGATTCTATACATTGACTTACCAGAGGGATTCTAAAATCCAACATTTTCTTCTACTATCAGAAGAAACTAATAACCTGAAGAAGCAGCCTCCATCCAAAATACACCGTCCAAGTTAAAATCCATGCAAAACTAGCCTCCCTTTGGCTTTGAGCTCAGGTAAGACATGTGCTCACTCATTACCTTGTGATTTAGGAGGTTTATATCCTGCCCCCAGCTCTGCTTTAGGGGTTGACTATTGCGTAATTCTGAATAAATTACTTCCCTCTGCCTCAGTGCCCCATCTGCCAAATGTAGTTACTGTCTTGTTCCTCCAGGCAGTCCTTCAAATTGCTTCATAGAATTCTCTAAAGAGGAGGTAGATACTCTTATTGTTGTTTAGAAGAGAAAAAAAAATGAAAAAAAACCACTGTAAAATGTGACAGTAGACTTACTTTTGTGAAGAATAGTGTCTCCTTTGATGAAATGAAATAAAACGTGTCTGAGACAGAATGGAAAAATATGGAATGTGACATTCCGGAATGCCCCTTGCTCTCCTAAAACTCTGCAGTCAATGAGACACTGACGTGAGTATTTAAACATAATAAAAATATCCATCTGACTAGAAGAAATCCAGAATTTTCTGAAATACTTTTATTAATATCATTTCCTCTGCAATAACCACAGAACTTGCTTCTCCGTTAACACTTTGGGCTCAGAAACCTCTAGTGCCAGTCCCTGCTAGGCTCTATGGCTGATAGCTCCATAGAAGACATTGGAGTTTTCCCAGTATGTGTTAGCTACGGAACTTGGTATTTGCTGGAAACGTCCTTTCATGATGCCTGGAGGAAGACAGTCATTCTTTAGAATTAAAACATACAAAGAAAACACTTGAATTGGTTAAAAGGGGGGAGGGAGAAACCTAAAAAAAAAAACCCAACAACACAAAAAAAATATCCAACAACTTGCTTTATTATGAAAATGTTACACACGCTGTGAAGCAGAGAGCTCATCTTCAACCCATGACCTGTAAGCCAACTGCTGCCTTAAAGTGGTGGTAAGCACAAATAAAACACTCAGCAAGATGAGTCTAAACATTTCTTTCTATATTTTCAAGGCCAGTGTCCCACTGAGGGATATCTGCCCACAGCTCATCACTCCCTGCTGAGATGTGCCATCCAGAAGACTGGAGAGCTCTTCTTCCCTGAGGTCCAATGGGGATTTTCCCTGACTTCAAAAGGAATTTCTTCAAGTATAATAAGAGAGGAGCCAAAAGCCTGGTTGCCTGATGTAACAATATGGGATTTTAGACTTAAGCAGGAGACCATGCTATATTCAACCTCGGGCTTCCGTCCACTGCCTACGCTGGCAGAAGTAATTCATAATGTTGGTAGAAAGTCACTAGATGCAGGCTAGGAGCTCAGTCCCCAAGCCACAGGTACTGCCTTGCCCATGGGACAGTCCAAGACAGGAGCTAAACCAGACAAAGGGTAGAGGCTGTGTGCTATATTGTGGCATTTCTAGATTCGTCCAACACATGAAAGACTTGTCCCTCAACACATGAAGGGAGGCTTTAAGCACAGATTGGATCAGATTCTGATTTCTGTTTAACCCTGTCAAAAATAATTGCACACAAAACTGGGCCTCAGTTCTGTTTATACTGGGCCTTGAATTTTAGGGTATTATTCTCTCCATCACTCACTCAGCAGTGATTAAAATGTATCTGTCCCTTCATAGTAGATTAATTAAAATTGAAAGGTCTTCTGCAAGAAGATGCCAAGGAATATTTCATCACGTACCTTACAGGCATTTTATCATGGTGCATTTCAAATCCATTGAGGTTCACTCCTATATTTCTTTGGAAACAGATTTTTTTCCTTGATTCCAAGGGACAAAGGGCCAGACCTACCATATCCTTCATCTACCATTGTGGGCATGCCACCAGAGGTCCTTGATGTCCCTTCTTTGAAGATGGAAGAAACATTTTAGCAGGGCCTGTTGCAATAGGACAAGAGATAATGGTTTTAAAATAGAAGGAGGCAGAGCCAAACTAGATATAAGGAAAACATTTTTTACAATGAAGGTGGTGAAACACTGGCACAGGTTCCCCAGAGAGATCGTAGATGTCCCATCCCTGGAAACATTCAAGGCCAGGTTGAACAGGGCTCTGGGCAACCTGATCTGGTTGGAGATGTCCCTGCTCCTTGCAGGGGGGTTGGACTGGATGGCCTTTAAAGGTCCCTTCCAATCCAAACCATTCTGTGATTCTAAGAGGGTTCCCTGTTTATTTTAAAAACACCCACCTCAGTGCCTGGTCCCTTCTTCTCCGTCTGTTCTGCACTTGATTTTTATCTTCTGAAACAGTCAATCCCCTTTGTCTCTTTGGTATTTCGTGTCTTTGTTTTGGTACTTACAGAGTCTAGCGATAAATATCATCCTTATACCTCTGTAAGAGTGCTAGTCTCTGTGGTGTCTTCCACCACCCACACAAGTTTGTATGACCTTTTCATGCTGTCTATTGTGTGCCAAAAGTCCCTTCCTACCACACATGTTTTCAACTAGATTTCCACTGCTGCCTTCTGTCTCCTTTTATTGCTGTTCATGCTCAGGAGTTACCTAGAGCAGAGCACACAGGACAGTTTCAATAGTGTCATCCTAATAGATTTGCTTTAACATTTTACATATCCTCTTCCCCCTACCCCAAACATTGCTCACATCTTTTTAGGGTGCCTCATTTAATTTATAAGGAATTAAATAAGGAGTCGCAGGTGCTCATTTTGGGTGGTTTTTTTTTCAGTGCTTGAATCACAAAGGAGTTATGTCTGTTTTAAGTGCAGCTTCTGTAAATGAGTCTTTAGCTCAGTGCTGAAAATTCTCAAGTCTGGATTTGATTCACCACCGGCTCTATCAGGCTGGTAGAGGATGTACTGCACAGCAATATTGCCTGCTATCTGCATCCACTGCTTCCATACCATGATCCATTTCTCTGGTCTTTAAAGTAAATGCTGCAGGAAAGGTCTGTAAGGCTGAATTCCCTGCTCTCCTCAGAAAGCAGGGAGGTCTCCTTGCATGCTATGTATTGGGAATATTCCCCTGGAGAAAGTGCTAATTGGCATGGGCCAGGACCTACCCAGGAGTGTACTAGCAATTAAACAGTGTGGACAGCGTTCCATCCTGTGCCTTGCTCTGTTTCATCTACTAGTAGAAGTTTAAGCTTTCAAAAAAATAAAAATCTACAACATAGAGCCAAATTATGCTTTTTTCTGCATTGATGTACATCAATATTTTAATCTGAACACAATAACCATCTTGTAGTTACAGAAGCATAATTCAGGGATGCATATGGACTTTTATTCTGTGAACTTACCACTCGATTCTCATCTTTCTCAGGTCCAACTGGTGTTAGCTCCTGATTTCACCCCTGGCTCTCTGGATCTCAGACCACTACACCAAAGTCATCCATCAACTCACCAATCCATATTCAACAGCTTCCAAGAGTAGTGTCAAAGGTGGTGGAGGAATTCACATCAGTTGGAACAAAATTTTACCACCCTTCATCTTCGTGATACCTGAATTTATGAATTTACTCTCGAGTTCAGGCAGAGCTAATGTTTTAGAACAAAACATTATTTTGATATTAAGTGATATTAAGCAGTGGTAGGGAAATCTGAACAAAGATGCATGAAAATAATGAAATCAAAAGCAGGAAGCCAGCACATAGTTGACCAGCTAATTTTAAACAGAAAGTTTGGGGATTTTTCAGACTACAAGAACTCAGCATTTTAGAGAAAAGCAGACTTTACAAGAGGCACATTTCTCCTGACTGCACGCAAGCAGAGAGGTTGCTGATATGGAAAATTACTTGGCCATTGGCCAACGTATATTTAGGTGCGTGAAAAGAGAAAGAGAAAACTTTGGAAGAAAAATCTCAAGGTAGTACATTGACTAGTTATTATCACAGGGGATAAAAAGAGACAGTAAATCAAAAGAGGTTAGGAAAAGGATATTAAATATACATCAGTTAAAGATGTATTCAGTGGCAGTGCATCATCTTGTGACATACCTTTCTAAGAAATAACAGAATAAAAAGACTTGGGTGAACAAGGCAAAATGAAATGAAGGAAGATAAAAGATAATCAAGTATGAAGTCATCCAGGTAGAGAGTAAATTAAAAAATATAGTAATTAAATAATAAGTATAAAATAATAAGTATTTAAGTAAATTATAAATATATAGTTATTTTCAAGAACTACCAGCTCTGACTTACTTGCAGTCATCTTACTATTGACTTCGAAGCAAGAAGCAGGCCAAATGGTGGACATTCTCTGAAAAAGATGTCCCATAGGAAAAGCTATGTGTCATAGGACCGAGTTACAGCATCCCAAGCTAGACCCCATCCTAGACCACAATTATGCTCCGGGTTTGCTATCACACTATTTCCTTCTGCCCTCTCCTGCCTCCATGTCACTGCTTTGGGACTAGGTCATGATGTTTAAAACAGATTTTTCAGCCATTAGCCAAAGGGTTGGTTTCAATCCATGCAATCCAGGGGTTTGGTTTGGCCACTTTCCCCACACCTTTGTTGCCCCAGTGCTCCAGGTGACTGTGGTGGGAAACATCCAGCAGCCACACCATTCCCAAACTGCTCAGTGTCTGAATAGAAGAGGTATAACTTCCATCAATTTGGCTCTTTGCTGCTGTTATAATTTCCTGCCCCTAGGAAAAGAGGCCATCAGTCCACAGTGGGTAGTGAACAAAAGGGATGAATTGAGATGCTCATGATAATGGTGATCAGAGCGGTCACTTTGGGAACCGAAATGTCTCTCCACTGCTCAGCCCATCCCTTTCATCACACAGGCAATATTTTTGGATGCAGATTAAACTGAGCCAACAGGATTTACAAATGTGACATGACTGTCTCTGTGCTTTGCCTGCCAAATTCAGCACCCCTTCATGAGTATGCACAAGTGAGCCATGGTAGACAAGGAGTCAAGCTGGACTAAACAGGCATGATGTGACCTATCTGTTAAAGTGAAAACTGCAATGTAGTTCCCGTTTCCTCTACATCCTTCATTTTTTTGTGATTTTAATGCAAAATGGGCATTGGACTAGATGACCTTTTAAAGTCCCTTCCAACTCAAACTGTTGTATGATTCTATGAAACAACAAATAGGATGGATTTTGCTTCTACCTGGGTGTATTGAGTCATTCAGTTTCACAGAATCCTTCTTTTTTTTTTTTTCCCTATGGGTTTAATACAATTGAAGACATTTCCTCATGCACTTAATTACTTCTGTTACACCTAACAGTTACTGACCAATGCTACTGCCATCTCTCTTCTCATTCTTAGATGTGCAACTCTTTCCTCCTGGGATCTCAAAACTCCCATGTACACAGCAGGTCTGATTCTATGTTGGCATACCTTTCACCACAGCATTTGACCTGGCACAGCCTTGCATAGACATAATATTGAGCAACATGACATAGTCTGTAAAGACTCTTGTGATGTCACTGGGTATAGGCAATCACACTCATGGACAAAAGCCCATCTGCTGTAAATCAGAGCTCTTCCATTTACTTGAGTGGAGCTGTGCCAGTTTATACCAGGTGAGAGCTGCTCTTGTTATAATTAATGCATCGTTATTCTTTTGCCCATGTATTTTATGATACAAACAGAAGAAACCATGGAAAAGAAACTACCTCTTCAGTAATGTTTAGTTGATCTCAACTGAACAATTCACAGTATCAGAAAGGTAAGCAGGGGCGGAGGAGACAGTGTATTTTAAAAATGTCAGCAAACATCTGGTCCCCGTTTGTGAGAATTACTGAGTCTTCTTCAGTCCTTTAACCCTTTCACTCACATTATTTGTATGCTCTCATAGTTTATGAGTTTTATCTTCCAAATCTTTTCAATTAATGAAACTTGATATAGAAAATTAATCTTTTCTACAGCCTCTTCCAAGGATTAGGAAAAAGACTGACCCAAAGAGCTCCCACCTCACTCTCCTCCCTGATACCCACAGCACTCCAGTTTAGGGTTGTGTCAACATTTCTGACATAAACCTTTCAACTCCAGAGCCAGCATTCCCACTAGGCTGGGAACGTGGTAGGTAAGGTGTCGGCTTGGGAGTAGTTTTGTGTCTCACCCTAAAAGCAAAGAATATTATTCAAGGTCGTTCAAACCTCCTCAAAACATTTGGGGATGGGGAGGATATGCAGGTTGTTTCAAAATTACCCAGTGAGAATTGATTTTTGACAGAAGAGTTATTAGATTTGAGAGCTTTTCTCAGGTATTTCCAAGGACTGATTTTCAGAAACTTCTGAGTACTGACTGACTGGATACCAAGCATTTCATGTGCCTCAATTCAGGTACCCAAAGGCAGAAATGCTTCTACTTCACTCTAGATTTTTGATACTATTGTGCCTCTAGCATGCAACTCGCTTTTTTTTTTCTTTTTCAGTTATAGCTAAAGCAGGGCAAGGTGTTAGTCTAGATGTGAGGTCCGATTACATGAATGATTTCTGAGTGGGAAGAGACTAACACTCTCTCTTCCAATTTCTTAGATCAACCACTGTAGCTCTTCAGTAGGGCAGCTTGAACAAAGGTTACTCTCCACTCCATTTGAGAGAAAATCCTTTTATGAGAACTTGCAAAGCTGAGAAGCGGTTGGCAAAACCTATGGTGCCAAAGTATCTCATTCAGCCATGGACTTGACCATGAATGTACAGCCCTGAGAGAAGTAGCCTTCTGGCGAACCTGCTACTACAAATATCCCCAGATGTGCAGTACTGCCTAATTCACACTTCCCACAAGACAGCAGGGAGGGGATATGTTGAAATCTCCCATAATGTGCCAGCAGCCACTATTTCACCCTTGTAGATCCATGGTGTGCTGGTGGGACTGTGTGCAGCAGCTGATAGTCCTTGCAGTGCTGGTAGAAAATCCCCTTTCCCCAAAAGGGAAGAAGAAAACAGAGGTCCTGGAAAGTTGCTACCAGAGAAATGGAAATTAAATACAGAAATGCCTTAACAAACATATTTTCAGGTGTTTTAATTTGAATCGTAAGTTAAATAAAGAGTTTGGAGCACAGGCTCCCCTATAGTCTCCCTAAAGCTTGGGCCTGGAAACCTTCAAGACCAGGTTGGGTGGGGCTCTGAGCAACCTCATCTGGTTGGAGATGTCCCTGCTCCTTGCAGGGAGGTTGGACTAGATGGCCCTTAAATGTCCCTTCCAACCCAAACTATTCTATGATTCTATTCTATTCTAAAAGGAAGGTAATAAAGTTGGAGAAGTAACCAGCACTTATATCAGCACGGTGCTGAACAACTGCGAAAATTTCAAGGGTAGATATTACAGGTATTTGCCACTGGGCAGTGTAGAACATCAAGGACTTCTGCTGTCCACCAAGCTCCCCATCATACAGTAGTGTCAAGACTGTGCTCAGTGCTGCTGTATCAGAATATTTAGCTCTATGAAAAATTCTGTGATCTTACTACTTTTTCCTAAAGTTAAAATTCCCCCTTCCAAAAAAAAAAACCAAACACAACCAAATCTTGTAATCTCCCCCAAAAGGACAATTCGGATGTTTTTTAATCAGCTGTATCTCATTTGTTAACTGAAGAAAATATTTAGTCTTGGAAATATGGACCTGCATCCATTGGAGACAATGGGATCAGAAATGCCCTTTAAAGGACTGATTTATAGATGGACTAAGTATCCAAATTACCACTGATTAGAATTGGAATAAGAGGAGCTGCACATGTATGGAATTCAGGCCTCAGATGACTATCAAATAATTAAGAACAGTTAGCAGCAGCCGCTAACATAAAACTTCATCAGAATTTCACATGCTGGCACAGACTGCGGAGTCTTAAGCAATAACAGAAACTGAGTTATACAATCAAAGCATATAGGGATAAATTCTGTCCCTGATAAAATCTGTGGTGAAATTGCCATTGAATTCAATATGACCACCAAGATGTGCCCATAATTATTAGCAACACATAAAGCACTTTGGACACTTGGTAAGGCTGCATAAATGAATTGCTGAGCTTCAACAAGGAGGAACTGAACTTAGCGTGATAAATTTGTTGGCCTTATTACAGGAATTGTCCACAGGAGAGCAATTCCCTTTTACCACAATTCTTGAGGTTTGAAATTTGTTTTCCCTCCCTATTGTAGAGAAGAAAACGAGGAAAATAAAAAGCTTTTCAAATATTTTGTGAAATAAAATGACACTGGAATTTTAATGACACTTTTGTACTATCCATGTAACAGAGACTTGGGGCTCTGCTTCTTCTTGAATGCTCTGCCTGACCAGAGCTCTGAACCTCAAAAATCTCTCCAAGAAAAGTGTCAACAAAACAGACACTTCTCTACAAAATTATTCATCTTTGATGCAACATGTTTTAACAAAACGTATTTAATTAACAGCTTTAATTAGAATTTAGTGTGCAATTCCAGAGGTGAAAAGAAACTCTGCTACATACCAATAACCTTCCATCACAAGTTTAATTCTCCTGGGATTTTTTGGGTCTCCTGTCTTTCTCAGCTGTAGTTGGTAGTAGGCATGGACACTATCAAAGCCCTTGTCGAAACATAGCTTTTAGGCGAATTGCATTTCATTTTTTCTACAAAAAATTTGTTTTAAGCAAAAGGTAGTGTCTAGCTGACCCAAATCATCAGCAAATTTACATCAAATATGGCAGTTTGGGATAAAAAGATGCTTTTGAGTCAATTTGCCTGAAAATTTTGGAAACAAAACCTTCCTGATTCCTGTTTTCAAATCATGTTTCATTTAATTCAAGTGCATTATGTCAATAAATAAAATAAAAATACAATATTTAATTTAAAGCCAAATAAAAAAGGAAAACCAAAAAGCCCAATATTTGGATTTTTTTTTTTTCAGGATATCTCCCTAGCAATTTTGACCTTTATTTTTCTCTTAATGCTGTTGTTCTTTTAGCAAAAACCTGAGACTTTCATTATCGGGGCAAATGGATCAGTAAGTTCATTCTCTTGCAGTTGGAAAAACCTCATAACTCTTCTCGAATCAACCAGCATGCTCCAAGATCGACAAGGTGTCTTTACAGGCCCTCTCCATCAAGTTGCACTTATGGAAAAAAAGGTCATTATCCTCTACTGAAGAAGCAGTCGCGCTAACTGAAGAGGTGACTACCTCCACACCATCCAAAGGAGCTCACCACTGCCTCCCAGCTGAAGGTTACTATCTCAAATCCAGGAGTGAAGCTGAAGATAGGCACCTTCCCTCCCTTCTTTCAGTCAAAATAAGCCAAGTAGTTCTACCGATATAAAGATCGAGTGCCTGAGAGATACCACTTTGCCTGAAATGGTTGGAGCATGCGTTCACAGTTTCATAACCCATACTCAGAAAGAGGGGAGAAATTAGAGAGCCCCAAGTCTCACCTTGGTTTTTTCTGAGGAACAAGCTCTTCTGCCAAAACTAGCCTGGAGCAATCCCTTTCCTTCAGGAGAACAAGGAATACGACTGTGATGAGTAAAGTCTTGCAATTCTGCAGACTTTCAAAAGGCTCTCGAAGATGTAAGAGTACAAATCTGATGGAAAGCTAATGAAACTTTCACTCCTAAATCTCTTAGGTCCTTTTGAAACTTTACTCACTTATCTTCAAAGCACTGTTCAGGCATAAGCCTTGGCAATTTGCGTGGGTGATACTATATAGGGATTAACAGCCATTTTATAGATGAGGAAACTGAGGTGAAGTGACGTGCCAAAGGCCACACAAGAAGTCGTGTCAAAGGATTCAGATGAGGAGGATTAGCAAAGTGGGAGAGGGGTGTTTCATCACTTCAAGAATTTTGGAGAGAAGAAAGAGTGTTCATCAGATTTGTAATTAAAATCCTGGGCTGTTCAGAAGAAAAACACTATCATCTTCTTAAAACTTCTAATTTCAAAAATTAAGTTTTTCTGTTCTTGGGTGGGTTTTATCCTTCTCTTTCTGCCTTCTCTTTCCTGTTTCTACTGCTTTTTATTTTCTTTCTTTTTAAAAAAGAGAGTAGAGAAAAACAGATACAAGATAAAAATAAAAGATATAGATCCAAAACCTGAAAAGATAGGAAGATATTCTGCATCAGCAGATTTTTTTGCTTTGACTTAACAAAGAGAAAGGGTAGCAGAAAACTGCTAAAGTGGTTAATAATAATGGGAATATTGTGGCCCAATGGTCTGTGATGCAAAGTTTGCGAAAAGAGAAAATATCAACCGATATGATTGGAAAAAAATAACATGAGTTCTGGCGCATTTAAATCTTTTAGATCTGAAGCTGGCAGTAAACTTCAGTACAACTTGAAGCCTTACACATTTACTGTGTGCATGACTTAATTATGTTAATCATCTAAACAACTGGAGAGAAAAAGATGGCTCACAAGTGCGAAGCAGAAGCGGGCACCATCGGGGCAGAGGTGATAAGGTTTTACTCCCTCTTGGACACCAAGAAGCATGGGTAATTGCCTATGGAACTGTGAGGGATTATCTAGCTGTGTGAGAGAAATTATAATGTGTGAAAAAGCAGTTATGTCTTTAAAACAGCGAGCTCAGGTTCCAATAGCCAGCGCAGTGCAGAGCAGCTCAGCCTAATTATGAGCATTTACTTCGTTTCTTACTCTGGTTTTTCAGCCCACACAGTGTTCCCTGAAACTACAACTACCCTACCAATGGTACTTCCGGCAAATTAATTTAAAGGCAGCTTGGGGATACCTGCATGAGCTTCAGTGACTGCTGTATAAACATCCCCAACTGTGGGTCGAAGAATGGGAGCAAAGAATGGGTGACTCACCTGCTAAGACAAGAGTGTGCCAGGCAAAGCCTTTCCAGGAAAGCGCGGAAGGAACTAACTTGTCTCCCAGACACGGGAACTAGTTGGGCTGGGGTTGGCTGGTAGGGTGTTGTGGGGGAAGTACCTGTTCAAAAGCTAAACGTACCATCCCTTCCACGCTGCGGAAAAACTTACGACTTGGTTAACAGGCAAGTATGTGAGTGTGCTTGCCTGGTAAAAAGGGGATAAGCAGCAAGAGGGCTGTTCAGGTTGATGTGACATCTTCAAACTCTTTCACAGATCAGAGTACAATCCCTCTGTGAAGCAAGTGAATGCACTAATCCCTGCTTAATGGAAGGGAGCTGCTAAAGAGAAGCTAAGTAACTTGCCCAAGACTTCAGGAGCCATAAATTACCTGTGTGAAATTAGAAACCCTTCTCACTGGCTGCAGAAGTCAGTGGGAGTTTCAACTGGGATACGTTTGGTGGTATTTTAAAAGTCCTTTGACACTTAAAACACATTTAAGTTTCTTAGAATACCTCTCCAGCCCAGATCCTTGGAAGTACTGACACATACAACTCCCATGGACATCATCCTCATCTTTAACTGCTGGCCTTTCAAAATCTGACCCTAATTTGGTACTTCAGGGCCTTTGGCCTTGTTCCTCAGAGGCGTTGAGGGATTTCTGCTCAGCACCAGGTCTTTCATCACCTGAGCACTCTATCCTGAGCACTCGGGGCTAGTGGCCTGGTCCCAAGCCTATCAGTGCCAATAGAAAGATTTCCATTGGCTTCAATGGGCCTTGGAACAGTCTTAAAATCCTTAAATAACCTGCTCTAAAAGAGTCTATCCCCAAAATTAATCAAGAGAAGGAAGGTCTGTGAAAACACAGCCATCTACATTCCCAGCTCCCTCCCAACCCCTCCCTTCCCCTCCCCCACGTTTCAAGCACTTCTGCAGGTGATTTCTGTAATTTTAATTAATTTTAATTGCCTGATTAATTTAATTGAAACACCACGGAAATTAAATGCACACATTATGGTGTGTAATTAACATTAAGGCAATGACACAAACTGGCCAGAGTGGAGCGAAGGTCTGTACACTCTGTTAGTGATTCATACTCTTCTATTGCTGGTGCTCAGGAACACGGGTTTGGAAGGAGTGTGAGACGGGCTGGTTTTGCAAGAGGTGCTGCTTGCTGGGAGAAAGCCACAGCAGGCTGGGATGAATTATGGGTGGCATGGCATGAAGCCTTGTTGATGAAACCTGCCTTGATCTGGAGGGTTTCGTCATGCCACCTGGTGAAATGAATGTGGGGTATGGGGTGGGGTGAGGGAGAAGGAGTATACTGAGCTTTCCTCAACAGAAAAGAAAACCTTAAGACAATGCAAAAATATCAGTAACTGGGGAAAAAATTCTCTTTTGCAAGAAGTGTAAAAACTGCCTTTTTGGAAGAGGGCTATGTTCAATCTTTCCATCTGTGCCAGGAACCATAGATGTATTTGCATGTTAATTTTGAGTGTTCATTAGAGTAATTTTTTTATTTTCCTAACCTGAGGCCTTTTTATTATCAGGAGGGTGGATGGATATTTTCCACGATAAGATCTTGTTTGCTGGGTTTTTTTCTTGTGTTGTGCTGCTTCTTTTTTTTTCTTTTTTTTTTTTCCTTGCTTTCTTTCTCTAACCTGGTGTGTCAAATTCCAGTCTGTGTGAAAGGTGAGGGCGTGTTAGAGAAGACAATGAAATGTTCTGCATATGCAGGGAACTCTGGAAAAAGCTCAGGGCTTTGCTCGTCCCACCCCACTCCACCCCTGCCACTCCCGAAGAGCAACACAACACTGATCGGTGAGATCATTGCTCTGAGGGGGTAATAAAACAAAACCAGAAAGGGTAATTTAGCAACACTATATATGGAAAAATTGGCCAGTTTTGTGCAACCACTGACTACTGCACAGATGCCAACCTGACAGAGGTAGACCAGATAGAATCTTTCAGTTCACTTCTGGCAGGGAGACTCCCCTTTACACATTTTATAGGATTGACACAAATAAATAATTTTGGCCTTTTTTCTTATGTCTTTTACAGAAGAGTCAATTCAGAATTACTCTCTGGGTTTGGATTTAATTATCCTCAGCTTTAAGCTGGTGCAGATGAAGAAGAATCCATCCCTATGACTCTACATTTCTACCACTTGCCATTAGCATATCCATTTAAGAGAAAATTATGGAGACTTTCCCAAGACAATAAAATACCCCATTCTGTTTTCACAGTTACAAGTTCTTCCAGGCCCATCAAACTTTTCTGTGGTTATCCCTGGCTTCCAGTCCACCAGACCATTCCCAGAGACAATGTGTCCAGTTGCACAGACAAGCATGTTCTTGGCACTTTACAGGGCATGGTATGGCGTTGCCAATCAAGGGAGTGCAAATGATTGTCTATTCTGCAGGTAAAAAGCCCTGATACAGGGGTTTTGTTTAGGTTTTTGTTTTTTTTTTTTTTAAAAAAAAAAAAGATAGTCCCAAAGAAAGGAAGACTAGAAGTCACTGTTTTGTTCTGTTCTCTGCAGAATGCCCTGGATCAAAAGACAAATATTGGGTTTGCATTGCTTTTAAGAAAACAAGGTCAAATGTCCACCTCTGCAACCAACAGCTGAAGAAGAGCTACCTCATCCCCATAATTATAAGGTAGTGATAGCAGCTTTCCTTTAGGTTTTAGGAGACCTGAGTTAAACTCTCCCCTCTACGAGTGGATTCAAACTCATGCCTCCCACGCAAGAGCCTTCTAACCAGGCAGCATTAAGTACTTCCAATCCCTCCCAGTTGATGCTGTTCCACTTTTCAGACCTAACCTGGATCTGGGATTCAGGTGCCTCTCTCCCAGGAGAGCAGCCTAATCAGCAGACTGGTGACTCATCCTGGCTCTTTGTCTGTGTGAGCTCTGAATTATTGCCTGCCAAGTGGAACAGCTCCAGAGCCACTGCCCTCGGATACCCTCCAGCCTGGAGGCTAGGCCACTCAGCAGCTGGTTGGGAAACATCTGCTCAAATCCAACTTTCTTCCTGATTCAGCTACCTCCTCACCAAATATCCTAGTCACCTCCCTGGGGAGAGCTATGGGAGCATGCTGCTCTTAATTCCTCCTGTTGGATCTGTTCCAGTCTCAAAAAAAAATATTTAAATAGTAGCCAATGCAGAAAGCAAATGGACTAATTCCTGAGGGTGATTGTTAGCACGTTGTCTGAGTTCTCTGTGACTGCATGTTCACATGAAAAAAAAACATTTCAGGCAGGAGAGGTTGAGTACATTCACCCTTCTTCACACCGTACTAGCATGTGCAGTCTCCAAGAAAGAAGAAAAACTGAAGCTGAGTTTGCCACTTCCAACATAAAAATGCCAGTAGCTGAGCAATCAGTGGTGAAACAGATGTGTCCTATTCTTATTTCACCTTCAGTTTTTGGTGATGTTATTCACAAATTACTCTCCCAGGTCAAGCTGCCAGGAGATTTGACTTGAAGAGTGCTAGTAATTTTTTGACAGCTGAAACTGTATTTCACAGCAAACTTAGCCTATGACCAAAAAGTAATAATAAAAAATGGTCCATCATTTTCAGGTCCATCTTATCGAGGTGCAGTTTTAAGAAAGAGACAGAGGAAGCTTAAGGTGCCACCGTTAGGTCCCTCCTCTGCCCCTAGGCACTGAATGATTCACGAAGGCCCAACAATTGCCATGCCCGGTGCCGTAGCTTATCTTCAGATCTCCAAAGTCAGAGGAAGAGCAGCTGCAAAGCTACTCTTCAAGTGTACACGCAAGAAGACCTAGCCTGGTCTTAACTCCTTTTGGAGCCCCAGTAGAAAAGGACAAAGGTCCTGGGAATGGGAACCAGGAGGAGGGAGCAGGGCTTTAACTCTGTCTGTGAACACAGGATCACAGAATCAAAGAATCACAGAATGGTTGAGACTGAAAGGGATCTCTGGTCACTACCTGGTCCAGTGCTCCTCCTCAAGTAGGACTACCTAGAGCCAGTTGCCCAGGACCATGTCCAAATGGCTTTTGAACATCTCCAAGGACGGAGACTCCACAACTTTCCACAGCAACATGTGCCAGTGCTCAGTCACCCTTACAGCGAAAAAAAAAAAAGGTTTTCCTTATGTTCAGAAGGAACTTCTAGTGTTTCAATTTGTGTCTACTGCCTGTGGTCCTGTCACTAGGCACCACTGAACAGAGCCTGGTTCTGTCCTCTTTGCACCCTCCCTTCAGGTATTTATATACACTGACGAGTCCAGAGGAGGCCCACGAAGGTGATCAAAGGGCTGGAGCACCTCTCCTGTGAGCACAGGCTGAGAGAGTTGGGGCTGTTCAGCCTGGAGAAGAGGAGGCTCCGGAGAGACTTTATAGCGATCTTCTAGTACCTCAGGGGGGCCTACAGGAAAGATGGGGAGAAACACTGCAGCGGGGCCTGTTGCGATAGGGTGAGGGGTAATGGTTTTAAAATAGAGGGAGGTAGATTCAGATTAGATATTAGGAAAAAAAATTTCTACAATCAGGGTGGTGGAAGGCTGACACAGGTTGCCCAGAGAGGTGGTGAAAGCCCCATCCCTGGAAACATTCAAGGTCAGGTTGGACGGGGCTCTGAGCAACCTGATCTGGTTGTAGGTGTCCCTGCTCCTTGCAGGGGGGCTGAACTAGATGACCTTTAAATGTCCCTTCCAACCCAAACTATTCTATGATTCTATGACATTCTTTTTTTTTAATATAGCAGGAAATAGAGGAGAAGAAAAGCAAGAACAATGAAGGAAAAGAACAAACATTGCTCACCGTGCTCTGCCAGTTGGCCCTGACTGTGACCAAGAGATTACCCACGCCATCTTCAAGAAAAGATCATTTGCCCCTGTCCCTTACTTCTCAGCTGAGACCATCAGCAATGATTGTGCACAGAAACAACCAACCCAAACTGGCCTGCTAAGCCACAATGACTGTTATTCATAGCAACAGACGTGGTATTAATCAATAAGGATCACATTGCAATTATAAATAATAGCAGTAATAACAATATTTTAAATAAAAGCAAAGATAATAATGATAATATCTATAATACCAATAGTTGGATCTGTGTTCCACTACCATCTAGAAGTACTAGAAAAGGTTATAGTCAAATTGTGGTAGATGTTATACGCTTAGGCAAGGAAACCTGAAACTCTTCCCATTTTATCTAGCTGGGTCAAAAAAAACAAGAGTGCTACTATTCCCTCTGTGTACTCATGAATAGAAGATTGCAGTCAAAGTAGATTGTCAAGGATGTTCACTGATTTTAGGTACCTCATTTTAGATCTCCAGGGTAATGGCTCAACATATTTGCAAAGCAAGCCAAAAAGCCCTAAATAGGGCTACTAGAGGATTAAAAAAAAAAGGGACTCCTGGAATTTGTTAATCTCTCCGAGGACCTTAGCAACACAAACAGGGATAGAGTTCCTCTCTCCAGGTGAGCATTCAGCTTCCATGACTGTAAGCCTCCATTTTCTGTTCCTGAAAATCCCCTTCTCATTCTTTATATACCTTCAAATTTCTGTGGCAACTGTGGTCATACAGGAGATGCTCTTGCTAACCTAGAAACGTCCCTAGAACAGTGGCATTTAAGTGTTCCTTTATGAGACAAAGATATCGGTGAAATCTGGGCATATTTTTTTTTTTTTAATGGGAGAAACAAAAGGCCTTGGTCATCCCTGTTGTTGGCAATGAAGTATATATACTAATTCTGTGGATGATTTTCAGTCACATACAAATTTTGACAAAGCTGATGATATTAAAAATTTTATCTAGACAGTTAATTACTTCCATAAGAGAACAACTATATCCACTACCATGACTGATGTAGATTCTGATCAAAGCATTAGATAGGAGGAGGATCTGCAGCCCATTTCAGACAGTGACAGCTACTGGGGTCAATACAAAGCTTGCAGCTGAGTTACTCTTCTGCATATACATTCAATGGATTTTTCTATTGCAGAATTAAGATCTGCTCTGAAGGGAATTTTCAGTTTGTATTTCTCTGAAATATACTACATTCCCTGAAGTTGTTCTAATTCAGAATAAAGTGGAAGAAACTTTATCTAATTCTATTCAGAAGCTTATATAGGAAAAAAAAAAGGAAATGAGCATTTCTCCAGACTCAACTTGATACTTAAATTTGATTGAAACTCAAAAACTCAACCAAGTGTGAAAATATGCTTGTATATAATGATATGCTTACATTTATTTTATAGTCAGTGTTGTATTCTGGGTTAAAGAATCTGCAGTCATATAATAAGACACTATCAGGCATATGTACAGGAGGTCAAAGGTCCAGCTGAATTATCCTGTGTTTGACTTCCCAACCTTAATATTGCATTTCTTACTTTCTGCATGCTTGGCCACCCAGCCTGAACCACGTTGAAGTTGGTTACTTGCTTAGAATAAATATCAACTTTCATGTGGATGCACAACTTAGTTTATTTATTAGGCATCTTCTCCCAAATATTTGTCACCTTGCAGAAACACCCTAAAACAGAATTATATAATCAAGCTAACAGGGGAGCAGGGAATGGCCTAAACCAAGCAGTGGTCATTAAAATAAAAGAGCCATAGTTCTTATTCTGATTTCATTGCTTGAGTGGAGACTTTTTTGGAAGAAGAGCACTTTGTGTTTATTTGTCTCTAAGGCAAAAGACAGACATGCAGAGCTACGCAGCATTAGATCCACCGGCTGTGTTCAGCAGGAACCTACTGCTCTGGAAAGATTTTGGAGGTTTTACATAGTTTATACACAACCCCAAGGCAGGAATCACTATTCCCAAACACTCCTTACAGATATAAGTTGAATTGTTACTCTGTAATGATAGAGGTTACGAATGACTGGAGCAGAAATAATATTTGGAGCAGGGAACAGAGGCCAAGACAAAAGCATCCCAATCACCAAGGAGCAAACTGTGAGCAAATATGATATTAGTCAAGCAGACTTGTATAAAAGTCAATGGGAAGTTGTCTGCTTGAAGATCTCATCTCCCTGGTCCTATGTGCCTGCCTTCCTGAAGCAACAGAGTTAACCAGACAGATTTTCATAGTTCTCACGTCAGGAGCTGAATCAGGGCTGAGAAGACTAATAAAAAGCTGTACATCCACTTCAGTATCAGTTCTGGCAAAGCAAGCACTGAGCAGCGAGGGTACCGATGCCAACCTGCCGACTTCTAATGGGAGCCAGACTCTCTTCTCCCGCACTATCCTCGCGAATGAGTCACAACAGACTGAGGCACGTTCCACCTATAGTCTCACCCAGAAAAGCTGACTGAACTCTGGAAAGCCTTGCTCAAGTTTTTAAGTTTATGTGAGAGGCAGAAATGCCCTCTAACTCCCCCAAACTACTCCCTTGCTTCCCAGGGAGCACAAACCCAGGATACTGCAAGGCAATTAAAAGGCTTGCACTGCCGAATAAACAGTCACAAATTGTAGATTAAGAAAAAGCCTGTTATTTGTGTGAAAAAGGCAGCCTTTGCCACCAAATGGATTCATCTGTCATTGCTACTGATTGCTCCCTTTCCACTAGACATCCCCTAAGAAAAATGTAAATCCTATGTAAATCCTTTGTTATCACTCGACAATGTGTGTATCACAAGCTGCATGGGTTAGAACACAGGTCCATTTTTCTCTAGACTGCGCCACTCCTCTTTCAAATTTCAAGGTCTTAATGTCTCAAGAGTGAGGTGGCAAAAGGCGTTCAACTCTCCTGAGACAGATTGAGCAAGGAAAGCCCTAACAAGAGGAGGAGAAGGGGAATATCTTTACGGGTTTTGCTGTTGCAGTGAGCCCCACTGCAGTTTGGAGTCAGTTTATTCTCTTCAGAGAGATGAATGAAGGATGACACATGAACCCAGAGCTCAGAAGAGCATCTCCTAACAGTGAGGAGGAAAGCATAAAGGGAGAGGAGGGAGGGAAAGGGGTACAAAGCTAAAGAGCAAGGGAGCTGTGCGGAATTCACCTACATCATGTTGCTCCATAGTTCATTGTTGTCTTTGTGCCAAGAGTGCCAGATCCATGCCACACTGTATGGGTTACAGTAGGAAAAATACAAAAAATAAATATAGTAGCAGCTCTATGTTGACAGAAAAGCCAACAATAGCTAATCAAATGAATCTGTGGCATGAGCATTTACTAGAGAAAGATTTATTAACCGTGTTTACTAAGCAACCTGTGAAACACTTGGCCAACCTGCACACCAAAATCCAGGAAGACCAGAGACATGAACAATTCATTAAAAGCTACGTTAGCTTATCTCCTTCTCAGACAGCAGGACAGAAACTGGCAGCTGTTCTCCAAATTCTACCCTCAATACACTCTCGTGGCACCTGTGGGTGGATTTCAGCCCTCTGGTTGGGATAACATCAGCCTAACTATCAATCTGACGGAAGTCCTCCTAGTTTTCCAGAGGTCATTACTCCTCTTTGAAAAGCCATCCCCAAAGAGCTGGTTGTGGAGCTGTGATTACAAAGATAAAGATTCCTGTTCGTCAGGTGGGCTTAAAAACCTCAGCTTTCTGTTTTTCATGACTAGCTACTATAATAGGTGTATGGAAAATCACTGTTATCACATAATAATTTTGTTAATGCACACCATTATTAGGGATGATTCCTGACACGTAAGTCCAGCTGAATCCAGGGAGTTGCTATTATTATTATTATTGTTGTTATTATTATTATTATTATTTATGCTTTTTGGAGTTCAGCTTATTTTAAGGTCACAGACACCCTGAGGTAACCCTGAGGTACCTTAATGTTACTTCTCATGTTACCTCTAGCTTAAGCAATAGATATTTGTTGAACTATGTTAAAAGTTCGTGTGCAGTCGTAGGCAGTGGCGAGTTGGGGTAATTTACCCTAACATGATCCACAATTAAAGAATTTTAATCTCACTCTCTCTGAAAGCTAAGAGACTTTACTGTTATGGACCACTTTTTGTGCAGTGAAGTAGGACTTGGTCACTTGAACTTGCATAAACTGATATCCACTATGCAAACAAGGAATGGAAAAGGCTCTCCCAACCATGCATTTCTACCCCAGTCCTTAACCTCTAATGCAGCTGCAAAGACCCTTTCCTTTGTGTGTTGCTTTGGCCACATTGCCCTTCCCTGTGCCTTCTTTCTCTGGTTCTGTCACATCACCCATAAGCTACTTATCTTCACCTTAGCAGTCCCTAGTATTTCTGATTTGGTCTCCTTCATGGGATACACCATTAAAAACTCATCTGGGTATCAGAAACACCATGTTTTCTTTTCCACGTGTAGATTTAGAGAAGGGCTCCAGTCTCTTTACTATCTCTTCCTGATAATTCTAGGCAATTTTTTTTTTTAAAGGGGAGTACTGTGTCTGAAGGAAGAATTTGACCTCATGCTAATTAGCTAATTGCACCAGCAGCATGTCTTTTGCCTCACAGCTTTTAACTGTTTCTGCAAGTTTCATCCTGCCCAACAACCTTCAACTGTTCCTGCCGCAGTCAAACGCCATCTACATGGCTAGAGTCACCTACGAATAACAACAGTGACACGATACAGTGCCGTGATACCAGGGCTTGAAAGAAAGCAAAATTTTGATGCCTTTGTGAACATCTTTATTTTGGCAGATGCAGAAATGGACTCATATCAGCCAAGAGTTAGTATTGGTTTAACAGCCATTTGGCCAAGGTACTGTACAGAGAAACAGTATCTTGCCTGCCTGCCTGTGTAGCTATGATACAGTTATAGGCTAACTTCAAACTGAAATCACGGCAAAATTTGGAGAAACCATGTCATGTCTATTTTCAAGGGTCTGCTGTTCACAAGAAGCTCATAGTCCAGCTGTGGACATCTACACTACACAGGCACTACCAAGACAGACGGTATTAGCAAATCCTATCTGCCCTTATGGATAACCCGTCCAAGACTGTTCAAGAGAGAAGCCCAAGATGACAGATGCTGCTACAAGGCCATGAGAGATACCCATATGGTCATGTCAGGCATCATACAGGTCATGCATCATAGGGTTTATGCCCAGAAGTTAGCACAGGACTAGACAGAAAAAAACAGTTTGACTGAGGCATGTGTAAACTTGAGGCTTTGTACAAAATACACCAAAGAGATGTACCCAGAGACACTGAGGGCCATATTTATAAAGATACCCGTGCACCTTTGGCTGTACACAGGCACTCAGTGGGGTTTGCAGAACTGACTGTAGAGAGGCAATTAGGTGCCTAAAGTTCTGTTGACTTCTGTACCATTGAAGATCTAGGAATTTGTGCCAACATCCATGAGATTTTTTGAAATATTTTCAAGCTCTCCTCTTCATTTTAAAAAGTCTAGATATCTCCAGTAATCTAACCCCAGTAGCCAGAGAAAATGCACGGTGCAGTGAAGTAGTAAACAGGGCTCTTTCAAATTAAAAATTAAACACTAAATCCAAGAAAAGGACTTAAGTGCTATTTTTTTTTGGTGCCTGGACCCAAAACGGAAACCCAAAG
Organism: Chlamydotis macqueenii; assembly: GCF_036417535.1. NCBI lineage: Eukaryota > Metazoa > Chordata > Aves > Otidiformes > Otididae > Chlamydotis > Chlamydotis macqueenii. The sequence goes on along the minus strand of NC_141556.1, from coordinate 5,395,785 downwards.
CACAGCGTTAGGCCCCTGGGCTCTCCCTACCTAAAGCATAAGGAGTGTTAGTTATCTCAGCGAGTGGAGCACCTCCATACACCTCCTCCCTGGTCCTGCTACAGCCTCAAGCCTGGAGGCTTAAAACCAGGAAGTCTACCACAACAGGGAGCAGCCCTGGGGCGAGACTCCATGCCGTGCATCGGAAGCCACTGAAAGCAAGCCAATTTGGAAATGCTGAGCACACAGGGTGTGCCCAAACTCCAATCCATCCTAAGGTACATGAATCAGGTCTGCAAAGCAAAGTATCTCCCTCCACTTAGGTTCCAGAGGGCCTAGCCCACTCCTGAGGGGAGACATCTGGAAGCACTCAGAACTGAGCTTTGCTCACTCTTTTTAAACACGGACCAAAGCAGGGGTGCACACACCTTCCTTTTTTTTTTAATCATGAGACGAGCTAGCAAAAGCGCTGGCCCATGAAGTGAGAAATCTGGCTTCAGCACTTTCTTCAGCCTGGAGGGATCCAAACCACATTTCCCACCTCCCAAGAGAGGGCCCGAACCAACGGGGGTAAAGTGAGGTTGAGATTGGGGAGATAGGATGTGCAGCCGCCTCTTCTTGAAGCTGCACAGAAATGCATTCCGGGGGGCATAAGGAGATCAAAGAAACCTCCCGTAACCCAGACGCTCATAGACCACCACTCAGCAATCTAGCGGTTAGGCTTTCAGCTGGCCGACATGAGCTCTGGGTTAGAGTTGCACTAGTTAACATCTTACATGAAAAGCAGTCAGAGGGCAAAAAAGAACAAAAACGCATCTCGAGGCAGGGAGAGGAATCTGGTATCTCTCGTCGCCTCTCCTTCCCAGAGATGCCTGTATCAAAGACTCGGGAATCAGGGAGCTGCAGAGAGTTTTGGGATGTCATTTTTGACAGAGTTTATATGAATCTGTGGGCATCTTTGTCGTTTCTTTGGTTGTGGTTATGAATGAACCAGTAAACTTAAACATGGGTCAGCTCCAATTTGGTGTTCCAAGAGCAAGAATGAGATATAGTAAATAATTCTACAGATTAGAAGCAGATAAACATCTATGCACATTGTTTTTGACATTTTCTGGGCCCTACAACCTAACCATAAGCAAGATTTCTTTCCAGTGAGTTATCTTTTTTTTTTTTTTGCTGAGTGAGACTATGTTCTCCGGAATCATATTAGAGAGAGAGAGAGAGAAAAAAGAGATGGTGGGGACATCTGGTCCTTCTGGGACCATGCAGTGCGTCACATATCTAGGGCAAAAGATAAGACTCCAGCCCAAAGCTGCTGCCGAAGCATGACAGACTGGGTGAATCAGCCATATCTGGCTCATGGAGTAGGTGAAAAAACACATTGCTGTATTGCTAGCGTGCAGGACACCAGGTTATCTGTGCGGGAGCAAGAGGTCAGAGTGAGCTGGGGAATTCTTAGGCTCAGTTCTTAAGACTTGAATGATCAATTTCTTTCTTACCCCATCTACATGCTCATTCATTCACTGCTTTTCATGGCCCTAACAACCCCAAGCACTAATGCTGCCTGTACTAATGAAAGACAGGATTAATATAGTGGGTTCTCCCAGAAACACATCCCTTGACTTCTTTCTCCCTTGAGCCAATGAGAGGAGAAACTGGTAAACTCAGGTAGCAACTTTCCCTCCAGAAAATTCCCATGTTAGTGGATATTTTTTTACTTCCTTTGTGATTTTGGGCTGAAACAAAGAGAGAGTATTAGTCCATAGTATGAGGAATCATTTCTGACGACTGTGATCACATTCTCTAAATATAATGATCTAAGTGTATTTCCACTTACCAGTATGGGTATTGCAGATGGAAATACTGGCTCTGGAAACATTAACAGCACAGTTTTTTGCACATAAAGCTCTGAACTGCTTGTTCAGTTTTTAATAGCACTGATGGAAAGCCTTCATGTCATATAGGAGTGTGTGTTTCTGTATATGCACCATATCTGCAGATGCCCTGGTAGCTCTCACGTTTAGCAGTGAGACTACCTTAACACAATCTCTGGCTTTACCACCTGTGCTA